>NC_056546.1:7601757-8240924 GCF_910596095.1 Thunnus maccoyii | reverse complement strand
TGGTGCTCATCACTGGATTAGAAAACCCAGAGTTATCAGTGAGACTGATTATCCAGCATTGTATCGCCAGTGTCAGGTTTACTGAAGCCAGATGACTCAAGGAGAGCCTGACTGAAAATTGACACAGCCTGTAAACAAACTCACATGACTAACGTGTATTTTGTTTACTGGTAGCTGCTGTTATGCTTATGTTTCCAAGCATTAGGAACTGCTGGTGATCAGATGTCACCATCGGTCTCTCTCGAATTCCTGGACTCAGGAAAAGGACCGAGACTGAAACTTTTAGGCTTCTATGTTATTATTTGCTGTCACTTGAGTTGAGATGTTGTTGCAATTTCCCAAACTAAACAAATTATATGAACACACACTCCAGAGTTTGAATAAACCACTCGGCTTGGTTTGAACTTCTGTTATGGCTCAGCTTCATGTCTCAAATGTGAAATAAATTGGAGCTTATTTTATTGTCTTTCTGGAAAAAACTGTCAGCAAAATTCCTAAAATGTAAAGTAAATGTAATCACCGTCTCCAGGCGACTAATCTACAGAGTAAATGTTTAATCATGGCTGCATGATGTGACTGTGAGCAGCCTGCAGCCTTGTTGCGGAAAAGAGCACTACGTAATGGAATATTAGTGGGTCTCGTGTCTGGCTTACTACTGTGGCTGTGTTTCATCTCATGTAGGAACACACACAGACACACACACACACACACACACACATACACAAACACACGCACAAACACACAGTAGTGGTGTCTGTGAGCTGCCTGTGGTCTGGACAGCATCACAGGCTGCGGTCAACACTGCAGTGTCTGGGTTATACACAATTTACACTTGTCTTCAAAGACACACAAACACACACACGCACCGACATCAAGTTGAGCCTCTGGCCCGTGTAACACAATACAAGTGCGGCAAGTAAAGAGTCATTCAAGGTCCAGAGATACAGTAGATGGAAATGCTAATTATGCTAGAATATTTTCAGTGATTGCACAGTTCTGGGTTGTTGTTTTTTTATTTGTAAGTTGCAGTAAAATCAGGGAAGACGTATGTGTGCTCCCATCATGAGAGTCACTAAATCAGTGCTGTTCTAGTCTCTTCAACTACAAGTATGTAGCTGAGTGTTATTCACTTTCTAAAAATACCTAATATGTGTCTTGTTTTATGTATCAACTTTTGGGAAATGTGTATAAAATGATCCACAGGAAGTCAAGAATACTGCAGCTGTCATTTTAAAAAAGCATCATATACATTCACAAGTACATGCAGAAATATACCTGTATACATGATGTCATGTGCTGATTTTCTTTTCTAATTTAAAAGGAGATTTAAAATGGAGAATTAAGGTTCCAGATATCAAGTCAGTCTTGTCCTCCTGTTCCAACAAAATCAAACAGATTAAATATCTTTTTACTGTAAGTCTTAACTCTCATGATGATCAACAATAAGAGTTATGAGCAGGCACTGCAACAACTGCAACTCTCTTTGGCTCACAACAGCGCACCGCTGATTGAAAATATGCTAAATGTCGCTCTCTGACCCCACTTTTATACATGATCAAAAACAAGATTTTAGGACACCTATGACCCCACGAATGCGATGAGACTAAAGTAATTGTAATGTGGAGGTCTGCGACCTGAAGTGAACCAGAGAGGACCTGATCCTTGTGAAAGATTTGGGTCATATTTTAATATAGACGGTGGGCTTTGGCACATGTTTTTGTTTGATGGAATTTTATGTACAAAGTCAGTATAAACTAGGGTTGTACATTTTTATTTTTGACAGTGCAGGCTGTTCTATTACTTTCTCTGTCATCTCTAGAGAGCATCCTCCGTCATATCATTGTACTGTATGGTTGTAATGTCTGTGTATGTATGAATGGCAGGATGGCAACTGAGATGAAAAGAAACTCTCAAACCTTTAGGCTTCTTTTTGTAGGTATAAACTCCAATTTCTCTGCACTTTTACTGACACTGAACCCATTTTAATAACAATGAAATCAATCATAAATGTCGCAAACATGTTTCAGTGTGTATGAACTCTATTTTTCCTCTACGTTTTAGTGTTCTGTTACAGCAGGGACCTTGTCAAATGATACGAGTCCTCAGTTTACCTCTCAAGACTACTTTTTTAGCCTCTGCAGTAGCTGTAAACAGTAAGTCTTGCTTATGTTTCCGTGCCAATTACCGCAGCTTGTGCCAGTTTCATTTGTTTTTTTTAACTATTCTGGGGTAAAAGAAAATGTATAAATAAAAAAAAACAGAAGTATCTTTTAATTGTCGAGCCAGTGTGCGTCCCAGCAGATTGACACACAGATGGACGTGAGGTGTATGGAGTGACAGTTAGTAACCATAGGATGACAAACAGCAGAACTAGTCAGGACCAGTATCTGGTGACTGTGGTGTGAATGCAGGTCAGTGAATTCCTCAGTGATCACTGTAAGTCATTATGTGCATGTGTGTGTGTGTGTGAGAGAGAGAGAAAGAGAGAGAAACAGAGGGTGAAAGCAAGAGGTGGAAAGAGAGACTGCCTAAATTATGTGAGTGGGTCTGTTTATCTGTCTGTCCATCTCAATGAAAAAAACTCATGCGGTTCAAGTGTCTTTATCGGAGCTCACAAATATAAAACTATATTAAAAACACTGCTGGCTTCCTTGTTTGTGTCTATTTGTGCTCCTGAGCAAGTTTCCTGTTATGAAAGTGTCATAATCACCTACTTGTATAACTGTCTCTTGGCTAAATTGCCTCCACAGCAGCCTCTCAACAGTTGCTTTGGTGGTATTAGTGCAGCTACAGAGTTTCCGACTCTTCCCATTAAGTGTATGTAACAGACAGGGTGTGGCGATGTAAAGGATACACCTTCCCTTTTTAACTGCCCTACATTCCCTCTGTCCACACACACACACCAACACACACAATGCTGTCTGTATATGAGTAATGACCGGACGATCTCATGTGGTCTTTCACCTTTGAACTTTCGTCTCCGTGCAGACTTAGAGCTCCTCTTCCCCGGGGCCCACACTGGTAGAGACTTCAACGTATGTGTGTGAGTGTGTGTGTGTTTTTTTTCTTTATTCTTTAAATGTTCATGGGTATGTGCGCATTTGTGTTCATGTGTGTGCGCTCGTTTTTCCCCCCGCAGCATCTGGAACGTATTCCCACTTCACCACCGTTTATGGTAGAGCCATCACTGGCAGGATGCATGGACATCTATGGTGCTCCCGGCCCCCAGCTCTCTGCGTTTAAGAGCCCCTGGAAGAGAGGCCCCGCTCGGGGGAGCAGCCGGCAAAACCGTGCCCCTACAGATGCACCCATTAACGGGCTCACTAGCTGGGGTCGTGGCCCTATTTACCAGCCTTAATGGCTAGAGAAGGTGAAGGGGGGGGGGCGTTACGCCTGGGAGAAATATGACACGAAGGAGCTTTGGGGTTTGCAAGTTAGAAGCCGGTCACTGTGGTCCTGTTTTCTGCAGGTGTTCGGATGTAAATTAGAAGTTTAGCAAAGTGGGCGTACTCGTCAATGGGGGCAATAAAATGCTTGTGCCACCTCTATTTATCTTTTATTTCTCACTGTTTTATTTGGGATTATAGACCATAAAGCCACCAAGCAGTAAACAATAGAAGAAGAGCTCAGTTTTGCTAATGAGGGCTCAATGTGCTACATAAATGCTTCAAGTAAATAGACAAAGTTAAACTACACACCCCCAGAAAAGCCGCAAATCTTGTTTGTTGTCATGTCAAAATACTTGTTAGCACACAGTGAAACACTTTTAAGGCACTTGCAATGGGCTGTAAACATCATAATTCTTTGGTAATGGTTACCATGGGAAAATTAAAAAGACCAGGGTGGGACATGACATACTGGAAAAAGCTGGAGAGACTATCAGTGTGTTCAGTTAAACAGCAAGCGTCAGTGCTGGTAATATTGCATATAATTACAGATAGTGCTGCTTATCGCATTTTTCGGTGTGTTGCTGATTTACTGCGTTCAGCCTGTCTGTGAGTTCTGGCTCAGTTTTGCTAATGAGGGCTCAATGTGTTACATAAATGCTTCAAGTAAATGGACATAAAGTCAAACTACACACCCCCAGAAAAGCTGCAAAGCTTGTTTGTAGTCATGTCAAAATACTTGTTAGCACACAGTGAAGCGCTTTTAAGGAACTTTGCCATGGGCTGTAAACATCATAAGTCTTTGGTAATGGTTACCATGGGAAAATTAAAAAGAGCAGGGGGGGACATGACATACTGGAAAAAGCTGGAGAGTTGACACATAGGCTCTAAATCAGTGTGTTTAGTTAAACAGCAAGCATCAGTGCTGGTAATATTGCATATAATTACACAAAGTGCTGCTTATTGTATTTTTTGGCGTGTTGCTGATTTATTGTGTTCAGCCTGTCTGTGTCTGACTCAGTTTTGCAGTGTATGTTTTATGTCTTGTGGAAGTTTAAGTGGGACAGGAATTTTTTCCACTCTGGGACCAGTAAAGTAATATTATTAATCTACCAGTAATGCTAATACAGTACTATACCTAGCGTATACACATTTGTTTTTATTGCATCTACTATATTATACAAATAATAATTCTAACCACTGCTACTGTGTTCATTATCACAACAACTACTATCACATGACTTTAATTCTGCCTCTCAATTCACATTTAATTTTTAATCATCTGAACCAGAATAATTTCCTGCTGAGTAACTCTATCATAGCTTTGGCACTTTATAAATTTATCACAGGGTATCTTGTAATCTGGTGATTAGCAATCTGTATCCATTCGTAGGGCTCTGCGCCAAAGTTCAGGTTTGTATTTAAGATTAGAAAAGTGTCTCAGTTGTTGGACAGACGGTGCTATAAGTCACTTCAAACCCTGTGATAGACTGGCAAACTGTCCAGAGTGTACCCTACCTCCTGTCCAATGATGGAGAGCAGGAAATTATTTATAATCATCATGACTTTGGAGAATAATAAATAAAAATAAAAAAAAAATGTTGATCTCAAAAGTCTGAAAACAGCAATGAGCCAGAGCTATCAAGGCATGATTGTGGCTTTTAGTAAAACACAGCCAACTAGACCACTCTGAGGTAACTCTTCAGCTAAACTGCTGCAGATCTGTTTCCAAACAACCTGTATCCAGGGCACAGCGCCGAGGTTTTGAGGTCTGTCTTGGTTCTATTTTCAGTCTTTTACTGACTCCATTTCTGGTCGTGGTCTCCCACTGAACCCAAGATAACCCCTCTGGCAAGTGGAGCGCTAAATGCAAAGCTTTGTCTTCTCTACAGGGCTGTTTGTTTGGACAGTTTTTCTACAGATTGGGCTCATTAAACTTTAACGCCAGCAGTGAAGGGAATGAGGGAGCCTGCCAGGGAAGGGAAGAAGGAGGAAGCTGGGTTATGTCGGCAAACTGAGCTACAGTCAATTATTTACGTCCAACTGAACTGACAAAAGTGCCTTCCTCACACTCTGTTACCCACTGTTCTGACCTTTGTGTCTTGTACTGTATGTTGGAGAAAGTTTCTGATAATTGATTCAAGAGGACTGAGAACTCACGCGGCTTGTTTTCCTGTACACATAACAGGGATAAGAAGAGATGACATAATGTGATGCTATTTTATGCTACAGTATGTTTGCAGAGAAACATGTTAAAGTTGTTCTTTGTCTTCATTAACCAATCACCAAACATAATAAATAAATATATTCTCTGACTAATCCAGGCATCCGTTTGGCAAGTCAGTGTCAGAATGCATGATTCCTTCAAATTTCATCAAAAACAGGCCACTATGATGGATAGGTCTGACTTCAGCAGACACATCATGTTTAGATTTTATATCAAACATGCAAAGAGAAAGAACTTGAAGTCTACAGCCATGTAGCAGCTGTATGAGGCTGTACAAAGTGATACATTGTACTAAATGCTAATGTCAGTATGCTAACACGCTAATGTTAAGAAGCTATAATGTTTACCATGTTCGCCATCTAACATTTGCTATTTAGCACAAACCACAAAATACAGCTGAGTGGCATTGCAGGTATTTGCGTTTAAATGGACCAAAGTATCAGACAAATTTTAATCTGATGACGGCACTAGATGAAAGAGCATCACCGAATTTATTAAAATTCATCCTGAGGGGGAATTGAACATCTGTATAAATTTTCCATCCAACAGTACTTTACTTATCAACATAACAAATGCAAAGTTTGTGGTGTTGCTACAGAAAGTTATTAAGATGCATCATCGTCTGGGAATCATGGATGCTGGTGAAAAATTGTGTGTCACTCCTTCCAGTAGATGTTGAGATTTTTCACACATGCTCTTGATGCTAGATGAGAAGTGGCAGTAGGTCTAGAAAAAGTCAGTATGATTATAGTCCATCCAATAGTTGAGATATATCAGTCCAATTCTTAAGCATCTTTTTTTCTATACACATATCACTTGTCCTGTGTTCTCATTTAAGACAAAATCTGTAATCAAAAGGGAAAAAATTATATTACATCTTTTGGTTTCATGATGACGTACCCCATTTTTACACTCATTTGACAGGATGTCATTATCCTCATTAGTTAAGTGTGTTACATGTCCCCGTGGCACTCAAGCACGAGAACTGCATCCAAAGTCGGTAAGTGAGATGCATCAGCTATGACAAAGAACTTACCGTAGAATTTAGTTCTCTCCAAGCACTTCCAGACTATGGGGATAGGATATTACATCAGGACTAAATCATTAGTACGGCTGGAGAAGCTACTCAGATTCCGACTGTCCGAACAAGTCAATGCAACGATATGAGTCACAGAACAAAATGAGAGTGTGACTCATTTTATGAGACTGCAAATATCATGTGCTTCTCTGAAACAGATGCTGGCACTGGTAGTAGTATGTTATTAATACTGTAGCACTTTGAGTCTCACTATGAATGAAATGTGCAGTACAAATTAAATGTATTTATACTATTACTTTAATATTATTCCAGCACAGAAATACCCTTTGTTCTCTCTGCTATGCCGCAGCTTATCAAAGCACTGACAATTGAGGAAATCCCTGGAGTGAAAGGTCGTTTTTGTCATGGAGGACTATCCATACAGGGTGCTGGAAAAGAAAATATTTTTATCAGTGAGCCTGTAGAGTGTGACTGATGTCATGTTATTCTTCAGGCAAATACACTCTGTTTGCTGCTCCTGTATTTGATTTCTGCCTCAGTGTTGACCTCCGATGCTCCGTCTATGTAACATATGACATATGAACAAGCTATTGATGGCTAAAGTAGCATTAAAAAAGTTAAATTACTGTTCTAAGCTCAGCTACTTGTTCTAGTACATCATATGTTTATTATAGAAGTGACTAATTAGTGACCCATGTAAGAAGTCATTGATTCAGGCATTGAGGACTCATTTGATTTGATAGCATTTGCCATCCAGTTTCCCTTTCTGATCATGAAGGCCACATATCCAACAGTACTTTAGCTGTAGTTCCACCAGTTTACACATGCTACTGTAAGTGTCTGAGCCACAAACATCACTGGATTTAGCGTAGACTAAGCTGCCGAGACAATGCTGATACATCATCATATAATAATAATATATATGTATAAAATAATAATAATATAATCATGCAATTTATAAGCCGTCCATTCCATAGCCTTTGATGCAAAGGTTCTTCCATGTGTTGTTTACTTTGTCGACTCAAATATTTCAGATCAGATTTCGGCTCGAACATGTACGGATGTATTTGAGAAGTTTCCATTTCGTGAAATCCGACCACTCCTGTTTGTTTATGCAGCCTCCCAAGACATCAGAAGTCTGCCGAGGAGCCGCTTCCTTAAAGAGACAGGAGCGAAAACGGCCTGTTTCAGACAGAGGCTGAACTGAGAGGCTACCTAAAGAGCCATTATAAGATAAAAAAGGAGTTTTTTTTAAACTGTAAATTATTCAGATATTCCATTAGAGCCCCAGAATATAGATATAGACCTTGAAATGTGCATTACACATCCTCTTTAAATTAAAATAATATTGAAGAAACCAAAATGAAAGAAAAGCTTTCTTCACATTTGTGCCTCTGGGTCCTGTAATTTAATTGGACGCACATTGAGAAGGCAGCAACAAACGGGTTTCAATTGAAGTCTGAACTTTCTTCAAAGAGGTGAGGGGATTTATAAAGTCATTGCTGTGTAATAGAGGATAGGGCTGCTCTGATCTCTGGCTGCTGTTAGACTTGTCTGATACAGATAGCAGAAAGATAAAGACAGAAATATGCACAGTGAGGCGCTTTTAAGCAAGTGTTTCATCTCGGATTCTATGATGATTGAAGTGCAGTGACAGAAACAAATACAAAAACCATTTCGCCTGAAGCCTTGGAAAACTATGACAACAGCTATTTTTACTTTACTACTGAAGGCACAGCAGTGGTTAAATGACTGAGTGCGTGATACTCAGGCCTCCTGTGGAGTGGCTGTATTTACGATTCGAAAGGTCATTTTAAATCCAATGTTCTCTGTGTGATATAATGCAAAATCAAAATCTGCTCAAAGTCACAATTTTGTCTTATAGTATGTCTTTAGCCTTAATGTATTATTTTCCCCTTGAGCTGTATTATTGTACTGTATTATTAAAGATGAAGCTGGACTTGCTGTGACTATCGCTTGATCTGTTTTGAACATTTATACAAACATTGTCATATCACATCGTTAATAAATGTTGGCCCACACGAATATAATTAGTCATCCAACTCTGATGGTGGGTAATAATTTGTAGGCTTTTATTTCCCCTCTGTTTTGGCTGGTAGCTGCGTCTTCAATGAACAACTCTCTACTGGCTGACTCACAGCGAAGGATTCATGGCAGCAGCTGCTCTGAGGGTTCAGACGTCAACGCGCACACACACACACACACACACTAAAGGTAAGCCGATCCACACAAACACACACGCACATACAAGGATCCATAATATAAACACAAATCTATGCAGAGACCTTGAATACACAAGTTTAAGGCTTAATACACAGAGGCAAGGTTGCATGTATGTATACACACACACACACACACACATATACACACAATATGAAGGATGCTCTCTCCGTGAATCGATGTGTATAATAACCTGTATGTGCCTTTTTTTCTGACAGGTGCTTTGTGAAATGAAATAGCTCTTTCTCCACCAGGAATCCCATTCAATAATTCAACAGCTCTTAAATTAGAACACACACACACACACACACACACACACACACACACACACAGGTAAATATGAATACAAATGTGTAAATGTGCACACTTGTACACGCACACGGACAAAATCCAGTACAACAGACACAAATTCCTACAATAAAACACACGCATGCGCACACCCACACACACACACACACACACATACACTTGCACACAATTCACTCAGCCCAGTATAATTAAAGCCCTTCTGAGTCGACACTTTTTCTTGTAGTACTGAGCAAAAACCGGTGTGAGAGACGAGAGAGATTGAGATGGAAATTCATTAAGGAGCTCTTCCCTCCCGCGGGCAGCTGGCCCACCTCTGTCTCATTCATCAACACAGTAATTAGATAGTTCATCAGCAAAAACGTGACATGAAACCCCCTCCTGTCACAAAAAAATATCATAACATACAACATAACATATAACTGACTGTTTCTCCTCTACTTTGTTTACAGTGTCCTGTGATGGAATTCAGAAGAACACGTATATATATTGTTTTGTTGTTGATTTATCTGTCATTAAGGTATTTTCAAAATACACAGTCAATAAGAAATTGACCAAAGTACGAGTTGACACGACATTTGTTCATCACAAATATAATCTTAAAAAAAACTTCTGATTAGATTTTCATAAGATTAAAGAACATGATGCATCTAGTTGACATTAAAAACATTTTAGAGTTTAGCCCAGAGGCGAGAGGCAATTTACCTTTTTGTTCAATCATCTGTTTTCATTAATTAATTAATTTCATAATCAATAATCACAAAAAAAAACCTCTTGCTTAACGCAGATTCGCCTGGATTCAATTTCCACAGCACATAAAAATTGTGCATACATTCCTCTTTGCTGCTCGTAAAATGCCTCCAGTAATAGAAAGCAAAAAGAAGTAGATTAAAGTGCAAGATCCCCACTTCATTACCCACTCAATAAATAGTTAGACTACAGAGTTTGTGCTGCAAATTGAGCCTTTGATTTTGATCATTGTTTTTCAGGTCTAAAATTTGGTAAAATGAGGAATTTTACACCTGAAGATTGATAATTTCACAATTACAATACAATATTTGTCCATCCATCTATATATAGCATGCAATATCAGTCACCACTAACACAATTTTCATGAAATCTAGGGGAAGATATATTTTCAATGTGAGCCTTGAGGTGCTCTACGTCATTTTGTGGGGGATAAAATGTTTCCTGTTCCTCCTTTACATCCTTTCTCCTTCCTTCTTTCTCTCTCCTCTCCCCTCCATCCCACAGAGGAGTTTCCCTCCTGGATGTATTTATAGCCTACCCGGGTCTCCTGTCAGAGTGGAGCTCTGGATGTGACACTCATAGTGGATCTGATCGAGTTACATACAGCAGCCTCCTATATACATACGGATTGACATGTTTTTACAAGAGTAATAAAATCCACGACAATACTTCCATTCATGAAATTCATCTCTGAATTGAAAGCTTTATGGCATTAAAGTCACGTCTGCTGCAAAAACACGAGTGGACTCAGGAATCATTTGTTATCAGCAAACAATTACAATTATCCATCTATCTATAGATGATTTGATATTTTTAACCCCAGATTTACAATGCTGTTACAATACATAGTCACGTATAACTAGGGATGTTCTGGTCAAGTTTTTTTTGGCCCTGATCCCGATCAGAGTCCCTTAATATTGGTCAACGACTGCTGATACAGAATCTGGTTTGATATTTACTGTATATAGCAGCAGAAGATATGCAGTAATTTAAGATGTATCAGGCAGATTGAAATAACAGCTGTAGTCTTCTGACTAGCTACTTAATCCAAATACCAAAAGGTCTTGGTTCAGAACATGATCAATTATTGATCTGATATGAATAAAAGTTTAACTGGAGGATGCAACTTCTTATACTGATGTGATTAATTTAGTGATCCTTTAAAAATATGCCTCGATCTGCCCAAATACTGAGACACCTCTTCGTGTGTGTGTGTGTGTGAAAAAGTTTCTCTGGCTTGGCTATGTGTCCATTCAGCAGAGGGTCTTATAACGGGGGTGCAGTTACACACCCTCACCATGGAGGTCAACTACAAACCTAGGGAACACTACACACACACACACACACACACACACACAGACAGACTCACACAGAGAGCAACGAGTTAAAAAGACAGACAGCAAGATAAAAACACAAACACGCATATAAACAGACTGACTCGCATACTGTACATACACACAGTAAAAGATAAACCACGGTTTCACTGCTGGATCAGAAATGATGAAGTGTCGGTCAAAGGTCAAGGCTGAACTCTGACATCGCTTGTTCATGTCTGAAACATCTATAAACATCTATAATCCTGGTGGGATTATGAGAGGCTTAGTGAGGCAGGACAGAGACATCAACCTCCACTCTGTGAGACTGTATCTCTCGCCTCCTTCCTCTCATCACCCGCCATCCGTCTCTCCACTTCAGAGCAGAAACTCAGTGCCAAAGATGGAAGCACAAAATGTATGAAAAAGGATTTCATATCTTTTAACTAGATTTCTTCTTTTCTTTTAGAAATAATTCGAACAAAATCCACGAGCAAAGTTTTCAAATCTCATGTAGATGTAAATTGATGTAACACTGATGGAAAAAAGAGCCATATTTTCTCTCTCAATTTAAACATTATTCTTGTAATATGACCTTCTTAGGTCAAGAAATGTATATCAGCAGGTACATTATTAGCCCAGTAATAACTATGTTAATCCAGGTTTTAGGTCCGGTCACATCAGCGGCACAGTGAAATTCATCTGCAAGTCTTTATGAAATATTTGGTTCTATTTTAGTTCTGTAGTTTGGTTACAAGATAACAACTCGCAGGGCTAGATAGTGAACTGCTGGAGTATAAACCGCATTCTGTTTTCAGGGTTGTACATTATTTCATTCAGTAAATAGTGACTGAAAAGGGAGAAAAACCTTTTTGAGCTAATGAGCTAACTCTTAGTTGCTAATGGGACAATAAATTCACACTATTTATGAAAAACAGATTTATGCCAATGAATCCTGTCTCACAACTGTCTGAACTGTCTAAACTGTTGAACTGGACTCATAACTTTTGCACAAATTTACTCTTCCTCCACAAGCAAAGCCACTGCAGTAACTCATCATCACCAAGTGCTAATAGTGACTAACTTAACAATAAAAGGTTTAATTTTGCTGTAGTTTCTACTAGCAGATATTGTGATGCAAGATCGGATATTTGGGTGGAAAAAACAAAAAACGTTGTAACTGAACATTTCAATCAATTCACGCCATGTTGAAAGATAACGTTATTCAGCCAGCATTACATTTCTAGCTAAACAAATTCGCTGTTGCATTTTAGTCGTGTATGAAGGTAATTTCTAGGAGACAAGGTTGTTCACTATCATGTTCAGAGCTTTGATTCTCAGCCAGATCCCAAATAGTCAAATTGGGCTCTAATTTCTCATCACTCTTTTATTTGGCTCGATTTATGGTTCGTACGAAATGTTACAGCACTTTAAGGTAACATTCAGGACCTCATTAGCTTGCTCTGGATTATCGTATTACCACAGCAAAAAGGTCACAGATGAAGTGATTAAGATATTAGCACCTCAAGGACAGTTTGACTTTGGCCACGAAAAGAAAAGTGTGAGATATGATAACACTTATTACTGGCAGCAGAGAGATTTGTGGGCTTTGCCAAATCTTAATAGTGTAAAAATCTGTCTGGATATGACAGTAAAAAGAGAGTCTGACAAGAGCGGCAGATGTGTCGCTATAAAAATGAAATGATATGATTTAAAGATTTAGATCTGTTTCGGGTTGAATACTGTTGAGGTTTGAGGTTGGTTCGGGTTTAACCAAGAGATCATACAGCATGAGAGGGGTTAAACTTCTTTTTTGGGGGGGTCTGAAGATTATTCAAGAAATGTTCCAAGTCAATTTAAGTCCAAATGAAACATGATGCAATTATTATTCTTATTCTCAGATCAAAATCTACATAATTGAAATCAGCCAGTAATTAGATACACAATTTCACTCAAACCATTTGCATAGCTTTTGCTTAATTCTTGCAAAGTGTGACCCGGTGTCTGCTTCCTTTGAGATATGAACCGCCTCATATCTCTACCCTTCATTAAGTCAGGTTTGTCTGGTATAAATGAGTGTGTGTGTGTGTGCGAGATGACATGTGACAGGTAATGTCCTGGGGCTACTAAAGGATTAGGTCTCCTGGCCCCTCTGCTATCACAAGCCTGTGACCGAACCTCTCAGACCACTAAGCCCATTCATACACACTAATCCTGTCTGTGAGACATGCTCTGAATGTTTAGGGGTCCATCTCTGTGATGTATATGTGTAGGTTTAGTGTTACGGCTATAGGGTATGGAGAAATGTGATAAATGGAGTGGAGTGGTACATTTCCACAAGAAGGGCAATACTAGGTTCAAAGGATATGGCTGGCATTTTTTTAATATATTATTCCTTATTGTCAATAAATCTCATGTGCAGAAGCAAACTAACAATGAACTGATCCTAATAGGTTTGTATCCAAAGCCTGATATATCTTATTTCTCTGTGCCGTAGACCTCCGTCGTCTTTCAAAAACTATTAAAAACACGTCAGTGAGTCACACCGCTGCACTGGGTGACATATTCATTCAGCCCAAAGATTTATGGTCATGGTGGTTTGTTTAGAAACTGCTCCAAAGACTAATAACAGCAATCGTGTTTTCAGTCTCTGGTGAGTAGTTCCAAGTCAGGCAGGCGCCACCGTGCATGCACGAGAACACTTTGTTGTCTACAGAGCTTTGCTAGCTTGTTGTGCTACATACAACAAGTTTGTGACTTTGTACTTCATTGTAAACGTAAAAGTCAAGAGGTTGTAATATGTAGCACAAGACAGTAAAGCTTTGTAAATGAAATCGCGTTCCCAACGTATGTGCAGGAGGAAGGATCAGTTCAGTGTTGGTTTGGCTCTGCACATGAGATTTGCTGACAATAAGAAAAATATAGAAAATTGCCATCCATATCCTTTAAAGGATGCAACTTCAATGTCTCAGGTTTGTATAACGTACAAAATTAGATTGTGTTTTGCATGACGTGACTATTTTTTAAACTTACTTTCAATTTACAGTAGTTGTACAAAATAATGTTACTGTAACTGAAGGTCCACAAATAACGACCTGTGACTGTGACACCACTCACATTTCAACCACATCTCACAGTCTTTATCAGCAAATGATGTTTGCTCCGTTTTTATCATCATCATCATCATCATCATCGTCATCGTCGTCATGTGAGAAAAGTTTCATACCTAGGTCACTGAGCCATTTCTATGACTGATAACTGAGCACACTCCATTTGCTGATGAAGACTGTCAGATGTGGTTGAAAGCTCCAGAAAAAAAGCTAGTAAGGGGACTTAATATTATTTTGTCAAACTGCTGTTTCCAAGATCAAGAATTGAGTCTAAAGTATTCCCCTTTTGTTTGTGCTCCTTTCCTTTTCCTGTCTGTAGTTTGTTTTTCTTTACAGAACTTTTAACTTTTCTATTTTAGCACCATAGTATGTTTGTTCATGTAACAAATGCACACATACTGCATAAACACACACTGAGAAAACACTCACTTTCTAACACCATATGGATAAGACATGAGAAGCCTATTCCAGCATACTGGTAAGTGACACTACAATACCCACAATTCCAAGCGATTGTAAAACTTAGCAAGAATGAACCAGGCATTTTGGCAGTTAGTTTGAAGAGCTGTAAAAATCTAGTAAAAGAAATTTACAAGCTTCTGAGAATTTTTACACACTTCAGACCAGATTTTGTTTCCACTGAGGAGAAGAGAAGAGAAGAGAAGAGAAGAGAAGAGAAGAGAAGAGAAGAGAAGAGAAGAGAAGAGAAGAGAAGAGAAGAGAAGAGAAGAGAAAGTGGTGAAAATGAAAAGATAGGAAGAGGAACAACATAAAACGAGTAAATTATTTAATTTAAAGACTACGTTTTCTCACAGCCTGTGAATGATTTGCGGATGCCGGAAAAGAAAGCAACACAGGAGCGCACACACAGACACACACAGACACACACACACACACACACACACACACGTGTCATGCTCAAACAGGTGGTAGGGAAAGAAAGGAAAGACAGAAGCCAATAAATGTATGAAGAACGTCAGGCAGATGGGAGCAGTGGCATGTAAATGAGCTGATGGGCTGTTGCCTGGAGCGTCCGCTGTCTTCTGGGAAAACGTAACCGAGGAGCCAAATTACACTGACTTCACTGTCGCCACAGCAGATGTAATGATACTTACAGGAAAACACTGCGGCACATGAATGATTTTCTAGCGCATGAAAAATACACACGTACACACTTGGTCGGCAATGTATTGATCAATACGTGGCAATTTCATATAGGGCACATGAAAAGGGCTGTGGAGAGAAGCCCATGGAGACAGGATGACTATTTCTGGACTCCATCACAGTCAGCTCTCTCTCTCCCTGGCGACTGCAGTATTAAAAAGGGAGGCAGGCAACTGGTGGCATGAAATATGTACAGCATCAGTAGGAGTGACCGAGTCCACAGAGAGGGGAGAGAGAGACAGAGAAAGAGAGAGAGAAGGATAAAAAAGGATCTTTACATGTCATCATGCTGCCCTCTCAAGTAATACTGCTTCTATTAATTTTGTATTACAGCAAAAACCAGATAAACACTCTGTTTATCACATCTTTATAAGGCAACTCAACACTGAATATGATTAATGGAGAAATCTGATGCAGCACAGTAAACATCCAGGCGTGTTGCACTTCTGGCCACACCCCAGTCAAGTGTTTTGTAACTGGGCGATCCACTGAGAACAGTAAAGAATCTGTTTTCTACTAGAGTGCCATTTTTTCCATCGGACTGCAATACCCGCACCTAGCCATGCTGTGATGTACACCTAGTGGTTGGGTCACATCGCGGTTGGATGTGGTCCTACCACAAACAAACCGCTCCAGAATTCATCGGGACCAGACCCAGACCACATCCTACAAGGGTCACGGCACAGTTGTTTTGGTCCACACCCGACCTGCCCACAGGAAAAAACTAACCACAGTCCAATTCAACCGGACTAAAAAGAGCAAGTCTAAAAGCACCATAAGTGTCAGTTATTGCAGTTCAATGATATATACAGTTATATACACATATATACAGTATTAACCTATATAACTTGAAAATGAGTCCACCTTAAACAGTAGCAGGTATCCGCCAGTGTATGAAAAGTGTCTCTCGCTGCTAGTTTACTTAAACATTAGACTCAATAGGATAACTCGACTCTGCTTTCATATCAGAGATAGAAGACAGGGAGGGAGAAGCAGTACTGAGTTGCATGTAGGTCATATGTCCTTAAATATATGTAGAAATGCATGAAATGGGATTCAAATCACAATCTTTTTCTTAGGGGAGGACCCCCAGACCCACCGTTTTATTGTGTGTGTGTCCCCCCACACTTCTCAAACCAAAGTTACTCCCTTGCTACTAACTATGACAAACACAGCAGCCTGCAGCAGAGACAACCCGCCATGAGTTGCTTAGCTGGAACACAAACTGTCACAGTGACAGAGCGCAGGCTGCATTGACCTTTGTAAAGGCACAGCCAGTACTGGTCAGCCAGTACTAGTCATCTGTAATGTCAGGCAGATAAACTGCGCATGAAGACAATAAATTCACAGACACAAATGGCCGGGCCAGATAATAGGCTATAAATGTCTGTTACATCAGTACTGTGAATAAATGTACAGTAGCTTGTGATTGTATTTTTAAGGCTGATTCATTGGGCTACGAGTGAGGTGGAATCAGTTTCTATTTTTAATGATAGTCTGGTTGTTCGTCCAGGACTGACTTAAACTCTACAGCTGGATTCCACACAATCTTATCATGTTAACATCAATATGATTATTTTTTTTAAACACAAACACAACAAATGGAAGCGCCCATCCAGCAGGTACAGGTGTAAGAACATTTGTCAGAAATTCTGCAGTTTATCAGCATAAAAGTGAGTCTTAAAGGATGAAACTAAAAGAAAATTTTAGGTTTAAAGTTTCAAAATTCAAGAATCAAGGTTCTATTTTTATTTCTGCATTGCAGTCAGGTAGGAATGTACAAATGGTCACTGTTGGCGTGCATGTGTTTGTAAGCTGCACCCACTGTTATATTTATATTGTTTACACACCTGTGTTGTCAGTCTCGGTGATGCTATATTTTGCTGTTGATCGTTTGAAGTGTTTTGTTTTTTTTCATTAATGCATTTATGCATGTGGCACCCATCACAGTTTCCACAGATTAATGGATTTATTGTTTATTTGTTCAGTAATGTGAGTTATATGCTGTTCTCTGATTAGGATAGACAGGAAGACAGTAGTTAATTCATTATACTTTGTGAGTCATATCCACAGGCTGCCATTGAGTAAAGAAACTGAATTTGTAGGCTTAAAATCTGGATTTGGAGTGAAGCTATCGTGTTTTGGTATGTTGAATTACAAAGAAGCCTATGGTATGTAAAGTTAAGAATACCATACTTGCCCAGTTATGGAAAATTTTGATTCAAGACGAGACTGTGATTACGTCAACAAGTCCTCCAAATTAAACGACGTTGTAGGTCCATCTCCTCCAGAACAGACACAACAGTATTTTCTGATCTAACACCCTTATGGGCAGTAATCCGCAATGTGACATCATTTGCTGGTGCCTTCCAAAACTGTTCAAAAATTAAATATGTTTTATGATGTGAAAACTGTGGCTATGGTAAGGTTCTCATTAGGTTTGGGCACAAAAATGACTCGGTTAAGTAAATCATGGTTTGGGGTTTGTGTTAAGTTTAGGGGACCGTTGTCATCATCGTTACAATAATAACAACGTGGTTAAGATTAAGGAACGTTTGCGCCCATTATTAAAAGAAACTAATGTTGACTGTCAGATGGAAATGGGAAACAAACTATTTGTCCCATGTGTAAAAGTCCGACATCTTGTTGACCCATTAATCCACTTCAGCCTCCTCCCCACATGGACTATTTGTCACTCTATAATAATGTTACCCGATTTCCTCCTTCGCTCCCGTCATAATGTCTACAACTGCTAGAGGGCGCTGTCATTTGAACATAAATTATGTTTTTTGGGGGGCATTTTTGTCCACAGGCTCTGCAGCCATAATGTACCAAAGTAAATTAGTACCAAGCTACATCACAGCTGGGTGGGGTCAGAAGTAGAGCAGACGACAACTGATCATACCAGCTCTCTTTAGTCTTTAAAGACTTTCTTGCATGCATCACAGCGGCTGATGATTTGCTGCTGCGGGTCCAAATATGCCCACAGAGAGAAGAGAAAACACAATAGGATCTGTGCAGTTTTAATTTTCACAGATGTCGTTACAGCACACATACTGAGAAAAGGGAGATTCACCAAAACTTATTACAGTATGACTAGTATTCCATGATTGCAAACTGTGAGGGCTTGAAGCCTGCTAACAATACCTGAGAAAGGTAACCGTAGTTAATTCTGTACAGGTTGCGAGGCTACGAGGCAGAACGGTGCAGCAGATGTGAAATGTGTAATTAACATTTAAACAACGGACTGCGAAGGTCAGAGAGAAACTCAGCAGAAGATGATGAGTCTGGACACGGTTTAATGACTGACTGACAGGAGCACGCCCGGACTCATATGAGTATGTTCACACACATTTGTTGAACTATACTTGTGAGGACCAGCAGTACTGTACCACAACCTAAAACATTATTCAGATGTAACATTATAATAATACTTGACAGATAAGCTAAAACTTTACTAAAATAAAAATCCACATTTTCATATAAATAAAAGTCTGTTTTGGTCATTTACAGCTCTACTTGATTCAAGATATTGATGCAGTATTAGTTAGTTCATAAATACTGTTACATTTTCTGCAGCTTAGACTGAAAATAACTGTAACAAATGTCTAACAATATTGGTGCTGAAGCAATTTCGCAGTTAGTCATTCAGCAGGAAACTAATCACAAATCATTTTGATAATAAATTAATCATTATGTTGACTCACAAATGCCAAACCTTTGTTTGTTTTCCAATTTGTCAAATAAGGATTTGCTGCTTCTCTCAGTTTTCATTGTAAAAGGACATAAAAGTTAAATAGTTTTGGAAATGGAAATATCTAATTGTAGCTCTGAATGACACCTGTGTGTGTGGATTTATATTATGTGTATGAATGTATATGCGAATTCTTATATAGAAGTTTGTTACTGTATATTTTTGACTGTTTCTGATTGCACTGTAATACATAATTTGATAATCAGTGTTCATATTATTTATGTTTTTGTTTGTCATTATCCTATATTTTTTCTTTTTACATTTTATCTTAATACTCATTTATTCAAATGAAGCATATTTGAATTTGAGATTTGAAGAATGACACCCAGAGAAGCTCTGATTTCATAAAATATCTGAGGAAGAGACTTTGGTGAAAACAGCCGGGACAACGATGGAAGTCCAGGACTTCATTGTTCTATCCCTGACAAAGTCTGACATGTTGTTTTTTTTAATATATTAGAGTGATGTCAATAAACTTAAACCTAAGAGATCCCAGTAACACCCACACTGTTAGACTCAAAGGTGATCAGTGGCAAGTTCAGTGCAGAAACATCGAATCAAAAGAGCTGGAAAAGAACATCAAGGACAAATTATGAACAGGTGATCTCATGGATAACTTTTTGAATCTTTACCCTTTTTCAAGGATAAGAAAAAACAAGATAGATATAACCTTAGACATATTGGGGGTGGACTGGTGGGAACTTTTTTAATAAAGACTGAATATCAGTGTTGCTCTCTGCAGATGACAGGGGACAAGGTAGGATAGAGGACATACAGGACAGGGTTTTATGGCCTTACAGAGCTGTTTTTAGAGACTTTTACAACTTAAACTACTAAGAAAAACTAAATTGACTAAGAACATGCAAAAACTCTAAACAAAAAGAGTAAGACAAGACGTGACAGCGAGTACCAGTCAAGAAATATGCTGTGGTAGATTTTGGTTTTTTTTTTAATGCAAAAGCTGATTTCAACAACTTACATCCAGACAGAACCAGACTCTGAAGTCCTGTTCTCAATTAGTAGCAAATTATGTGTCATTTATGCTTTAATTGCCTTGTAATAGTCTCAAATGTCAAATGTCTGTCTCTCTCTCTACTTTCAACACATGCATGTTCCTTTGGATTAGGGCCATGGGGAAAAACAGAGAGATAAGTATACAGCATACGAGAGAGGGACTGACAGAGATACAGACAGGGAAGCAGAGAATTGCTGAGTATTTTTAAAGAACCTGGAGGGCAGGGAGTGTAACCCAATAAGCAGAGCAGCTCTACCATTGAGTCTGCACATCTTTCAGATCTGTCTTTGCTGTATCCTTCTTCGCGCTGTGGAATAAATTGGAAAATAAAATGAAAGCATAAACACAGTTGTGTGTTGTATGTGCTCCTATTTGTCGGTGTCAAAAAAACCTAAATAGTTATTTATGGACAAGGACAGCAGCATCGTGCCACACAGATTTTGTGTTGTGGAAACATTTCTGCTTTTTTATGCATCTCATGAGTCTTGTCTACGTACAAGATCAGAATTACTGAGAAAATCAATTTAGCATGATTGCTTCTGGGTGCCACATAAATTTAATGAAATAGGTAGCATAAACAAACAGCAAATCCTAATTTAATAACTTCATGATCTGATTAGGTATCTAAGAATATGTCTGGATGCGTAAACAGAAAACAAACTAACTAACTGCACTTCTTAATGGTAGTTTAATTATTGTTTCATCACATACCAGAAGGTGATGATACAGTCATTTAACCATAGATGCCATAAAAATTTGCAGAACTGTGATTTTATGTGTTTTTTATAACAAAGCCTCAGGATCTTACGGTGTCTTAGAATTACAATTATTGGCAAATCACAGATCTTGTGAGATGCACAACAGATTCTCAAGACGATGTGTGCAATTTTTTTTGTACCGGTGCCTCCAGGAACAACACAGTTTTACTCCAGGAGTCAAATACTTGAATAATAAATGTTAACACAAAATGCAGTATTGGGGCTTCGATTTTAAGTCCCCACATATCCCGAAGTTAACATTTCTCACTCCACTTAGGCACTGTTTACCATATTTTACAGTAAACCAGGTCGTCATGCAGTGAGCACAGCCCACAATATGCTTCTATAATAAAAAGTGAAGAGCCAAATGGGCAGAAAATGAAAAACTTTAAATTTGTTTGTGCTGCTAATGGTAAATACGTCACATTCAGAGATTAAATATCTGAAACAAATTAGCACTGATATGCCTTTTTCTGGTGCCTTTTTTAACCCAAAGAGAAATACAGACTATATGTAAACAGATTTTAAGACTTGGCCTATATGAGTCAGATATTGAACAGCGCAGAGATCAAGGTGTCAAGGTTACAATGATTTTTTTTCCAGGTCAGGGCTTAGAGGAGGAAATTCAGTGATGTGACCCACGAAATGACCAGCACACCTCAGTAGTTCGCTTTATATATGTGTCCCCACATTTATGGACGAACACAAACACACATCTCAGGTCCATTAAGCAGCGTTTTTAAGCTCAAGTAGTCCATATAATAAATGGCAAAACAGGTCAGTGTAACTATATGGGCAATATGAGCATTTTAACCACAACTACGATCTTTCTGTAAATGGTTAATAGCTGCATTTATGTAACGCTTTTATCCAAAGCACTTCACTATGTTTCTGTTGTTGATTCGCCCATTTACACTAACATTTATACACACACACACACACACACATTGATGGCAGCAAGCTACCATGCAAGTTGCTGGCACAACCATCAGTAGCATTTGGGGTTCAGTGTCTTGCCTAAGGGCACTTCAACATGAGGACAGGAGGAGTCGGGAATTGAACCACCAACCTTCTGATTAGTTGACAACCCGCTCTTGATATTTACTACCTTCTGAGCCACAGCTGCCCCTATATATTAAATAAAACAAGTAATTTTAGTTGCTTAAACCTAACTATACCTTGTCAGGACAACATAATGATTCATTGCAAGCTGTTCGAACAAACATTGAATGCTTTTGTTTCTCCCCTCATACCGATTTCCCCTCAACCTTCTCATCTCATGGAGGAAATAATAAGGTGATAAAGGTACAGGAATAGTGTGAGTTCAATTATGTTCTAATTACAGATACAGAGTCTAGAGCTAGTGTGAAACATATTATTGCACATAACTTTTTGTTTGGCAATTTTATTAACAGTATCAAACCATTGAGATCTTTATGTGCATCAGAGAATCTCTCTGCACGAAGTTCCACATGTCACATTCACACAATTACAGCTTCCGGTCCCAAAATATTACACTAATGACTGCCAACCTGCCAAAACTGCCAACACTAGTCAATTACAGTACTAGGACATCATGTTTGGGGAGGCTAACAGTCAGTAATGGTATTGGGGATTGATGGGGCCTGAGCGGCTGATATTGTCACTAAAATGAGAATAGATGGTCCATCTTAAAGGTCAGTCCACCTTAAATGAGCCCTGTCACGTTGTTGCTAACTTTGGGGCTACCGCTGAACTGCTGACACAGGAGCTGTCATTATTTTAACAGTATGCAGTGTAGTGTGCACAATAGCAAGCAGTACATTTCGAGAAGGATAAACCAGTAGTTACTGCCCACAAAAAATATCATGATTTTGTTGCAGGTTAAATTTTTTTCTGTGATAATTTAGCTTTCCCTAGCCTCTTAACAGCACTGCTTATGCAGGAGTATATTCAATTATGTGTTTTAAGTTTAAAGGGCCTGGCTAAAATGTGCTTTTTTACTGTTAAACCGCTGACTGAAAGTGGAAAAGAAAAACACTAGTGGGAACCTGTTATCACTTAGACTTTTGTTTTGTGTTTGTAATCCATAAAGAAATCATATCATAGCGACTCTATGAAGCTATAGGCACAGTGGTGCTTTGAGCTAAATGATAAATGCTCCTAATAGGTTCTTAATAACAACATCAGCTAGCACTGCTGATGTTTAGCATGATTATGTATCATGTAATAAACACAAACTACAGCTATGGCAGATGGGAATGTCAATTGTTTAACAAGTATTTGGCCATAGAGGAAAACAAATTTCATGGCAATCCATCCAATAATTGTTCAGATATATCATTAAGGACCAAATTAGTGGTCTGACCGACCAACACTGTTATCTCTCGGGCCAGGCCGCTAATAAAGTGCTAATAAAAATTTCCATCAACAACAAAACAAGAACCGCATAGTAAATTAGACACACACTATTACCATGCTCACACAGTTACTGAAGCACCACAGGGCTGCAGGGTGTTTTGATTGACACATGCTGAATCATTAAGTGTATATAGGCTACAGTAAATATGGTCAGAGCTGCGTGGGAGCATCATGGATCAAAGTATGGAGAAATTAATTCACTCACACCTACAGGCTAAATCCCTTTTCCAATATTACAGGGATTTATTAGATGAACTATGGCACGAATTTGGGAAAAAATACCAACATAAACAACACAGCTGTGTGCTGAGGCACAGTATGCTGGTGGTTTCTGCCTTTTGATTTTCATTCATTAAAAGACCACTAGTTAGATCTGACAAAGAAACATATTAAAAATGAACAGCTATTTATTGAATAATATTTAAGATAATACACTCACAAAAGATCAAAATTGTTTGTGGGTTAAATCTTATTCTCACTTTACTTACAGGAGAAGGTAAAGTAGCAGAAGAGTTTTGTGCTCATTGGCTAAAGCTGTTCTTGGGCCTGCAGTGTTAGCTGGAAAGTGAAAGCTTATAGTCTGCAAGTATGCAGCCAAAAATATACAAAACAATTCCGCTGAAAGCAGGATACAAAGATAAAAAGCGTGGCCTTTTAAAGATGGAAACCACAGAGTTCCAATTTTCTTTTGGACAGGCAACATAATTTGTCAGTTTTAGCCACATGATAGATGGCGATGTCAGTCGGTCTGCCACTTTGGTGAAGACTGAAATATGTCAAAAACTATTTGATGGATTGCAGTGAAATTTGGCACATATATCCATGTTGCCTAGAGCAGCCATTTTCAACCAGCGAGCTGCGGCGTGCCATCAGAGCGTCATCTAGCGGGCTGCGCAGGCAGTGGTACTGCCAAATGGTTAAATTTTTTTATTTTTTGGTAATTTACACAGCTAGTTACTTTTATATCTAAATGTGCTCAAGAATTCACATAAATAAAAACGTCACATTAAAATGTATAATTTCAATGACCAGGTACATTTTAATATCCACGACAAATCATAAGGTTGAGACAAACATGTTTTGCCACTGTTAGCTAACTAGCTTTCTCTGTGGATCCTGCTTCAGAAGACAAGAACTGATGGAACTATCAGCAGACCGTACTTCATTCTCAATACTGGCTGCCAGTCAATAGCCATCTCTGGCAAAACAGGCAATTAAAATTCTGTTGCTTTTCACCAACACTTATTTATGTATGCCAGGGCCTATTTATGTATAATTATAGTGACTGCCACAAAATCAAAGGCAAGGAACAAATTGAAAGCAACTTTGACTGCTACTCTGCATGTCAGCTTCTCACCCATCCCACTACAATTTGATTCTAATTCTAATTATTTTGGTCATTACAGCTGACAGTGGCATAACACATATTTACAGCCCAATTTTTTTGTCACGTTATGTTTTTATTTTCTTTTATTTGGAGGGTGGTTTGAAGGTGGTCCTTGGAAAATTTTTAACAATCAAAAGTAAGCCTTAAGTTACAAAAGTTTGAGAACCCCTGGCCTAGAGGATGAACTGGAATAACTTTGTTAATCTTCTGACTTTTAATCTAGTACAAATTGCAGCCCGCGGGCCGATGGTGGCCCTTGGAAATGTTTCTGGCAGCCCACAATAAGTTAAGATGACTCGTCACCCTGAAAAACTCTTTTTTTCCAGAGAAAAAGCTGTTTCATACTTCAATACAATGTTGGCCCAACTACAGACGTTATTTACTAGTTTGTTGCTTGATTTTCACTGTAGTTTTAACTATTTCACTTGTGCCTGTATCTACAAGGCAAACACTAAATTATTAAATCTAATCTAACTAAAGGAAGGAGTCTGTCTGTATGTCCTTCACTTTTCTCGACAACCGTTCATCTGATCTACTTTACACTTGATTGGTGTATTGCTGAGGACCCAAGTAAGTGCAGTGTTGAGTATGAAGTTCTTTGGATGAAAAATTTTAAAGATATCATTAAAAGAAAACCTTTAGGGGATCTTGACCTCTCCAATGTGGCGGCCACACAGATGCATAGCAGCAACAAACAGCAGCCAAAGGAGTCTCTGTCTGAAGTTGTTTGGATGAGCGGTACTCAAGAAAGCTGCAAGCAGCAATACCGGAGGAGAGCAGGTCCGGGGAGAGGAAAGCAGAAAACTACCGAGAGAACATGAGCCTGCTCAAGACACACAGTGGCTGATACAGAAAACACATAACGTAAATAAGAACACAATCATATTTAAGGACAATTTTAGCTCGATTAAACCAATCTAACTAAAATGGAAGGAGCCTCTGTCAGTCTGTCTGTCTGTATGTATGTCTGTTGCATCCGATAGACTTAACCCTCGGTGGGTGTATTGCTGAGGACCCAAGGAAGCGCAGTGTTGAGTGCGAAGTTGTTTGGATGAGTGGTTCTCGAGACAGCTGCAAACAGCAATACTGGAGGGCCAAGCTGTTCTGAACAGGCACATTTTGAACAGGCACTGCACTAGTAAATAAACAGACTCCACTCGCTCCCTGCTTGGACATTCTGGCTCCCGTCGCAGCTCTTCTTCTCCTCTGCTCCCATGGCAGCTCTACTTCCTCTCCTCACCTCTTGCTGTCACTGTCTCTCATGTGTGTAGAACAATGGGTGAGGAGAGACTAGTTGTTAAGGTCAAGAAATATCCCGAGTTATACAACCCACAATCCTGTCATTACAAAGACAATAGCAAAAAAGATATTGCCTGGCGAGCCATAGCTCTGGAGATTGGCTCTTCAGACGCTGTGTGTGGTCTTCCCATGGATGTAATATAAGAGCTGGATACCGGACCGAAAATGGCGCCTATTCAGCCCAATAAGAATTGCTCGCTTGGCACATACACCAAAAAAGTTTCTAGCTTCTGGGTCTACTTCCAGGAGTATGCGGCCCACTGAATATGCGCAGCAGTGTTTCTCTTGCTGGCCCTGCCCGCAAGTTTGCGCTCGGCCCATAGACTTTACATTGTGGTGACATCACAGATTTTAAAAAAATCGCTTTTCTCGGCTCAAGGAAAGTTTTACAAATATGAAACGTGGCACTGCGGCAGCTGTGTGTTTTCAGCTTTAGCCTTGTTCAACTATGCAACATTAATTTCATGAAGTGGTCTTAGTACTTTCTCACAACAGGGTGGGTGGTTTAAGGGGCTGTTTTGCACCTTGTCAAGCTAGTACATGTCTTTGTGCCGTACATTAAAATATACAGTATATATATATCATGACATACTGGCAGCGCATCTCACTGATGTACCTGAAATCAGAGTGATGAGGTGGATCGAG
Source organism: Thunnus maccoyii (assembly GCF_910596095.1). NCBI lineage: Eukaryota > Metazoa > Chordata > Actinopteri > Scombriformes > Scombridae > Thunnus > Thunnus maccoyii. Next base: position 8,214,130 of record NC_056546.1, on the reverse strand, counting down.
CTCTAATCATATCCTTAAAGATGAAACCGACAGTTTATGTTTCAACTCAAACAGAGCTGAATGAACCACATTTTTTTTATGTAAAGTGTTTCCTCTTCCACTGTTAATAAGCCTTACTTTCCCTGAATACAGCCACAGAATTGCTTTTGTCTTGCCACTGTTTCCTCCCATCAATCAAGCTGTTCACAGCCTGTGGTTGTGTTTGGCAAGGCAGCTCAGCTGGGGCACAGATCAGCAGATTTCCAGTAAGAAATCATCTGCTCTCTGAAGTGATTTCATATCTAATTGCTTTTATTGACTTGGCAGCTCCAGACTGGTGCCCCCCCTCTTTGGCTTACTGAGTAAAAGCATCAGGCATAAAAGTGAAGACGGAAGAAAAAAATAGAGATGGATTTGCTTGTGGCATCAGCACTGCTGGCGAGTTGGATTGTTTGTTTAGTGGCTTTCTGGTTTTTATACATTTTTAAATGCTGATTGACTGTTTAAAACTTTGACACTTTGGACCGCCCAGTACCCTGGAAATATTAGCGGCAAACCATCTACAGTAGATTCTGGTTTTGGAAATGTTTTTAGATCATTTAAAATGGTTTAATTATTAAATGCAAAGCAGCTGCCACAGCATTATTCCCTCTATAAAAGTATATAGTCAAAACATTACAAAAAACACTTAAAATCAATAGCTGTAGCTTATTATAAGAACAATGTAAAGTATCAAGTAGTTAAGAACTTAATAAATGAGGAACACTATGAGGTTTGGTGCATTGTGAATGTGTTGGTTACTTGAAATTAACTACCTAAACAACCTTGAAGAAGTACATACACAGACACAGACTTACTTATTGGTATTCCCATCGATCTATTGGTTTGTTTGCTCTGTTTTCTTGCACACACACGCAGACCTCACCCTGCAAGCAAAGTGGCAATCAATTGAGTCGCCCCTATTGCATTAGGAGGACGGTCGGTGTTTTGACAGGGCTGGGCGTCACCATGGAGACAGCCATAGCATGGAGACAGGGGTGCTTCAGGTTGGATGTGAGGGTAAAGAAGGGGGGCAGTGCTCATGTTTGAGCAATAAGATGTAAGTAATGAGTGTACCAGACATCTGAGTGGATCATTTACCATAAACCTGTTCAGTTTTACCGTTTTACATCTGAGGAGTGCAGGCACGGGTGACCCCTGCATGGCCAGTGTAATTAGTCATGCAAGCAATCACAATGGAGGACCTCTCACTGTCACTATAATTAATACTGCATGAAGACATACAGTGAAGGGCGGGGGACAGCACACCTATTATAGTGTTTGTGATTGCTTTGTTTTTAAATAGAGTTTCAATGTGTGATGCTCTCCTTGTTTTGGACTTAAAATTCCCTCAAGTGCATTTTGTCAAATGGGGTGGTGCATCATGCAAAAAGGTTAAACCTGGCTTTAGATACTGGATTTGAAATTTTAGTTATTAGGATATTTAAATACAAAATTTACATATTTAAAATTGAACAAATATTGTCAAAATATTAATCAAATATCAATGAAGTTTGAAATTATGTACTAGACAGATAAGTAGATGTATTTGGCTGGACCGGCCACAGACTAGCTCTACAACCACGGTTGTCTGTGAGTGACTGAGTGAGTGATGGAGTTACAACACTGGTCAACTGGCCAAGTGCTGGAGTTTTCCCACTGGCTGTTGCTCTTTCAAAACGAATCGGTGCGAGATGATGGAAGCAGAGGACGGTAGCGTGACGCAGAGCAACTGTGAGCTCTGACGCTCTCAGCTCTGGTGTTAAATGCAGTGAAGTCGGCTAAACTCCTGTTTAAACAGAAGCATACCAGCGTCTCCTCCTCTACCGTCCAATGTGATTGACTTTCTGGCTGGCAGCACTGTCAGCAGCCAGCAGGAGAGACGCTCCACAGTGCATTTGGATTTTTATAAATGAACTAACACCAGGACGCAAGCGATTTATTTCTTTGACGTTTCACATCACAAACGGTGAGAAACGGCAATAAAACACGAGTCTTGTTGGTAAAACATGTGACTCATGTAGCTGTAATATCATTTTAGTGCTGCTGCTCTGAAGGTGCGCTTGATTTGACTTTAATTGTGATAACCGGGTGGAGATAAGCCTCCTGAATTTCCACCCAAAATGTTGTCAAAACTTAAATTTACAATTTCCACTGCAGTCTCTGTGATCATCCACCGGGAAAGAGGCAGAAAAAAAGGTATATAGAGGAATGAGAGAGAGAGCACAGTTTAAGCACCCCAAATGACCATCACTCTGACAAAACACTCAATGCAGAGTGAAAAACGAGAGACATCTGCAGAGTTAAACAGATGAAAGACCAGGGAGGGGTTAACAGATAGGCAATTAGAATAGTTATAATTAGAATTAAAATAAGTTATCTTTCAAATCAAACATCCCAAGATATGAGTGGAAAGTATTGTTCTTGCAACTGCATTTATAACTGCATAGCTTAACCATGTCATGTGATGCTACTTAAGTACACTTTACCAACAAATATTAGCGGGACCACTAAAGAAAATTGCAGAATTCATATTATAGACACTACCATTGACTGTCCCTGTAACAAACTGGCCACATTTTTCACACATTAACCACACACAGTCAGTCCATCCATGTACCAGGTTCTGACCTAGTCTTGTTAGTTTTCATGCTAGTTTTCATGAGGATTTTGTGACCAAAATATTCTTTCTGTGTTTATTTTACTTGCCATCACCATCTGCAACCCTGTCTCCTTCAAAAGAAGTTACTGAATGTCTTTGCCAAATACATTTTGGAGAAAATATAATTGCTGTCTGGATTATACCCACTGTCAACATTTTTTCCAGTCCTTAAACTTGGGCAAGGTTGGACATAAAAACACAGGACTGTGACACCGGAGACTGGGATCCTGTGAAAAATTGTGGTTTTGGTTAAATAAAGAAAAACTCTACATGTTAGTGTTGACTTTTTCAATGTTCAACCAAGACCACGATCTTTCCCTAACCAAGTGCTTTGACAACATAAACCCTTGAATCAATTGGAGCCAGGGATGTTTCGAAGCCAGCATCTAAAGGCCGTCAGAGGCATTGTACTTTAAGGTACTTCCGCACTGGCTCAAGCCGTGGTAGTTGCCACTTAATTGGCAGTGACTGTTTACAAATACAAAGAATATAAAAAGCAGACAGGGTTTGACAGAGATTTGTCGCAATTGACAGTTCTTCTTTAGACAGGACGTGTGCGTTTACAACAAACCCCCCGACTCCCTCCTCTCATCCCTCCACCCAATCAATATGGATGTTTTGATCTCCTCCACTCATCTACTTCCAATTAAAGAACGGGATTATGTGCCAGCTGTATTACTGAACGGGGGTGTTTTTGTTTTGCTTTGTTGTATTAGGCTCACTGCTTTTCTTAATTATGAATAATAAAAGTGATTCATAGTGGAAAAAGCATTACAAACTCACACTGACTGACTCAATCACACACACACAGTGGCTGCCAGAGACGCCGAGTTTAAAGGACATTTCTTGGCCGGCAAACATTGTTTTTCTGCTATTATTTCAAGATTGATGGAATAAAAATGTTTTTCTTATTTCTGTTAATGCTCCCCAACACTTTTATCATTGTTCTGCTCTTTAGCCTCTGTCGCACGAGGACACAGAGAAAGCAATTATAATAAGACACACAAGCACAGTACCTCCCACTGTGCCATAAACACACTCACACACGCAGTTTGGCTGCACTGAGCCTTGTCATTGCATGGGGGAACATCTGTGTCACTGTTGTGGTAACAGTTATGGTGAGACTTCCATCCTCTTCCATATTTTTCCAACAAGCGCTCATAAATAAAGTGAGCACGAACTCTGAAATGCAGATTACATGTTGTCAGTATAAATTATTTGAACATTGTGTTCCTGTACCACAAACCGGAATATGTGACAATCCACTCAACTTGACTTTCTTCATTCTTTTCTTCTTCATTTTAAAAAATTAGCTATGTTTCGGTGACAAAAAGAACTTTGATTGGAGGTTTGATTGAACTTGTTTAGGGTAAGACTCAAATTTCAGCTAAACTTTTAACTTTAAAAAGGACGACTTCACCTGCATTCCTTTCCGGGTTTTTTCAAATGGAAACGTCCACTCAGCTGGTTTTTTTTTGAGAAAAAGCACACCACAAACACGCACGCACGCAGTTCGCTGTGACAGTGTTTTCCTAACTTACTTGCTCGCTGTAAGTTACAGCACGAAAAATTGTCCAGATACACTACGAGCGATGTGGCAGCGCTGAATCTGAAGGGTGTGAGATGTTTATAAATGCAACGGACGGAGCGGAGGGACAGACAGCTGAATGCTCTCGAGGAGAGAGCCGGGAGCAGAGCCGGAGCTTCAGGATGAATAACACCCACGAGTCACACCGGATTCTGCTCTGATCCGGAGCCGTTTACTGAAGGGAGGAGAGTTCAGAGTTTATTTTTTAAACTTTGAGCAGCAGCAACAGTGAGTGCTCCATCTGTGTGTGTCTGTAGCCATGTTTCCATTATTTGGGCAAGTTGTAATTGCTCTTTCATGTCAGCTAGTATTGGCCATGCTTCATGCTATCTGGAGATGCCAAGAGCAGAAACAGCTGATCAGTCATATGAGTTAAACATTCGCTACATCATTATTTATTTGACAAATGCGTTTCCATTACCCATTTTGCGAGTAAACTCTTTTTTTGACATTTCCAAAACCCACCTCAAGCAAGCGTAAAAAAACTTTTTGTGCAAAACTGAGGAAGTTTTTTTTTTCAAATTTTGGCATTTCCATTAAGCTTTGGTAATGTGATACTTCAAAATGTGCGGCTTGTGTGTCTGTTAGCACGTTTCGCAGAGCAGCAGCAGCAGCAACAGTGAGTGCTCTGTGGCTACTGGCTAGGCTGGGTGAGGGTTTATATGTAGCAACATCATCATGCAGAAACCTGCGTCAGGTCATGTGGGGAGAGGTTTTTAGAAGGGCTTGGGAGAGATGGCATTTTGGCGCTAAGGCATACATACTTGGACCAAAAATTTAATTTTCGGATTTGATTCAAAAAAAGAATATAACTTGGTGGTAAGTGTTGGGAATTAGACCTAGATTTAATACACATCTGCCCCCCATCCTGCCTATAACACTTACTTTCTTCCTTGTTACCTCTAGTAACTACATCCAGGTAGCATCCACACTTTTTCATTAAACCTATTTGAACAGATCAATGAAGAGAAACTCCTCTAAGTTTGACTATCTGGTCTGGGCCAATAAACTATGTTCATGATATTAGTCAGAAATACTTCCTACATGAATCATGTTCTGTTGTAAAACATTTCCTGTATTTTAAGCCTGCACGGTACAGGTCACCATTAGGTCGGGAGGTAGCCGGTAGCCAAAGCGGGGGAGTTGCTTGCTGTGTGAAAGCACCTTTAAAAAGTGGCTTTATACACCTTCAGACATGTTTGGCGGGCGGACGTCCCCCCCCCCGCACCTTTCTGACAGCGGATAACTTTCTGAAACAGACAAGCCAACATTCACACATACTTCACGCAGCTCTCTGAAGCTCTGGGGAGTAGCATAATTAGTGAGTTAATGTTGAAACAAGGATTGTTTGGAATTTACTGAATATTTGGAGCAGCAGTTTAGAATTGTTTTAAGAGGTTGCTATGGATGTTTTAACACATTTTGACACTCTTTTTTTTGCCTTTTTAAGATCTTCACAAACTAGTTTAATCTTTGTCACGAATCACAATTTATCAGCATGAACTACACTTGTTGACAAAACACAATCTCTCAATCTCATTGTGTTTGCTAATTTTACTATTTTGTTCTGCAGGATTTGTTTAACAAGATCTGAAAACCAAAACTTACAGCAAAAAAGTTATTTCTAGCTTCCTGCTAATATGCTTTAGGCATGACTGGATGGCTCCATTTTAGAGGACATTATTTATAGCACACAAACTATGGTCACGTCATGCTTCTTAATCTGTCCAGGTTTTTAGAGAAGAATGAAAATCAGAGAGGATTTTATCAGAAAGTCATCTAATGTATTTGGCTCACCTGAACAAACACAAAACGAGGAGAAAGAGAAGTGAGGTAAGCTGAGCAGAGAACAGAATTGGAGCAGAGGAGAGGAAAGGAATGACGTGTGATCGGATAGAAGAAACAGAAAAGAAGGTTGACTGCAACAAATACGTACTACATAACCTCAGGTGTCCCCTGCTGATTTTATAGTACAGTGAACACATGAGTTTTGAGTCCAGAAAAGGATGACTTGGACCATTCATATTTCTTCTGGTTGGATCCGAGCCAGGTCTGGAGCAGGTCTTGTGTTTAGTATCTGTCCTAATATCTTTAATGTGGCCGAGTCTGCTCTCAATGCACCATTTACCTCAGAAACCTCAGCCGTAATTCATCCGCCAGCCTCTTTGAAACATGTCGTCTTCCCCTCCTCCGCTCCCCCTTTCTTTACTTAACAAGGTCAGGAGACAGAGGGTGGAGAAGACATTTGTCACTTGGCTGTCATGGCGGAGAAGCTGCACACTTGCATGTTTTTGTATTTTTGTGTGTGTGTGTGTGTTTCTGGGTCTGCAAGTATGGAAAATCTATTGTGGTTTGGAGCTCGAGATGAGCTCATTTTGGACCGACAGAGATTCTTTTGCGTGTCTGCTGGTGTGTGACTGTGCACAATTCAAGTATGATTATGTATGAGGGTCTTTTCGAAGCGGTGTGATCACCTGTGGGTGTTTATGTTTGCATATCTGTGCACTTGAGCATTTTATACATATCATACATGGTTGAGCTTCAAGGAAAAATGAGCTGTGTGTGTCCCCGAGCACACTGTTTGTTTTCACTAACAACCCTGCAGGCCAGGGTCAATGATGGCCTTACTGCATTAGATATGAGGGATGTTCTACTGTATATAAAATCACAGCAAAAAAAAAAAAAAAAAAAGTAGTAAGGGTCTGACAATGAGGGTTTTACATCTGCAGTTAAGTGCCAGGAACAGTAACTCCTCTTTAAAAACCAGAACTGAGCCCAAACAAACATAAATTATCTGAGTATATTAGCCCAGTTTCCACAGCTCTGTCCCTCTGCTGCTGCTGCTTGCTGTTATTTGGTTATGCTGCAATGGTAGTCAAGGGATCTATTGGTTTTGGTTAAATGTTCCTAACTGTTGTTGTTCCAGGTTTAGTTTTATTTAATGTTAGGGTACAAAAAGGGGCATATTTTGTCTCCTTACTCTGATCTTTTGGGGCATTAGGCCCTCTTTGGGAAAATTGTTTTTGAAATAATACATTTCTATTGTGTATTGGAAAATAAACACTCAATTTGTACCACCAAATGTGTTTCAACTTCTTTCCCACAGTTGGAAACTGGCAGCAGGCCTCACAGAAGAGCATGGAGCCATTTTCCTTTCACTGTCGCCGACCAGTCCATCCTGCTACTGCTCTACTGTTGACCTCTTTGCTTGTTTCACATTTTGTTAAGGCAAAAGTTGATGTGCAAACTGCATTTTTTCCTTCTCTGGCTGTATGTGTGGTGTTTCCTACTACAGTACTTCAAGCTCCATGTTGTCTTCCGTGCGAAACAGTTAAAATTTTCTCACCCAAAACAGACACAAGTTCTCCTGTTATTTGACCATATGCACATCAGAACGACACATAGGAGCATTTTCTAATCTGGCAACTTGATCGGCAGTAACAGGACAACATTATTTGTCTGTGCTTTCCAAAACCATTACAAATCACTTTTAAAAAATAATGATGTTTTATGATGTGACAACAAAAACCACTTGGCTAGTTTTCGGGAAAGGTCATGGTTTGGGTTAAAATGATCACTTTGTTAAGGTTAGAGAAAAATGTGGTGTGGGTTAAAGTCAATACTTTGTTGTCCTGGCTACAATAATAACCACAGGGTTAAGGTTAGAGGATGATTACAGTTATGTTTTTTTTTTTTTTAAACTGTCTCAACTCATGGTTGGAAATTTGACAACGAACAGTGGTCTCCTGTAGTTAAGTCGACTGTTGGGTAATTTTTGGGTGACTGACATTACTCTCTATTGTGTCGTTTTTTTTGAAAGGACAGTCTCAACGTATAAGTAAACTATATATGCTATATGGGGCGGGGGGGGGTCCACAACTTAAAGGGTCAGTTCACCGAAATTACAAAAAGACATTGAAAAGACAAAAAAAGTATCTTCTAGATTATCTGCAGTCGTAGCTAGCTATGCAAATAGTTTAGCTAGATGCAATGTCAAGATACAAAAAACGACGAAGGCGAATGCGATTTCATGTGTGGCGCTCACAGCACTGCCAAAACCAAAAAAATAGTCTTATATGATAAGTCCCGTTTTAGGCAAGTTATATACAAACATATACATACATAAACATGCAAAGTCAAGCTCTTTGTGTGTGTATGTTTGTGCACGCATGTGTCCATGAGAAAGAGAGAAAGATATAAAGAGCAACTGTGCATATCGACTGTCTGACAAACCAAAGTTAAAACGAAGTCCGACACCTTTGATTGTAGTAATTCTGAGCACTGTGCTAAAGCCACAATCCCTTCAAAAAACCCATTAGACTCAACAGCTGATATGCATTAGCAGTGCTTATGGTAAGTAACAGAAAACACCTGAACAGACAAATGCACAATAATTGCTGGACACCTTTCTAATGATGGTATTTGCTTCCTAACCTGCACAGACTGATGACACAAATGTCCACATTTCCTGCAAAAAAAAAAAAAAGAAATGTCTAATGGAACATAAAAACTGGTCAGAGCACTTATAAATCCATTAGTTTCTAACCCTGGTGCTTGTTCTGCAGCGTTGAATCCGCTCGGTCTGACAAACCAAGAATATATCGCTCATAGACGATTTTGCTGTCGGTGTCAGGATTGGTGGTGTTGTGCAACAAAGTAGAGTTGTGTTCTTAACAATCCAAAATAGTCTTTCGTGTGTGTGAGAGAGAGAGAGCGGAGGGAAAGAGAGAGCGAGAGATTTACAAAGATTTGAGCTGGGAAGTGAAGGATGTCATCTTTAGCCTTTGGTCTCCTTATAAACAGCCTCATGCAGAATTGGATGGAGATGACATTTAGCAAGTGTGCAACACAAACTCATAAATATCCCTTGTCCCTGCTCCTCCTCTCTCTCTTTGTCTCTTTCTTTCCGACAGAACGTGTGCCTCAGTGAGTGTATGTACATTTTTTTTTGTTTTGGTTTTAACATTTTGTCATAATAAAGAGGAAATTAGAGTTTTATGTGTTTTCCTCTATTTGTTGTTGTTGAGTAAAGTAATTTAAAGGCTAAACTAAAAAAATCTCTCTCTCTCCCTCTCTCTCTCATGCACACACACAAGCAGTCAAACACATTCGGTTTATTGTCACACACATACACACTCACCACTTACACAAATCCACACACACACACACAACTGTGGTAACCAGTCAACTGGGTCTACTTTGGCTCAATCAAATGTTAAAAGGCTTGCTCTCTCTGTGTTTCTCTCTCTCACACGCACACACACACACACACACACACACACACACACACACACACACACACACACAGTGAGAAGGTGTGATGTTATCCAAACAGCCAGCTGTCTTGTTGTGTCAGGCTGGTTGCTCTGTTGGCTGCAGGCCTAGGAGAAGGCTTACTTAGAGAAAACAGAAACTCACTCTACATTAGACTGACTCCCGTCAATGGACTGGGCCCAACGCCTGCACACACACACACACACGCACACACACTCTCGGGGCAGAGGGTTTCACACACGCATGCATTCACAGGGACATTCTCTCTCTCTCCTCTTGGCTCATTCAAATACATGCACAACTACACACACACACACACACAAACAGACTTTTCATGAAGTGTAACATGAGTCAGTCAATCCTTGTCAAAGCTCTGGTTGCTAGGGGCAATATCAACTTTGGGGCAAACTTAATTTTTTTGTCATTTGGTAGAGATTTCACACACATACACAGTTAAGTGTTTGAACGCAAACAAATTCTGAAGCATGAGGAGCTTCGGAACAGTTTTCATAAATTGTTGAATGTTCGCAGAGGAAATTTTAAACAAGACTGACATTTGATCATTTAGTCACATTGTTACAGAAGCAGAACCTAATCTCTCTCTCTCTCTCTCTCTCTCTCTCACACACACACACGTTTAATCTACAATCTGCTCAAATTCATCATCATCATCATCCATCTGTCACCTAATCATCCAGCTCCTCCTTAATTAAATCATAATTTCTGTCACCATTGTTTGCGTCACAGAAACATCCATGAGATCTCCATCTGATAGTCACACGGCAACGAACAACAGGTCAACCTGTGACCTCAATCAACCTCTACTGGTACCCAGCGGGAACTGCAACAACATCGAAAGATCTGAACCCCTCCTGCGAAAGTCCCCAATACGTTAATTTGTTTGTGCAATTAAAATTAGACAATAAAATACATACAATGATTAAACTAAATGGACTTTTGCAGGTAATTCAGGACGCCAGTAGAGAGAATGAAATAAAAACGATGTATACGCCTGAGCCACTAAACTATACCTTATGTGAAGGACTTTTGTGTGTGTTTGAAAGGAGCCAATAACCCAGTACCAAGTAGTATCAAAATGATACCTGCATTCGATCCTTTTTGTACCCGGATCTAGAATAAAATGACTGCTTGTATGGTTTTGCTTGCAGTCAATCGCTGCAAGCGTTCTTTGATTTATTGCGACGTGTGATTGGCTCACTACTGCAGCAGCTACAACCTATACAGTCTGTGGTGATAATACTTCATTGTACAGTTTTGTATAGCTAATTAATAAATATTTCAATCATTTGAACACTTTCAAAAATCATTTGGATGGGGAGGAGTGGTGGGATTTTACATAACTGAATGTTTCCAATCACATGTTGAGTATCGAATTAAGTAGGGAAAAAAAAGTATCGCATGAAGTTCTCTGTTGGTATCGGTATTACTTTAAGGGTACTGGTATTGGTACCCGTATCGTAATTTTTAAAACAATTCCCAGCCCTAATAATATTCCTTTCCTTTTTTTTGCGTCTTTGGCTTGACAGTGACTGAACTGTTTCAGGTCGTCTGATCTAGCTGCACTATTGTTCAGAATCTGGCGGAAAAAAATACATCAAGCTCAACTTTCACTCTTGTTCAATAACAAACCTACAGAACAACTGCTCACAGCTACACACTTAATGCAGTTAATGCACAGGAGATTCTGGTTTCTCATCGTTCCCCCTCAGTGTTTGAATTATAGGGGAGCCGATGGGGGCTCGGCTCAACAACAACAACAAAACTTCAAATTTTGGGGGGGGTTGGGGGGTCTTGAAAAATTGATGATTAAGCATTAGCATTTCTAAAGTTGCAATGAATAATACAAGCAATACATAAAATCAATTTAAAATCTAATATCCTGTCATCTGTAATTTTACACATGTGTGCCCAACTTGGTCATAGCTGTTACCAGCTGTCAATAATGCGCGTAACATGATTGACGGACATGTTCAGGATGTCTTTATGTATCATGGCTCATGGACCTCTGTTCTATGCATCTATGCATAATTACTGTGTGTGGATTCAGTGTCATATTAACAATTCTCAACATCCAATCGGTGCAGTTTCGCTACTGAAGAGCACTTCCTGCATTCAGTTCAGTAGCCTCTCTCATCATTTCTGACATGCATTAAAATATGAATATCCCCTCTGTCTATCAGGTTTCTCTTTTACAAAAGACAAGATTTCAGAAGACAACGAATGTAAAAAAATATCTCCTACAGCGATTTTTTCCAGACTATGAAAATCAAGCTATTAATGCTCTGCTTTGTCCTTCACTTTTCTGTGACTGCTGCTGTGAGGCTCACATGAAACCTGCGCTACAGCTGCTTCGATCACTCGCTGATGCTGTTTCTACCGTATATTTAACATTTCATAAGTCACGCCTCCATGCAGGGCATCCACCTGTAGGCTAGAAGTCTCCCCGTGGTGAAAATCATTATCGTCACTCCCCCAGTCCCTGCTGTGCTGACATTTGTGTATCACTGCGAGGAGCGACGAGGTAATGCCAAATATCTAACTCTGTATATTCTCTGCGCTGTCCACTTATTCCGCATAATTTGGCTGAGGGAAAATGATTTTTTAAATAGTTATTGATTTCAGCAGTGAGGAAAATGTAAAATTGTACATGTGGGTCTGGTATATCTGGACAATAGTGAGGGCTGGCAAGCATGTGCTCTATTGAATATTGATATAAATCTATATCAACCACAAAAGGACCTCTGTGTAGATGGAGGCATGCTGACACATTATCGTAGGAAAACTGAGCTTTGGCACAATGGATGTGAGTGTTGTGGTCATTGTGTGCCATTTGACAGTAAAATCAAATGTAATTCCCTTTGAAACAAGGCAATAATAAACACTGTGTGAACTCATGTGTGATGCAGTTGTTTTGACATGTGCTTCAGAACTCTTTTAGGGCCGCTCAGTGTCTCTACGAGGGTGCTGGAGTACAACATATCATTCACTCAAGGTTAATCAAACTCTGACAGTCCAGCAAACAAATCATTGCAGGGGGAAATAAAGATTCCCCGCTCAGAGGACAACAGATAATAGACAGCACTCATGTTCCTCAAGGGAACATTATCCAAGAAGGATACGATCTGGCTCCTGATAGCTTTTAATAAAAAGTGAAAAAACTTTGCGCCTGCTTCGGTTGTGTCATTAAACTCTTGCACATATGCCCAAGATACTTCACTCAGAGCACTTCAAAGAGCAGCCACGGTCTGACGCCTCCACAACAAAAGAGACATCTTTAAAGGGCAATAAAGGAACATTGATTCACAACAGATTCAGCAACAGAGAGAGATCAAGCCAAAGAGAACAAATGTAATCTTAACAACAAAATGAAATCAAAATGTTGTGGGAATACTCTGTGTTTTGTTTATTACCTACAAAATGCTCAAAGCTTCAAAAGCATTTTCTCTATATGTCAAATGTGTGATTCAACACCAAAATAAACATGTTCAGTACAAACAGCCTGGTGGACGAGACGACTACTGGTAAGAGCTGACAGATTGTTCAAGCCTGACTTCTGCCTTTAGAGGGAAGCTCTTGCTGTTTCTACCTCTATCAGAGGAATTGTAATGAGTTCACACTGTAAGCAAAGCCAACTCTAACACCTACCCACCGTTAACTCTGTGTCCCCAATGAAAAGACGGAGAGACGGAATAAAATGGTAAAAAAAGAATACAATTTACCAACTTCATGTTATAATCATTTTCACCTCAATCCGTCTCCTCTTCTGTGCCATCTCGAGATCGTTACTTTACATTCCAAGCAGCAAGAAACGGAGCTGAATTGGTTCAATTTGCATAGAAGATGTAGAATTGGTACGTGTGCATATGTTGATGCTTGAGGCATTGTCAAAGACGGCTTTACTTCTTGCCTTCCTGAGACTGAATGTCATAAATATTAAAACTGGCTTGTCGTTCCTTGCTGAGAAATGTCATTCTATTTCTGTCAAAATGTCATGGAATTTGCCATTACATGATGTAATCACAACATTGGTGTAAACATATTTTTTAAATCTTTTTTTTATCGTATTGTGATCAGTTTGGCAGATGTGGAGAAAAAGGAAAATAATCTATATCAGCCATTCTCAACTAGCGGGCCGTGGCTAACTGGTGGGTCTCAGAGCGCTAGAAAAGCTAGTTAAACGGTTGCTGCTCATGTAGCTCGTAGCAAGAAAGCCTTTACGATCACAGAGGAGCTTATTTTGCCTAGCCAATGTCACCGTGAGCAGAAGAATTGTTGACATGGGTGATGACAGCCAGACATATTGACTGACATTAGCAAGGTCGCTTTATTGTTAGTTTTTGTAAGATACTGCAGGGACAGTAATCTTCACAAGAATCTACTGTTTTGCAAAGAGCTTCTCACGAGAACGATGGCAGATTCACCGAAAAAGGTCTTGATTGGAAATACTGTACAGGTGTTTGCACAGATGGCGCTGCATCAGTGACAGGAATACATCGTGGCATTGTCAAACAGATCCAAGAGAGGGCGTCGGACATTGTTTCTTACATATGGAAAGTCTAGAAACAAAGTAGATGTCAGCAGAACTGCATGAAGTCATGAATGTGGCTGTTAAATATATTAAGAAAAATGCACTCAACGAAGGTGTTTTGGTCTGTGTGAAAGACTTGATGCAGATCATTTGCAGCTCTTGTACCACAGTGAAGTAAGGTTGCTTTCAAGAGGACGTGTGCTTAATTGCTTTTTTTTTTTAACTGAGACAAGAAGTGCACACATTTCTAGAAGAGCAGCACTCCCTTCTTGCTGAGAATTATACTGACGGTAACTTTTGTGCAAAGCTGGCCTACTTATCAGATATATTTGACCAGTTAAATCAGCTCAATATATCAATGCAAGGCAGAAACAGCACAGTGTTTTGTGGTTTCTGACAAAATTGAGGGCTTCAAGAAAAAAAAAAAAAAACTTATGGAACAGAAGAGTCAAGGAGGGACGATCTGACATGTTTTCACTCCTAAGTGAAACTTTGGAAGCCTCTGCTCATGTCAACATATCCAAGGCTATAACCCAGCATTTGACTCAGTTGTCACGAAAGTTTGCAGACTACTTCCCAGAGGACCCACGACATGGAAACCTTTGGATTTTGGACCCTATTTCTGTGGATCCTGCTTCAGAAGACATGGCTCTGTCCACAGTGTTGGAAAATGAACTGATGGAACTATAAGCAGACAGCAGCCTGAAGCTACAGCTCACGCAAGTTGACCTTGCCTCATTCTGGATACTGGCTGCTAGTCAATATCCCTCTCTGTCAAAACGGGCAATCAAATTTCTGTTGCTTTTCACCACCACCTATTTATGTGAGTCAGGGTTTTCCATTGTGACTGTCACAAATTCAAAGGCAAGGAACAAACTGAAAGCAACTTTGAATGCTACTCTGCACGTCAGCCTCTCACCCATCCCACCACGACTTGATCTCATTATTTCCCAGAAGCAAGCCCGAGTGTCTCACTGAGGGTAAGCAGAATATTTATTTTGGTCATTACAGCTGACAGTGGCATAACACATATTTTTCAATTCAATTCAATTTTATTTATAGAGCGCCAAATCACAACAAAAGTCATCTCAGGGCACTTTTCACATAGAGCAGGTCTAGACTGTACTCTAAATTTATATGCATGTATATTTACAGCACAGTTTATTTTTTTGTCATTTTTTTTTCCTCATTTATTTGGGAAGGTGGTCCTCAGGAATTTTTTAACAATCAGAAATGGGCCATGAGTTACAAAGGGTTGAGAAGCCCTGATCTATATGATGACAGGTAAAATCAGTAGAGGTGGTAGGGTCTGCATATAAACATGTTTGGTGCAATTATCTGTAGGTGAATTATTCTTTTTAATTTGCCTTGATTAATATTGGACTCTCTGGCAGCATGGAGATACAAGTGCAGCATCCCAGCCCAGTAGTTGTATCTTTCAATGTCAGCATTTCTTTACCAAAAACATCATAACATGTTGACAAGTCTCAACCAAATGTGGTCTTTTTTTCCAAGAATTTAAAAGGACAAAACTGGTGTCCTCTAAATTTCCTGCCCTCAATATACCACAATCAGTTGTTCATAAATGGTACATTCAAGCAGTCCTCACAAATTTGGGAAATATTTTAAGATTGAGGTGTATATATGTCCAGCTGGTCAGGTCAGTGGTAAGATGTTTCACATGAACCGGACCAATTTTAAAGATGCTGCAGGTTGTAAATAATGGAAGAGTGTAAACTTTGTTCTTGGGATCAGGCTGAATATTGTTAGTCAGAGGTTGCATAGATATGTTTACTATTAATGTGGTAGATTGTTTGCCAGTTGTCGATTTAGTCTTTTAGAGATACATTAGACCAAGCAACAACCTCCGGTGCTGAAAAATCTAGCCAATGCCTAATTGCCAAAAACTGCAGTTCATCGAATGGTCACTTGAAGCTCCAAAGCAAGTCAATCCCTGTAGACCCAAATGCCCAACTTTACAGCAGAAATAAACACATTTACAGCCTAGTAGAAAGAATGGTTTTGGTCTCTATAGCCAATTTCCCCGTTCATGACCACTGTACAGGGGGCGAATTTTTTTATAACTCACCCATTTAAATTTTATCAAGGCTTAAAGCTATATATAAAATTGAGGTTGTGGCCACTTTGGGTGGCAGGTGGGTGTCGCCACAGGCAAGTCACTACCATGGCAACACAGCGTAACTCCAGATTCACAGAGTATAGGCGTAGCTGCAGCCATCGCTATTTCAGTGTGTTTTCAGTTCATGGAAGTTAATCGTAACATTTTGGTCACCTAAAAAAAGTCTTGTTCAGCATTTGGTTGTACTAAAAGACCCTCTAAGGAGTCGGATGTTCAGTTTTTTCTGGTAAGTTCATTTTGAATGGTTTTAAGCCCGTTTTTGGTAGCAAAAATTAGCATTAGCATTGTTAACCATAAACTGTATATGCACCATGCTAACCAACCTGGCAGATAGCAGCTAGTAGCTAGCAGCTAGCATTAGGGTTAGCTCCACCCTCTTATCCAAATATGGTCACTTCTGGCTCCAAAAATCCAAGACGGCAACAGTCAAAATGCCAACTTTATTCAAAACGAGAGTCCACAAACCAATGAGTAACATCACGGTGGCTACGTCTATATTTTTTACAGTCTATGCATTAGAGTCACTCCAGATACAAAGAAATGCCACTTTCTTGATATGTCAACTTCACATCAAGAAAGAACCTGGTTACTACTACAGGATTATGGGGCCTCTGAATACACTCAGGGGATTTTCCTCCTTGTATTGTATCTCACAGTACAGCAGACAGCAGTCACACTGGATTTGATAACTGCAGCGTCTTTCATTGACCATGAACCTGTTGTGTTCATTCAATGCATTTTGGAAGTGTATGTAATCTTAGAGTCAAAGTTACAGAAATCACAAAAACAGGAATTTCTAAAAGGAATTTGTGGCATGTCTTTAAATGTAGGGCAGCAAGTAATTATCTTTATTATCCATTATGAAGCCACTTTTTTTTTTTAAAAATGGATTGACTATTTAAAAAATGTCAAAAAAAATGCCGCTGAGAGGTTCCCAGTATCAAATGTGACAATCTTCAAATGACCTGTTTTGTTCGAGCGATCATAATTTCAACAGAAATAATGACCACACACACACCCACACTGATACACATTTGTCAGTGTGGGTGTGTGTGTGTGGTCATTGTGTGTGAAGTGTGAGTGTGTTACAGAGTGTCTTTTAAGGCAATTAAACAAGACTGCAGACTCCTTACAGCAGTACAGAGTAATATCGCTACTTGTTACGCTTCTCCCTGTAATCTCATATCACTATCCCTCTTTTCACTTCACTTTTTCCTCTCTTCCCCTCCATTCCTCCATCTCCTGCCTCCGCCTGCAACTCTCTTCAGTTAATACCAGTTATTCAACCGGCATGATAACTGTCATCCTCAAATGCCTCCAAAAAGAAAACATGTCAAATGGAGCAAACACCTGTTCACACAGTATCACTCTGTCTAAGAAATTAGTCAGTGTGGGTGAGGTGATGCTGCTCTGGCTGACTCAGTGTGTCACCTGGGAAAAATGTGTATGACTAACCAAGATAAATTATTCACAATATGTGTTGGGCTAAGCTGGCTTGTATATTTTTGTTGGGATATACTTGTGTGTGATTGCACAGAGCAGACTAGCTACCAGAAACACACAAACAAAACCTACTGAAATATTCACACTCTCGCCCTAGGGGTTTAAGCTTTACCCCATATACAGCTCATAATTCCTGAGAAATTCATAGAGAGCTGTGTGTGTGTGTGTGTGTGTGTGTGTGTGTGTGTGTGTGTATGTGTGTGTGTGAGAGAGAGAGATGTGGGAAGGCGAATAATATGTGCGTGGGGTGAGAGGACAGTAAGAGGTCACCTGGTGTGTGGAGTGTGTTTTTGTGTGTGTGGGTGTAACCAAGTACATACAAAAATTTGTACTTTACTTCAGTATTTCCACTTTATGCTACGTTTTACTTCTATTTCACCACATTTCAAAAGTGAAATGTTGTACTTTTTTTTTTTACTCCATCAACTTGACAGCTAGAGTTGTTACAGGGAACATCACAGAAATTGTTTACAAAATTTGCATTATCTGTAAGAGGCTGGTGAGAAGAGTGTGAAAAAGTGTAAAAGTGTAAAAATTACAGTTTGTGGTTTTAGGGGGAGTTACATGCTGTAACTATTTCTTGACGAACAGCTGCTGGATGCAGTGACCTGACTTTTGTCGTCACTGTGAGGTTGCCAAGCAACCAGACGCTGCATAGAGGTATCGGCCGGATGAATAAACTATTGTTCGTTTCACTTGGGTTTGCTGTTGGTAATGTAAATAATTCATACTGATTTGAATACAAAGATCTCCATTAGCAATTTCTAGCTCTCTTGATCATTTTGTTTCTGTTATTTTTTTAAATGTTTTGGGGCAGTTTTTGTTAAAGGCATGGCACGTATGTAACCACGTACGTATGTGCATAATCCCAGAAGATAGAATTATATAACAAAGACAGGGGTACTTTTAGTTTTGATACTTGAAGTACATTTTCTGATACTGTAACTTAACATTTACAAGTTTACATTGCGGTATTTCTATTTTTACTTCTATTAAGAATCTGAATTCTTCTTCCATCACTGGTAGGATGCATCTTGAGTGAAGGTGTGCAGTAAGCGGTATTTGTATTAATATGTGTGGGCGTGTATACGGTAATCTGTGAGTGTGTGCTTTTGAGGTATGATCTCGTTAAGAGAGCTGACAGGGCAACGTCCGAGGTGTATGCAGCATGGCAGGGGAGGCCGGTGTGACGGGTGCCCAGCAGCGGTGCACTCTGTGTGGGCAGGAGGACTGACGAGCTCAGCCTGTCTCCATCTATCAGTGCTGCCGTCTGCTCAGCAAACTGGCACCTCCGCTGATGTACGAGAGGGCTGCCGGATGACTAACGAGCAGACACACACACACACACTGATGCTGACACACACACACACACAAGGACATACACAAACATGGAACAACAGATACATCATGTAACCCTGCATACTCATAAAGCCTTACACTAGTGGGGAAACCTGTGCAACAGTGGTTGTCTGTGTGATACACTGATGTAAACACACACACGTTATTTCTCACGGCCACATGCATTATTTCTTTTTCTCTTTCACATATACTAGTATGCGCTCAAGAAGAAATGCAATTACTTGCTTTCTTTCCCTCTCAAACCCTTACACACACACACACACACACACACACACACACACAAACACACCTCCAACCTACATACTTCCTGTGCGACCTGCTCGAATGTCACAGTATATTTATCACCATGGTCCTTTCCAATCTTGCACCTTCTCACCAGTAATCTCTGACTGATGTAGCCGACTGGTTCTCTGATGAGGCCGACATCAAAGCTGATCTGATCGTTCACCAAATCTCTCTACTCTGACGCCAGCTAATTGGCTCGTTTTTTTATTTTTTTATTTTTGAAAACACATTTACAAATGTACTTTAACACAGGATGGATTGAGAAGAATATGTGGTGGGTGTAATGAAACTGAACGCTCGTGTGGATGTGTGCATAATGATTCCTGGTGCTATGAAAGAACTGAGACATTGAGGGTTAAGCGTGAAGACAAATACTGTTTGTTTAGTAAAACTTCAGGAGGAGAAATTTGATTTTCTGATACACGGCCCATTACAGGTGATGCACTGATTCATGTATTAATCATCAGCTTGAATGATAAATTATACTCCCTCATCCCAAAACATTCACTCAGCTCACTGCTGATGTTTTGAAGCTCAACTCAGCAGTTATCTGGCAGGAAATCTAGTGATTTAGGAATGCTGTTGGATGCTATTAAAAATCAGGAGGTACACCATTAAACTATTTATTTAGCTATGTTGTTGGAAAAACGTTCTTTTTAAAGTTTGCTGTTTGGCATTCGACTCTGAAATACTGAATGTTGGAGTGTCCTCGGATGCAATTTTAAAAAACACTCTTGAAACAGCCCCTGTTCACAACTGCATTACCACATAACGAGAACACAACTAAAAGTCCCCTCTGATGGATTACCCATCTCAAACAAGCTTTCAGTCTGGGGCTGATTCTTGATACCGCACTGAGTGGCTGTCTGAGAGGTAAGAAATCAATGTTGAAATAGTTGGCAGTAACGTAAGGAATACATGATTTGTAGATCATAAGTTTAATATTACACGTATGGTCCTATGATTGGGCTCGGGCTCTTGTATTCCCCAGACAACTTGATCAGGAATAGACGATACTAGTTTCTCTTGCATGTTTAAGATGTGTAACTATAGTCTGATTTAAAAGGTCTGTCAGAATGATGAGCTCATGTGCTGGAAGTTGTGCAAGTTAACTGAACAGAACATCAAGATTTTTAATTAGGGATAGAAATCATGTTTTTTTGTTTTTTACGAGTCCTCTAATATTGGGTATCTGCTGATGCCAAGTCCCTTCCGGCACTTATATTTAATAGCAGCAAATGATATAAAATGTTGATTAAATATGCATCTGGCACATTGAACTAACAGGTGTAGCCTTCTGACTTTGGCACACCTTATTTTTCACAAGCTACTTAATCCAAAAAAAAGGTCCTAGTTCAAAATTATTAAATTGATTAATTTAAATTATTGATATGATATGAATGGAAGTTTAAACAGAGAACGTGACTCCTAATGTGAGACTCTGCTTAAGTTGTTGGAACCACAAAACTATAATGTAATTCATGTAATTGTACAATGAAGGTTCCTCACTGACAAATTATCTTTGGTTTAGTAGAGATATCCGCTTGCATAGAGCAGTGGTTCTCAAACTTTTTCACATAAAAGACCCCTAAACCGACGCAAAGTAGACCATGGACCCCCATCTGATAAGATTTTTGCTTCTAGATGTTTTATTACAGAAAGTGTATGAAACCCATGACCAAAATAGTCATACATTCTGTCATTGTGTTATTCCCCTTTTTGCTGGGGATCCCCTGGAACCACCTCAAGGACCCCTGGGGGTCCCCGGATCCTACTTTGAGAACCACTGGCATGGAGTACAAAAAAAACCAACAGCCAAGTTTAATTTTGGCCTGTCATCAAGTTACTCACATAATTAATGTTAATTAGTGGCAGCTGTTTTGTACATTGCTCTTTTCGAAAAAAAGTGAGTCGGCATTTAGCAAATTTGTGTGTCAGTATTCAGAGTCACTCTTAATGATGCGCCCAAATAATTTTTCACATTCACACACTGATTTTCACTTGCATTTAAGCAAAATGCACTGTCGGCTGCTGTAAGGAGAGCAGCACTACAACGCTAGCACGCTGAGGTGGATACCAGTCAAAAGTTTGAGTCAACCTTTTGACTGATATTGTACATTGTACTTTTCACAATGTCCATGCATGTTTGCTCATCGGTGGGCAACATTTGGACATAGACATAATGGAAACTTAGCACTGGCAGTTGATTGGCTTAGGTTTTGAATTTGTGCAGCCTTAAAATTTGGGTCGATTATACCACATTTATTAATGATTTAGTCAAGACCTTTTCAAGCCAAATGTTACGGGAATTACATGAAAAACAAGAAAGAAATGCAAACAGAGGGCAAAAGGTGCATCGCATAAAAAATATTGTAACTCCTACAAGTCCTCCAAATGAAATATATAAACATATTTGTCCTCTAGAACGACACGTTTTCTGATCTATAGGTATACTAGTAGAAAATGAGAACTTGTCTACGGTTTCTTTAGGGTGCTTTGCTGTGTGTTTTTATTATTTTTGAGGAAGGGAAAGATATTTAATATGCAAACAGTCTGGTGTTGACACAATGAGTGGACTATCATATCTTTTATATCTTTCATTGAGTATTTGCTTGCACTCAGAGCTGTCTGATGCTTCTCGGTCCAGATAAGATGTCTACAAGTGCTCATCTCATCTTCAAATCAGGGTAGACAAGCAGATGTTGATTTTGCTACAGAATACGTACAATAAACAAACTTGATTCATAATTCTGCCTCTGAGTATTCCTGCACAGAAGATTTTTAACTTCCCTGCTCTCATGTTCAGCTCCCCTTTCAATCTCACTCTGTGACTTTTTTTTTTTTTTTTTTAAACTTGTCTTGCTTCCTCTCCATCCTTCTGTTCTGCCTCGGATGACAGCGTACCAACTGGTGACCTGGGCACACCGTCTGTGCTGTGTTACAACAATCCTGTGAAGACATCTGACATAAAATACACATACCCCCCCTTTAATAGGGTACCCACTCTGTATCAATTCAAGCAAACACCGGAACAGATTATGACAGTGTTTATACATGCACGCATACACACACACACACACACACACACAAGCATCCCTCTTTCTCTTCATCCTATCTAATGGGTCCTTAGCATTTTCCAGCATTTTCCATTGGGTGTCCGCCAACATCCTCCTCCCTACCTGGAAGTAGCACTGAACCTAAACACAGACTCTTTTATGTGCTCAGGTGTCTCAAATGTCATCATGTTCTCAGGAAACAAAGTGCAGTCTCTTCAGGACGCCTTTGATGTTCTTCAGCTCCGAGTGCATTTTAGTACTTGTTTTTTTTGGGGGGTTTTTTTTGGATCGATGCTCCTGAAGTTTGGTGAGTGAATCTCTGGATGTAACTGCCTTTTATAGGCTTTGAGATTTGTTTGTAAGGAGTGAAAGTACCATGCCGGGTGCCATCGTTGCAAACACTGCATACAAATTCTCTACTTCACAAGGACTGTGGCTGTGGGCTCAGGAGGTAGAGCTGGTCGTCCACCAATCAGAATGTTGGTGGTTTGATCCCCAGCTCCTCCAGTCGGCATGTTGAAGTGTCTTTGGGCAAGATACTGAACCCTAAATTGCTCCTGATGGCTGTGCCATCAGTGTGTGAGTGTGTGTGTGTGTGTGTGTGTGTGTGAGAATGGGTGGGGCGCTTTGTATAGGAAGCGTTGCTCCTGATAAGCAGGTTGACACCTTGCATGGCAACCTCTGCTATCAGTGTATGAATGTGTGTGTTATTGGGTGAATGTTGGCATGTATTGTAAAGCACTTCAAGTGGTTGATAACTCTAGAAAAGCACCATGTAAATGCAGTCCATTTACCATCCTTAACTACTAAATTGCTTTTTAACTGGATCACCATATATTCTTATTTACTTATCCTGTTGTAAAAGGCTTTCAAAAACCAAACCGGTATAATGAAAATTGTTGTAAGAGATACAAAATACATATCAACCAATCAAACCACCACATAAATCTCAGTCTCTGCACTGATGTCACTTTTTCCAAACCCCCTCCCCACCACTTCCAAACAAATTTGCTATGGCTGCTACAAATGGGTAGAGCTGTGATGCATGAACGAAAACAAAAAAATCGAGCGAAAAAAGAGTGAAGACCACCAAATTAACGATGATCCATAAAAAGGTACTGGACAGTCAGTATGTGGATGTTGAAATTCGGCCAGCACATCAGAAAGAAAAACATCTAGTACGGCAAAAAATGTGTTTTGACCAAACCCGGCTGGAAGACGTCCAATACACAAAACACAATAATAAAAACAACAATTCTATATCTGTCAGAAAGAGACTCTGCAACTCTGTAAATGTATTTTTGTGTTCTGGTTCAAGTCTTCACTCATAAACACTGTTGGGTAAGTTGCTTGAACAATGTAACAAACTACTCGTTACAAATTGTTCTTAAAAACAGTAATTTCATTAATTACAGTACCTTTTACATTACTTTTTTTGCTCAGTCAGCTCTGTCAAAGGTGCCTCTAAAAGCCTCCCTACAACAAATCTCATCTTTTGTGTAGAAATAGAATACACAACACTGTGGTTTAACAAGCCATCAGTCAAGCTATAGTTTTACTGTACTGTATTTACTGACTATCAGAAGCTAGTTTAAGGTTAGCCCTGGCATGCAGCACTCCTGTCATGAAGCCGTGCGGTTCACACACCCTCAGACTCTGACCTAAACCAGGTGATTCCTGAATGTAGCTTTACCAGTGGTCAACATTAGCAAGCTAGCTTAACCCCTTAACATCCACCCTTTTTATAGAATTTTCACCTATTTGGCACACTCAAATGGAAAAGCTTATAGCAGAAGAACTGTAAGGCCACGATGCATGTATTAGGCTTCATTTGACATCAAGTGACATCTTCTAGTTTCTGGAAATGTGTTTGTTTAGCATGTAGCTAAAACACAAACAAAACTACATCAGTTCAAATAAGGCTCAAAAAAGTGTTTTTGGTCCTCGTTTATAATGAGTCATATTTGAATAACAATAATTAAGACATGCTTTATGCCAGAACTATGCAGAACACCATAAACCTTCTACATTTTGTCAACCTGTATAAAATTCCAGACCTTTAGGCCTAAGCTTATGGGAGCTTGGGAGTTTTTTGTTTGTAGTGTCACTGGTGTCCCCCAAACCTCTCCAATCATCTCCAATTAGCCAAATTGTGCCAATTGCTTTTACTCATTACTGCGTGATGCTACCGCTAACAACTGGCTTAAGCGGGTCACTGGTGACTGGGTGGATGTTAAGAGGTTAAAAAGACACAACACAAATAAGAAAACTTTGGAGTCACCAGGAAGGACACTTTGGTTTAAGCTAGCCACCTTCCTTAACCTCCGACCCTTGCGTCAAGCTAACCTGTCCTGGACCAGTCTGTCCACTGAACCTCTACCTTAAACTCCAGGCAAGAAAGCAAACCTCTCAAAATATTGAAATGAAGTGACCACTGAAGAAATCCATTCACTTTAACATCATCTGACACACTGAAATAACAGTAAATCAATATAGAATATGAAGTTTTCAGTGGTTCGATAACTGGAGCAGCTAATATATAGTCAGCCATAACATTACATTAAACAATATATTCACTGTGGTTGTTGCAATGTTGCAATGGGAGGCTGTATTCACACACCCACTTTCATTTGCAATCATAATAGATCAAAACTGTCCACATTTCAAGTTACTGCATTAGAGATGTGACTCAATACAACCCAATTAAATCCAAACTTCAAAAAAAAAGTATGAAAATGTATTTCATTGATTCAACTGAATCTATTGAGATCAGTGACTTTGGTCTCACAGGCGAGTTGCCCAAAGATTTTAAAGGTTTCTTGGTGCAACAGCAAACAGCAAGTTAATGACTTCACACAAACTACACAAATGAGAAAAGAGTTCCCTGGCACCAGAAATGACCACAGCAATAAAAGAATCAACACATACTCATGGATGTGGTGCTCCATGAAAGCTTTAAAAACAAAAGAGGTTTTAATTTTTCTGCAAGGAAGTACAAGTTAAAACCCCATGCAGAAATAATTTACATATTCCCACTGAGTGAAATTACACCCCTTTAATGTGATGGATTTCTGTTCCCAATGAGGATCAACACCAAAGATATCTGGAGCACTCAGCTGTTTTCAACTCATTGTCTTTTGTTTTTTGTTTACCAGTTCAGGCTGTTGAACACTAACACTAACTATCCATATGACGCTTGTGTCCGGTGCAAAATGGCAGAGCAAGAAAGTTGATGTATATCTGGTGAAGAGTCTGACAAGCCAAAGAGACCTACATATACAATGGCAGATTCCACTGGGATGCCCACGTTGATTTGTTCCTGCTGAATATGTAAGAAATTGTTTGCTTGCACATTAGCAATAAAAACATTATAAGCTGAAAGAATATATTATCAAGTCTGTTGCTGTGAGTTTGTATAAGTCTGCCTGTCCCAAGTGATCAAAAATCACTCAATAAATCTTTATAGTACTGCATTAGCAATTTCAAAAACATCCAAACTGATACTGACATATTTCAGCACAAAGGCACCTTTGACAAATTCAATTTTTGCTCTCAAAGTGCCTCAAAGTGCCTTCATTTGAAGGTTCATTTGAAGTAAATAATCTTTCTAAATGCTAGAAAAGTATAGAATCACTAATGGAGATCTGGTATTACACACACACACACACACACACACACACACACTGGAAGAGTACCTCGGCCAAATTGTATTTTCCGTCTAGATTGTTTTTGGCATAACGTCGTATGAGATGTAAGGAATTCACATAAAAAAAATGTGAAGCATCCAAGACGACAAGTGCCAGAACATTTAGAAAATCACTGGAAAGTATGCAAACGAAAACGCAACATGCTTTTCTGCAATCTGCGCTCATATAAAGTACCTCCATTATCTGTAAATCACCAAGAACAAAGAGTCCTAACCCTCCTAATCAAGATGCCGTACATTCACTGTGACTGTTTTTTTCTGAGGTGTTTTCATCTTTTTATTTTTATTTTAGGTGATTCATTTGTTTACATTTTCAAAGATATTTCCTGCCGCCACTAGGGGCTGTCAAAGTAAAAATGCTTTGTATGTTTTCAAATGATGATTAAGCTCATCCAAAAGAGAAACCACCTTTAATTATGATTTGAGATGTGTATAATCTGAGAGAGAAAAGAAACCTCTACCCCTGCAGTCACTGCTGCTCAGGAGTTACTATTAGCGATGCTGGATAAGAGAAACTCATACCTGAATGCTTAAATCCAAACCAGTATAAAATCAAGACCCATCAATAGGTCAAATATACAGTATATAAACACAGGTGCTTGCAGAATAAGCATCACAATGTGTGTGTATGAGAGAGGAATACTGTTTCATAGACACACACATGCGTTTACTTAGGTCACTTTTGGGGACATTACATAGATTTACATTCATTTCCTGGAGACGTACCCTAACCATAACCCTTAATCACTGACCCAAAAAAGCAGCTTTTTCCCCTCACAGCTTTTGTCCCCAATTGGACAAGCCGTCCCCAATTAGCTTTTCTTTAGTCTGAAAATGTGTCCCTGGAAGTAGGATAAGTCAGATCCACACACACACACACACCTATGAGTTTTTTTTTTTTTGCATCAAAGCACATGAAAGCACACTCAGGCTTTCTATCATCTTTCCAACAAAATGAGATTATTTTCCCTACTCTCACCGTGGTTACTTTATTTCACTTGAACAAATTATTTAAGTGATACTTTTATCGTTTCATACGTGCAGCTGATCTAAAACTACTTAATATAGGAGGTTGTGGTTGTGAGCAGATGTAACAACTTAACCCCATTGACCTCAGCTGTCCCGCCTGAGCAAATAAAACGTCAACATCCGGCTTTGCAGCCCCTACTCTGACAGCTTCACTTCCTCCTTCACACAGCGCTCCTCTTCCACCAGAACTGTGTTGGAACGAGAAGGGATGTGGGGTTTCATCACTCCATGCTGCAGTGAATGCACTGATACATACATTGAGACAGTGAGAAGAAAAGAGAAAACTTGTACTCTGTGGAATAACTACAGTTACCGCGAAGCTTCTCTTCCATATAGACTCGCTCTTTCCTGAGAAATATCCTCAGCCACACAGGATATGATGTGTTTCACATTGCCAATTGTTTTGAATGAACAGAACAAGAAGTCTGTAGTTAACAGGAGCATCGACTTCCACCACAGCTAAGCAAAGCGAACAGCGCCACTTACAGAAACTCAAACTTCATCAGCCGAAAAGTCACAGCACCGCCTACAGTGTCTCTCAAACTTTTTCATGTTAAGGACCCCTAAACTGACACAAATTAGACCACGGACCCCCATTTGATAAGATTTTGTCCCACTTCCTGTCTTTTTGCAGAAAGTGTATGAAACCCATGACCAAAATAGTCATACATTCTGTCATTGTGTTACTTATGGAATCATAGTGAAAGTAAATTATTCCCCTTTTTGCTGGGGACACCCTAGAACCACCTCAAGGACCCCTGGGGTTCCCCAGACCACACTTTGAGAACCTCTAGCCGACACTGTGTGATTGAAAGCGCAGAGCAAAGAGCACAGCAATAAATGTGCTGCACCAAAGATGGAGCAAAGAGAAAAAAGAAAAGGATCTTTCCGATTATGAGCAAGCTACTACCTCTAAAGATACGACCAAAACCAAGATTACAGCTGTTGTGGATTAATATAATTTTCAGTAAATGTGTGTGTCATGTTAACAAGCAGAGACACCCTTGGAATACACAAACAGCATCAGGCAATAGAACAACAAATCCTTTTAGTTTAGCTGGATCTTGACAGACACAAACCAGAAACGCTCAGTTGAATGTTAGCAATGATCTGCAAATTGGTTGATTGAAACTGCATGAAGAGAAGGAGGATTAAAATGTGGCCATAAAGGAACTATTTCACACCAGAAGAACCAGGCTGTGGTCTGCTGAATGCTGTTTTGAATTTAAGAATTATTTATGAAATATGTCATCTTAAAAAGTCTCTCTCCAGGACTTTTCCCAGAGTCACTCTGTCCAAACCAGTGATGAAACACTCAAAAATCATTTTAGGGAGTAGCAGTTGATATTACATTCACCCTTTTCACTTGACAGCTTTCTGACCTTCTCTAAGAGCCCCAAATCTGTTGGGAGCTCCCAGCGTTACGTAAAAGTGATTGGACCGAATGTAGCCTAGTTTTTTCTCTGTTTTTCATAAATATTCTACATGAAGTTAGGTGCATAAAATTTAACTGGTGTGCATCAGGGAATTCCAAAACACCTTCACACCTACTACTGTATAACCCACGTTTAACATCAGTAAATTCTAGGTCTGGCAGCAACAGGTGGTTAGTTGACAAGAGAAATCTTGTGTGGACGTACAGTGATGTGGCAGTAAATCAATCAAAGGTCTGAACCACCAACATAACAAAAGTTTGGAAAAAGAAAAGGAAATCTAGTCAGAAAGTCTCTATGCATGACTGCAAGTTCTTGTTCGTGTGTGTGTGTGTGTGTGTGTGTGTGTGTGTGTGTGTGTGTGTGTGTGTGGTGGTGGGGTGCATATGTGAGAAAATAAGAGATAATGTAAAAGAATAAATGTTTTCTGAAACACATCACACCCCCAAACAACTTTCATCAGTTTGATACTATGGTGTGTGTGTGTGTGTGCACTATGACCCCAGCTGATCATCACCATGAGAACAGTAGCCAGTATCACCTGAAGTCTGTTATATTTGCAAAAAAAGCTTATGTTTTCACTTTATCCTTATCTAAATTAAACGTTTATTGCGACGAAAACGTGGGAAGATGTGCTTCAAACGGGGGAAAAAAAGCAGAAAAAGGTTTTCGGTTGCTTGTGTCTAAACAATACCTGAAGTTTAAGTACTTACACAAAAGCGTGGTAGACGAACGCCCATTCCCTCGGTCTCTCCAACACGTTGTAGAGGTAATTCTGGAGCCGCCGGTAACGCGCGTTCCTGCGGCCGCTCTGCGCGCTGTAGGTCAGCGGCTTCCCCAGCAGGCTGAGCCGGGCGCCCTGCTTCCTCTCCGCTCCCGCCGCACCTGCCGCAACAGGAGACAGGAGACCGTCCCCGACTCTTACCGCGTTGTTCATCGTCCTCTGCCCGCACTCCACATCTTTCAGACTGTAGCCCTGCGCCCGGCGTCCCGTTGAAGTCTTCAGCCAGAGCCCGGTGCCGCCGCTGTCGTCGCCGGTGTGACTTCGCGGCATGGCATCACCAGCGCAGGCGTGGAGTGCGCTGGGAGACCGGCAGACATTCACATGCAGCCAAGTGCTCTTGAGTCAGAGGGTGTTTGGACACTTTGACTTTCACTATGCGCTAAATAAAACAAATCAGTGGATGTGGTGTTAAAGAAAACTAACCTGCTCTCATCTTGTCATCCTGTGACCGTTTGAGCAGATTCACAGACCAGTTTGGACACTTTGGCCATCTGCACAAGGCTGGAGAGGAGTTGGGTTATGAAGGAGTGGATCCATCGAGACATTTGGCGGGGGGAGGGCTCTCCCACCCTCCCACACTGTCTTTCTTCTCCAACTCACTTTCACTCTCCGTATTGTTTCTTCCTTAAGTGTGAGGAGCCAGCCGGTGCTGCTCCAAACGATGATTCTCTTTTACGCACACCAGCACTAGCGGTCAAGTCAGTGATCTCCTCATGGACATCGGCTAGGGGCCAGGGGCTATATTTGTGACTTCCAATTTCAGTGATGAATGTAAAAGTGTCAAAAGCCACAATACACCGATGACGCAGGTTTTACGCGGATGAGGAAATAGCCAGAAGCCAAAAAACAACCAGCATTGTCATTTGGATCAGAAAATGAACATGCTGCATCTGCCACACACACAGTTCTGCTTTTAAAACACTTCTAGACAATAAAAAAAATCGCTTCTTTTGCGTGTGAAGTCAGACTTTAGGAGGGAATTGGACAAGCAGTTGTTGGTATGAGATACTATGAAACGGTTTTCCACACAGTATAGACTATGATTAACATACTACAGAACATGGCAGTGTCTCATTGAACTGCTTAACATCACTAAAACCTGGTTGTGGATTCAACAGCACTTCATTTATATTCAGAAAATCAGACTCCAGTCGCGGAGGTCCGCTTTTCAAACTTTATCCACCGGAACCGAACACGTTTTCTGATTATGTTGTGAACAGCTGCGTCACTCTATGACCTGCTGACCGACCACGTGACCCATGGCCCATGGACACACTTTTTTTTTTTTTTTTTTTTTTTTTTTTTTTGCTTTTGGCTATGGATTTCCAACCTGAACCCTAACTAGATACCGAACTAAAATTTAATTCATTTGTAAACAGTCTAAATTCATTTCCAAGCAAACACTGTGCAAAAAAAATGGCTCAATTTGAAGAATTAGAGAGAAAACTTTCTTTGATTTCTTTCAATAAACAGAAAAGACAATAGCAAGGCAACGCAACATTAACATGTTATATGTGTCAGGCCCAAATTAGTCCCTCTAATCAACTCACTGAAGTTGAATAATTAAAAATGGAAGTTTCCCCCCATTTTTCTTGTCTGGTTTCCCTTATTCAAGTCTTCAACTGACTGTAGGTTTGGGGGTTTTTTGCAGAGAAGTTCACTTGTTTTGGATTTGAGCTTTTCCCGCTTTCATCCATCTAAATCTCATGATGATGTCAGCAGTTTTATGCCATCACGTGTAGTTTCCTCTTTTTTTCAACACTATAAATGAACAGTGGGCTATTCTTTTTTTCTTTTTTTTTCAAGTTGCTCCATCTGCGGACACTACACGACACGCCCACCACATGGTTGGGTTTAGATATGAGGACTAAGATGGTTAAGGTTAGGGGTAAGAATATCAGAGGGTGTGTGTCGTGTAGTAGAGTGGGTGTGTCGTGTAGTCTGCAAGACTGCAGATGGACCCTTCTCTCTTTTTTTCTATTTTTTTTTTTTTTTTTTTTAAACAAGGACATGTTTCCTGTTGTGATCAAAGCCTGGCCTCTAGTGGTCAATCATAGGCATTACAGAGATTGCTCATATGAGACAAGAAAAAGACTTCAGAAATCAGTGTTAAATATCTGGAGTTTTCAATTTGAGTTGAAGATTTTTTCCTAAATACTGTATGTATAATCCATACTGCATGGAGTTATATTATTATGCAAATACAGGGCTGGGTATAGGGTTACACAGGTCAAAGTATGATTAAGGGTTTATTTTAGGCTACCGTTTTTTTATTTTAAATTAAACAGTTCATTTTAATCATTCTAGCTGTAGAGATATAGCTCACCTTTTGCGGAACCTGCATTAAATGCAGTGTATTTATAGGCTGCACATGTATGGATTCATATGCTTAATTTTACCAGGTAGTCTATTAATCTTAATTATTGGTTGGTTTATGTTCATGATGGCAATTATCAGTCATTTGTTCTGTTAGTTCTTCTCTTATTCCTATCCCACCGGTGGTGTTGTAACTACCTCCTCCAGGGATCAATTAAAATAATCCCCAGTCTTAATTGGTAGGACTTCAGCACCACGGACAGCGACAACCATATTTTACGAAAGACTGAGAGTTCAAAGAGAGCTGAACACCTTAAGTGATAGAAAGAGATTAAAGAGGGGGCGAATGAAAGAGAGAAGAGGTGAGAGAAAGAGAGAGAGAGAGGAGAAAAAAGGAGAGTGTGGATGGGAAGTGTCGAAACGAGGGGCATGTGAGAGATTGTCAGAGTGAGAGAGACAGAGAGCATTGGTTGGGATTAGGACCGTGTTGCAGGTTGGTAGGGATTACGGAGCGCAGCGCTGCGCAATTCCCCGTCCAGGCTATACGCTTTGCTATGGGCTTCTCCGCACGACATTTCTCCTCATGAACTGACTGACACCTGAGACTTGTCGCCCACATCCCGCATCCCGCTGATCCTGGGTATATACTAGCTGTATGGAAAAATGGCCGACATTCCACAGATAATCAAAATTGGGATTTCCATGAAGATGCTTCCCAACAACACCGCGGTGTACTTCAAATCTGACGGCGCCCGGTTCGGACAGACCCGGACCATCAAGCTGCTGACCGGATCCAAGTACAAAATTGAGGTGGTCATTAAACCTGGAGCGGCCGAGGCCACGTAGGTAGCCCTCCGATTTTTGTTTCAAGCGTGGGTTATCCTAACCTGATCATAACCTAAACAGCTAAGAGGACAAATATCACGACCAGGCGACAATATTCCTACAACCTCCTTCTATAGATAAAGCCACACAGATCACTTAAGTCACTAATGAGCACCGTACTGTACACACGTTTCCAGTCAATCAGAGGAATGCTATTGGAATATGGAGGTTTTCCACATGAGAAGACAACAGGACAAATGTGAGGAGCTGTCCAAATAATGGAGATTTTGTTGTCTCAACGTGGCGTCGCTGATAGACAATCGATATTGTCTATTTAATATTTTACCGCTAGTTTGCGTCTACATTCAGTATTAGAATTATAGTGATATTAGTGTATGATAGAGTGTTTTTAATCTCCTCTGTATCCCTAAAATGTTTTTAGGTGTTTTGATCAAATGTTTTTCCCTCGCAAAGTGAATGTGGCCTTTGTCTGCTTCATCGCCAGCGACCTGTAGTTTTTCACATTTCCTCAGTCTACAGAGAGTACTTAGGCTACGTTTCTGGACGTAATCTTTAATTAAAGAACCAAGGATGAGACTCATTCCTCTCGTGCACTGATAGGGGTGATCTTAACAGGTTTGTTGCGGAGAAGGCAAGAGCAGATTTTTATGCTGCATTCAAGCATATAGTGCCAATAATGCACATGAAGTGGTGAATAATGATGGAAAATTTTTAGTTTTTCAGGTTACCATGGTGCAGAGATGTGATATAGAGGATGGAAAGTATGCATTGAACATTTGCAGTAAAGTTATCACGTTTTACTGTGTGTCTATTGTATGATTCTTTATGTATCTTTACTTTTTAAACCTATTGTTAGCAAAAAAAACAACCTACAAATACCTCTTACAATTGTTTTCATATTAGTAGAGCATACAATATCGTAGCTCTACTTTGTGTTATTAGGCTATTTCTGACCTAAAGTCCTGTACTTGGGAACTCAACAAGTCCTTTTTTCCAAGTAAAGCGCTCGGAAGTAGGATTTTACGAGGAGCACTTGAAGGCAGCATAAACCCCAATTGGCCACATGTCAAATCCACCACAGATTAGGACTCCTGTGTCTGGGCTTTGTGTCGCCGCCGCCCTCGTGTGATTTGCCTACAATACATGATTATGTAATGAACGTTGTTGTACTTCCATGTCTAAATAAGGATTAGCCTTTGATATATCAGGCTGTGAAACACGCCTGCCTGCTGCCCGAATGAGCACCCTGGTACAAAAATAGGTCACACATGGGATGATGCACAGGAGATGTTGGGCTGAATTTAGAGCACGGAACACAGCTGTAGACCTATTTCCCCAAGTGATTTGTAGCAGGAAGTCCTGGCTGGAAAAAAATGCATCAATGAGTGGCCTTTAAAGCTCAGTAATCTGTAGTAAAACCCATTTTTTTCACTTTATTGTTAAATCACAGATTTTAGGCTTTTAAATTGTACATATAATTTCCACTAAAATCAAATATCATCTTTAGTGCTCTCACCTAAACATTATTGACTTGAACCTTTAATTTTAAGACTGTTTATTGATGAATTGGTTTTCTTGTGTTGTGTTCCTGTCCGCAGGTCAATGAGTGTGGGTGGGGTGACCTTCGCCCTGGAGCAGCAGTCTAAAGATCCGCAGTCAGTGATCTATACCGGCCAGTACGACACAGAGGGGGTGGCACACACCAAGAGTGGAGAGAGGCAACCTGTTCAAATCAGCATACAGGTATGGTTATATATAGTACAACGGGAAGAAAACTAACTTTAATCTGGAGGCAGAAGCCGGAGAACTCAAATATTCAAAAATGATTTACAGCCAGAAAGTTTCAGACTCTGAGGAGAATCTGTTTGGATGTCTGTCTGGTTGGTAGAGAAGACAAACAGGCAACACCGGATAAAGACTTTGTGGGTTTACATTTGGAGCTTGTAAAATTCAGTGTGGTTTGTCCTGCATTTGTTCACTCTATCTGTCTTTTTTCATTCATGTTTAGACTTTTTTTAAACTTCAGCTATAGTGGCAGGAAGGATGAGGATTTTTCTCTTTTATCAACTTTACTGTCTTAAAGCTGTGTCAAACCTGGTTTTCAGAAAAATAAAAAACAAAACTATAAAATTGTCAAAACATGACATAGATATTTAATAAGGAATCTTCTCTGTAATACAACACAATGTTGACAACATCAATAAACTGAAAACATACAGTATTTCAATCCAGTTTGACTTAAAAAACACTGCTCCATACATTTCCACGCGGTTAAATGATAATTCTGGTGATGTTCTATATTTTCTTATTGACAACAAATCCCATGAAAAGACAAAAAACAACGACTTGATCCAACTAACAAGCGTGTTGCCAAAGTGTGATACAGTTTGTTCCTCTGTGCCATAGACCTCCACTTTTGTCCTAAAAAACATCAATGAGCCACCGTTGCACCGGGTGACATGGCTGAAAACAGTCCCCAACTAATACACTATTTTCTTATGTTTAAGTAATGTTTACTAAAAACTGCAGTGTGCAGCTGTTTAGAAAAATTATTTAGCTTTTTCTAAAAGTCAAAGTACATATATGTGAGCTGTTTTTTTTGAAGATCTACAACTTTGATAAGAACAAATGGGCCACAGACAGGGCAAGGAAGTTAGACAAGCATTGAGAGACAGACTTTCATGGGATTGGTTGACAATAAAAGAAATATACATATAGAATATCTCCAGCATTATCCTTTGATCACCAAGTGATTACTTTTGCCTCCAAGAGGCTTCTCTTCCACCAGTACTGTCTCATCATGCATCATGATCCTAGGTTATGTCATAGAAATCTTGAGTTCCTCAATTCAGAAACTCCTGCAGATATGGATATCTTATGCAAAAAATATTCATTGATAAACACAAACTTGGTCAACTGAGGAGACAGCAGTTACAATTCAAAGAGCCGGTGTAGATCCAGTGAAATGCCACAGCAAATCTGAAGGAAAAGAGCTGAACCACTCTCGGTTATCCAGGCAGCGCCCAGACGACCTCGTCCTTAATCACAACATGACTATAAGATTGTTTACTTTAGCGCTGTCTCTATGGCAACAATCATAGAGCCAGGTCTGCTCGACCGGGAAGAAGACAGCTGTCTGTCCTTTCATATATGAAAATAGGAGCATTTTCATATATGACAGGTATATGAAAATTCCTTCACAGGTTAAGGGTTAAATTGCAGTCTTATCAGATTTGTTTGTGTTGCTATGGTTACAGTTCTACTGAAGTGGATGCCAGCTACCAGAGATTTTCTATTGTATCCTGATAGCTACGGGCTTTTCATGGTTACAGTTTTGTAACCATGGACGATGATCTCTACGTAGGTGTAATTGCGGATAGAGTGGGTGATGCATGTCTCAGGTGTAAAAGCTTGTAATTAATTAGGGTCTAATTAGTGCTGAAACTGAGGATTATTTCAATTATTGATTAATCAACAGTTTATCTTCTCCAGTAATCGTTTGGTCTATATCATGGCAACAAATAGTGCAAAAATTCCTGTCACATTTTCCTAATTTCCACAGTTACTTTAGTAGTTAGATTATGATCACAGAAATCTAAGAAAACCAGGAAATATTCACATTTGATCAGAATCACATGATCAATCAATTGTCAAATCTGTTCTGTTTGTTTCAGCTTTAAACATAATTAGCTGGTCGTTAACCGTATAACAAGCAGGATAATTATCAGTGAACTGATCACTGTGGAAAAGAAGTTTTGACAAGCATGAACCAATATAATGATGTAACAGCCACGCAACACATGCAAACTGCAATTAGACCCCTAAATTATAACAAAATTAGGTGTGCGTTGTATTTTGGTTCAAACATCCCCCATAAAATGAGTTCCTGGTGTTTAGCGGACAAATCTTCGCAGCTGTGGTTCCTGATGTAGCGATGAAAGCGCCGACATCTGACGTAAATGTTCAATTTAAATTTACCTAAATGTTCATTGTTATATTAAATCGTTACATTCTTCTAATCTTGTAAGGTGAAAGAGCTCATAAATACAGGTTTAAACAATGTTACAAAAAAATGTAACTGCTTGTGTTGACGTAAGTGTGAGTTTGTGTGAGTGTCTGTGTGTGTGTCTTACACCCATCTGTCCAGTTCACACCCAGGGGCCTCTGGGATGATATGATGTGTTTGCATGTTTGTGTGTGTTTGCCTGCATCCATCTGTCCAGTCAGTATGCTTCCCTCTTCATTTCACCTTTCAGATGGTGTATCTGCGTTCATAAAAATATTTGAGTACATGAGTATGTGTTTCTTAAGAGCATGTATTCCCATCTGTCCGCTCTTTATGTGTCACAATCAGTTCAGATCAGATCAGGGAACTTGACGATGTTTTCATTTCTGCATGTATTTCTCCTTCAGTTCCCAGAAGCGGGAATGTTTGAAACAGTGTGGCAGGTGAAGTATTACAACTACAACAAGAGGGACCACTGCCAGTGGGGAAACAGCTTCAACAGCATCGAGTATGAATGCAAACCCAATGACACGCGTACACTCATGTGGGTCAACAAGGAGATGTTTGTGTGACGGAGAGGACCAGACTGACGGATTCAGTGTGTGTACTTTGCAAAAACACAAGCTGTGATGTTTGTAACCCTCAGTATGTCGTGATGTTGCTAAATGGATGTATGTATTTGTCCTCCCTTCCATATCTACTGTCACTCTACTTCACTGAACTTTTTTTTTGGCTTTATTGTAGTCTTTACTTCAATACCAATATCAGAATATTTAAAGATTGTGCTCTGTTTGAAAAGAAAAAGCACCCTCCTCCTCTTGTATGACGTTAAAAGCAAACCGTCCTGCCAAATTGGATCATATGGCAGTTCATGTAAAATGCAGTGATGTTGCCAGTCTTGTCACACTTGCGTTTGTTTATAGTGATTATACAAATGTGTCATAATTAACATGGCGCATTTACCGAGCTTCAAACGAAACCTCTTCTCAGCAACATCCCCTTTGAATCAGTTTTAATAATGTATTGAAAGTTAAATGACTCTTTGAGATAAATATGTTTTTTTTCCGAGCACAGTTCAGTTGTGACATCTGCTAACCCTCAAGTGTGTTCAGACTTATGTGTATGTACAGTACAGTACTGTATTTGTTCGAGTGCACGTGTGCCTGTGTGTTTGGCCACAGTGTGTGTGTTTTACAAACGGTGCTTGTACAGATGTGTATATTTGTGTTTATGTGTTTGAAGCCAAGTCTACATGTGAAGAGTTTCATTCCAAAAATATCACATCAATTCTTAGAAAAATGATTCTACTTTGATAAAGTATAATAAATAATGCTAATATTTTTTGATTACATTAGCCTAAAGGAGAATTTTCCCCATCTGTCTTCCTTTGGGAACTTTGTGGCTTGTTGCCATGACATCTGCAGCTTTAATGTTAGAGATGTGTGGTGTATACACTCATCAAACACTTTATTAGGAACACCTGTGCCGTCTAACGCAATCCAACACAACAGCTCTGCCATAAATTCTGCTTTTGCGAAGCTTATGCATTCTCAGTTTTTATTGTCAGAAGGGTGATAATTCTACTTTATGTTTATTATTGAGGTCATGATGGATGGTGGTGGTGTACTGGAGTGCATTATATTGAAAAGTGTTCCTACTATTTTGTCCATCCTATTTAATATACATGACGGAGGCAAAATATTAGAAACAATGTTGGTGTTCCTAATATTTTGGTGTGCAATAGATTATTTTTATTGTACGCAAATTCCTTCAAATGAGTTTTGTTGTAGATTACAGGTACAGTTTGCTCTATCAGCTACAATAGCAAGTAATTGTTGTACAGTGATAACAAAACAACAGCACTACTCGCAGCCTTTAGTTTTGACAGCCTTAGCGTGAACATAACATCTTAATTCTGTGGACAGTTTACACATCTTTCACAAATCCTAACTAATCAAATTGCGTACTTCACTCAGGTACTTCATGAAATCTTTCTAAAGCTTCTCTGCAGGCTACATTGAGACAGAAAGTCTCTGCATCCCTATATGCAAAAAACTTCATCTTTCATCCTTTCACCTCTTAACAGTTACATTATCCATATTCTTCTGCTGTGAAGTTGTGTCACTGCCTGCACCTGAAGGACTAGAAGAGAAAAGGGCCCTTTAGTGTTTTGGAATGAAACTCTGTTTGTAGCTGTACTGTGTGTGTATTCTTTTGTGGTGACATTTTCTGTGCAGGATGCAGTATCTCAAATAGAGAGATTTTGTATTTGGGTGGAATTGTGCTCCTGTTTGCAGCGTGTGTGTTCTCTCTACCTCTTCCAAAGGACTTAGCCATGAATATTAGTGTTGGTAAAAAAAGAAAAAGAATTTGGAAAATTCAGAACGTAAGCTGTTAAAGACATATCTTTAAACCTTTTTTTTTCTATTTCTTGTGATACATTTTTGTGGTAAATATTTCCAGAAATTGTATATTTTGTACAAGTGAAACATTTGAAATGTTTTAATATGATTGTGTGTATTTTGGTAGAAATGTCTATGAAATTATTTTTGTTGAGATATTGAATTGACCTATGCAAGAAATCAGAGCAACAAAATAATGAAATTGTGCAATAAAGTTGTAAAATTTCATATCTTTCTGATCTTTTCGTAAGTGTTGTTTATAATGTTATTATTAGTAAAATGGAAAATCTTATCAATTTATTAACTGATTCATTATAACCCTTCTGTTAGCTTTATATTATGCTTAATTCAGAAACTTAAGTATTGACAATTCAGGCAACTAAAGTAAATCACTCTTACAAAGGAAGGAACATAAGTGAATCAGAGCAACAAATGTGAAAACTTACAGAAGTGCAAAGAGTTTGTCCTGAACGTCTGGTGAAGCACAGAATCTGCAGAATGTGGTGTGGCAGGAATCATCATACAACTGCTACCACTACTACAGCTGGCTGACACGATTCTCACAGACTCTTAAAAGGGGAACCTCTTGGAGCGTACGGGGCTAGCGTTTTCTTCCATTAGATCACACTGCAGAAGCAGCTGAGCTGACTAAAGAGGCATTTAGGCTGGATGTGTCTAGCTTTTATATCCTTGTTAAATATAATTTTCAAATATAAGAAAATCTTGGCATTCGAGCGAGAAGTACGTTGGTTAAATTAGTAGAAAAGTGAAGTTTTTATTAGACATCTGTTACATGACATTGATGTTTCAACAGCATTTCAGTGACTCCACGCATATTTAGAACCAGTTTCACAAGGAAATAGTCTTTGAAATGCTGTCATAACACAATTTATATGACCTAGATGTCACTTTTCTTCCCAGTGAGCCCAGTTAAAACCAAGATTTTCTGATGCTTTTAAACTGCAAATCTCCAAATCAGTGCTTACAGGCTACTGGGTGTTTCACATAAGTGCAACTGCTGCTACTCTGAGCTCTGCTGCTGCTACTGCTGTACTACTGGCCCTTTCTTCTTATACTTACAGTATATTATAGTGCTACTACCCTGCCATATACTATTACTAGTAGTAGCCTACGTATATTACAGTGTCCACAGTAGTTTCTGAAGTGAAATGTACAATGGTTTAGATTTTCTTTTCAGCCCAGCTCTTCTAAAGCCACTTAAAATCTCACTATGGCTTACAACGCTTAGTATGGATTTAGTGCTTGCCCACGAGGAAAGTCTGTACTATTGATGAACCGACTTAGTGCCATGGGGATTACATAAAATTAAGTCCATCTGCCAGTTGTGTACATTGAGGTTTCAGGGTGCACAGACAGTCCATATATATATATGGAAAAAAAAGGCAGTGCAGTCATACCGCCAACAGGGGGAGCACAAGCACAAACCAGTTCAGGGGGTAAAAATATAAATAAATAAATATAACCCGGAGTTCCCGGATGTACAGTACTGCCGCACCTCCCCCCTTTCTCCTCTTCTCTCCTCCCCTCCGCCACCGCCTGCTTGTCAAACCGAGCCTCCTCCCCCGCTTTGCTGTCCCCTCCCAGCGGGTCTCCCTCCCTTTGCCACTGCAGTGAAAGCCTCGGTAAAGGAGCGAGAGAGAGGGAGAGAGAGAGAGAGAGCGCGAGCCAGAGAAGAGAGCCTGAAGCTGGGTTTAAAGCCAGGACGAGACCTCAGAGTAGCACCTCAACCGTGTTTTTTTTTTTTGTTGTATTTCTCGCCTCAGCTCGGCGGCCTACAGACTCCCCCCCTGTTGCACCTCCTTTCCGTTCACATCGCCTGGATTTCATCATCCGACCTGCAAGATGGTAAGCAGCTCTTATTTTCACCCTCCGACAACTGGTAAACACACCAGTGGGCAGGCCTGCGCTTTAATGTGTCGAATAATGTGGCGTTTGACAGGTTGTTTGTCGCGGCGAGTGCTTTGCTTGGAGTTAACTGTCGACAACACAGAGCCCTGGTGAGGAGGAAACGCTTTTCTCACCCACTTTTGCCTCCTTGTCGCGCTCTCTGTGCAATACCCCGGGGCTGACAGTAGCCTAAAGCCTATGGCCCAGATATTTCTTATCCCTTCTCGAGCATAGCCTACAACTCTTATTAGCATCGGGGCCTGTGCAAATTAGTTTTCGTGACAAAAATACACGCTTATTAGGCCCAGGTCGGCGAGTGAGTGTGGCACAGTTTACACACCATACAGGAAAAATGTAACGTACGCTTCAAGTTTGCACTCAAAAAAATTTGCTCCGTACTAAACCCGTGAAGAAATTTATGTCAGTATGTTTTCAAGGTAGCATGGCGCTGTGTTGATAGTTGCAACATAGTTTCATGTTGTGAACACATGAGCTTTAATAAAAAAAAAAAAAAAAAGGCCGTTGGCTACATTTGTATCCATTTACAGCACTTCTATAGGAAGCTGCCACAGCAGGCCCCCTCATGAGTTGGTCAGTGTAGCATTAATACAGTGTGTCATATACAGTATGTATGTAAAAAAAATATAAATAAGTGAATGTGAGTTGCCTAGTAACCGTTATAGGCATCCATGTAGTGACCAATAGGAGTAGACTGGACATCAATAACCAATGACAGGGGTGTAGTCAGGAATTGTAGGATCTATATACAGGATTTGACCCCCCTGCCCACCCCTCCCTTTTCACTATAGTCTCATACCTACAAAACCGTAGATTCTCACACCTCCTCACATTCAGTTTCAGATGAGTTATTATTATAGTACCAATAATATGAAATTGGCAGTAGCAGCCATTTGTTCACCACTCATCCCCCCCATGTAGAATATGTCCAGGCTTGACAGGAAGAGTGGCATTTTATACTCCTTGTTCCAGTTTGTTTGTCAGGTTTATATACTGGTTGGTCAGGACAGGCTTTTATATATTGGTTGCTCAGACTTCCTATTTACTAGTTTATTTGAATATCGGTCAATATTGACATGAGTCAGTGATCTATGTTAGTATGCAAACTAGATCTAGATTAGTTTATTGTAGATATAGCAGGATGAGTGTTTACTGTAGGTTGGCTGATAATAAACAAGAAATGTCAAAGATGTTTGAGCCAAAATGAAGGGATCTTCAATTGGAATTGGATTTTTTTTTAACCTCTCAAACATCAATACTTGTATTGACCTCCAACAGCTGTTATTGGTTGGGCTGTGAACATAAATGTCAACAAATGTCAATGTTTTTTCAGAAAATCTCATAAAAGATCCTGCATTTACATTCACACTGATTAGGTACCAATGTGTACTTTGAATTGACATCGTTAAGATTGATTCCAGCTCATAGAGGCTGAGCTTATCAAGAACCTGTTCTAAGAAGCACGTTTACTTAGTAAAATCACATCTCAAATCTTGAACATTAACTGATGTAGAAAGATTAGTTCTGCAAAGCTTCAGGCCTCTGATTCATTAACTGCTGCATCACTGTCAAGAGCTCATGCATTTTGATTCAAGGTTACTGTCCTTTATGTTATATTCTGCATGTTACCAGGTGCGTAACAAATACAGCTGTAAATACAAAGAAACATCGAATCCACACACAAAGGCTAAGAATTAAGAGCAGTACAGCAACAGTGGCTTCTTAACTTTCATGTGATAAACACAGTAACCAGAGACTGTTAAGCTAAAAAAGACATCCTCACCTTTTTACATTTACCTTGCAGCAGCCTCAACCTTCTGCCAGAGGGTGGAAACTCAGGGCATGCACGCCCTGCAGACAGTGTGCCAATCTATCGCCTGTCAAAATGTATTCTTCTCATCTGCAGGGGAGGGGAGGGGGGGTGGGGGGGGAGGATGTGGGCAGGGACACACATTTGCTTAAGCATGTAGTGGAATGATCTGATGCTAAGGGGACCATATGCTGCCTAGCAATCAAGCGCCACCCACATAAGGATGGAGCCGTAGCTAATGTAAAAGAGATAAAAGCCACAGCGAACCACCAGCAGAAGTGATGATCAACACTACGTGATCCACACTGCACTTCCAACCAGCCCACTCAATCTGGATTTATTCTCCTCACTGGCCGTTACATCTCTGCAGTCCTCGGCTCGGACTGGAGCCAGCAGTCACCAGCACAGGCCAAACTCTAGCCGGTTTTGTCAGTAAACATATGTCTTGTCTGGTATGTCAGACATCGAAATGCCATATCAAGGGTATATAATGCACGTGGGACTGTTCACTAGCGCTCAGAAGTTGAAAAGGTCAGACAGGATGTATACATGCAACATGACCGATCAAATGTATTAGGAAGAAGTAACATGATGCAGTCTGAGAGGGTTGAAAAGGTGAAAGGCGGGTGTTTAAAATGCTGGTTGGAGGGGTTTTTTTTTACCCACACTTCCTGGGGTTTGGCAGGAAGATAAATACATCACTTATTGGTAATTTGCTGACTCTGTGTCTGATTGACATTTTCTTGGCTCGTTTAAATCACCAAAAATACGTGCCTCTCTCTTTCTGTCTCGTCAGCATTCAATACCTCAAATGTGCCGCATATAATTAACTTCGAAATGCACAGTCTGCACACTCTCAGTAGTAACATTGGAAACATAACACAGGGCTTAATTCAAAGTGTCTTACACTACATTAAACAACTCACTCGCAGAGATCCATAGCATTAGACTATGAAGCAATTGATGCAATTGGCTGTCGGTGGTTGAAGTGATGACTGTGGCTTGTGGGAAGATTTTTTTGCTGAACCACAATGCCTATCATGAAGTAACCACCAAATACTCACCCATTTCCAGGCAGTAAACGGAGATTTTTATTTAAGAATTTCATGAAAATCGGTTGAAAAAAAGTTTAGCATTTAGTTTAGCTGGTGCACGTAGTGGTTTGTGGTGTATTAAGTTATACTGTCTATGTCAACTGACCATTAAAGTTCATTATTATCATCATCATTTGACTCTGCAGCTCCTCTTTGACTTTAAGGAGCTTTAAAGCAAGTTTCAGCTCATTGTTTAGCTGTCTGACCCACAAATTTACTGTTTTGTTTCACTCTCACAGCGTCGTTTTCAGTCTCAGCAGGCAGCTGTTTGCAGAGAAAAAACCCTAAAATACCACTGTACGTTACCTGCTCAGCACCAAACAGCAAACAGACACAATTATCGACTAGCTGGTGGTGGAGCATTTAGCATTTACATTCACCCAGTGGCCAGAAACATGAGTCTAAATTAATTGTAAGGTTGCTCTTGTTTGCTAACAAGTTAGCCATATCAACTTAAAAGATGATCTTATGTCAATGTTCATAACGGCAAGTGGCCAAAAAAAGTCAGTGATTGCAGGTTTAATGCATAAGAAGATTTTGGCATTGTTAGTTAACACAGCATTATAAGGCCTTCAAAAGCCTCTGTAGGTAAGCCAAAGTCAGGGATAGAAATGTCTGAGAGGATTAGTCCTGCCAGAGTTCCCTCAGACAGCTGAGATTTTGGTAATTATTTTCATATTTGCACTTGACTCTTAAATCTGGTGCAGATCCTTCACTCACACACACACACACACACACACACACACACACACACACACACACAGATAATTTCAGAGATGATACTGTGAGGAATAACAGAGGCCTTCTCAGCCATTAGCTAAGTTTACAAGAATTTGACATATTTTAAGATTAGTGGCAATCTAAGCTAAACTGTCA
The DNA here is from genome assembly GCF_910596095.1 of Thunnus maccoyii. Taxonomy (NCBI): domain Eukaryota; kingdom Metazoa; phylum Chordata; class Actinopteri; order Scombriformes; family Scombridae; genus Thunnus; species Thunnus maccoyii. The sequence goes on along the minus strand of NC_056546.1, from coordinate 8,169,468 downwards.
GGCTACATACAGACAGCTTTCCTTTTAGCATTTTCACCATCATTCGCTACAGACAAAGCGGTTGAAAATATCACTTTTCTACACGTTTATGCATGTCGAACAGGTGTTTTGATAAATTGCCCTTAACGGCTTTTTACTTGCGAAGGTTTTATTGCACTTTCAGTAATGATCGTAGTTGTTGTCGACTCGATATAAAACTGTATCTTTCACTTCATCTGGATCACCGTCTCCATCACAGCCTCTCTGCTGGCTACTCTTGAGTGTGCGTGAGTGTGGTGGAGTTGAGCCCCCGCCACAGAAGCAGAAGCAGGGCGACCATAAATGACACGAAAAACTCAGTAGAGACTCTCAGCATAGTTTTCTTCTATTCATTTGGCTTGTAATAGCAGGGAAAACCCTGATATTTATAAATTGCATCCACATTATTGGCAAATTCCACAATGTTCTGCGTTTTACAGTTGGTTCCATTTCTTTATTATCAAATTTCCTTGATTCCGTCCGTGTTTTCCACAACGCAGAAATCACAGGGCCCTAGGGTGAACTCTATTTAAAGACCAGTCTGAAAGCACAGCGCAGCTCTGCACTCTGCTGTGACTCTAGAGGGTTCGGTTTGTTTATCATAAAGCTCGGCTATATGGCAGGCTCGACACATTTGTGTGGAGGAGGGCAGTCTTATAAGTAAAGCTTTTTTTTGTGTGTCAGTAATACGCATTGTGTGGAAAAAGTAACTCAAACACGCCAAACACAAGACACAGATTGTGTTTAAAATGACCGTTTTAATTGATTCCTTGTGTACATACACATACACCAGAATCCTTTGCTTTTCAATGGCCTCGTAGTCATTTTTGCTGAAGACATCTTCACATTGTTGTTTTTTTTGTCCAGCAAACGCTGACATTTCATAAGCTGGAAACAAAAAATGTATTTTTGTTTAAATAATAACTTAAACAGCTCCAGCATCCAGCAGCTTTTTGAACATGATCTGACTGTCTTGTTCTATACAGAAAGTATCAGCAACCCAGTGAGCAGCTTAATGAGGCAGAGGAGGCCTTTAATGTGCTTCTTATTCAAAGTTAGGCAACAAGTGTTTAGAGGAGCATTGATTTACCACCACATACTGTCATAAGACAACAGCAGCAGTGTCTTGGTGCTCTTGGTTGTTATATTCAGCAGATGTATTGAGCTCTCAGTTACTTTAATCATCAAGTATGATAAACATAGAGATTTGACATGTATACTATCACACTATGTTGAAACAAACAGTGCAGTAGTATGCATCAACGCATAGTTCAAGGAGAACAGGCTCTTGCATACCGTGCAAGATTAACACACATACCGTGTACACTCAGGTGTGATGCAGATTTTTGAGGCTGAGGTTTCATGATGGATCGAGGGAGGGACTATGGATCAGTCCATCCATCCATCCATCGTGGTGTTATGCACAATATCTCAGGCACCATTGATGGGATTCAGGAAACGATGCATGCCACTGCTCTATTCTTGCATTTCATAACATTATGCTACTTGGCCTGGTGCGGGCACTGCAGCGTTTAACTTTTAGGATTTATGCAAGTCATTCCTCTATTCCAGCATGTTCTGACAGCACTACGAGCGAGCCACAGTGTATTAAATGTCTACATCATTTGCAGTATTTTGATCTCAGATTTGGACGTTTCAATCAGATTGCTTAATTCTAACATTGAAAGATAAAGCATGAATCTTAATTTATATGTGAGAGTGAACTGTGCAATTGTGCAATAGCTTATAAGTAAACTCTGCAGGCTTTTTTTTTTTTATCAGAATGTTGCATTGTTCGATCTCCACACTTGGACAGGAAAGCGAAAGAGAAGTGCTTCCTCCTGTCTCATGCCACCGCTGTGCCCTTGACTGAGGCGCTAAACTCCCCCCCCCACCCCCCCCCAACTGCAGATAAGGCAGCCTCCAGGTGTTTTAAGTGTGTAACTGTGCGAGAGAGGAGAAGGGTGTTGTTGAACTGGAGCGTTCGTGCTCAGCAAACCTAACTCAGATAAATAAAGGCCATATGAGAAATCTCAGCTTTTACAGCCAGCTTTTAGTTAAGGGTGGAATCATATCAGCAATGACTGACTACGTAATGTGTTGGCTGTGACTTTAAGACAGATTTATTTTGTGTGCACAGTTGCGAAAACATAAGTTATTCCAAAAAAAAAATGCTGTTTTTGAGGGACAGAATATGGAAAGAGGTGAAGATAGAAACTTTTTATTTAAATATGGTGATTAAGTTATGATGAAATGACTAAACACATGTTAATTTGCTTTTGTTTTGATTTGGCTTATTGTTAAATGAAAGTAGAGTATCTTTTTATGTCCTGCCAAAGATGCCTCAGAAAAGTCCTCCAGCTCCACTACTGTGCTCCCCAGTCTTTCATGTTATGACTGGGTTCTGCAGGTCTATAATTAGCTGGGTTTTTGGGTCGGCCGTAGTGTTGCTGCTGAACCAGCGACGATGCCAGACTCTTCATTATGCAAAACGTGTTTTGTGTGCTAAGGCCTAATTGATTCTGAATGAAGCATGCATTATTGATGAGCCAACACAAGTCTCTCTCTCTTTCTCTTTCTGCTTCTGTTTCTCTCTGCACGCTGGATGCTTTTTTCACTCCGCGCATCTCTTTCTTTTCCTGTATTATCTTTTTATAATCATCCCATCCGATGTGCCCCATTAGCATCTAAAAAGGCAGCACGACAGGAACCGCATGAAGTGGTTTGTTACAGAAGACATAACCAGCGTTACTCCTGACCCTTTGTTAGCCGAACAAGCGACCTAAGGCAGGCCTTAGGTTAGTAAACCTGTAATCCTCAACACCAAATCTGCTTTGCTGTAAGTCTCTTTACCTCCAGGGACCCTACAGCTAGCACTCAACTGACAGTGGACGTCAGGCATGCAGTTTAAAGTATGCCCAACTCCCATTTTATTCACCTGTCCACCCTGCAGTAACATTGTCTTATAATAGATGCAAAGCTTTGGGGACATTGACGTGTTTTGGTACTTGAATCGGCTTCATCCCGTCTGATGACTTTACAACTGATTATTTGCTTTTCGATAGATATTTCATATTGCAGTCACCACACTACAGTAATGAATCTTCAGTAACTGGCCGTGTAAAGCCATCATTGGCAAAATGATCTAGTAACACTGGGTTGTTTGCTGGGGAAAACACTTACATTCACTCTTTTAACAGTTTTTGGAGAACTGCACCAAGATTGAAGGTCTAACTCAAGGTTATTTCTTGCAGAGTTCATTTGTGATGCAGCTTTGACACTTGTGAAACTAAACTAATTTTCCCAATTTGTCTTCTGATCATGGTAACTATTTCATATACAGGACTCCTTGTTTCCTTTTATGCAACTTATACCCTTTATGTCAGCTAAAGTTGAGGCACAGTCTGGACTAATGTAGAGCTGAAACGATCAGTCAATCAAAAGAAAATTAATCGCCAACTATTCTGATAATCAACTAATCATTTTTAGTGTTTTTTTTAACAAAAAATGATGGAATTCTCTGGTTCCAGCTTCTTAAATGTGAATAATTTCTGGTTTCGATCTGATAATGGTTAGTTGCAGCTCTAGCTTAATGTTTATAGTCCTGCACAAGAGAACCAAAATGAAAGTGTGAACAACAACAAGTCTCCCGTAGCAGGGTGAAGGTGCATCGGGAGCACGTCCTTGAACTAGAGGACGCTGGTTCAAGGTATTAAATCTAAAATTTTGCTGAAGTTTCCTTTAGCAAGTCACTGTATCTCTACAGCTCTTGCAGTGCTGCTCTGTGTAAGGGAGCAAACAAAAGGACTTTTCCCTACAGGGATCAATAAAGTATCACATTGTCACTATTACCCACTGAGCCACACAGGCAATGGGACACCCAACCCCAGTAATGGTGGAGTCATGCGCTACACATTGAGCTACACGGGAATTCAATCCCTTAAACTGGCAGTGCTCAGCCACTCTCAACTTGTTGTTCCATACAGGAAAACCATGTATAAGTCAACCTCTGTCAGGAGAGCAGAGTCAGCCGCTCGTGCTGTGATCACAGTGTCAAATGCTAAGTCGCTCTCCTGGCTGATCCTGTGTCACCTTTTTCTCCTCACTGCTCTTAAAATACCCCAACTCTTCTGAGGTAAGTCTGCTGTTGTACAGCAGCACAGCGATAAGCCATTAGATGACATAACTGGCACTTGCTTCTTCCAGCCTGTTAAGTGTGTACAGTCTATTTGTGTTCCACCGCGAGGATACTCCTTATCTGTCATAATGCCTTACTGATATTCTTTAGGTGTACTTACTTTTACAGTTTTCTTTGGTCTAAACTAGCAAGCAATCTGTTGATCACTTTCTCGATTAGTTTGGTCTATAAAATGTCTGGAAATGAAATGTCCATCACTGTTTCCTAAAGCCCGAGGTGATGCCCTCATATCTCCATAGAAGACTAAATAAACCAGAAAATATTCACATTTAAGAAGATGGAATCAGATCATTTGGACTTTTTTTTTTATTAAAAAATGACTCAAAACGATTATTTGATTATAAAAATAGTTGGTGATAAACTTTCTGTCAATTGACTAATCAATTAATGTACGAATCACTGCAGCTCTGTATCTGCAGCTTGCGGTGTGACCTCAGTTCTGCTTTCCGTCAACGTTTTAGGCTTTTCTTTACCTCGTTACGTTACATTTTTATAACTTTTCTCAGTGCAGTTATCTGGTACAACATCAGTTCAAATGCCATGATTTATGCCCCAAACTAGACTTCCACTTTTTGAATACACAACTTAAAGCATTCTAGGTTCGGATGCACCCATAGCTCAAACCTTTGAGGTAGTGGATGGACTACTGCTGACTAAAATGACTTACTACTGTGTCTTTAAAGGCACTGTATATACAATTTCTGGCTTTGGCGTCTTCTAGTTGTATTATCATATAAGACTGAAGCTGCGGTCAGTAGCTGCTATCCTGGACACTATATAGTCCATTTCTAGACTGGTTGTTTAAACTAAGCTGCCAGTTAGTGTGTCCAGTTTGCTAAGCACAGTCTTTTTGCAGGACAATTGTGGTCAATTGCTTGCTGGCCCGGAGCGTCTCTCTCACTCAGCTGTAGGATCCCCCCCACCCCACCCCTCAATCCTTTCACCCCCACCTCTCTGCAACAGGGAGTCTTCACTGACTCCCAGGCGAGCGTTCAGCCTTATCTGCCAGCAGTGAAGCTTGGTGGTGGACACTGCAGTGTTGGATGGGATGGGATGGGATGCGGATGTGACTGCTGGACATGAGCCAATGCCACAAACACACACAAACACACACACACACAATGCAGTGTTTTTGGATAGCATGGTTCATTTAAAGAGCCTTTGCACTACGCTGGGAGATTTGATGCCGTGCATGATGCGTGACTTTAAAGAGGCTGCACATGTAAATAGGAAACAGCCTCAAGGGGTTTGAGGGAAACATCATTTTGAAATGTTCACAGCAACTTTTGCTCAAAGTGGAGGGAAGTGCACTTTGCTTGCTCGGATGAACAGACGATTTAACCTCAGTCTCAGTAAACGCTGGTATAATAGCCTATCGTACAATATTTTTTAAAAGCTTTATTTAAAGAGAGCACCTTTCTCTTTCGAGAGACTGTATTGAAACTGCTGGTTTTACCTGAACTGAAGAAGTAAAAATAAGTTGAAATCTGCAAAATGAAGAGTGGATAGCAAGCATATTTTAGTTTTACTCATGTTAATAATGTTTTAATATTGCAGATATGACATTTGAAATATCGTTTGTTTATGGATTTGTTCTGTCATCAGTAACAGCTGTCAACACACAATGGAGGAAAATGCTTATCTCGCTGCACACAACTAAACCATATACCACACAACAGATCGGTCCTGACATGTGAGATGAATTGTTAAAGGACGCGTTTGCATGCAGGCTATCTGAGGAATTCACATCCACGTTTGTAGACAATGAGGATGTTTAGCTTTTAAAAGGCAGGGAAGCCATATGTCAACACCACCAACACTGTAATGTCCTCGCACATGCTGGCCACACCAGTGACACCAAGATAATCAGAAGACCATGACTTCATGCAGGAATGCACAATATTCAACATTAATACATGTGGTACTCGGCTGAAGTTACAATCCATCACTTTTATTGAACAGTGTAGACTCTGGGGCTCGTACTCTTGTGATTTAAAATAAATGTGAGAAAACAAATCCATATGAGTTCTTGGTTTCCGGTGGTTCTTCTTCTAGAGGTCAATAGTTCGTTTCCACAAACATTATTACATCTTTAAATGTCCAAGTACAGAACACGGCTGAATGCTCTATTGTCTGTGTTATTCCTGTTGTTGAGAAACTGTGTGGTATGGAAATGAATCCAGTGCTCACCACAGATCACTAGGGCCTATTGTCTGTTGGCTTTCCTAATAGGTGCCATTGTTTGTTTGACCAACGAGGAAATAACCGCTTGCTCCATAGGAAATGGTATAAAAAATCTTGTTTATGCTGTAGCAATTTTTAATCATCAAATATCGATTGGTTTCAAAATGCTCCATTCTTAACCGAACAGCCAACCCAGATGCATAGTGAGTCTTCTTGTTCATGGGTGTTCATATTGACAAAACTAAGACATCATTTCCTGTGTCCACTTAAGTAATGATACGCACTCAAATGCAACATTTCAATAAGCAAATGCAATATTTCAAAAGGTGTCTGGAGTGATATCATATCTGCAATCTCAGAAGTGTTTCCAGCAACACGTAGCTCTAATAGTTTTCTTGTAATAAACAGTAACAACAAACAACTAACACCTATCTCTCTCTCTTCTCTCTTCAGGGAAATGAAGCCAGTTACCCCCTGGAGATGTGCTCACATTGTAAGTATTTTGAATGTTTGCTTGCTGCGGTTGCTCAAGGCTCGATTTTTGTTCAAATAATGAGACTTTTTTTGGAATTTTTATCTGGTGTAGTTCATCAATTGCGGGGTCTTTCCCCAGAAAATAGTTTAGCAGAGATGGTGAGCGATGTAGATCCTGGTGCATTTTGTCCTGTGATCAATTTATGGAGAAGATGACGGCCTGAAAAACAGATAAACACATTGAATACAGAACAGTTGCTGTGTCAAATGTGAAGTTTTTCTAAATTGTATTATTTTTATGATGTTGCAAATCAATGAGCAGGACTGCTTTTGTTCAGATTATGGGATTTTATTAATCAGTGTGATTGATACTGTTATTTACATAGACAGTCCAATTGAATCTCCAGAGATTTTATTCCTAACAGCCAGCCCTGTCCTCCATCCTTAGAGAGTGCTATGTTCAGTTTTATTGTGTTTCTGGAATCAGGAAGATGTCATTTTGAACTCTCTGATTGTGTTGTTGGTCGTGTTTACAAGATGTCTGCCCAGCGGACATCGTTTGAGCCCCTGATCTCTCCAGAGGAGGAGGAGGAGGAGGAGGAGAGCCGAGGAAATGACTCACATTTCTTCTTTGTCTGCCTCCTTCACCTTCCCTACCTGGCGATACATCAACACAATGTCTCTGTCTATCTGTTGTTGAAAAGTCCTCGGAGACACTGATTTTTCTCACCGGCTTGCTCTGGTGCAAACGGCACGTTTTTATACCGCGAGGTTGTTAAGAGCCGGGCAAAAATGGGTCCTCTGCTGCATGTGTCTAATGAGCACTGAGACTGCGACAGGTCCCTCTGTAGTGAAGGTTTACTTCAGGGACTGTGTCGCTGTTTAGATTGACCTCCTCACGTCTCTGAATCAGAAGCACATGTTAATTATTTTGACATCAGGGCTGCGAAGTTAGTCTTTGAAATGTTTGGTTCCACAGTTAAGAAGCTGTTGTATGAGGCAGAAACGCAGTAAAATACTGTTTATGTGAAATATTAAGGCAGATTATGATCCATAAACTTCATTTAATAGTGCAGAAGGAAACATTAGACAGTGTGGGAAGTAAAAAAAAAATCTACTTTTACTTTCATTTATATGTGTATATGTATGTGTATACATATGCCTGTTTGCTTTTCAAGTGCTATATAAATAAAATAAACTTAAATAAATAAACTTGTATCATAGTCTTAACAACTAAATCAGTTTTTCTGCAATTTTGAGCTTTTTATAGGCAGAATTGCTCTAAAAATATTTCACACTACTGAACCTTGAGTGTCTGTATAACGACAGAGGACTTAAACTTTTAAGCATAATGTGTCATTTTAAAGGACAATGTAACTTTCCACGTTTAAATGACAAAAAACAACTAGACCTACGTTATATATTTTGTTGAGTTGTGTACTTACATTATCCCAAATGTTTCCAACTATTTTCAAACCCATCATTTTAATCAAGGTCTGTTTCATTTGGTCACCTGTCAATGGCATCATACTAAAGAGTATACGCACACAAGATGCTGATCAGCGTTGTGGTTCTTCTGCTAGAAGCTGTCATGAATTGACTTGATGAATTGATTTTAGTCATCAGACGTCTGGATCTTAAGTTATCACAGAAACAAGCTGAGCAAACGTCAGCAGCAGCCTCTCTGGACTTCCCCCGTCTGCCGAACAGCATCGGAGATTTCTAACGTGATGCTACTTTTATTCAGTGTTTTGTTATTGTTTTGATCAAGAGACCCCTAGCATCAGAAAATGACATATTGTGCGTTAAAGATCACCTTTGTGTTGTGTTGCAAAATATCCCGATCAAGACGCACACAATTATATTGAAAATGACACACCTTGTTAGAGTGAGCAGAGCCGTGGACACAGTGTGGCGCGTCCATACTTAGATTGTACTACTGTAACATCATGGGGGGGGGGGGGCAGGACCTTGGCCTGCCAGGCCTTCCAGGCATTCCTCCCCCAGGATTATGCCACCATGGCGAGGGGAGGTGGATTTGGATGATGCATGACCCTGAACTGAACCTATCAAGGACCTTTGCATTCAGTCTGGGATATTTACAGCTTCTCTCAGTTTCTCACTTTCTGCCCCTCCCTTATTGACCGCAGTCTGTTCGTCTGTCTCTCCTTCTCTCTTCTCTTTTACTTTCCTCTTTCCTGCTTTCTTTTTCTCTGCATATTGATTAAGTAGCAAAAACAGAGCTAGAAGCTAGAACTAGATAAAGACAAGATTGTTTCAATAATATCTAATTAGTCACTAAATCCTTCGACAGACTGACACATGATTAGACTGAAAGTGGAACAAGTATACTAAATACATGCATATTAGCATTTCAGTATTAACTTGCAATTGTGACTGTTTCTTTCTGGAATATACTGGATTAATTTCAATTTGAAAGCCTCTATCGAACGTCCTCTCTTTTAAATTTTTTCGTCTCTCTCTCTCTCTCTCTTGGTCTCTCTTTGGCTTTCTCCCTCTGTCTCACTCCCTCCACCAGCAGAGCAGCTGTTCAGCTCATCAAGTGTTTGGACAGACAGGCATTGGCTGTGAAGAAACTAGCTCTGGCCTGCTGGTCCCATAGATTCACCTCAACCTTACCGCCCCTTAATGAGACGTTAACCAGCAAACGTCCACTCACCTGTACCTGCTGCCAGACGATTCTTAACTCTGTTTATTGATTTAGAGAAGAGCAACGGGTTTGTCTCTAAGAATTGCCCTTATAATAAAGATCATGAAATAAGGGCATTGTTCTACACTGGAGGATGGATTTTCTAAAGGCCTGAATCCTCCCGTCAGTGCAGCGTCTCACTGCTGCCGGCTTAGGCGAGCTTAGATCAGGCAAAATTTAATGGCCTACTTGTGAGAGCGTGCATAATTAGACACACAAACCACGCAGGAACACGCCCCATATGCACTATACACTTTGCTAAAGTGCATGCACGCGCCCACTCTGTTCCGCCACTCTGTTCACCCCACATGCGCACACACACACACACACACACACAACCCCCTCACCACATCATGCTCTCACAGAGCAAAGCAACAGAGAGCCTGAAACCATTGCAGGCCTGTCTGCAGCCGCCCAAAATAAACGGCGGGCAGCTTGCTGGAGTTCCTTGTTGCTAGGGGTTTCCCTGAGGGCGGGAGCCCGAGCCGCTGGTGGTGGGGGTGGTGGGGTGAGTTGGGGGTTTTCTGATGACGGCACTGCTATAAATATGCACTATGGGTGTGCTGCCCTGCTTCGTCCTGCGTTTCGGTCCATGCAGGCGAGCTGTACGTTATCAGAGCAGCCAGAACAATCAGCCTAATGCACAGTGCTCCTCTCTGTAGCACACGTGTGCATTTTTGTGTTTGAGTTTAGAGTGCACTGTCGTACTTCCTCTTCTGAATTAATGTCATCCTTGAAAATATGAAATACTGTAAAACAGCATTTGGTGTTTGATCATTGAGGGTGAGGAAAAGCACAAATATTACAACAATATTAAAACATGGTGTCATGTTTTCATATGTTACCAGCTAATTAAGACAGATTTAGTATTGCATTTCCATCAAGTTGGGGGACTTGCAAGACACAAAATCTACAAAAAAATATTCAGAATAGAACCAGCAGAGGCTGAGATTTCCCAACCTTTAGCCCTTAATGAGTCAAGCTCCTACATTCCCCATGATCCAATCTGATACTCTCTTCATTAAACACTTTCTCCGTCAAACTCTCGACTCTCAAACGTCCCTAGTTTGTTTCAGTCTTTCTGTTAAAAAAATGCGGTGTCCGCGCCCAAGCTAAGCTACCTTCCATGGCGTCAATCAAGCTTATTTTCTCATACTTAATAAAGCTCCTCTAGAGCCACAAAAAACTGTTATGCAGCAGTTTTCTCATGCTGAGCCACAAACTGATTCGTGGGTTTCCTCTTTCATGATTTTAATCTCTGGCTTTTTTTTTTGTCATTTCGCATCTATCTGTGATGCGCTGTTGTTGTCCTCCGATATATGTTCACTCAACACTCATTGGCTCAGCACAACCCCATTATGCTAATTGGCACAGTGTCATGTGTCAAACTCTTGAAATGATTGTGCCGTGCATGTAACCTTCTCATGTTTGCCCACCCTCACACCTTATCTCGTGTGTTTGGGGAGCTATATGCAGCGCTCCCTCCCCTGCTCCTTTCTGTTCAGGTTGTGCTGCGTTAATGCAGTCACATGTCTCATATTAATGTGCAGGGTGAGCTGTTAGAGGGCTGAGCATGCTTAAGAGGACACATTCAATAATGACATTTTGGGAACATTGTGTTTTTTTTATTTTTTATAATCAAACAAAAACGGGGAGGAAAAGCCAAAAGCCAGTTGCACTTAGCAGATTTTCTGTTCACACAGCTGTTTAATGGTTAGCTCGAGCTAGCTAACTCTTAGCTATGGTACAGCTGATGTCCCAGTGTGCAGCAGAACATTTAGCAGGAGATCAGTGATAAGTAAAATGAAAAGTAAAACCAGTTATAACATGTAAAAGGTATTGATCTCGATTAGAGCTGCAACAATTAGTTGATTAATCGATCGACAGAAAAACAATGCAACTATTAACTAATTTGATAATCGATTAATCGTTTGGATAAATGTTAAAGCAAAAATGACAAATATTCCCCAGTTCCAGCCTGTCATGAGGATTTTCTTAGTCGTATGTGATAGTAAATTGTATATCTTTGGGTTTTGGACTGATGTTCTAGAAAACCAGGCAATTTGAAGATGTCACCTTGGATTTTAGGAAACTGTGGCAGACATTTTTTATTGTCTTCAGTTGTTTTATAGAACAAACAATTAACTGATTCATGAAGAAACCCACTAATTAGGAGATTAGTGGGTAATGAAAACAGTCATTAGTTGCAGCTCTTATGTTGATATTAAACTTGATCAAATGTTTTGCCGTCCTCGCTTTAGTCCAACAAGAATCAGAGTCGTTTCATTGTTTCATCAACTCCATATGCATCCCGATGACATCGTTGTAAACACATATTGAACATTTCCAGATTGCTTGTAATATGCAGTAATGCTCAGTCTAAGAATTTAAGTTCAGTACTCGACACACACACGATTACAAACACAGTACAGGAGGCCAGAAGGAGAGCCATTTGGCCAACCATTGCATTAAATGATTGGTGTGTGTGTGTGTGTGTGTGAGAGAGAGAGAGAGAGAGAGAGAGAGTGTGTGTGTGTGAACCTCCTGCATGCACTCAAAGACTGATGACATCTACATATGCATGTGTTTTCATGCATACACCTCATGAACAATTGTTTAAATGTTCCTCCTTTATGTGTGTATGTGTGTGTGTGGGCTACTTTGGGGGGCTAACAGGTTCCAGTTGCCTAGTAACACAGTTGAGGGTGCATACAGCGTTTATGAAAGTGTGTGTGTGTGTGTGTGTGTGTGTGTGTGTGTGTGTGTGTGTGTGTGTGTGTGTGTGTGTGTGTGTGTGTTGTGCTATGCAGTGGAGTATGAGATTATCATAATCATCTCACAGTTACACCGGGTCTCCCTCAGAGCTGCTCATTAGCATAGCGGTGTGAGGAGCCTCTCAGAAAACCATTTCTATCGCATAGAAACATTTGATTTGATATCAGATAGTGTCCCCTTAAATGAAACATGCATCACTGGGTGTATATTATTTGATTTAAACCAAACATTTGTAATAAAACACACATATTTATGTATTTTAATAAGAATTCCACCTTTTTCTCTAACTGGACCATGTAAAAATATTCAAGGCTGTACTGTATTTAAAAAAAATCTAGTCCACAGAATGTCATTATAGGTTTTAGGGTGATGCAGCCAACTCCACTGTCATATAAAGCCTGCAGCACTACTGTACCTTCATTATTCATTCAATAAAAACACGGGATGGAGGTGTGCATTTGAGTGTCAGTTTGCAATATCACCCACATCATCGCAGCTCTCTCTGCTGCCAGAGGCTCAAACGCGCAGGCTACGGCCCGACGCTCGGGTTAAAAAACGCATGTCGACTCCTCTGCAAGCAGAGGTCACAGAGGAGGCTAGTAGTGGTCCTCAAGAACAGGGTCCGTTTTCGCAGGTTTTATCCCGCCTATTTTAGAAGTTCACTACCAAATCCATACCTAACATCATGTACAGTGTAGAAACAAGGAAGATAGGAAAGAGACAAACCAGGCAGGAAATTTTACAATCTTTAATATTTCATGTGATCTCAATCCCTTCAGTCAGTTCTTTTTGTTTGTGTTTGTGTTTTTCTCCCTGGCTGTCATATCTGTGACCATCAAGCATAGTCAATTCATGAACGCAGCTGTTTTCTAAATACAGTGACACTTTTTTTCCCCTCTCGTAAGCAACCCAGAACTCACTACCAGCTCATTTGTTGGACAGGTCTTTGATACCTGTTCTGGCACACCACGTTTTGAGATTTTGGCTGCCGTCAAAAGAGTGTGGCGGTCAGTGCTTGTGAAGCTGGTGATCTAGGAATTAAAGCTTATTTTACTGCACACACTGGGAAGAGTTTGCATAAGAGATTAATGATAGTTAAATCAGAGAATGCCATTGCATGTTTTTTCATGGAAGCTGTTTTAATTGGAGCCATAAACCTTTAGCCACGACACGATTCCAGACTCTCTACCTCTCCACCGCTAACAGAAAACCCCATACGCCGGATAAGTCTGTTAAACTCCCCACTGTTGTAAAACTACTACATCCACAATCTGAGTCAAGAGTTTTTTTTTATTTGGCTCAGCTGGGAGCCACGTCGGTCGGTGATGCTGTCAGACGTGGGATTTGTTGGTTTGAGACCGACTGTGAGAAAGCTATTGTCCTCGCTAGCATGAATAATACATGTACCTACTCACTTGGAGCAGCTCCAGACACAGCAAGAGCAGATCTGGGCACAGTGTTCAGATGTTCCCCTGCTCTGCAACTGCACAAAAGTTTGTAACGTGTTGTAAATGTCAGAGTGATTTTTTTTTTTTTTTTCATCTGTGCTCCAGCTTATCCCACTGACCTAAAACTGTGTAGCAACAAAAGGGACTTGCACTGTGACAGGGAGCCGGTTTGAAAGATTAACATTAACATCAGCTGTTCTAACTTAAGACCCTTACAATGTGATGGGTGTATATTTGGCATGGTTGAGAGTGAAATTATGTTTTCAACTACAAAGGGAGTCTTTATTGGGAACCTTTTGATCTATACAGAACCAGAGCGGTTAAAAATCTCCTTTTCTGAAGTACCTGAGTTATCTCCTCATTTTGAAAACCAAAAAAAAATCACATCCTGTTCTTTTTGTGCACAAGTGCTTTTTTTTTTAAATCACAGTATCAAGTTATTGACCAACAAAGAAGGAGAGCGCACTGGTTTCGTACCTACTAAATCTAGATTGTGGAATTTCTACAGGAGGATTGTCCATAAGAAGCTCAACCCTGAACCACAAAATCAAACTATCTACCTGTGCCGCTAGCTTACATATAAATATGGCTTTGATTTAAACGGGGTTCTACGTGCAGGAGATTATCTGTAGCATTGATATCCCTCACACAGGCTCGAGCGTTATGAGCCCGGCTGGTGTCATCTGCTGGGAACAGGAAACAGGAGGCTGCTGATAAGGAAGTGTTTTGTGTCACAGGACAGCCGGGTGTTCGGCTCTGATAACTCGCACCTAGTGGACACAGAAGCCCTGTGGCATATATCAGATTGTGTATCAGGAGTTGGCAGGAACATGAAAACAAAGAGAGAAACCAGCAATCCCTTATTAGAAGTAAATTTAGAAGTAATGGAAATGAGATACAATATAGAGGTGCTGGTTATCAATCCACAGCTCACAGTGGATTTGAATCTCAAAGTTGAATTTTGTCAGTATTTATGATTTCATAACAGCAGAAAATGCTACAATTTGACTTAACATCATATTTCCAGGTCTCATTGTAAAGTCGTTCTTTATACTAGAGGTGTCCTTCACTGGATATAGATTTTTGTGCACCTTTGAGCAAATAAAACTCACTTTGTTATGAAGGGGCTTTCAGTCTGCTTCACTATTAGACATTGAAAGAACAAAAAACTCAAACTGTTTATTAGGGAAGCGTTACAGCATAACTGGTTTATGCGTCAGGAACAATAAACTCATGGGAGTGTTGGTGTAGATGCATATTGATAGTTGGTTGGACAGTGGACTCCAGCAGATTGTACAGGTTATATTGCTCTGTATCGTGGTTGTTTCCATCCCAACTTTCTTTCTCAATCTCTCGGCTTTGTCTTTCTCACTCTCTCATTCCTCCCTTACTCCTCCACCACACTCTGATTAGTCATCAAGCTGATGGAGCACAGCATGTCCGAACATTGAAACCCATACAACCCACACCCATCTCTCACTCTCTCTCTCTCTCTCTCTCTCTCTCTCTCTCTCTCTCTCTCTCTCTCTCTCTCTCTCTCTACATCATTTAAAATATATACATACATATAACAGGACAATGAATTAGCATCCTGTTGCTTCAACTTGAAGCAACAAACTTGTTTGTCTTGTTGGAAAACAGAGATCCAATGTGCATAATCCATATCTGCACATATGTTCACTTGATTTTATCACCCCTAATATAACTCTCACATTAGTTTTTTCTGCACTGCAGGCACAGATTGGATGATAAATTAAAGGGAAAGCAAATATTAAGTGTTGTTTGGTGTCTGTCCACCGTCAGCTGCCAGAACAGCTTCAGTGCTCCTCGGGAAAGATTCTTCAAAGTCTCTGAACTCTACTGGAGGGCTGAGCCACCGCTCTTCCAAAAGATATTCCCTCATTTGGTATTTTGTTAATACTGTTTTCTGATAATACTGAGAGCACTGTGTAACACATAAACCCAAAATCACACACAGACTTCCACCAAGTTGTGATCTGGACACTATGAATCAGTCAGTGAGTCTTTGTGCCTTCTGTGGAAGCATATGCTCATTTATTCATTCTAAGCTTCTTTTTCCACTCAAGGCTGTAGTGCCATTATAGTTTACATCATAATTCAACCTTTCAGTCTTATCTTTTCATTTACCTGATGTCCTTGGGGGGTGGAGGGGGTCAGTAAACCTGATCAGAACTGGAATGAACTGAATGCGTAGCCTCATAAATCTGTCATGCCTTTTTTATTGTCCCTCCTTCCCTCTGTTAACTATGTGTTAAGATTAATAGATAGCCCAAGTCATTTAGGACCCCAGCTTAAAGCAGGCAGTGTAGTAGTTTGTGGTTGGCCAATGGGATCATGTGACCGTGTGTGGATGAGCTTATATAGTAATTAACAAGTGGCTTTATTATTGCTTCTGGATTACTCCTTGCCATTGTTAAATACTCCGGCCAGGATGGCAGGGGAACAACAGATCCAGGCCCTCTCTGATAAAAAAGCACCAATAAACAACAAAAGCTGTAAGTTTGCAAAATCTAATAGTCTGTCTGTCCGTCCGTCTGCTAATACCTCCAGCCTTTTCCCCTCAGCTCCTATTTCTTCTTTTTTGTCTTATTTGAGGTGTATTGCAGTATTGTCAGAACAGTGCCCAGGCTCTTCTCGTTGATGGTTTTGTAACATTCGCAACATTAACAATCAAAGCTTTCTCAATAGTTGCACCCTTGTCAGTTCACAGAAGAGCAGAACAAAGTGTACCGTGGTTACTGTGGGTCTGCCTTTTGAAGCAGTAAACTCAGTCCTGTGCAGGCCGGAAGTAGTGTCCTTGACCTAGTTGCAACTGGTGGATAATAAAATTTTATGACAACAGTTCATGCAGGTGTTAGCAAGGATTATTTATATTATAGCTTGCATATCTACAGGCTCGGTGTATGTAAATATCCGTGTCAGGAGGCTGTTGCTGCAGGTGAACACAGTGCACTGTGGCTCATTTTTCTCTGTCACTTTTAACTCTTTCCTTGTGCTTTTTTTTCCTTCCTCTTGTCCTGGTATGACTTCTAGAGTCGCAGCGATTAGTCGATTAATGGTTCAACAGAAAGTTAATCGTCAACTATTTTGATCGCTTTGAGTCATTTTTTTGAAGAGAAAATCCACAATCTCTGATTCCAGCCTGTTAAAAGTGAATATTTCCTGGTTTCTTTAGTCTTCTATGACAGTAAACTGAATATCTTTGGTTGTGGACTGTTAGTTGGGACAAAAGAAGACTTTTGAGGATGTTATTGGGGTTTTGGGAATCTGTAATATTTTCATAATTTTCTGACATTTCATAGACAAAACAACTAATTAATTAAACAATTGCTGCTTTGATTTTAGGGGGGGCTTTCCGGTCACCATGCATCTGACCCCTGCACACTTAACAATCTGTTCTCTTGTAATTCTGATGATCTAGGAGAAGGATAAGAACGTCAACTGAGTCTCATCCAGATCTTCTCTGTCTCTCTCTCTCTTCCTTTTTTTCTGTTGTCCAGTCGATGCTGATGAGATTAAGAGGCTAGGGAAGAGGTTTAAGAAACTCGACCTAGATAACTCCGGCTCGCTCAGCGTGGAGGAGTTCATGTCGCTGCCGGAGCTACAACAGAACCCACTGGTGCAAAGGGTTATCGACATATTCGACACGGACGGGAACGGAGAGGTGGACTTTAAAGGTAGGCGATAAACTCTGCTGGTGGGCGGAAGAACAGGTACAGCAAGTTGACTGCTATCCCAAATTTAATCACAAATATATCTATACATAGTTAATTAAGGTGATATTTGACATCTGAACTCTAATCTTGTCACTCCTTGCAAGCATAAACCAAGCTTAGTACATGCTTGAAATCGTCAGTGAGTGCAGTTTATCAGGACCGCAGCATTTTAGAAGTTGATGAATTGTTATATGAATAATAGTAAAGAACGGCGTCACAGAAACTTTTTAGTTGAGTTGAGACAAAAGCCACGTTGAGATTGTTTACATCCCCTGAGCCAACAAGCAGGAATGACCTTCTACTAGAGATCCCCCAAAAGATCGACAACAGAGGAGGAAACATGTAGCGAAACCAGTTCAGCCAATATGAGTGTTCATATTTCACCAATATGTAAATCAGCACCATGAAAGCATTGTAATGCATCAAAACAAAACTAGCATCAGCCATCACAAGAACTTGCTTAAAAGTTCATGTTGACACTGCGTTCTCGCTTCTGTGCTGTTCTCATATGCACTACGTAGGTCTTATGTTTAATTTATTGAAAATTAAGCAACTGTATCATGTTCCATTAGGATTTAGTGTGATTCAGAGCTCATTTTCTGTAATAAAGCTGATTAATAGCAGGGTTTTTATAATCTTTGCACAATTTCATTCATGCAAAATAATCTGGAAACTAAAGTTTTCCATCATGAAACCAATTTGTCCTGGATGTAAATGATCTTCAAGGATTTCAGTGTTGAAAAAAAAAAAATCAGTTTTCTGCACTGAATACATGAAGGGGAATTACCTCTCACCCTAACTGATAGGTGTTACTAAACAGACTCATTGTTCTCCAACTTTATAAATACATAACTATCTTGCAAGTTTAACCACAATGCGTGATTGAAAATAATCAGATCTCGATGTCTTGGGACTTTGCCCCCCAGCAGTCTCTCAACTTTTCATTACAGTAGAAGTGCTTCCCTAAATGGAAAATAGGGAATTCAATATACATAGCCAGAATTCCTAAGTCTTGGAAGGCAATGAAAAATGTTAATTGGTGTCATAGAAGTAAATAAAAACTGGTTAAGTTTGGAAAAAAAGACTTAAATACACTTATTCGTAGTGTATCAAACACTATCATTATCGTTATACCACAAAGAACACAAACCATAACATCAAGACGTTGATGTCAGTCACATTGCATTGGTGATTGTGTTGGAAGCCTGATCACCACTGACTGTTGTTCTCCTCTCATATCCCAGAGTTCATCGAGGGAGTCTCGCAGTTCAGCGTCAAGGGAGACAAGGAGCAGAAGCTTCGGTGTAAGTAAAGCTGCTAAAAACCTACCCTGTTAAAACCACATGTGGCTGGAGGTGGCCCCAGTGGTTCAGAGCGCTAAACATAACTGCTTGTTTTGCTGCTTTGAGAGTAAAAGCCACCAGGGCTTTGTCTCCTTTGTCTCCTCTGTTTTGTTTGTCTCACCTCATCCTACTGCTGCAACAAGAAACAGTAAATGTTGACCACTGTATTAAATGTATTTTTTGGCTAAGAAAGGGCTGTTCTGTCACTAGAACCAAGCGTGAAGTCAGTCAGCAGCTCTCAAAACAAAAGAGAGTGGAAGAAAGTTGCTAAATTGGCTAAATTGTTAAAGACTGTATGGAAGTGAGTCTTTAAAATGTTACTGTCTCAAAGTTGTTGTCGATGCATAACTGATTTTCATTCATGTCTGCCTCTTCCCCTCACGCCACAGTCGCTTTCAGGATCTACGACATGGACAAGGATGGCTACATCTCCAACGGCGAGCTCTTCCAGGTGCTGAAGATGATGGTAGGCAACAACCTGAAGGACACGCAGCTCCAGCAGATCGTGGACAAGACCATTATCAACGCAGACAAGGACGGAGACGGCAGGATATCCTTTGAAGAGTTCTGTGCAGTAAGTCGAAGTCCCCCCCTGGGGTTGTTTTTGTGGGGAGGTTTTGTGACGTTTCTGCTGATGCAGCCCGTTGTGGTGAAGGCAAATGTCAAAGGGCCTAAAAAACTCTGGAAACACAACAGCTTTTTGCTTTAGCTCAACAGCACCGGGTTTCAGTTTCACGCTTCCTGTTGAAGCGCGGTGTCGAGGGCTGTGTGAACATGAGCTGGTGAGTTCTCGCTACACATGATAGGGGATACTAAAAATACTGAGATAGCACTTTAGCTGTATTATACTACAGGAATATTGACCTAACCAACAAATTCCTACAAATAAGAAAAATCACATTTATTCTATATGTAGGGCATCTAGCTAAAGTAAAGCTAATGTAACAATGAGTACAACTGTAAAATAAGCGTATATTTGTAGCGAGAAGAAGTGCTTCTACATGATTCTTATAACTCAGAGGAGCAAAAAGCTTCACAACCAGGAAGGTATTTCTATTATCAAGAGAAATACTCTTAGAAATACTGTTTCAAAACGCTGATAAATCATCCATCCGACTGAGAGGATTAAACATCTGATGTCGCCAAAATACGTCAAACGGTTGTGGATTCTGCTGGCCTGAGAAAAATTTTTGATCCACATTCGTCGGGCTTCGTCGAGGTGATGCAGTCCTGTCAATAACCAGGCTGATGGGGAGTCACGTCAGTCCAGTGTAGTTACACTTTTGTTCATAGAATTTGTTGATCCTGGATTTAATCTCTACAATGACAGAATAAGGTCGAGAAAACATAAGGTCCCTGAAACTGTTCTTTAAAGCCTTGGTCACAGTCAAAGAAAACACACATTTCTCATATAAAACACATCTGTCACCGGGTGTCAATCCAAATCAAGACAGAGAACCGAGATTTCGCCAACATGTGACTGCATTCCTGCCACGCCGATTCAAATAGCGGCCTCACAATTTAGATAAAGCTACACAGCCTTAATTATCTAATTTAAGATCAAAGTCTCTTTCAACACAAGTAGCGTTCCCTTGTTGAAAACTATCATCTACATATCTCGTCTCTTGTGGGAGCCGCTTTGCTCGGAGACATTTTCTGAAATGAAAGGCAGCGGTTCTAACTCTGACAGACACAAGGCCCACGTTTGACGGCTGTACCTCCGGAGCTTTGAACTAAAAAGGCTCTCGCGGGAGTGTATTTTCAGGACGATGCAGGAGAATATAAAGATCCCGTTTTTAACAAAGCTGCACCAATCAAACACTTTAAGCTTCAAAGGAGAGACTGTGTGACATGATTGCAGTCTGGTTTATAGTTTTCTCCATCTGAGAACTGTGCGGTGACGGAAACTGTAACAAGGAAGGTGTAAAAATAAGACTACGGATGTAAAAATAGATTCTATCAACAAAAAAAACTGTTGTGTACCGCTGAAACGATTCGCAGATTAAAGGGGCACTCCACAGATTTTTACACTTCAAGTTCAGCTCACTTGTTATTTAATGCAGAGCAGAGGCTGGATGACGTGACATAAACCTGGCCAGGAGCTGAGAATAAGGCCCCAGTTACGCCTGGAATTAACATGTGATCTGTATCTGGGTACATTATCTGAATATTGACATCCGACCCAGGAGCCTGATGAAAGACTCTACTGGGTTGCATTATGAGAAGTGTATGATCTGGTAGTTCTGGATATATCTGCCTCTGCTGCTTCGATTTTATTCATTCTTCTGTTTAATGTGTCACTCATGAGTCCCCGTTTCTTTACTTTATGTAAATGTGATACTAAATTGCCTTTTAATGGACAATTTTGATAATCAGTGAATTTAGTCATTTATGAAGGAAAATGTCAAACATTTACCGTGTGACAAAATAAGCAATATGACGACTTAACCATAGATGACTGTTGGGGGAATTCTACACTATTTTCTCACATTTTACAGTCTAAAAGATCAGTTGTTAAATTGTAGGCATTATCAAGGATGAAAATAAGCCTTAGTTGCAGCCCTACTGGAGTTTTGTATTGAAGTGCTGCACTTTGAATCATATAAAACTTTAAGTTTTAATAAAATGAGCACATGAAAGCGGAGCGTAAATGCACTCTTGTGCTTTTATATGTTGGTGGAGGTGGTTGTTTGCATTTTAACTAGTCATAGCAGGAAAAGCACAGGTGTTGTTATACATGTGTCTCCGTTCTGTCCGCACCACCGTTCATTATTTACATCTGTGTTTTCCTGCTGCAACATGTCAAAATGTTTTCTGCGACTAAGGTCTTTTCTCATTAACTGGAAACCACACGTCTCAACTTTCACATTTACCACCCCTGCCTGTAACAGCTTTCGAATTAATGAATGCATTAACGCCTCTCCCTCTCTCTCTCCCCCTCTCTCTCTCTCTCTGCCAGGTGGTCGGCGGTCTCGATATACACAAAAAGATGGTGGTGGACGTGTGAGCGCTCCTCCGCTCGCTGAATCTCCCCCCTTCCTCCTCGACACTCGCTTTCTCCACCATCTCTGAAGATCTGCTCAAGACGTCCGGCAAAACGCTCTCTGTGTAACTCAATGGAAGTATTCTCTCTCTCTCTCTCTCTCTTTCTCTTAATCTCTCTCTCTCTCTCTCTCTCTCTGTGAAGCCACTTTTTCTTTCACAAACCACAGGCCTCGCCAAGCCAACTCTGAAGTGTTATTGAACTGTAAATCCTCTCAATAACCCGGTCGTAGCACTTTAACAGACTGAAGGACATCGATTTGTCATTTGCAAGAGCATCTGATTTTTGGATGAGGGGGGAGAAAGTGGAGGGAAAAAGGGGGGGGCGCAGTGAAGAGGCTGGTTGGCTTGTTCATATTTCATCCTTTTTCTTTTTTTTTTTTTGTTAATTGTTATTTTTGATATTTATTTTTTTGTTCTTGTCTTTTATAAAGAAGAAAAAAAAAAAACAAGTATATCTACGGTTGTCTGGTGAGAGGAAGTGTATAGTATATTAACACTTTGACTTACAGTACAACTAGGAAAGTAGGGTATGAAGTGCCAACCAGAACATATCCAGAAACCAGTCCAAGTTATTACCTATTATCACCGCTTTCATTCACGCCGGACAAACTGGCCTGTGACACTTCCGACTGCGAGTCACGCGAGATCCAAAACTAAACTTGAGATTTTTCTGACTTTTTGTCCTCTGCTTTAAGCTTTTACACACGAGCAGTTTGGATTAGACCAGTAATGCTTCCGCTCTCACTCTTCGGAAAAGCAATTCATGTTTTTCCTGTTTTGTTTTTTTTTTGTAATACGGTTGCTAGTTTTATTTATACTTTAAAAAAAAAAAAAACATGTTTATATTGTTGGAGAGAATCCTGTCATGATATTATAGGTAGATTAATTAATGCCAAGAAAATGTCTTCCCAAAAAAAAAAGAATTTGTGGCTGCAGGCTTATATATGGTTTACTCTTGGTGAAGCATTTTGCGTTTTAACAGTGTGCATCCGTAAGACAATCTCCAATGCAAAGAATATCTCTGCACTCACACTGACAAATGAACTTTAGAGAATTTTAAGATTTTTTTTTTTTTCTTTTATGTTATAAGAAGAGACGATTGATGAACTTGGCTAAGAACTGAGAACACAGTGATAGTTTTGAGAGTGAATAATGTTGAGAATATACACTGTTTGTGCTAGTTTATAGCAATTTAAGAGATTTATCTGCAGGCAGCGTTTTTTTTTTTGTTTTTGTTTTTTTTTAAACCAATATGTGTATATTAGGTAATGAATGTGTGCTCATTATCTTTAACAGCGAGAGGAGGCAGCTTCGTGTCTGCTTTTTTAATGAGCCCTTCTGGATATTTACCTTACTCAGCACAGCGCAGGACGGGTCAGAGTCTTCTTTAGTGCAACAGGAACACTTAAAATCTTAACGCGTTGGCATGATCAGTGTGCAATGGGATAGGCTGTATATTGTAGGTTTTTTTTTTTTTTTTTAAAACGTGTACATTTCAAAAAGTTGGCTTCTTCTCCCACTTCTTCTTTTTTTTTCTGTCACAATAAACCTCATTTTCTCCCCCCTCCCACCCACTGAAACCAACAGGGAGAAAAAAAAATCATAAATTCAACCAAATTCTACTTTCTGAGGGAAAAATGCTTCCTACTATAAACGGCATCGGGATAGCTTTTTTTTTTTGTTTTGTTTTTGTTTTTGCTTCGGAGGCCGACTGCTGGTTTTGAACAAGAGTTTTCAGTCAGAGATGTGAATCTGGAGCGCCCTGTTGTCCCTTATCCCAAAGCTCTGCACGGCTTGGGCCTCCCTGTGCTTGCATGACATGGAAATATATTTTTTGTTGTGCATGTAGATCAATTTTTTGAAATAATCCTCTTGTTTACACATGGATGGTGATGTTAATATATTTAAAGAATTTAATGGTATACAATATGGATGTTGCCAAACTTTGGTAAATGTACACATATTATGAGAGGTAATCCAAATGAACTACATGTAACTTTTTGTATTTTACCCGGGTCAGCGAGATGCTTCTATTCCAGTAAAGTTGCATATCTGATCCTGTCTCAAACTGCCACACACTGTACTCAGCTTAAAGGGGAAAATTTTTGATGTTTTTTTTTTTTGTTTGTTTTTTTTCTTTTGTATATAAGTATTTGTTAAATGCAGTTCTGGCTCTCTGTTCTCTGTATAGTTCAGACCACGCTTTAGTTTGTAAGTGCTACTTTTTCTGAGGGACTTGGGTTCTTTTTAGTTTGTGTGGGGATATCTTAAAAAAAAAAAAAGATTTAAGTTTAAGAACTTTTTTTTTTTTTTTTCCTTTTTCTGCATGCTGCATCATATGCTGTGGGACTGTTGGAAACTTGATACTGTATGAGAATTAAATAAAATTTAAATAAACTTTGAAATGTTGAAAGTAAAAGGATGTTCTGTCACCTTTTTTAAAACTTCATTTCCACTCATGTTGTTACTGACAGAAACTTTAATTATAAACAGAAGCTACAGTATATTTGTCAGGAGGCATCATCCAGGTTAAATAACTGAGTTCCTGGTCCAAAAGCTTACATATTATACACTTAAGTGATAATGAATTGATTCAGTGATTGATTGTTCTTTTGGTTTTATTTACACAAACTCATATTTTCAGATATCTGCACTGTTTATGCACATATCATCATTTTTTTTCCTCATATTTGACGGCAACTGATCAAAAAAACCAGGTAACCGTTGGAAACATGAGGCCGTTACAGAAGAACCGTAGGTGTTGGTTCAAAAGGCAGTAAACAGTCTGAACTCGTCATCACGGATCAAAGCGGGGAATCCAGCAGCCAATGGGTGAAGAGATAAATACACACAGCAACCAATCAGACTTCAGAATCTCTCAGCAGTTCTGCTGGCCACCACCCTGATGTTGCCGTAGACCTTTGAGGGTGGACTTCCTGTTGAGGGGAAAAGAGGTTTTAAAGGTTGGATTCAAAGAGTTCTCTTCCAAATATGATGTCGACAATCTGATCCAGTTTTATTGTATTAATCAAACAACGTCTGTCTTACCTAAGATCAAGTTACATATCGCCGTCCGGGCCATCTTAATATTCTGGAATGATCCTAATAGGTGAACTTTTCTGTTGAGAGACAGATGAAGGAGTGTGAAGTTAAACATTTCTCTGTTATTAACATTTACATAAACATACACTTCATATACTCCCACACTTCTGTGTGCAGTCAAAAGAAAAAACTGCAACATTTCTGTGAGTTTTACAAGCAGTTGTATTATTCCTCGCCATAATAGTATGTTCCTTCATTTAATAGCTGCATAATTTGGAAATCAAGTTCCACTAACAGGTCTGATGTCACACGAGTGAAGATGAAATCCTGTTTCTAAATGTGAAACCACTGTTGTACTTCATAAAAGTAGATATTCTTTCTGACTTTTGGCCATTTGAAGGTTTCTCAAGGTTTTCTTTTAAAGCTTATGTTAGTTCCTGTAATATTGTATTGAAACAGTCAAAATAAAGTTTGTTTAAGGGCAAAACTGCAGTTAAATAACTTGTTTTCGAAAGCTGTTAAACAACCATTGTAATAAAATAGCAAATGATCATATAAATATCATTTTACTGTAATGCTGCAGGAATTTTCACTCACGTTTCTGCTAACACAATGCGAGTCTTTGTGACGTTTTCAATGGTGAATTTGGTTTTTCCTCCCTTCCCCGCTATTCTTCCGATGGCTCTGGATAAGTGGTCTCCCTTCAGAGGTTTCACTGTAGACAAACGACATGAGAAAACAATTAAATACACACCAAGAAATCAGAGCTTGAGTTCATTTTGCAGCAGGGAAAGAAAAAGTGTTCATAAAACATGGAGACTTGCGGAGCAGACAACCAAGGTGATGCCATCTTACCGTCTGTGACATCAAAGCTTTCTAGGAAAAGCTCATCTAATCTGAGGAGTGCTAGGGCATCCTGGGAAGAGAAAGAGTGAGTGTTATGTCACAAAACTCAGACGAGGTTCAAGTGACATCACAAAATATCAACAATTATTATGTAGCTAAGTGCTTAGGTTGGAGTGACTGCCCACAAAGAAAAAATATGAACACCATGGGCTATGAAAGCTGTCAAAGACATAATACTTTAACAATAAACTTCCTATATTTATATTATATATTTGACAGGGAGAACCCGTCATCTTGTTGGCAGCAAACAAAACTTAGTTATTGATGTCAAATATTTCATAAAAGTTCAATATCAGCAATCTAATAAGATCTAGTACTAATCCTAAATCTGAACAAGTGGCCCCAAAACTTCAGGCTGTCTAGACATTTATAGATTTTTGAGAAATGTAATAAAAGTAGCCGCTCCTGAGCCTAAATGAAAACACGCACAGCTCACTAAAACCTCAAATTCATGTACTTACTTCAACCTGGAATCCCAGAACAAACGCTTTAACAAAATCTGCTGCTTTTGTGAGCGCGGCGATGTCCTGTGTCTCTTTGCATGTCTGAAAAAAAGAAAAGCATATTACAGATGAACAAAATAGACCACTGAGTAACAGAGAAAAACAGTACTTGTCAACATTACTTTAATGTGTTGGAGAAACTCACTTTGATTTCAACATTACGAGTTTTGAGGTTGAATCTGACTTGAAGCTGCAGGTTCTCTACGATGGGAGTGAAGATCTTCAGCCAGTTTTCTTTCAGCGGGGTGTATCTGTGAGCTGGGACGGCGATTTTTCGCATCTCGTCTGGTCCCTGAAACACACACACGACACAGTTATCATCATACTGTGTAACAACATTCAAAAAATGGTGTTGTGTGGCATTAAAATTGGATTTATTATAATAAAACTTAAGTTATGGTTACAAAATCTACCAATGCCTTATTGAAAAAAAAACACACAATTAAAAGTTAAGGGTCATTGAGTCCACATATGATATAAGCACAATTTATTTAGGCTTTAAATGTAATTAACACTTCTCATTCTGACAGATTGTCCTTGCCAGAGTGTTTAATTATAGATGGATTAATCTGCAATGGTAATTTTAGTTGTAGGTGGTCTCACTTATCCTTGTACTATAGGGTAGTTATTAGCAATGAATATTTTATGAGTTTATCAAATGCTCTGAATTTTATAATTTTATACCGTATTCTGCAAAGCTGTTAGAGGCTGAAAGCATTCGTACATTAGAGCTGCAATACTTAATCTATTAGCTGACTGTCAGATAATTAATCAGCAACTATTTTTGATGAGTGATTAATCATTTCAGTCATTTTCAAGCAATAATGCCAAATATTTTATGGGTGCAGCTTCTTAAATGTGAAGATTTGCCATTTTTCTTTTTCATATATGACAGTTGATTGAATATCTTAACATTTTAGACTGTTAGTCAGACAAAACAAGCAAACAGAAGACATCACTGTGGACTCTGAGAAACTGTCACGACATTTTAACATGTCATAGACTAAATGATTAATCGATAATGAAAATAATAGTTTGTTGCAGCTCTATATTAAATAATGGTTTTGTGTCAAAATTCAAGATCATCTCTGACCCATCTCATCCTAGCAAGGACTCTTTGAACTTCTTCCCTCAGGAAAAAGACTGAGATCCATGAAAACTTTATGTCCAGAAGCTGTTGCCCTACTGTAGCAGAACTGTACTGTTATCAAACTGGATTTAACATTGCACATCACTCATTCAATCCCTGCATTTGTCACCTTTATATATTTAATCAAACTGGATTTAACATTGTACATTGTGTTAAATCTCCACTGTTACATAATTTAATTATTTATTACAGGTCACATTTAGTTATTGCACTTGTCACCATGTCTTAGTCCATAGCACAATCCATATTTCCTTTGTAGAGTCAATATTTCATCATATCCCATTTCAAGGCTAATATTATTCCATTCTGTAAATAGATTTTAAAATTTTCATTTCATTTGAGTACTGTACTGTTTATTTCATTATTACAACCTTACTCTTGTTCTGTTTGTATTCTTCTATGTTGCGTTTAAGGGAGCAAAAGCTAAGACACATTCATTATATGCTGCTAATAAACAGATTCTGATCACAGACTAAATGATGAATCGATAATGAAAATAATCGTTAGTTGCAGCTCTACGTTTCATGAGGGTTTTGTGTATAAAATGTTATGAATAAAAAAGTAAATCTGGAATATCACAAATTTAAAATACTCTAGTTTTGTGCCAATTGTTTTGTTGTCAGAAGGCTATAGTGCGCAAGCGCAGTACCTTTAATTACTTAATACTTCGCTATTACTTTATGACACAGGCAGATGACATAAAATAACCACTTGTTGGAAGTTGTAATGATGATATCGAGACAACAAACAGCCTATGTATTCAGACAATACTCACCTTCAGTTTGTCGCCTGAAATTGGAGGAAACTGCGGCCGCTTGCTGGCCGTGGGCTCCTCCATGTCCATGTCCGCTCCATCGTGTTCACGTTTTCGTTTCTGAGTCTTTTTCGACTTCACTTTTGTGAAAGAGTCCGTGTCATCTATTGTCTCCGCGGCAGCGCCAGTGTCCGGGGCTGTATTTGTATCAGGATCCATCCCGAAATCAGGTTTAAATTAAACTAAACAGTCTAAACTGAAGCAGACAGCAGGCACAGCGGTGGTGAGGGTGTCCACGTGCAACGGAAAAAGACCTAAACAGCAACTTTGCCGTCGCCTGAGGAGTGAAAATAATAAGCAATCGCGTTGTAATTAACAGAGACGTTTCAGTAAGTTACTGGAATTGTGTTTAAAATAATAAAAAATACGGATACATTCGGTGTGTCTAAAACACGTGAAATGTTAACTTGAAATGTGTATATTTAGTCAGGCATCTGTTTAGGCAGCTGCAAGAGGGTCCCGACGTCATTTGTTTTGGCAGCAAGCTGCATTGAACATTATATTTCTTGCCACTTTTCAAGAGCATTTCAACCCTTTTAAGGGGCTATTTCGCACTCTGCAAAGATGTCATCGCCACTGTCGAAACCTCAGATAATTGCGCATATTCAGAAAAGTTTGAACTACACCGTTTTTGACAGTAAATGGATTCCCTGCAGCGCGAAGTTTGTCTGCCTCGGGAACTTTCCGAGGGGAACCGGGGTGATGCAAATATACGAAGTTCAGCGCGGAGAGGCTCAGCTTATCAAGGAGGTAGATAATACGACACAACATGTTATTTCTGTTTGCTTTTGTACCTTTTTTTCCTCAGAAATACATTGCTCAAACCGTTTAGGGTTAGCTAGCTAACATGAAGTTTCTAGAAAAGTCCTGCAAGTTGCTTGTCTCCATAGCAACAGGCAACACGAGAGTACTAAATGTCCTCTGCAAGTTAAAGTTTGACTTTTTTGACCTGCCTTTGCTGTCATTTAATACGTCCTTGAAGGATGAGTTCATGTCCAGTCTGTCTTAAAACAACAGTCTGGTGCCTATATGAACACTGAAAGAGGTTTTCCTCGCTTCCCTCCTGTTCATACTGGCTATTAAAAGATCCCCTTCAAATCTGCTTTCAATGAAAGTGACAGTGTGTCAATACAGTCAGTTTGTACAAAAAGAAAATTGAATTCAATTCAATTCAAATTTTATTTGTCCTGTACCATCTCATACAAAAGCAGTTCAAAGTGCTTTACATAAAAACAAAATAAAACAGCAAAAAATGTGCTTATAAACAGGAACATCCATGTATACATACACACATATACACACACACACACACACACACACACACACACACACACACACATATATATATATACACCGTGACAATAAATTTTAAATTTAATCCTCTCTGTTGGAGAGGATGTGGTTTAGTAGGAGACCTTTCCCACATTTTTTGGGATTGTCCTAAATTACAAAGTTACTGGAAGAAGTTAAAAAAGGAAATAGGAGATGTGTCTCTAAGGGGATTGAGGAAAAACAAATTATGTATGCTTAGAGCTGTTGTGTTACTAGCCCGTAAAATGATTACAATAAACTGGCTCAGGCCCCACCCACAGACCAATGGACCCAAAGACTTAAGGCCATGAACTGTATGGGAAAATATAACTGGTCTACTGTTATATCGTATCTAGCAAAGTTACTTGTTAACTTTGTTACTCATTCTTTCATACCAATATTATTTGTGTATGTAAAGTTGTGAGACAGTCTATCTGAAGCTTATATGAGGCTTCAGCAGTCTGAGTTAGTCATATCAAGTGGATATTTTTCACATTTAGTCTTTTTAGCATCAAATTCCCTCTCTGTGTTTCCTCAGACAGTGTTTCCCTGTTGACCTGCACTGGAAGTATAGTAACAAAGTTTGGTACTAAAAAGACTTCATATTACAGATAAACCTTTAAATACATTTTTGCACAGAAGGAGGCTTGTGGATTTTAGCCTCCATCACTTAGATTGTAAGCCCATTATGAACAGATCTTCTAATAGCCAGTATGAGCAGGAGGGATGAACCTATTTCAATGTTAATTTGGGCACCTGACTGACTTAAGACACACTTAAAACACACACACACACACACACACACACACACACACACACACACACACACACACACACATTTAAAAGTACAGTCACAGGCCTTGTGTATAACAGGCTGTGTGACCTTTAACTACCACTACAGGACGCAAATGTCAGCCCATGACACAGAACAGGCAATGCAATACGACACTGGTAAGTGTCTGAGAAAAACAAATGTCAGAAAACTTAAAAGTGTCTGTGATCTTTATAGCTTACTGGCAACTGAGACTGGCACGGTTACTGGTCTGTATCTGGACTTCAAGAAGATATAAAGGCACAGCTGAAGGAAAATGTTCACATCAAGAGTGCAGAGAAGATTTGAGGAAGCAGGATTAATGGGTTGTGAATCAGCTTAGGAACCTGGGAAAAGAAACATAAAACGTCTGCTAGGACTCATGAATCTTAACTCTAAATATTTAGTTCATGGG
The DNA here is from genome assembly GCF_910596095.1 of Thunnus maccoyii. Lineage (NCBI taxonomy): Eukaryota > Metazoa > Chordata > Actinopteri > Scombriformes > Scombridae > Thunnus > Thunnus maccoyii. Next base: position 8,138,584 of record NC_056546.1, on the reverse strand, counting down.
TAGATTTTTGATTATGCCTAAGTAATTCCAATTAGTCACAAACTTTTCAATTTACTCATGCTGATCCTTATCCGTATTTGCTGATTCCAACCAGAGAGCACATTCATACTACGGTTGTACTGCTTGTGCAATTCTCTGAGCTGAACCTTGCCTCTTATGTTTCAGGTAGAGAAGCCTAAACCCATAAAGTGTGGGACATTCGGGGCCACCTCTCTGCAACAAAGACACATAGCAACTGGGGATTTTGACGGAAATCTCAACATATGGTATTTTTCCACACCGAGTGATGTCATACTGTCTGTACCTTGCTTAATTAAAACACAAACCACTTCATGTGCTAATTGTAGAGACTTAATTCAAAACTGTGTTAAAACCAAAGAATTGGATAATTAGTATTGACCTCTTAATGGAAGAGTCATGCAATTTCTTCTAAGATGAATCACTGACTGACTGAATTCAAAGTGAATTCACACTGAGCCTGTCTTGTAGTCTACTAGTTCATTCAGTGCAGAGATTTCTATTATCTACAGGAATCTAGAGATGCCTGAAGTGCCAGTGTACACTGTAAAGGCCCACAAAGAGATAGTGAATAGTATCGATGGTGTTGGAGGCCTGGGGATTGGCGACGGTGCACCTGAGATAGTCACTGGAAGCAGAGACGGTAATAGCAATAAGAATGCTTTTAAAGCAACAACATAAAGAAAATTAGCTACAGAATTAAGTTAGCTAATATGTCAGTTTTCCTTCGGGTGTTACAGGGACAGTGAAGGTGTGGGATCCTCGACAGAAGGATTCACCTGTAGCCAACATGGAGCCTATGGAAGGAGAAACCAAGAGGGACTGCTGGACTGTTGCTTTTGGTGCGTACCTACAACCAAAACTTCTACATAACCATGGCTTTATACAGTAAAAATGTGCCCTTTGCAGTTTTTGACACCTGCTTTCCATATCATTTAAAGGTAATATCAATACTGTGAAAAGATCATACCCATCATATCTATCATCTCTACTTTACAAAGGATCGTGACCCAGAGTTTCCTTGTGTAATTATCTGACGATTCAAATTGTTATCACATAATTGACAAGTGGTACTGAGGGCATGTTTTACCAACACAGTAACAGCAACCAGCACAAAGTGGACAATCAGGAGGTATACGTTTGCCTTTTTCATTTTGTAATGTATCAGCAGAGGTTTATCCATGTTCTCTATGCACAGAAGTTGGGTAAAGTGCATGTAGGTCGTGCAATGGAAAAACAATCATCCTCCCACTCTTATGCATTGCTATGTGCCCTAGACTTCATAATGCTATATTAACAGGCACGTTTCAAGGTCAGGAAAATAGCAAAATGTCAAAGTCCTGAATGCAACAATCTATGTGCACCAAAGAAAATCTTGCCTTAAAACTGTGTTGTAAATTATATTGTAATACTTATTTACCAGGTGTTTTCATCACTTCAAAATTCCAAAACAGCTTTGAAATTGTGCCTTTACCATCATGAATAAAATCAGACCTTCTCATTATAGGTAATGCCTTCAACGATCAAGACCGCTGTGTGTGTGCTGGCTACGACAACGGAGATATAAAACTCTTTGACCTGCGGAATATGTCTCTACGGTGGGAGACCAACATTAAAAATGGGGTGAGGTGCACATACGTATTAAACTGGTGAAACATAAAAACATCTGAAAAGAAGGGGTATGATGTTAAATATTTCAGGGAGAGATTTTCCTCTTGATTTATTTAGTCATGTAGCCAGTGCGGCACCACAGCAAGAAAAGTACAATCATTTCTGAAGAAAACGGGAAGTCAAACTGACTTTATGATTCAACCAACTCAGCTCTATAAACTAAGAGTTGTAATATTTAGACTTAATGTTTTTATTAGGATAAACTATCCAAACATACATTATTTCTTTTGCACCGCAGCCTGCGCTTGAATCATAATGTAGACAAAAACAGGGACAGATGTGGAGACAGAACTTAAAATTACTTCCCAGCATGAATAAGACTGCACATACAATCATAAGGGAAGTCTGAGGTGAAGGCATGTTCTCTTCACACGTCATATACAAAGCACTGCACTCATTTTATTACACAGTTGTTTCAACACCTCCCGTCAGGGGTCATTATGTCCATTTCAACATATTTTTTTGGGTATGGAGAATAGTTTGTGGTGGAGCCATGCCCTGTGATAAATGTCCAGAAAGAGACTGTTATTTTCTCTTACATCACGGCCAGGTATGCTGTGTGGAGTTCGACAGGAAAGACATCAACATGAACAAACTGGTAGCCACCTCACTGGAGGGAAAATTCCAAGTCTTTGACATGAGGACCCAGCACCCCACCAAGGGCTTCGCCTCTGTTTCCGAAAAGGTAATTGACTCGGGTGGGGCGAGCCAGACGGATGTTTGGCTCCTATGTATGGGAAAAATGTCAAAAGGTTATTATCATTATTATTATTATTACATTTGTAGGGTACAAAGGGAAATGGGGGCACATGTCGTTTTGACCATTTTCACAGCTGGAAGTGTTTGGGGTTGTGTTTGTCTAACATTCTCTGTGGCTTTGTGTCACCGGCCAAAATTGACACTGGTCCAGCGAGGAGAGAGAAGTGTGGCTTTTTGTGGGAAAATACTAGAAAAACACACTTAAACCGGCATTAGTGTACAGCCCAGCTTGCCAAGTGTTTGCTAGGTCTGAGAGATCAGACGCCTCAGCTTTCTAAATATTTGTCCAGTTCTTCTGAGCGATCAACAGTTGGCACATCAAAGTCTCCAACCATGAATCATGAGGTTCCATCAGATATTTCAGTTATAAATAAGATATCTGTGTAGCTCTACAAACAGGTATTTCCATCTGGATGAAGTTTGACTTTGGATCCTTTTTATTTAAGTGGTTTAAAAATGCAAGAATATCATAGTAAGTTTGCCAAACAGGAGCCAATAAATTAACAACTTTGGATAAACATTTCTGAAGGCACCATTTTCTATGTTCTTTTTAACATTTTTTCAAGTAGGATATATTCAGTTTTTTTTGTCTTTTCCGTGTCAGCATATTTAGGTGTTGCAACACATTCTTTTCTTGAAACCAGACTCGATGAAGTCATTAACTGGGGGAGGTGTTCTGCATATGTAAAGGCGATACATAATTTGTGATGCGGTGCAGTTTGGCCAGTTGACGCAAGGAAAGTGGAGCACCGGGGAAGGTGGGGGTTTGTAGCAGAGATCACACTAGTGACAAAAACTGCTCCATCAATGACATCATTTTAAACAGAACTTAGAGTTTAAGTCAGTACCAAAGGAAGAGTCAAAACTGTGTGAGAAGAAGAACAATCTTGACTAAAATTACACAACAGCATGTGCACATTATTGACCCTAATCAGATTTAAGTAGTTGAGAGGTTTTTTTTTTAGATAAGTTTACATCTTGAAAGGTGAGAGAAATGAATTTAATTAAAGTAAATGATCCATTTTCTTTATTTTAGGCCCATAAATCAACCATCTGGCAGGTGAGACATTTACCTCAAAACAGAGACATCTTTATGACTGCAGGGGGAGCAGGCAATATACATCTATGGAAATAGTAAGTCATCCATCTTTACTCACAACAATGTTAATCCCATTTCAAGATACATAAGTACTCATCATGATGGTTGTTTTATAAGAATAACATTTTCCTGCTTTACTAAAAAACTAATCTGTATGATATTTTTTGTGATGTCATTACCAGCGAGTATCCCGCTCAGAGAAGCAAGAAGGACTCAGATGATGTGAACGTGGGCGTAGCCGGCTCTGTCAACCTCTTACAGAACGTCACTCTGTCCACTCAGCCAATCGCCAGTCTGGACTGGAGCCCCGACAAGCAGGGCCTGTGTGTGTGTTCGGGCTTTGATCAGTCTGTGCGTGTGCTCATCGTCACTAAACTCAACACGGTGTGAAAAAGTGCACCACACCAAAGACTGATGGTCAGGATCTTCATCTATTTCCATTTTTGTAGGATGCTCTTTTGTTGCACTATTGGCAAACATTGTTGTTCTCCAGTTCTCCCTGTTGTGAAAACTGACTTTTGATATGATGTTTTTTTTTTTGTGAACTTTGTGTTTACAGATTAAATGTGTCTTTTGTAGAAAAAATGACATCATTGTCTCAAGTTTTTTATAACAAGTAAAGTCGAGCAAAGAACCGTGTATGTAAGCATAGGAACTGTCTTACCAGCAGAGGACAGAAGAAGAAAAGAAAAGACAGAAAAGTATTTTTGGTACAGAGAAACCAAACATGTTAAACTGTGACTCACTCAAGGATTCAAAAAGATTAATACAGCTATTCAGTACCGAGTTACCAGAATGATCATATCCAGCATTTGAACTTGAAGAAGTCCTGTAGATCCTCATCATCTTCTTGTCTGTCATGGATCCTCGCGTAAACGCTCTTCAGCAGCTTAGTCATGGACTTTCCATCCAAGATGTCGATATATTTCTCAATGCAACCTACAAACACAACCACAGGTTAGCAAATAAAAAGATGACTGCAGCTTTCACATATGAAGTAATTCATTTCAAAACCTCATCCAAAATATTTGTCATGTTGTTTGAACTCTGTTTAATGATCTGTATTAAAGTTTGTCATGAAAAACCTCATATGATACTTAATGTACTAATAATATATTGAACATCTTGAGATAATTAAATGCTCCTAATCTGATTTGCTCTGTGCACAGTGAATGATTTGTCTGACATCATGCTGCATGTATGTACTCTATGTCATGCCATCTATCCGGCCGTCGCACCAGTTGAATGTGATACATCTCTATAAATAGCGTGTCATGGCATGTCACATGGGCCTGGCTGCATGATTTCAATGCAAGACTTTGTAAACAACACATTTTGGTTAAATATAGTCATGGTAACTACTTGCTGAGAAAACTGTGGTAAACCAGTATTTGCAAATACACAGTACATGTTTTGTTTGTTTAAACATGCCCGGCATTCACGAGGGGTGGAGTTGCAACAAACCGTAGCGTGGTGCAAATGACTGCCACTGTTTTAAACACTATTTATAAATACTGTACTATTTAGTAATACTGCAGTATTTGACCTAAAACAGTTCATTTTAAACAATCAGTCCCAAATTATTATTATATATTTGAATCATAAATAATTATTTCCTTTGTTAAAGTCAGAATCAATTTGAAAAGTTGCATGCAAATTTGAATTCATTTGAAAACTCAAAGATTCCAGTAAACAGCTCACATTAATAACAACAGTGTTACTGCTCACTAGTGCTTCCACTGCTGTTACCACTTCTATTTCAAATAATAGCAATAGTAATCACTTAGGCCCATGACTTTGCCATATGCTACGAGGTTGGGGCCCAGCTGCGGGTGGTCATACAGCTCCAGCATCATCAGCATGCGGACGATCTCTCCTGTGATGAAGGCGTCGTCGAAGCTTTGTTCAGCCACAGGCTTCAGAGGGAAACTGCAGTACACCTCCACTGCAGCCTGAGGGTCCGACGGCTCCAGCAGCTGCACAAGCTCGATGTATGCATCATGGACCTAGACAGTCAGTTTATTCATCAACCACAAGGAGAGAAATGAACACTGGACACCTGCCAAATGCTTGTAATGTCTATAAAGAACATCTCTACCTGCGATATATGCAAGTTATTTTCTCCTAAAAAAGGCGTTTGAGCTGTAAAATGCTGAGATTGGACCAAATCTAGGATTCATTGATACTTAATTATCTGTTAGGGATTTCCTTTTTGATTCTCTTTGAAAGTGTAACTATACTAGCACCTCTGTCGGCTTAAAGGTGCCCTGTGGTTTCAATGTTTCTCTCCAAAATGATTTGTGTGTATCCTTGAAGCCTGACAAAAATGTTGGATGCATTTTCTTCCTCATAATTTTTGAATATTTTAAATAGTGCATCGTTTAAATCCATGCTTGTTTCCTTGTGCATTTCAGTTGCCAACAGTCAGTCAGTAAAATAGCTCACATACAATGCATGCTTGACCGTGTGTGCTTGTGCAACCTCATGCACAGCTACATAGCGCTACTAGTGGTCAAAAACTCCATGGGGTAACTGATAAGGGACATAACAATTAATCCATTAGACACATTTTATAATAATACAGTGAATACAATATTATATATACTTCTTTTTTGCTTTGATATCTCATGTTTGGTTCAGCATATAAACCAACAACAGAATTTGATCCATTCACTGAACTGAATCGTCATGACTGCAGTCACCCAGTTCAGTGACAGAGGAGTGTTATCTTATTTTAGAGTCATTGTAAACTGCATTGTAAAAGCAGTGAGGAAATGTCTGAAATCTAAATATAACAGACAACATCTGACCCCTGGTGCCATGGAGATGACCTCCTGGTAGAGCTGCTTTGCCTGGTCCTGGGCCTCTACAGAGCGGGAGAGGGCGCGGGCCAGACCCAGCCGTGAGATGTGAGACCTGCGGTTCACTGGTCTGGACGCACTGACTCTGTCTGCCACAGCAGGCTCTGACACACAAAGTAAATACACACATACAGTATAATTATTTCCTTTCAGAAAAGAAGAGACAGACATCAAGAGATGTCTCTTCCTGTTGTTATTTCATGTCGTGTCATACGTGAGGTTTCACAATGAGACAACTGTTGTTTAAGGTGAGATATTTTTTTATGCTTTGCATAATTTATGTGTAGTATACATGGTCTTGCAAAAATTGTGTATTGGTGAACTTTGATTTTATAAAACACAGTCACACAACAACAAAACAGCATAATCTGCAGTTCAAACATATGATTTGTGTCACCTAAATCCTGAAAAACTTAACTTTGATGAAGATTTTGGGGGAAGATTCTTAGACATTTCAGCTATACAGTATTTGTCATTCTCTTGCATTACAGTAAACCATGCTTCTGTCATGTCTTACCCTCTGTTGTCTCAACAGTATTGGAACAACAGTCCTGTTTAGACTTGCTGGAAGGGAGCTGGGGTTTAATACTGTTGTTGGAAGGTTTGGCTGATCTGTCTGGCTTTGCTGCTGCTCCAGCTCTACCCCTGTAAGAGAATATATAATATATATAAATATATATATGTTAATTTGTGCTCATACAAAAAATAATTCATACACATCACATTTATGTCAATGTTAATGTCCTTATTCATGCCTAACAGAACTATTAAATGAGCAGCCGCGTGGCATAGTTTGGGGTTTTTGTTTTTTTTTTTACATTTTTCATTATAATCCTCAAGTTTTCAAGACCTGTAAATGTTCCCTTCATTCGAATAATTCTCTTTTCATACAACTTCTACAAGGAAACTAGAAAACCTCCTCCAGTGAAGCAACTCAGATCGATGAACAGTCAAAGATTGTGTTTGTTCTTGGCATGAATATGAAGAAGGATAGAACTGAAAAAAGTATGCCTCCACAGGAAATCCTCCATGAATAAATAAAAAGGTAAAAACAGACAACCACAGAACAGGTCTGCCAAACGCCTGAATCAGGCTGCCAACATGACTCACCTGGCTGCTGGGGTTTTGGCTGGAGGCCGGGCAGCTTTCCCTCCCCTAATGGGGGCCAGCGAAGCAGGAGCTTTGGATACAGCTACTGCCGCCCGCCCTTGACCAGGCCCTCCCTGACCTTGCTTAGCTCCTCTCTTAGCCGCACTGGTGTCAGAAGGCCCCTTCATTCCCGCTCGTGGGGTGATGGACTGCTTGGCGGCTATCTTGTTTTCAGCCTCCAGTCGAGTCTGCCACCAATTTTGTTCTGAACAAACAGGAGGGTTAATGTGCTAATGTGTTAGTGTTTGGGGTTCATTTTCACTGCATTTGTTTAATGCAGTGTTTGTTGAACAGAATTGCTCGAGTTAACATGTCATGAACAGCCAATTTTTTCATGAAACTACATGAGTATAGTACCTGCATATAATTTTTTGTTGTTTTTTTAAAAACTTTTTTACAAAAATATAAGATTTGGCCTATCTGTACACAGTTTTGTTAGCTGGGAGTGACACCAAAGACCTTAATGTGAATGACAGTATAGCACATATACTCACTGCTTAACTGTTCAGGAGGCTCTCCGCTCTGACTTCTGTTTTCTAACTCAATGCTGGCCTGGAAGCTGAGGCAGGCATCAGCTATGGCGACCTTTGACCTGTCCGAATTTGGATTGTTATCATATTGAGCCAGCTGTGCCAAACCCAGGAGACACAAGGCGTGACTGTCTCGAGGCGTGGTCACTACCGCAAGCTGGCATACCTGTAGACAGCAGCAGGGGAGATGGGCGAAAGATACAAGTTTGATTTCTCTGTTGCACCATAGAGGCAGAGAACAACAGACACTTATGGCCATAACAGATAAAAAACAGTATATTCTAGCTATGGTGCCTCAATGTACAGCAACACAATTAACTAGCAGACATCTGTGGAATTGTCAACTTGCACAACAGACACACTATTACCTTCTCCTGCATGTCCAGCAGCTCCTGACAGGGGGCGATAGAGGTGAGGCGTATAAGAGCTGTGAGGGCCTGGCATCTCTTTGCCACCAGAGACTGCTTCTCAATGCCAGTCTTGGCCTGGCACTCACTCTGCTGGATCAGCCTCTGCAGCAGGGCAAAGTGAGCATCCAGCAGCACCCACTCCAGCTGCCCGCTCACCTCACCACGACACACACACCGACTCACACTCTGGGCAGTCAGCACGGCTACACTGGAGCATTTCAGCACAGAGACGAGCAGACACTGGGTTTTTATACGGTGCTTCAACACTTATTAAACTTGATGTGAATTTAAAGACTGTAATTGAATCACAATTTCACACTGGAAATGAGTGAGACAGCTTATTGGAGCTGAGATCCACTGATAAATTCTTACTAAAACAAGACTTCTGGTTTGTAACGTACGTGTGATAGACTTGTTCAGCACTCATGGCCTTCCCTGCCAGCGTGTTCCTCTGCTGCAGCTGGCCCAGAGTGAGGAGGCCTCGCAGGAACTGTGTGCTGAAGCTGGATAGAGGGTCTGATGGATCCTGCTCCACCCAGCTGTACAAGACAAAGAATGGCAACACATTCACATACATCAGCCATGATGACTGTGATGAAGTGACATACAAACAAAACAGACAAACGCAAAGCAAGGATCAGTACTCACTGACCCTCTCTCTCTAGATGCATCCACCTCCACCTCCACCACACACACACAAACACACCTCCTGTTGCAGCGCTGGCTGATAAAGTGCTCCAGTCCCTGTTGTAAGAACAGAGCAGCCTCCTTCTCTGTGTCCTCGGAGACTTTTTGCTCCTGCTGCAGCAGAGCCAGCCCTGTGAAGAACCTGAGACAGTGAAGGCAACACAGAAGAAATGTTGAAGACCAGCTCTGACTCTGTAGGTATACTTGTAAATCTGGACCCTGTTGAACTGCTAGGCCACATTTCTGTATGTTTGACCATTCCAATCCTGGTTGATTTTTAATTTTCCATTCCCTCTATGATCATGATATTATTATTGATACTTGGCAGGTGCAGCATAACTTGGATCCTGATAATACTGTTCTCCTCAGGTGATATTTCAGGTGTTTTTTCTATCTATGAGCCAGTACACAATATGAGATCCTCAGGTAAAAACCTCCTGGATGTGTGGATAAAATTTAATTAATTAGGATTATTATTACTGCTAATACAGTTACTGACACAAAATAATTTCTGCTACTGCTACCAACAATAGTTCTATGACCTGACCTGAGTGTCGGATGTAGGGGGCGTAATGCTAGGCCGCTCTGGAGATGCTGAAGGGCTTCCCTGCTCCTTCCCTGCAGCAGCAGCAGCCTTCCTACATGGAGGTTATACTCCCAGCTGTCTGGACTCAGAGACCAGGCGTCCAGGTATTTCATCAGGGCCCGGTGGACGCAGTTCTCCTCATCCCGCACAGCTGCACCGCTGTCCTGCAATAAGGGAGAAGGAAGTTCATTCAATATGTCATTTATTGATGACCAATTACTTACTGGGTGCTGTCGACGGCGCCAGTCTGAGCAGCCGTGGCAGTCTCCACAAGCTACATAAAACTTAAGCATCCATAAACTGTGGCAGTTTGACGCATTTCCTTATTAAAAAGGATGCTGTGCTACGTCTAGCGATGGAAAATGTCACAATATTCTGTTTTCTACAAATCTACTTGAGCTGGAAAACGATATAAAGTGACTCTGAGGCGAGGGATGTAGTCAGTGATGATGAATCATTATTACTGTCTTTTTAAACTTTGCAAAGCCGTTGTGAGGGCTTTGTAAACTGTGACATAACTCTGAATGGGATAAGCAGGTTGGAATGGAATGACTGTACATCCAATCAATAGTCATTTGTCATGCATCAAGTTAGAAACGATTGCTATCAAGCCACAAGTGAACGGCAGTGCAAGTAATTGAAAAATGTAATGTCAACAAGCTGTGAGTTTCCTGGTCAAAACAGCAAACACAACTCTCTCTTTATGTTTTAGGTATTTCACTGGTGCTCCTAATTAGAGCAAGTAAAGTAAACTTCATTGTCAAGAAACATTATAGCAACCTATAGTATGACACAGTTACCTTGCCAGTTTTCTTGGAGAGCCAAATGTAGAGTGTTTGAACATAATCTGCTTTGCTGGACTGGCCCTGCTCTCTCAGCTGCTGATACTCTTTATCCAAGGCCTGAAGCTGGTTCTCTGTGGTGGGAGTGCCGAGGAAACCGTGGAGTTTACACACAGCCAGGATGTCATCCTGACGCGCTGTTGATTTAGCATCGCTTAATTCATCTCTGTCCTTGTCAACCTGGAGATGATGGAGTGAAAAGAGGAGAGGGTGGGCCGCTTTCAAGAAGCACTATTTTAATTTTATTTTTCTTTGTCAGGTTTTCATAAATGCGTAGACCTTCACACGACAGTGGTTTCAATTGACACTACCTTCTTCTGGAGGCCGTACATCTCTGTAGCGTAGTGCTGCTCCTCTAGAACGAGCCCCAGGAGGAAGTGGAGTCTGGCATCTCTGGAGCTGAGTCTGATAGCTGATGCATAGTAGACAGCAGCTTGTTCCAGGCTATGAAGAGGAGACTGCTTGTCCTCATACTGCAAAATGTCCCCTGTTGTGGAGATGTAAAAAAAATGAAGCCTGTGGTATACAGTATGCACACATCAGACAACAAGCCCAGAAAGTATTTGCATATATTTGTAAGAGAATTTGCATCAATATAGAATTGAAAAAACAACCTTTCACAGTGACTTTATTCTGCTGACTCGTACTACAGGAAATTTAACCCATGACAGTCATGATAGGTCTATATCAGGATATCATAACATCATCATAATAACCATGACAGAGATGAATTAGGCAACAAAATGACAGATGCTGTAGATAAGGAGAACTTCCACCTCATGTCTGCTTCCTGAGTACACACCAGACTCGGCTCAAATAATATCAAAGAAGTCTGAGCATAGGTCAGTTTGATGCTCAGGGTTTCCTACTTGGCTGTGCTCATGCGTGTTTTATATGTTAAACATACATCTATCTAGTGTGTGTAGTTCTGTACTTTTAACCTTTAAAAACACAAATTTACTGTCACCCAAAATTAGTTAGTTATTTTAGTTCGTTTTAGTAGAGTTTTAGTTTTTAGTAGGAAGCATTTCAAAACACAAGGAGATGCTATCCTCTAAAACATTTTAGTTTTAACATGAGTCATAATTGTAATAAAAAATGATAATAGTTACTTTTACATTCATGTCAGACTGTGGTGACTGTCAGAAAAGACAAACAGACACTTTTACAAACAGCGTTTGGCTGCTTTCTTGTGTTACTTTCTCATGAAAATGTTTCAACTTCACTTCACTCTGAAATCAAACCCTTGCACTACTGTTTGAGACACTGCTTCTGTTTTATCCAAGCACAAACATGTCCCTGTTCTCTACTATTCACAGTACACTGCATAATAAGGAATAAGAGGAGCTCCCATTTGGCCGCCATCTCTCTTTGCACTTATGAATGATTGCATGTGTCCTTTGAATGAAATATTCAGAGTGTGACTTGCCTTGGCAAGAGTTCCTTTTTTCTGTCAGACTGCACTGATGTCACAGCTTTTATATTCCAGAGAATATTACAAAACCTATGAAGCAAACCCATCCTGCAGCTGCTGCATTTTTTGTATTTCTTTAACTACTATAAACCAGATTAAAAAAAACTTTCAGTTAATAAAGGTTTTCTGTGGACCTAACTAATATTAATTTATTATATGCAGTGTAAAGTCTCTTTAAATATTAAAAATTAAATGCAGAACAAGCAGCATTTTTATTGAGGCCAAGTTCCCTTGCTTTGATAATTCCTACAAAAATGATCCAAAATGATCTTTATGTTTTGCAGCAGGTCAGATAGAACAACACTTTTCATTCATAATCCTCTATGCAGCTTGATCCGGTACAATATAAAAAAGCTTGTTTATTTTTCAAGGGGTGAAGATTAACTGTCCATCCCTCCCTATCTCATACCAACTCTCTCTCTCTCTCTCCCGTGTTACTTCTTGGTTCGGCTCCAGTGACTTTCATTCAGGCCTCTGGGATCAGTCTCGAATGTCACTTCTCAAAGTCATCAAACAATTAGTAAGGCATAAGTAGCTGAGAAAAGACAAGCAGTAACTTGAGTGCCTGGCACATCGGATAGAAGAAGAAGCTCCAAAGGCAACCGCTAACTCGCCCATTTTCATGTATTTTTTAATGGCTGAAACTGAGCTGCTGTGCCAAGGCGGGGCAAAGAAAATTACTGCCCTGTTCGCTGGCCAAGGATGTCTTTAAATAATCAAACAGGTGTGTTATTTTACTACCTGTGGAATACAAAATACACTCCAGAAACTGTCTTTTAAAGTGGGTGGTAATTTAACTCTGCAGCATTTTATAAGTAAAAGGAAGAGAAAAGAAGTGTTTTAGTACATATATGTTAATGAGAATAATATCTGCAGAGAACTGATAAACCTTTTGATGAATTCTAATTGGCTGGCACCCCTTTTTTGGATTGCCCTGAAAAGTATTCTTCCCAAGACAAAAAGAAAACAAAGCATTCTTATTATTACAGTATTCTGCACTGTGATTAATAAAAGTGTAAAAATACAGAGGGTGAAAAGGTTATTGCAGTCAGGAGGGTGTATTAGAGACTTTAGGAGGGAAATAGGCTTTATCAGTGTTGTAGTTGGCATTGGTTGCCAACAGATGTTGATAGAGTACTTGACATCCATTTAATTCCTGATCCTACACTATTGGATGCAAAGTAATACATGCCTGGTTTTGGCAAGCATTGCCGGTAGAGTTTCAGGTGATCCTGGGCCAAAGAACACAGCTTATCCACATCGTCTTCTCCTGCTGTCATCTGTAGTCTTTTCTCCCAGTTACGCACCTGTAGTGGATCATTCAGCAGTGAAGTAACAGAGGCGAAGCCGTAAAGCTTAAACAAGCAGGAGCAGTGTTGTACAGTACAGGTAGAGTGTTGATGTCCATATAGTCTCTATTACATCACCCAAATTCATCACAGACATAATCTTTTACTAACTAAATATTATCTCATATTATTAAGGAGTATCAAACATTTGAGAGAAATATCATTTTGCCTCCTTATCATGTGTGACCGACTGTATATGTGAAAGTATGAAAGTTGTGATTGTATTACAGCATCAGAATCACTGACGAAAAGTCCTGTTCATTCATAATGATCAGATTTAAGCAATTCTGACCCCTGAATCACATCTCTAGTTTACTGAATGGATCATTACTTGAAATAGGAAACACAAAGAAAGAAACAAAAGTTAGAGAAACTGAACTGACTGTACACTGAAAATACAAAGTAACAGTAAAGATCATTACCTCCGAAATGTGTTTAGTCTCTATTTCCAAGCAATTGGATGATGCAAAGTGCTTCTTATACCAAGTCGTCTCTGTGACATCCTGAAAGAAATGGTACCCTGGTTATACTAAAAATGTTTTTTTTAATATTTCACACATGTGGATGAAGAAGTAAAGAGCATTTGACTGATTAAATCAATAAAATAATCTATGGTGAGTTTATTAATACAAAGAGTGAGGGTATAATAGCAATTAATTAAATGCAGAAACGCCATCACACCTTTGCACCTCATCCACGCTCACAAACACGAGATATTTTTACTGTGGAAGTTAAACCAGCACTTAGTCACTGTGAAGGGATTGCTGACTTGTAAATAAAGAATGAGCAAGGTCAGTGGCAGTGATTCTGGCAACTCAGAGCACTGTTAAATCTTTCATACTGACCTTTGCATCCAGGTCCCCTGTGGGCTTCTGTGGACAGTCCAGAGAGTGTGACCCCAGCTCAGACAGTTTCATCACACTTTCACATCCTTTGTTTAAAAAAAGATCAAACACACAATAAATCACTCACTACAGGTGGATACTAGTGTTGTCCTCCACTCTTGATCAAAGTAAAGTCCAGTTAAATAACACATTCATGACAGGTTTAATCAGGTGATTGTGTGTTTTTTACAGAGTAAATTGAGCTGTCAGTTTAATTAACAACTCTGCACAACTGCTTTTCCTACAAATACAGGTAATTGTGCAAATTGAGCTCCAACAATTGTATTAAACTTCTACTTTAGGAAAGAAGTCTATTGCATGTTGTTCTGGTGCCACTTTTATGGTTGTTCTCTTGGTTGTCTAAAAATAAATTACTCATCTGACTAAGCAGGAGGAAGCCTGCTGGATAAAAGGGCCTGATGCCAAATCAAGCCTTCAACTCAAGACAGCTGATAAATGAGGTCTTAGTTAAGTAATAATATCCCCCTAGTTACCGCAACATAATAGATGTCTACAGTAACATCATGTTACATGATAGTGAAATCAGGACTTTTGAGAGGTAAGGGAGAGTGTACCTAGCAGCGTGAAGTTGTAGTTATACAAGCCTTCTGGAGGCAGAAATAATTCAGCTGATCAAGAAAAATCTTAATGTTGGAGCATCCAGAAGGTTTAGCTTGTTGCAATAAGTCCAGTTGCTCTTGACTCAACCCTTCTGGATATACAATGACCTGGATGACTGAGAATCTTCACAGACTTAATGGTGGAGCCAAAGAATCAGAGTGCAGGTTAACTATCTGAGCATAAATGGCAAGGAAGGAACTCTGTAATGGCAAGACCTTTTGTATTCTTTGATTACGTTTTACATTTGTGGCCGTGGGAGGTTAGCGAGCTATTAACTTCCTCCTCTTCATATCAAATGTTTTTTTGCTGAAATAATTGTGGTTCTATTACTTTATCCATTGACCTTTAACTCAACAAATAGGAGCTTTGTCTCCACAACACAACGATTCTGCTGCAGACAAATCTTTTTGAGGAGCTAAGACCCCAAGCTGCACCTCGGTAATTAAAGAAGCACTTGATCAGAGCAGCAGACATCCTCCTGTCAAGGTCCACTTCAGTGACCTTCCAGGCGTCTCCCAGAGGACAATCACTAAGTGGGTCCACTTTCGATCTTCGTGCCAGCATCTCGATATAAGGCCTCGAGAAGATGTGCTTTGGGTCACTGCAAATCAACGAGAAAAGTCTGAGCTAGATGTAGTACTAGAAAGCAGTGCGTGCATAGTCTTAGATCCTTTAACCTGTGCTGTCCTAAATGGTAAATGGTAAATCCAATTAACCAAAGTAAAACAATATAGCCATCAATATCCAAACTCAGAGATTGTGCATGTGATACTGATTTGTTATTGTTTGTTGTCTTTTTTTTAAGTCACAACTGCATCAACTGCAATTAAAATGAATATGATAAAGGTTCTGACTCTTACTACTATTAGCTTTTTTTCACATACAGTGTCTTCCTGTTCAAGTCTCACCTGTGGTTGATAGATACAGGCCTATAAAAAGCACTCAGGGATACTGGACATTCATAGTCCAGCTGCTGTTTCCCATCAGTGAAGGTCACAGCCATGGGAATAAGCTCTCGAGTCACCAACACTGTGTACACCTGACAGAGTTAGAGGGGTGTCGGTTTTAGTTACCACTGGAAAAAAAAAGCACTAGTGTGGCAGTAGAGCCAATCCTTACCAAACCTAAAATCACCAACAAAAACCTCTATTCTTGAAGCTGATTTATATAGTAACATGGGTCAACTAAGAGTGTGTGCAAGGCTTTAAAATGTAAGATTACTGTGGGTTACCAGGTAGGTATGAGGTAAAGATGAGGTGACCCGCAAAGCTGTGAAGATTTATGTGTTTTTAAGTGTTATTTTAACAATTGACTGTGCTAATCGAACGCACATAAAAGCCATCACATCAGCACTGATGCCTCATCCTACCTGTGAATTACTGCCATCTGCTGAACAAACTGTGATCTCCACCACAGTGTCTCCAAAATTCAGTGGGACTGGTTGTGAGCTGTCTGCCCCATTCACTGTAACTTTTATGTTTTTGTCTGGCACCTTAGGAATCAGGGTCACAGCATTACAATGAAAGGTGACAACACCTGTAGGGGAAAAAAAGGTTTTCAGTGAGGGCAACAGAAATCAGAAACATCAATAAAAAAAATATTTGTATCTTATATTTAA
Source organism: Thunnus maccoyii (assembly GCF_910596095.1). Classification (NCBI taxonomy): domain Eukaryota; kingdom Metazoa; phylum Chordata; class Actinopteri; order Scombriformes; family Scombridae; genus Thunnus; species Thunnus maccoyii. Next base: position 8,122,026 of record NC_056546.1, on the reverse strand, counting down.
ATGTAACCTGCTGGTATTTGGAAATTGTTTTGTTTTGTTGTTTTTTTTGTTTCTGTAAATTTGGAAGACAAAATACCACCAAGGGACATAATTACAAATGTTTTTACATTTTTAACATTTTCAGATATTGTAGTGTTGCATAAACATCAATATTTTTTTTAACATGTCAGTGTATTTACTTTTTGTATTCATTAAAATATGAAATAATAGCACAGCAAGACTTAAATTAAACTTCTACATCACAGAGCATACTGTAGTTTACTAAGTTTGTACTCACTATTGTATTCATAGATTTTAGGACAAAATGCAGGATGAAGAGGGAAATCTCCTTCCAAAGCCAGATGACTGAGCTCTGCAATCTTTGCAGAGAGCTTAGTGATTTCCACACAGTATTTCTTTATAGTACCATCTTCAGCTACCACCTCAATCTCTACCCTGTTCAACCCATCATTGAGTTTAATGGTGCTGGAGCCGTCACCAAAGAGCTGAAACATAAAAAAAACACACATGGTGCTGATGAGGTTAACTTTTCTGTGAAGGCGAAATAAAAACATAAGCATTTATTTGGTTACATTCATTTACAGGACAGAACTCACAACACTGTATGAAGCCCCACAATCACTAGTAATCAGGTCCAGAATCACTTTGTTGACATTGCTCTCCACTGTCATTTTGTAATCTGTGACTTCTGGAGTGAAAGCTGGCTGTAGATTCCCACAGGAGACGGAAAGCTTCTCCAAATCACAGTTGTCCATGTCTCAAGCCTCTTTCACGGTTGGTTTAGTTGTGTTTAGCGACAACAATGTGGATGATCCAAGTCCTAAATGCACCCAAACTGTTCTCTTGACATCCCAGCTTCACACTGACGCTCCAGGTTACCATAGCAACGTGAACACTTCAGCCCCCTTCAGATATTAAGTTACCAGCAGTTAACTTTGAAATATCTTAAACGTGTTTTCTCTGAGGACAACGCAGCACCGTACACCAAAAGCATGGTGTTGTTTTTGCTTTTTTTTTCAGTTTTCGTTGTAAATTCAGGTAACTTATCTGTCAAAAAATAGACGTCCACATAGAAAGAAAACTCTTGTGGCCAGTTATGGTCGCTGAGCAATGTACCAAAAAATATTTACGCAAATACCGCTGTTATTATTCTACAAAAAGAACACATAAAGTTCGTTTTAAGTAACTAAAAATGCTATTAACCGCTAACGCTAACTAGGGTAAAGTCCTCCAAACGGCAGACGGCAGTAGAGTGCAGAAGAAGACGAGCTGTGTTGTTGTTTAACGTCACTTCCTGTCGGCGACAGCGTGCAGCGTGCAAGAAAGGTAAACCAGAAACATCTTAATATTGTCACATTTAAGCGTGAAATGAACCTTGTATTACAATTAAATCAGCAAACTATTGCTTCAGAAACAACTTTGAAATTTTCTTTATTTCCATTCATGTAAATGTTCGCCTGTTCGCAACATGCGTCAGCTACTAGCTACCTAGCTCACATTGCTAACGTTAACTGGCCCGACATGCTTTGAATGTGAGCTTTATCAACTGCTTTACAGGAAAATGGCAGCGGACAGCAGAACCGAGGACTACCCACACGAGATAGACGAACAGCTCACAGGCTTCGACTCGTCAGTCTCTTCTGTCAAAACTATGCTGGAGAAGTTGATGTCGATGCCCAGAAATGACCTGCTGCAAAAAGTAGGCTGACGAATGTTTTTCCACAGCGGGAATTAGGCAGAAAAACAAGCTGACATAGACACACACACACACACACACACTAAACAGATTGGAACAGAACTGCAACGTGTAGTCGATTAATCGATGCCATCTATTTTGATTATCAGTCGGTTTCTTTTCACACACAGAAAAATCCAAGCGAACCAAAATAATCCTCCTTCAGTGACCTGACAGAAAAAAACAGATTGAATCATTTTCAGGCAGATTGTCTGGTATGTTGGCAGACAAACAGATTTTCAACAAAGCAGTCTGAGGGGGTCCTGTGTGATATGTGGGGGATCCTGCTGTTTCTGGGTGAGGTTTGTAGGAGACAGATTGACAGGCCACAAGTCCCTGATTTGAAACAGACTAGGTTTAACATGCCATTACTAACAGTGCAATATTGTGAACAAAAGATAACCTAACAATACATTTTGATATCTTAAAAAACTGTCTGTAAGGGCATTTTCAAACCTATAGTTTATTTGCTGTGGTCCAAATCAGTGATGAGTTGGTAAACTTGGTGCATTTTCAGTGTCTTTCCACAGTGGGTCTGTCCCATTACCACGCCATGCACACCATTTGACAGTTATTGTAGCCGGCAGATATGACAGATCCGCCGCCAAATTTCAGCGGCGAGTGCGGTGTTTATGTTACCACGACTACATGGCCCATACAAACACAAACAAGTCAAGGGAGATTGATAAGACTGAGAACTGATGAATGTCATTCAGGCTTACATAAAATCATATTGTGAACATTACTGTTCATGCTGTCTCTTATTTGTCAGCTTGGAAAGCTACCATGGCTTTTGCCCTGTAGGCCGACATTATTGTTTGCCTTGTCAGCTGACAATTATGTGGTTGCTGCCGCTAGCTGAAAGATTACACTCCATTTAAACAGTTTTCCTAGCCCTCGCTGTTACTGGCACACTGAAATGGAGCGGACCCACAGAGAAAAATACAAGGGAACTACAATGCATCACTATAAACCATGTGAGAACGTTCATTTCACCCAGTATGCAAAGTACACCGGGGTATGGGAGCTGTTTTGCTCAAACTTGCAAAAACACAATAATTTCACCACAATAACCCCAGAGTCTGTTAAGTAGGTCAGCTTAGTGTCTACTATTTTTGTGTTTTGTAAAAAAAAAAATTATACTAATGATGCTAACGTAACATAAATCTGCTTTATTGACAGTTGGATCCTTTGGATCAAGCCAAGCTGGACCTGATGTCCGCCTACACCCTCAATTCATTATTCTGGAGTAAGTTTTTTGGATTGTTTCTATATCCTGTGCTTTAGAGGAACATAAATATAAAGTTGGCAGTATACTCCAAACAACACTGAGATTTAATGATGTTGGCAAGATATCTGAAGTGGTCTCCACACAGCAGATGTGTTAAACATGCATCTCACCTATGGCATTAAACCAAAAAGCCAAATACAAAGCTTTTGAGCCAGTCCCCAGGATCGCCAGCAGGTCTTGTTTTTATCATGTAGCCAATGTAGTAAAGGCTTTTTTAATGTTTGTACCTTGATGAAACAGTGTGCCTTGACTTTTTAAAGGAATTCGTTCCTCTTTTTTGAGCACAGTATTAATATTCTTTTTGACACATATTTTAAAATATCTAATTTTTGTCATTGTTTACAGTGTACTTGGTTACACAAGGAGTAAATCCCAGAGAACATGGAATCAAACAGGAATTGGTATGTATGTCTTCTGTGTTATCATTCTGTCTCTCTATTTATGTTTATTGTCTAATGTCTCTGCAACCATTCTGTGTTCTTCAGGAGCGAATAAGGACATACATGAACAGAGTGAAGGAGATCACAGACAAGAAGAAAGCTGCCCGTCTGGATAAGGGGGCTGCAGCACGCTTTGTCAGGAATGCCCTCTATGAACCAGAAGAAAAAGAGTCTAGAAAAAAATCAGCATCCAAGAAAGCAGCAGACTCATCTGACACCCCTCCATCAAAGCGATCAAAGCAGAGCTGAAGTAAAAGACACGATGTACAGTTTGGTCCGGTAGTAATTTGTACCACTTTTGGGGGCAACAAACATTGGAGTTAATATGTTTGCTCACAAGGCAACTTCTAAGGCTGTGTGACGGGGTATCATACAAGACAACAAAACAAACCCTGTGTTAAGTCAGGATCATAGCCTGCAGTCAGATCCTTGGTCACCGTTGCCCTGCAGCAGTCAGCAAATGTTGCCGGATGTACTAGAAACACAAGACTGAAAGCCATCTATGACACAGCATACCAGGTTTGCTGTACATTTTCCTGGACACTGACTTCGGCAATCGGTCCAAAATGTAACAATATAATATTTTTGTAATGTTACTTTAACTATTAAAAATACTGTTTTATTTAGAAATGAGAGCAACAAATTAATTAGGTCCAATCAAGTACTGAAATATGTCATTTAAGATTGTATGATTCCTTTTAGATAATTGAGAAATGTTAATTTCTCTCGATTTTGAAAGTGATTCTATGAATCATAAGATATTTTTTGCAGTGTATGTTTTACAGGAATGCCGTGTTTCAAAGACAGTATTTGTTTTTGTTAATGTTACTTTTAGGATTGATTTCTGCATAAAAATACTTGCCAATCATGTTTGAGTTATTAATTTCCTGTTATATTGTGCCCAAAACAAATTGGTGGTTTAATTAATATGTAAAATTGTCATTTTGACCTGTCACACAAAAGCAGGTTTAAATAAAATTAATGATGGTTGAATTCCATTTAGGTGCTTCAGTTTCAGGGTCCTCAAGTGCTTACTGGGAAACCCATACAGATCTATTGTCCAACAGTTTGACTGGCATATCACATCCCAGGAGCAGGTGCTACTAATTATTACTAACCTGTAGCCTGGTTTTTGTTTACATGACCGCCAACCCAGCAACCAGTGCAGTCCAAAGAGTTGAAAATGACTTTTGTGCTTGATTGACCCTAAGAGGGTGTGATTACTACAAGCAAGCAGCATTATATAGCAACATTTGCAATAGAAGCTACTGGGTAAATTGGTCACTGATGGATCATCACTCATGATAGACAATCTAAAATTAGTTCCCTCAGTGGACAGCACTTAATTTGGTGCAATTAATGGAAATGGCATAGGTTGAACTCATTTCTTTTTCTTTTTTTTTACTGAGATGTGGTAGTGTATCTCATTTTGCAGTGTAAATTATCCTGGTTGCACCCCGGCTGGTTCCTTTGTTCAAATGCTATTAAAAAATGATATTCTTTCTCAACAGCCGAGCTTTTCAGGTTTTATAATGAGGAGTGGCTGTTCACATTTTAATTGTCTTCCTAATAGAGTCTAAACTGAGTCATCAGTGTCACAGCAACTAACTCCTGCGTGTGTGGATTTTAAACTTCTCTTTATGTTACAGAATGACCATAACCTTGTGTTCCTATGCTTGACTTTACATGTCAAAATAGCAGTAAACATGTGGCCCAAAGCCATAATATCCCAAATTATAAGACATATAGAACTATATAGAAGAAGGAAAAAAAAGGTAAAATGTTTAGGATGGAAGTCCAGGGTGACTTTATGATCCAGTTAGAATTGTGTATACTGGTAAATACAAATCAAGTGAAGCTTTACTCACTGAAAGCCTCAATGTAACGATTCGGACCGGGCCTTATGTGGGTGAAACGTGACCTTTCTATTACAAAAAAAGCTTCTGCAACCATCACATACAGTGTGTACTGCAGCTGCATGGCTGCGCGGTGTAAGTGTAAGGCGTAATGAGACTTCCTTTTATAAGAAACAATGTCACATTTGATAAAGACACCCATATTACTTCCTTTTTGTAATTCCCCCTGGACAGCCAAGATCTTAATCTTAATGTACCCGCAAGTCACTGCATCCCTCTAATCAAGCCCAGGAAACAGTGAGGCAGTGAGTTAGATTCTCAGGAATGTATCTTTTCATTCTTTTCATCATCTTTCCTTCTCTCATCCTCCCTGCAGCAGCGTCCAAGAATGACATTTGTTTAGCCAAACCACCCTACTCCATCCTTTTACTTTTTCCACCAAGTTGTTGTTTCTAACTCTGTTCAAAGACATGTGTCAAACTTTGCCTGATGAACTGCCCCGTCTGCATATTGGAAAAATATGGATTTTTCCACTTTTTTTCCCTCTGTAATGTTCGCCTTCCTATGCCCTCTTCCCCACATGTGCTCAGTATAAAAGAGTTAGGTCACTGTGCGAGCAAATTTGAACAAACAAACTCTCATGTTGAAATCGTACGCCCTAACAAGCTCCAAACCCTGCTTTGTCCCGCGGTTGTTTATTTATGCTGTTTGTGAGCAGCCTGTGGTGAGGAAGTTTATATTATATGGAGTAAAAGGCATCAGACCAAATGACCTCCTCAGGCCAGAAGGGGGTAGAAGAAGCCTTCCTCCAAAACTTTTCTGTCTTCAGAAGGATTAGAATGCTGACAACAGACAGCATTAACCTGCTGGGGGGGACCAAATTGATTCAACACATCTGGTTAAATCATATAATTCGAGTCGCAGTAAGTTGTCAGTCACAGGAAGGTAAACTTCTGTAAGTAGGATGCGATAAACAGATTAGGATAAATTAATGCTGTAATATATTATAGTTAAACAGTATTTGCAAATAGCTGTTAAAATCCAAATCCATTTCCATTTACTCCCAAAACTCACTTGTCTTGGCATTTCTGGCATTTCATCCTGGTGTTTTCAGCAAATCATGGAAAACTCCTGTGACTTTGCTACAATGACACGGTTAGTGAAACAAATAAAATGCATTGAATTTTCCAAAAGTTCATTCTTGACAATAGAAACAGCAGCTGAGAAATTAATCTCACCGCAAGGTTCATTTATAAACTATTCTGGAGCTTTTGGTCATATTACATGATCTTCATCAGCGGACAGTTTGCCCAGTTGTCATGGAATTGTAGATGCTCAGACTTCTGATCCATGTTGGCCTGAGAAACTGGCAAAGTTAATTACATAGATAGTATATTTTGGTTATTTGTACCATATAGAATGAAAACTGTGCTTGTCTATAGAGCTGCAACTAACGATTATTTTCATTATTGATTAATCTGTCAATTATTTTCAAGCGCAAAATGCAACCTAAAATGTCTTGTTTTGTCTTGACCTGCAGTCCACAACCCAAAGATATTCAGTTTACCATCATAGAAGACTAAAGAAACCAGATGATATTCATATATAAGAAGCTGAAACCAGAGAAATTTAGTCTTTTTTTCTTGACTCAAAATGATTAATTGATCATCAAAATAATTGGCAATTAATTTTGTGTCAACTGACTAATCAGTTAATTAACTAACCATTGCAGCTCTAGCTGCCTGCCTGATCAGACAGACTGAACCTGGAAAAGCTGCTGGAAAAATACATGTTTGCCATTTATAGTTTTGTCTCATGTAGAAACAAAGAATACTTAAGAGATTTGTCTGGCAAACTAAAAAACACATTATCCCATAAACACTGGTTGTTTTTGTCTGGTTGAGAATGGGGACACAGTCTGTACACTTAGAGCTGCCTTCTGTCAGTTGTATCATTTTTTAAAATTTATTTATTTATTTTTTTTAATTTTTTCACTCGTACCGCAATGAAAACGAACATGTGCAGCTTTGTGTGTGTACGGATTGGCGTTTGTTGGTCAGAAATCATGCAGTTTCATAACAAGGAAAAAGAAAATCCGACATCTTATTTATAGCAGTTAATCCTGTGTCTGGGTGATGTTTTATGATTTACAAACTTGGAGTGTGTCACCCGCAGACTCACAGACTTAAAATCAATTGATTTAGGCCTGCACTGCGGGGAAAGACGAGGAATTATGAATCCCACTGGAACAAGCTTTCCTTTGAATAAGTGAGTGAAATAAAGAGTGAGTGAAGGACGGACGTTGCCGCTTTATTCTGTCTGACACACCAGGAATTCCATGCAGTCATTTGTGCCACTTCCTATTCACCTTGGCCCAGCTGACAGAGCCGCTGATTAATCATGATAACAATGTTTTTCTTTTATTTAGCCCTCACCTCCCAGCGCCGGGTCAAATTAGTTTTTCAAGAGTCAGCAGGTGAGACTGAAGTTTGGACCACCAGGGTGTCCAACAGAAACTGGACTTAGATTGTTTTTTTTCTTTTTTTTTAACTCTTTAAATTCTGTTCTTACACTTTTTGTTTGTTGTTTCGAGGTGTAATGATCCACTTCTAATAAAGAAAGGTACTGGACTACTTACTGTAATAGTATATTCAAGTGTGTCCAAACTTTTGACTGGAACTGTATTTAAACGTTTATGGTTCAATATCAAAAATCTAAAAAACTGAACATTTAATTACAGGTTTCTAGCTTTTTTGTTGTTACATTATAGACATTAGAACACCCTCTTGTTTCAAGGATTTGCCTTTTTTTAAAACTTAATTTGTTTACTTATACAAGGCGGTAGGCGCTCTCACAGTGGTGTCATCTGTTTTTGCCTCCTTATTGTCTAATTTAACCTTTATTACATGCATGTAACTTTCTTGTCTTGGTGATATTGTGCAAGATGCAGATTGTTAGGGGTCAATCTAACACATTAGCAAGATTGGCTTGCTCTTTCTCTTTTTCCAATCCATCTTCTGCAGTGTGTTATCTCTCAGTTCTAGTTCCAGTGACTTTCATTTATCTGGGATTTTTCAAAAACATCAGCAATCAGATGAAAAGAGGGAGCGGCAGTACCTGGACAACTTCATCAGAAAGAAGCTCGAACGCACCTTTCATACGTTTCTCCATTGCATCCTCTCTCTTTAATTTTCCCCCTTTCTCTCTCTCTCTCTCCCTCCACTACTGTACACCCCAGTGGTGTTTGGCCTTATAAGAAAGTGACGCAATGCTGAAAACATGCACAGAGCGAGGCCTTGAACCCTCTTCGCTAAACACATCACATCATCATCACACTTCATTGAGTTTCCATCCTTTACGTTGCCTTACTCCCGTCAGTGTGTTTAATCTACAGAGGAAAAAAAATCCACACAAAAATAACCCTCGGAGAATGAGTTAGGGTTGGCCTGTCATCTATCAGGCTTAAATGAACTATTAGTAATGAAAACACCAAATTATTTTAGAGAATCAAGCCTGGGTATGGAAGGTTACAGGTTTCATAGGTTCACTTTGAGACTGGTTGTCTTTATGAGTAAATGCTGTCCTTTTTCCTCAAGGTTCAAGGATCCAGGTTTGACTGTGTGTAATTGTGTAATGTGAGGTAGGAAATAGCTGTCAATGGCCTTTTAATGGATAAATAAAATTTTGAAAATGAAACGTCCATTTATTATATTAAATGCAGATTATTCATCGTCTTCCTCCCATGTGCAGACCAGCTTTATGATGATGTCACTCTGCGCTGCCGACTCTGTGGCCGTTTGAAGACCTCATCTATTACTGTGGCCCACTGTTTACCTCTGGTGTGGACCTCGTAACTAAACAGTCCATATGGTCACAATGTGAATCTGGGCTTTTCCCCTTTAAACCATGGTCTTCCGATGCATAAAGCCGCGGGATAACTGTTCACTCATCAAAGAGCTGAATGCGAAACCATCTCTGAATCCTTTACACATAAGCACACGTGCACATACACACAATCGTACACACACACACACAGGGGGAGTCGGGCAGCTGCAAGCACACTGTGAAAGCAGGGAAACGCTCACCGTTACACATACTCAGGGATGTACAAAGACACAGAGAAAATGTGCATACACGCACACTCAAGAATGGATTGGAGGTGTATAATGGATTGGATTCCCCTCATAATTCCTGGGACAGCGTTGTCTTCGAGGTCCGCATAGAGGCGGATGAGACCACAGCTGTTTGGACATAAATTTCCAGAGGAATGCCTTAAGACAGAGCCTTCAGCATAAAGAGCATGACTGTAGATTCCTCTCCAGATGACAAATGATCGCCCTAAGGACGTGTGTGTGTGTGTGTGTGTGTGTGTGTATGTGTGTGATCATGTGTGTTTGTGGGTGTATGTGTGTGAAAAGTGTTTCTCATGCAGGCATGTGCAAGGTCACTGCATGCTTCTGTTTCTATGTTTTTCTCATGCACAAGTGTGTGTGTGTGTGAGTGTGTGTGTATACCTTTGAAAAGTAGAAGTGTGTGTTAGTGTGTATGTATGTATTGCAGGTTGAAGAGAAGGGTGAAATGGCGTGCAGACAGGAGCGGGTCCCCTCTGTTGTATCAGGAATACTCAACAGCTGGGGAAGAAGAGGAGGGCAGCTGGCCAGGTCTCATAAAAAGCAGTCTGAATCTCACTTTCCTCTCCATACAGTAGCTAATGCCGGAGTCATGTTATCATACAAGTGTGCAGGTTTACAAGAATATTTTGGATAGATTAGGTTGCATGCTGCTTGTAGCATGTGATATTGTTTTGCCAACTAGGAAAAGTGTCAGTCTTATTTCTCCCTGGATCATAAGTCTTCATTTATAGATATCGCAGAGCTACATGCATATTTGCTACAGCTTTCATTCTGTCTTTGAGATTTACTACAAAATCTTTCGCTGCTGGCATTGAAATGCCAGGACTGTACTCTAACGTTGTGTACACTGAGAGTTACTCTGGATAAAATCATTAATCGCCTAAAACATCAAATGTGAGTCACTCATAGCTGATATTAAAGCAGTGTAATCACCAGGTATTTTCAGTGATAATTTAAGCCTTTTGAGCTTTTGTGATATAAGAATTTGGCACACATACAGCAGATGAAACGTCCTTTTGGTGTCTGTGTTGAAATGAATCTAACGAATGTGTGGATTCATCCCAAAATGTGGCTGTAGCGGAATTGCCAGAATGATAAGCGTACTGTGTTCAGATTTCATGGATGCACCGTGATCACGAACAGAGGGTTAGTGGTTGATCTGAATCAAATAACATTTTCCAAGTATTGAGAGAATATACACAAGCCTGTCCAAATCTCAAATAGAGTTCTGTGCTTGTTGCAGTTTACGGGGCCCCCGAGTAAACAAACAACAAAACAAAGCTCGTGGACAAAAATCTCCTGTTTCTCGTCAGTATTCCTCAAAAGAGACACACCTGCTGCAAATGGACAGCGAGAGTGCCTCCTCTCCTCGCTGCACACCTAGTTTCCTCTCTCCCTCGATAAAATAAAGGGGTTTATTGCACATCAATAACCCTTCTCATCCTTCTTTCCTCTTACATCCAGAACCGAGGTTTACAGCCAGCGTGGGGCGGAAGGCTATAGGCCTTGATGTGAGAGAGCCTGGGGCTAACGGTAGCGCTGGGTACTGTAAAGTGATGAAGGGCCTCCACTTTTACAATGATGTGAATGATGTAGCCTGAGAGAGTAAAAGAGCTTGTGAGAGCAGCAGTATGTCCATATACTGTACATGACTGGATGGCAGCGGAACGGGATAGATTATATGCCCCGCTACTAAATATTTACACCACCTTTAAGACTTTTCAGATGCTATTATCCCAGATGATGTGCAGTAGGTACATCAGATAAACTTGTGAATTAGCAATATTGAAAGGAGCCAATAATGAGGAGTTAAAGAGAGACTTACATAGAGGACATATGAGTGATACATTATCCTGATTCACTTAAATCCTATACATAATAGAGAATTCAGCAAAATATCAGTATTAATTGACATTGTGTTAAAAAAAAAATCAGCTTGATTAATAGAAGAGGTAATAAAATAGTTTTGAACATCCATGACTTTATTAGGTTGAATGAAAAAGCACAGTGAAGTCGAGATAATCCCAAATAACTCACTGAAAAATCATTGAAACTGATCAGCATTTATGATCAATATGCAGCAGTAAAAATGTGTTTACTGTTCACAGTGCAGATAATATTGAGACCAAAGTGGAAAACTTTATGCTTTTATCTACATGTCTTGTGTTTAGCACCCATTTAATGAGATAAATCAATAAGAGAAAATACTTTTCTACATTATTCACTCCTTCTATGCAGCCCAAAAAGTTATAAATTCAGGGTGTCTTTGTGGTTGCAGGTGAAACCAGTTTTGACTATTTCTACATGGCCATTTTTCCAAAAAAAGAAACTGTTCAGCCCTGACTATAACACCATATGAAGCTTCAAAGTATAATCAAAAGTTTTTCCAAGCAGCCACAGAGGGGCAGTCCAACACAGCAGTACAGGCCTGCTCCCTGGTCAGGCTTGAGTGGCAAGCTGAGGTTTGCTTTTTCCTTCTACCGCAGAGCAGATCGGAGGAGATTAGCCCTCGCTTTGCCAGTAATCACCCTTATCACACGAGAAAACGACAACAATACAGGGAGTTTAATGACAGAAGTAATTGTTGTGGAAGTCCCACGTTATGCTGCGGTGGCGTGATGAATGACAGCTGCAATGCACCGCGCTGTGAGGAGATTGCTGCTGCATGGTCGTTATTTAAACCCATTTGTCATGGTTGCAACTTTCCAGTGGGGCTGCTTTGCTGAGGGAAGTGACTTGATTTCAAAGAGGAGAATGAGGAAAAGTTTTTTGTTTTTTTTTCTGAATGAAAATAAAAAGTTTTCATTGATGAAAATATAAAGTGACTTTTGTGTTTTTGTTCTCTGTTCAGATAAATGTGCAGATACTTTCATGCACATACATTAGCCTAAGTGTAAATTTATACCATAAAAGACATAATGCATCATAAAATAATCATGTTTTTCCTTTAATCTCCCAACTTATCCGCACACATAACATTATTGTATTTACAGCAAAGTCTTACTGGCTTTTGTATCTATTGAGCACGCTCCTAAATTGTCTATTCATAACTGTAAATCTGCATGAAAAGTATAATCAAAATGTATTGAGAAGAAGCTGAAAACTTGAATGACAGTTAATATAAGACTTTCAATAAAAGTCTGTGGTGTTACTAACCGCATAAATCCTCTAACAAAAAAATGTAAAAAAATCTGGATGTTCTACGTTCCGCATGCTGCAGGCAGTACGGGCTAATCATGATCTAATACACAGTCACTGCATGCTTGGATTGACTTCAATTGGCTGTTTTCTCTGCTGCATGTGGCAGTGTGCATACCCATATAATTGTGTATTTGTGTGTACTGCATGCGAATGTATCTGCGCAGGTGTGTGTTTCTCCTGAGTGCTTTTGCTCATGGAGATGTGTTAGTGTTATTGTCTGTGTGTGTGTGTGTGTATGTGTGTGCGTGTGCGTGTGTGTGTGTGTGGCAGAGACTACAGTGCTTTTCAGTGAAGGTTTGGAATGCTTCATACCGAGACAGCTGCAGTCTAGACTGTCATTCTCGTGTCACTTTATCGCTTCAGGCCTAAAAGACAAATAAGGAGGAGAACCCAGATATGCAGCCTCATCTGATAAGGGAGGTGGTAAGAGGATCTACTGATGACTTCTCCAAACTAGCATGAAAAAGCAGCTCTGGCGTCTGATACAGCAAGCACCGTCAAAGGGGTTTTTGGACAGGCGTTGACTGAAGAGCATGAGCTGCCCACCTCATAATGCATGAATGGCATGTATACATGTGTATTTGTGTGACAGCAAGGGAGTTTTTACATGAAATTTCACACTGTTCGAAGATTTAGACATCTTGTAAAAACATGTATGCCTATATCTTCATTGTGAACTTGAATTTTTTTTTATTTGCATCATAAAAACTGACACCTTGCTGTAAAGTGCAAGAAAAAGATCTGGTGTATAAAGTGATTTATTTCATTTGACCGCTGTGAGAAACTTTCCAATGCAGCCAGAGTAGGAAATGCCAGTCCTACGGTAATGTCAGAGGGCCGCTCTGTCCTATTATGGCAAATCGAAGCAGAATGTGTCATTAGCTAATCGAGGGCTAGTTTCTCCTCCTTTCAAAACACCAGACAGAGGGCAGCCTCTGTCCCTGGCGCTCTGGTCTTCAAAGGCTCCCATTATACTTCAATGGAGGGTAAACAGTGGCTCCCAAAAATGACGGTCTCCAAAGTTTAAAGCAACATCGTTTATCACCCTGCCAGCCACTGCAGGTGTGACCCCATTCCCACAGCCTCATCGACGGCCTGTGCCAGGGGGGAAAGTAACGCCTCTGTGTATGTGCGTGGATGTGTGTGTTCATGTGCATATCACCTTATTTGCCTTTTTCAAAGTTTACATAGTCACGTATAGAGTGGATGTGTCTTTGTGGGTTTTTGATATGCAGGAGGGGCACATTGACCCAAACAAGCATAAAATTGACAAAATATAACAATATAATAAATGAAAACATATACAGTATATCAAAATTTAACCTGTCCAACAAGTCTTCTTCTTTATAAAATGCTTTATTCCCCAAGCGTTTTTGGCCTAAATGATGATGAATGATGCCACTAGAAGAACTACAGCTAGCCTCTGTACTTTATTGTTAACATCATTCAGTATTTATGCTGGTTTTGGGTGTTCAACAAATATTTAGCCGTCGAAATGTTTGCATTTAGGGGTTGGCACAGATACCAGTCTGTACCAAGTTAAGGGAAGGAAGGAACAGTCAAGCCAACATTCATCCAGATTCTTTGCCATTAACCTCAGTTGGCCCCTATTCATATATCCGTGCTTTAAAATCGCCCTCCGTTTTAACTCATATCTTATAAATACCATGATAATATGAGGGCATGGTATTCTTTTCTCAAAAAGGATCAGAGTTGGACAGAGAGAGAGAGAGTGAGTGTGTGTGTGTTTAACAATTTATTGAAAGTCATCTAAGCGTCAACTGTCTTTTCTATAAACATTAACACCACATTCATACCGTTCTGTGCATTCACACCTGCGACCAGCTCTGCACAGTCTTGTACCGTCGCACACGAAGCAACTCTAGAGGAGCAGTTGGGTTTGAGCCACCTGGTATCCACAGACATTGTTTTATTAGATAAATCTGATCTGCGCATTACAGCCCTCATTTAGCCCAAAACTTGGCTGTTAAATCCATCTCTCGTTGAGAAACTTGGACAAGTTTACTTTGTGTAAACATTGTTCATCTTTTCTGTTTAACCAACTAAAAAGATGTCTTTGTATTTTTTTTTGGTTTTAAGTAGATGTAAATTGGACAACTGGTAAATCTCTATAACAACATTTGCCTTTGTATGTTTTGCTCCGGTTGCACCTCTTCAATAGCTGTTAATGGCAGAGTGTTACTCATTCACCTTCCCTACCCACATTTTCCCAAATGATTCAAGGACTGAACCAGTGACCCTCCCAGTCACAGTGCTTCTTCTGTAGCATCTAAAATGTGTCTGCGCAAATGTGCGTGTGTGTTTGTGTAAGCCAGCTGACTACAGCTGTGCTCCCGTAAGTGACAGCGTCTTTATCTGTGCATGTGTGCTTTATCAAATGCATGTCCTCAGTTCAGTTTAATTAACAGCAGCCATGTGAGCAGATCCCATCGGGGTCAAGGTGATCGAGGCAGCTGAGCAGGTGGAAAATTGATGAGATTGGCTCCCACAGAGCATATCGACCACTGGTCAAACACAGCCACTATTGATTGACATGTTTACAGTGGAAGTGTGTTTAACAGTGGAGTTCATGTGTTGGGCACACATTTGGTACAGATACTGACAGAGAGGCAGTACAAAAGTAAGAAAAAAAGAAAGAAAGCACAGTACTCCTTTGTCCTCCATTCCTAAGGATTTTTAAACAAGTTTTGACGATCCAAATATGACTTTTTAAGCTATCTGTGAAATCTGAAAACATTTTTATGTTAGTTCTTCCAAAAACTGCACCAGTCAAAGGCTTGGACACGCCTTCCCATTCACTTGAATGAGAAAGTGTGTCCAAACTCTTGACTGATGCTGTAGATATGTGTGTGTGATATGATTTGATCATTGCTGGAGCCATGCTTCACTACATTCAATATTAATACAACATGAATGGCCATGTGCCTTCCCATTAATTCACAGCACTCACCATGACCACTGCTCTGATCCTCTCCAGAATTCACAACCCTTCCAGAGATGAAAAGGCCGCTGATGCAAAAATGGTGCGACTTTTCATAATTTTACTTCGCTCCTCTGATCAAATATGGGCTGCAGCAAAAAACACCTGAATTGCCACTTGCTCACTCTTGGCATTGGGAGAGAGACACAGACAATGAGGTAAGATGAGGGAGAGAGACTATGAAGGAGATTAAGGAAGGGTGAGAAAGAGAGAGAGGAAGAGAGACAGACTAGGGAGTAGATTAAGTAGCCTTGAAAAGGCTGGCTTCCCCACACACACATATAACCCCCCTGTGAAAACACAAGCTAATTATTAAGAAAACAAAGGGGGAACCGCAGTGACGTGCCAACGCACACAGATCCCCGGCAGAGTAATTGTGCGTGAGCTATTTGGGCTGAAAACAGCACGATTTGGTACTCTTCCTCAGCACAGCCAAGCAGAATGAACAACATCTGTTCCCTGGGATGGGGTTTGAAAACAAGCACAAGGAATGATTCTCTTTTTTACTGCTATTCAATGGAGGCTGACGAAAGACAATAGTTATTGGATTTTTTTTTTAAGTCAGTTGCTTCAAACCAACAAAGAAGAGTTCAAGTATTTTGTGGGTTTTCCGTTTCCCTTTGCTACATTAGCATGCTAATACTAATGTCACCAGAGGTCATTAGCAAAAAACAGTCGTTCTGCTATAAAGGGATCATCAGCATGAAGGGCCAAAGCTCATAAAAGCTTGGCTTAATAACAATGCTATCACTCCCAATGAGGCTCAGAACTTGGACAGGGTTAGCAGGGGGTGAAAAAAAACCTTCAGTGTTTTTGAATAGGCACTGACTGTTTTTGTATTGCTTTCTTTCATGCATGATTAAGTTATACAATCTAAGAGGCTTTTTGTGCGTCCCCTGTGCTTTTCCAATCTTTACACAGTATCAAAATGATCTCTGTCCTACACAGCTGAGCATATTACTTCCAATCTCACTCTGCATTTTAAGCGGTGAGGGAAGTGTCGCTGGGAATTTGATAATACTCAGCAGCGCAGTGGATGCCTTGGTGGAGAGCCATGTTTTGAATTGGTTCTGAAGCTGCAGCATTAACCTTAGCAAGACGCCAAGAGCATGGTTCCATTTGATTTCTGACGGAGTCAAAACAATTGATGTCAGCTCATGAGAAATGGTGGTAATAGCCGCTCAAAGACTCATTGTTTTTATCATTTGACCGGGCTTTCTTGAGTTAGCATGCGGTGAGCTGGGGACGTTGAAATTAGTTTCGGTGGAGTTTGTGAAGTGTCTGCTCTTTCTTGTTTTTACAGTCCTACATGTGTTGTTTTCATCTGTTATTTTGTCTTTTTCCATGAAGCACTTTGTGTCCAACCTGCTTGCTAAAAGCTCTTTTATAAGAACTTTACACGACTCGACTTGATTTGACAGTGATTGAGGCTGACAGAAGGTTTTAATACTGTATCGAGGGGTCATCAGTGGGCGGCCAGGGGGAGGTTTCAAATGGCAATTGTGGTGGTGTAACTGTCTGCATCTCTCCCCTAAAGACACCAGTTAACTCCTCACTGTGTGTCCTAATGGAAACTATGCCGGACTGTTCAGTTGTGTGTGTATGTATTGTGATGCCTGTGTGAGCTGGAAAGAGAGCCTCCTATCACACTGCTGCTGATGAACTATGTTAAGTGCCCCAGCGCGCTGTGTTCTCAGAGACCTGCAATCTCCAGACACACCACATTCCTCCCAAACATGCTCTGTTTGTTTAAGTCATGTGCACGCGCATGCACACGCACACACAAACGTAAGCCTACACATGCTCACATATTCACACAAAAATATGTGTGCATGCTCGGTTGCTCTCATGTATATTTAAGTCATAGACACACACATTCACAGAGAAACACACACACTTTCATTCATGCACACATACGTATGTACACACCCACAAACACTTTTAAACAGGCACACATTTTGGCCCTGTACAGCTCTGATTATATGAGCTATGGCAACAATTAGATATAATAGCCAAAGATAATAACAGCAATTTTTATACTTACGGGAATGATTAAACGCTAGTAAAATATGCAGTGAATTATGTTTTAAGTAGCATGTGGCGGTTTGTTTGTGTGTTTTATTTGAGCATGCGTTTTCTTTATTGTCTCAAGTGTCAGTAAGTCTGCCAATTATTCTCAGCTTTATGGACAGATAAAAGTAGTTTTGGACAAACTTTTGCTAATTATGTGTAAATCATGATGCAACAAAATTACATACAGAATGCACCGATACTCTTGCTACATTAAACTTTATAGAGCAATTTTTAAAAAGTTGTTCAAATTGATTTAGTTTCAAATTTATTTAAGCACTTCCTATCAAAAAGGCAAACAAATTTGTAATAAAATGCAATCGAAATAAAGCCAGATAAGGTAAAGCACAATAAATTACAAATTGCTTATTTTAAGTTAAAAAGTCTGTGTGTGTGTATGTGTGTGTGTGTGTGTGTGTGTGTGTGTGTGTGTGTGGTGTACTTGTCTGTATTTATCAAATGGAAAAAAAATGTTCTACCTAATTTCTCAATAAATACAGAAACCTGTTTTGTTGAACATAAAACTGGATTCACCTGCTGAAGGAAAGCATTCACTGAGTAATTAGTTCAGAATCATAATATATCAGACACATACAGTATCCATAGTAGAGGCTGGATCAGGAACTGCACTGGTCCTGCAGAAAATGACCTATATGTGCAATTACATTACACTTAGGTAGTGACAAGACTGAAAAACCAAGCCAGTCAGTGGGAATTTACTGAATATGTTATTGTTAAGTAATAGGAACATGCAACCATATTCATTTAATAGGCAGTGTGTATAAATGAAAATATTGAAACTGACAATTGTTAGATAAAAATATTGAAATGCTTAATTATTCTTATTGTTTCCTGAAAAGTGGTAAAAATATTGAAATTTAGTTTGATTTTGCTTATTGTTTCCTGAAAAAGGAAGTTTAGACCTACTGCACATCTGTCTACATCAGTGGTTATACATGCATTAATGCACTGTCATTGCTGCACTTTCATATGCAGTCAGGAGCTACAGTAGAGCTCAAAAGTACAGTATGGATAAGCTTCCCTTATGGCAGTAGTGATACATTACTTTAATTACTGCATGGAAATAATTTTATGAAATGGAAGAAGTCTTTCTGACATGAATAACGACGTTTATCATAACGCCCTGGAGTCCATTATAATTTCAGCTATTTTAACCAAAAATAATAACAAAACAACGTGTTATTTATGACTGACGACTGTTCATGGAAGCCAAAATGTGCTGAAAATAATTGTTTTAGGCTTTTAATTATTTAGATTTCTTTCTCAGAAGCATGACTCTGTAAGAACCAGAATGCTAAGGCTAATCAAAATTTTCATAATGTAAACATTATCCAACCCTACCAGATGGTCTGTATTTTTATGTATATAGTAGTTGGATACACAGTGATACTTACAGGAGGTGAACGCTCTTGCAAAGTGTGTTAACCTAACCCCAACACACTTCAAGGCCAGCAGCAGGAGAGTCGAGTGATAATTTATGGATGAGGGTGTGAGACCACCCAAAGACTGGGGCCCCCTCACAGCTGCTAACCATGATCATACAGGGCAACACACACACACACACACACACACACACACCTGTATAGATACAAGTGTATATTTTTAAACATACGCACACCACACACACGTTTGTGCAGCTATCCTTGTTGGGACATTACATTGACTTCCATTCATTTTGGACAGCCTAACCCAAACCTTGACCTTAACCATAATCAACCCCAACCTTAACCTAACCTCAGAAATGGACCAGGCTTTGGTCTCCATTTGGTCCCGACACGTGCACGCCCCTCATCTTACCTCATTGTCTGTGTCCCCCCCCCCCCCCGCCCTTATGTGAACAGAGACCCAGTTAAGTGAATAGTTAAAATGTCACCATGCAAATATCAAATTCTTTTCAGTTGGCTTGAGAAAAAGGGCTTACTTATTTGTCGTACATCTTCCAACATGCAGCTGAAAAATGTGAGTAGACGGGGTTCATTGTCACAGTGGGTGTAATTAATGATCATTAATTAGGGCTCAGTTTCATTTGAATGCCCAAATAAGGCAAACTAGTAAGCAGGATTCACGTAAATGGAGTCCAGCCATTATTTTTGTAATGCTTTTCCTTCTATGATAAACTGTCTGTTGTAAAAAGGGCCTATTGCGAATCTCTAAAAACTGCAAGAAGTAGGAATATCTCTGTTGTGAGTTAAGTGAGTTTTCTAAGGCACATAACATCTTTAATGACCTACTGAACAGTGTTATGGACATGTTGCAATAAAAGCTCTACATTATGAGGATATTCAATAATGCTGGCCTTTTCTAGCATTGCCCTGAGCTGAGGATTTAAGACTCAGCTCAGACCTACTGAGTCATTATCAACAAAGTGTTTCAGTGTTTTAGGTGTCAGGTCCAGGCTGGTCTACTTGTGTATGGAAAAAACCGTATTATCTATTATGAATACTTGTAAAACCTGCCCCACTCCTACAGCCTACTTACCAAAAATGTACCTGAATAAGCTTGTATAGGATGTATAGACTTAGATGTAAGCCTATAACAAGCAGGCTTACACACGTACTTATGCTCACATCTCACCCTGGCACACACATTACAGCGGTACAACCATGCGGTAAGTTGTGATACGTGGACCTGCTTTGCAAATGATAGCTCTGCTGGCCCATGAAAAAAAGGCTCATATGTGTATTGTGGAATCCAATCGCTCCTGTGACACAATCCCCAGACAGTTCACCTGCTTCTATTCAAGCCGGTAGGTTCCTGCAGACAAGGGATCATATCTGCTGGGAGAGGCACGGGGATTAACTTTTCCAAAAGAAAAGACAGGGACTGGCAGCTTAGATGACTCTTTTCTTGAAAACCAACTCGTTTTGGCTCCAGGCACCCTTCTCATCCTCTTATCCTCTCCTTCTCTGTTGCTCCCATCTTCTGTCCCTCAAGACTGCATTGATGGAGGATGGTGAAAAAAAAAACCCCACATGTAATTGGAGTGATTTTGTGTCTGTGCAGGTGTGTGACGGAGCATGTGTTGCCTATGTGCGGTGTGTGTGTGTGGACACTTTCAATTCCACGTGTGCACTTGCAAGTATAGTAGTATAGGAGTATAATTAAGCCTCTTTTGCATCTATTTTTATATCTGTCCTTTTTGCTTGTTTGTACACATTTGCTTGAGCACATCTTATATAAAAATATCTGCAGTGGCATGTGTATTTGTACATGCACGCACGTATTGTAAGAGTGTGTATCAGTATAAGCCCTGGCTGTGTGTGTCTGTGTGTGTTCCAAGTCTAGGGCTTCTTTGATGCTTTAAGAGCCTGGTGAGATAGGAGCAGTAATATCTGCCAGTGCTGTATTCTGTGAAAGGTCACTGGGGAGGTGGAGGTGCATGGAAGGGCTGGCCTGTTGTTCCCTCTGGGCCAGACTTCACTCTGTACAGCATGTCTATTCCTCTTTTACAAATCCACCAAGACCGTAGCGCCTCTACGCCTGAGGTGGCACACCAGTGGAAACGTGTCAGTGCTCTGTAGTGTAGTTGGAACTGGGTTACAAGGTGACGGATCAGAGCAGAGCAGAACGCTCTGGGGTTTGTTTAGCTTTTGAGTTCACCCCCTCCTCCCTCTCTGTGGGTTTCACTGTCTCTCTATCGTTTTACAATATCAGTGGCTTCTGTGTGTTGGCAGGGATGAGTGCCTTTGTGCGACTTCAAATATTCCTTTACCATCTGCTGGAAAATCTAAACACGCACCAATAATAATCTCTTTCTTTCCTTTTTCTCTGTCCCTTTTCTGTCTTTTGCTTTCTCCTTTTTAACCACAAAATATCTTCTGTCTACTTAAAAGTTTTCTCCTTTTCTCAGTTCCACATACTGTAGCATCTTTCCAAGTTTCCAGTTACAAGCAAGATGGTAGGGCGGTCTTACCTTCAAAGACCATTCTGAAACTGAAAGCACACTGGTTTGATCCCACCATTACCAAAAAGTACCATGATATCATCCTCATAATTATAGTACATCTACCACAGTGTCTTTTTTGATATGATTAATGAATAATACATCTTCATCCATAACTATGTATATAATTATATACAGTCATGATAACAATCTCAGTTCTGCTAGAATCAGATGTTATAAAGAGTCAAAGACCTGACGTCACATCTGAACTAGCCACTGCTCCAGTAGCTTTTTCAATTAAGTCACATCTCTCATTGAGGCTTTCTTTCATCTGTCTTAGGAAGTGAAATGTAGAGTAACTATTCATAATATCTACGACAGCACTTGCATTTGAGTCCTGAATGATAGCATTTAAAAACTACATGCAGGCTTTTAAATAGATTC
Organism: Thunnus maccoyii; assembly: GCF_910596095.1. Lineage (NCBI taxonomy): Eukaryota > Metazoa > Chordata > Actinopteri > Scombriformes > Scombridae > Thunnus > Thunnus maccoyii. Next base: position 8,099,951 of record NC_056546.1, on the reverse strand, counting down.
AATATGTTTACATGCCCCAATGTAGGGTATCTGATACTAAAAGATATAATTTTTCAGTGTTTTCACTGCATTTCAGAGTATTCCTTTAAACAACTTGAATGACAAGCATCATGTCTTTCACATCCAAAGTCAAAAACAGACATCACAAGTTCCATTTGAAGACAGCATAACAGACAGACAGAGTTTGTTTTTAATATACTTTATGAACCTCAGACACCCTTTAAAGCAATGATACTGAATGAGTTTTCCAGGTGAAATAAAGTAATGTAAAATTGAATTGGATAGGTTTGGGCCATGATAAATGTCCTGCATACAATAAACCCTGAAACATAGACTCTCTGCTGCCACGCTAACCAATAAACATCACTATGAAGCAGCAACACACTCACACACTCAACACACTCACAGCAGTGCACATAACTATCATGGCAAGTAATGTTTTGTACAGTAAATGTACAATGAAATGAAACCTCAGTGTAAATCTAAATGTAAGTATAAGCTGAGTGGTTCAGTTATATTTTGAGCACAGACCATGGTACTGTAAAATGTTAGCTTAAAAACGTTAGCTTGCATTAGCTTAAAAACTACTTAACTACTTAAAAAACAGCATAGATAGCATCAGCCTTTATAACTAGCACCAAAATATGCAGGGACAATTTTATGCAATGTTAGCTGAGTTAGTGTTAGTTTATAACCGCTATAATTGAACAGCTATAAGTTTGATAACAAAGCTAGTTAACGTTAGCATAAGATTAATGTCAGCTAAAAGCTCAAATCAGCTGCTTCCTGAATGCTAACTAGCTAAAAGTATTGATTCTAGGACTATTGATATTGTGAGAGAAGCCATTAAAACTTTATTTTCATAGCAAAATTTAATAAGAATGCATTCAAACATTCCTGTAAGGTCAAAGGCATCACGTTTTAGAAATGCAGGGCATATATTATAAACTTAATTTGACATTATTTTTGCAATTTTATCCTATCTGACTTATATATATAGTAAATCCTAATAATATACATTTCTGGTATGTAGATGATGTGTTTTTATTGTTTTATTTTGTCATTACAGAATAGAAAAGGCAATCAAACACAAAGATTAGGAAATATGTACAGCTGCCTCCTGAAAGTCAATGAGTCGAATCATCTGTCAGAGACCTCAGACGACTGAGATTGTTCAAGTCGAGTCAGTCAGGGTGCATCGCAATAACAGGATAAAACGGACAGAAGCTTACAAAAATACACAGGCATAACATTTCAATGAGGAATTATAAATAAGGGGAATCAGAAATAGTCTATAAAAGCTTGATATAAACAGAAATACATGTGTGCGGCCTTTCTCATTATTCCGACAAATCCATATACGTGGTAGCCTGACATTATATATTGGCCGTTTAAATAGGCTGCAATTCAAATCTACAGCTGCCTTTTATTGATTTTTTACGCTCAAAAATATGTTCCCATGACTCTGTTGCATTTAACTATGTTTATGTGCTTGAAATCATCGCTGAATAGTGGTGTAACGGAACGTAGTTGATCTGTGATCCGTACGGATCACCCCCCACTGTTCGGCATGCATCTGAGCCGTGAATTAATTGCAAAATTTAATGTCTCATCGGAGACAAAGTAAACAAACTGCTGTAGCTACAAGTCAAGGTCAGACAGCGTGTCGCTAACAGGAATTTTGAAGAGCAACAACCAAACTATCATCTAACGGTCCAAAGTGACATTTGCATAGAGTTTACACTGTTTAATATGCTGCAGCTGAGCAGCTAATTAGCTAAGTAGCTGCTAACTGAGGTTAGCAGCACTTTTCCCCAGTTAAATTTCATTTGGTGGCTCGTTCAACAAGCTGCAGGACAAGACGTGTGTTCATGTTTGTAGTTATCATCAAGGTTTGATGATGTGGACACAGGCTATTGTTTCATTCACTACCATGGTTAAAGGAAGAAAGAATTGCTTATTTTATATATTTTAAGATTTATTTAAACACTAGACATCTTGAATGTTGTTTTCATTTAAGACCATGGGTAAAAGTTCCTTGCTTTAAGTGTTTTGCAGAATAAATGGAAAGCAAAGTTATATTTGTCTCCCCATTTTCTTTTTTTTCTTTTTTTTGCTGATCTGAAAAACGATCCAATCCATTACTCAAAACCATGATATGATCCAAACTATGAGTTTTGTGATCCGTTGCACCCCTATCACTGAAACTCATGCCAATGGATTTTCTGATTGCCAGATAGTCTGAATGAAAAAAAAGGGAGCTTATTCCCTTTATTCCATCTATTGTATGAAGAATGTAGTTCATCTCAATGGTGATAACACTGATAAATACAATTTGAAATCCCTATTACCTTCAGCTTAATCCTCACTGGCTCTCCTCCTGTGTTGTTTTAGTGGAGGACTGGCTGAGCTCCAGCAAACCAATTCAGGGTCATTCCTCTTATTGAATTTCATCCAGAAGCGATATCATAATCACAAAAGACCGACTGCTACCTAGAGGGCTCAGATGAACTCGTTCAGCTGTGATTCAATGACTCACACATTTCCCCCTCTGAGTCTCACTTTGACTTCTTCTCTCTCTTCCCGCCTTCCTTTATGGCTGCCTTTCTCTGGATTACAGCCCCCTCTTTGCTGCCTTCCTGAAGGCCTGTCCAGGCATCCTATTCAGAAAGAAGATAAGCTGCATTTCATTTTCAAAGCTGCTTGTTCCTACTTTTAGTTTAGTTTTTATATCAGTAAATGTTTCATTTTTTATTTGCATTTCATAGAAACTGAAGAAAACTAATCTTTGCATACTTCTATACATAGTAGACTAAGCGATAAGTAAAAATATCAAAATGCCTCACAAATGTTAGGGAACTAGCTATAAATTGACCTTAAAGGCCCCGTTTGTAGGATTCAGTGGCATCTAGTGGTGAGGTTGCAGATTGCAACTAAATTAATACATCTCCCCTCACACCAGAGTTTGGTTTGTCCATTCTGGGCTACTGTAGAAATATGGCAGTGCAACATGGTGGCCTCCGTGGAAGGGGATCTACTCCCTATGTAGATATAAAGGGCCAATTCTAAGGTAACGAAAACACAACGATTCTTAGTTTCATAAATAAAACATACTCATGAATATTATATTCCATTTCTGCCAAGTCTGTTTAGCTAGATGCCACTAAATTCTGCACACTGGTCCTTTAAGTATTCACAGAGTGCAGGAGCTTATGTTTGACATATTAATTAAATATGGAGTGTTAGTAGCTGCTGTTTTGCATACATTCATTTTATTGATATTCGATCAGGGTCCATACTTAACTACCAGATTCTTTCTTTGCCAAAAGCAAACGGCAAACATATTTTCTGCAGAATTTCCAGTTTCACTTTGGTTTAAGAAATTTTATTTATCCTGGTTTAATCAAATGCGTTTTCATGTTCAATGATGCTTTAAGATTAGTGGTCAATAATATTATGTTTGGACATGTGTTTATTTTTGCAAAAATGTGGCCAGTTGTGTGTGAGAATATGTGGCGTATTCGGTTGTCTGTATGTGATAACAGCTGTGTGGATGGGCTGTGAACACACGTGTGAGTGTATTTTCCCACATACTAAAAGTGATTAATCTCAATACTGTTCCAAAGTTTAAAGCATAACTTATCTTGACCCTTCTCTTTCACTCATCATGTGTAGGAGGGAGTTTATTTTCCCTTTTCTGTGCTCCGATTAGCGGTAATTTATCCAAGTTGAAGAGAGATTGTGCCTGCGTTGAGGAGTGTAATATTTCAGCCTCTTTGACCTCTGACTGATTCAAGCAAACAGTGGTGGATCATGTGTCCCGGTGGTCAAATGGCGGACAAAAAGTGCATGTTACTAACATGAAAACATGGTTGACCAACACCATGTGCTTGTTTATGGATATGGGTTTGTAGGCATGCCTTGGAATATGAGTGTTTGTACTAGAGTATGTGGATACATGCAGTATTTGTGTCTGCAGTCTATGCATGGGTTTTTGGGTTGGCACATTATGAGTGTCCTGTCACAACTTTCCAGAGCTACGCTGGCATATTTTTCTCATTGAAGCTCACAATGTGTTTTAGATTTTACAATTTGTTTTCAATGCTTTGATTTGCTTCTGCCTCAGGTTTCTGAACCTTTACCTGCATATAGCAACATAAAAGAGTTACAACATAAAAGAGAGAGATGGAGTTAAAGCGTTGTTGACTTTTGTGTTTTTAAAAATGAATGCAAGGGTTCACTGATACCTTCCCATATTGGTTATACTTATGTAATAGTTACTATTTTTGCATTTTGAACATCAGTGGCTTACATCATCAACAGATTACCATAATTGGGATATTAATGGTACACAAATTGATGAATTTTTCCATTAACCTAATTGCCTCTTGTCAAAGTGAGCGTAATACTACTTGCTACAGCCTCTTGCGTTTTGGGGAGCATAAAGAAGAGGAGGAATAAGGGTTGATGATGGCTTCCAATAAAGCCAATAATATATTGACATATTGGGTGGTAAACTAAATTATTTTGTGTGGAGTGAAACTAAATCAAAGTTGTGTTATTCAATATATTGGAACAGTTTATGTCTGTTTTCTGTCACAAAACATCTATCTGTTTTATAATCCATGAGATATCTTATCCACAATAGTCTCTCTTATTCACAATGTATACATTATTAGCTCAATTATACATGTGACGTTTATGTATAGACAGTAAAAAAATAATGGTCGTTGCCACCGTGACATCACCCATTGGTTTGTGGACTCATGTTTTGAAGCCTTGAGGTTGGCATTTTGACTGTCACCATGTTGGATTTTTTGAGCCAGAAGTGACCGTAAGAGAGAGGGTGGAGCTTACCCCAACACTAGCTGCTAGCTGCTAGCTTGGTTAGCATGGTGCATTTACAGTCTATGGTTAACTGTGATAATGCTAATGCTAATTTTGGCTAGCGAAAAACAGGCTTCAAACAAAATGCACTTAACAGAAAAATTGTACAGCTGACTCCTTAGAGGGTCCTTTTGTACAACCAAATGCTTAACAAGAACTGAAAACAAGAACTGAAAACACACTAATAGCGACAGCTATGCCTATATTCCTTTTATAATCTGGGGTTACGATATGTAACGTATGTAACCAACGTTGTTGCAGTGGTAGCCACCCTAAAGCATACCCTGCTTTATCGTCTATTTTACTCTAAATGGGATCATAATTTACAAAAGGAACATCATGCTGTATTGAAGAAGACTTGAAACTAGCGATTGAGATCATAAACTCATTGGGAAAATGTTTACTGAGGTAGTAAAACAAGTGAGAAGTAGGGCCATTTTCTCACACACTTCTATACAATTGGACATCTTTTTGCAACCAGTGGAGTCGCCTCCTACTGGCCATTAGAAAGAATGCAAGTTTAGGGCACTTCTGCGTTGGCTTCACTTTTCAGACCAAATGCAACTTGTTGCTTGCATTTATGCAAGAAAGTTTCTGAGTATGTGTGCTTTTATGTGTGTGTGTGTGTGTGTGTGTGTTTCCACGCACAGGAGTAAATATTGGAAGTCTGTACCCATACAAACCACGTCCGACTGAAATCCATCTACTTCCCCTGTACTGTCCCTTTACAGGAAGCTGTCATCTGCCTCTTTGATGCTAACTAATGATGGGCCGAGCAACTTGCCATAACCCTCCCAAATGTCAGTCCCCAAGCTTTGGGTTTCACCCCCGTATGGTCTCCTCATTCACTGTGTCACATTCATTTCTGCTGGGTAAGCAAACATAAAATACTGCCACTCCTCGTGTATCATTTAGATGGTCACATGAATGTTGAGGGTTATATATTACAAACATAAGCGCACACATGCATTCTTAAAAATGCATGAACACATTATCAAGTCAATCAGTCTTTTACAGGGCCAGTATTTACGACATCTCAAAATCCCTCCTAGGAATTACTCTGAAAGTTTAGCCAGGACTTAAAATACTTGCACCTCAGGGTACGTGAGTTCGATTCAGCACTTTTCAGCCGCCTACTTTTAAGTTTAGGAGATATCTACAGGCTTGTAGATTAAATATAAATATATTTTGGTTTGCTGTGACACTGCTGTTTGTCCACTCTCATGGCCTGTAAAACATTGTTCTTCAGAAGTTTCATTATCTATGATTTGACCATAGATTTTAAGAGCTAGCTAAGCCATGAATTTGTGTAAAATATGACTTCTTTCTTTTGGGTTTAGGGCAGGAAAATGATTGAATAAAAATGATATTGGAGTTTTGAAGTGCTATTAATACAATTGCAGTTGTTACATCATATATAACTGCAGTTATAGCTGTTTGTTAACAGCATTAAGAAGTTTTAATAGAGTATTTTTTGATGTTCACAGTTATTTTATATCAGGATTAGTGCTGCAACTAATTATCATTTTCATTATAGATTAATCTGTGAATTATAATCTTGATTAATCAATTAGCCGTTTGGTCTACAGAATGCCATAAAATGCTGAAAAATGTTCTAAAGCCCAAGTCACTAAAAGGTACTAAATGTCTTGTTTTATCCTGACCAACAGTCCACGTCCCAAAGATATTCAGTTTACTGTCATAGAAGACAAAATAAACCAGAAAATATTCACATTTGGGAAGCTGGAATCAGAAAATGTAGACATTTTTTCTTAAAAAATGACTCAAAACGATTAGTCGATTCTGAAAATTGTTTGCGATTAATTTTATGTCGATCGACTAATCGACTCATTGTTGCAGCTCTAATCAAGAATTCTGTATTTCCACACCTACCAGAATTTGCATGCATGTCCTATCATCAGCCACGTACCAGGGATTCATAATTTGCTATAACGCCTCTGCAGCTCCTCTAAGAAACCTGATCAAATCCTTTCACACCTTCGCCTAAAAGTAAGACCAAATATGTATCAAGTCGGGTTATTTCTACTCTGAGATTCTTGATAGATATGGGTCAAATACTGAATCAAGCCATGTCACAATATCATTTTCTCCAATTCTAAGGACTAGATGTTACTAGATATTACTTTACAGGTTGACCATTAAAATACCTGGGTTGGAAGAGAGAGAGAGAAAATATATGTTTTGAAATATCCATAATCTCTGGAGGAGAAAACAGGCTAGCCATTTTCATGTTTGTCTGTGATAAATTCTAATCAGGCAGTGTTTGATGGTGTGCATACATATCATTATTGTGTGTGTGTGTATGTGTGTCTGAATTCAGTCGTTAAATATTCATCAGAGAGCGTCATTGTTTTTGGAGGACTACATATGGGGTAATTAGAACAATAGTTTATATCTACATAAACAACTGCCTTCTGGTGCAGAGGGACTGAGCTTTAATGTCAAACAGACTGGGACAGAAGCATTCTGTGTGTTTGTGTGTTTGTGTGTGTGTGTGTGTCTGCACGCTTGTGTCTTTCTGCATGTTTGTCAGTTAGTGGTGGATGAATGTATGAGTTGTATGAATGCATGCATGCACATGCGTGTGTTTGTAATGTGAAACAGGCAATGTCAGTGTAAGCATTTATGTTATTTATGTCAGTGTGTATATGTGTTTTTCCATATATGTGTGTATGTATGTGTGTGCGTTTGTGTGAGTGTGTGTGTGTGTGTGTGTGTCGGGTGGGTGGGTGGGTGGGGGGGCATGTAAAATGTGAAACAGACAGTGGCAATGCCTCAATGGCACAAAGGGAAAGGCGTGACCATCTAAACTGCCCCCTGAAGAGCACGAGAATCCACCCCCAGCCACTGGTTATTGTGTGTGAGTGTGTGAGTGTGTGTATGTGTACTGTATGCAGCTGCAGGCGATATGAAAGGTCAGGTGGTACATTATTGATACCGGTTGGATTCTTAACACTGAAGAACACACAGAACAATTGGGGTTCCCTCTGATGGTCAGGAAGTTATCAGCATAATAGCATCCAATTAAAACTTCAGTCATCCTACATTAATAATCTTACATTAAGATTGTTGAATGTTGATGCAAAATGGCGCCTCTAGAAAGAGGTATGAGTACAACAGATCACAAAATTCACGGTTTGGATCTTATCACAGTTATGAGTCACGGCTCGGATCATTTTTCGGATCAGCAAAAAAAAAAGAAAAAAAAAAGGGAGACAAATATAACTTTGCTTTCCATTTACTCTGTAAAACACTGAAAGCCTCTGTGCAGAGCTGTTCCAAAATGTGAGTCAACATCTGTGTTGTTGCCTGGGAAACTCCTGGTAGTGTAGCTCCTTTTAAGGAACAGCGTAATGTGTGCGTAGCGAATGAGTGGTTAAGTAAGAGAGTGAGTGGTGGAAAAGTGATGGTGGATGCGAGCGGAGCAGAGGAAAAGGTCAGTAGTAAGTTACCAATCTGGCAGTAAATGTACAGTACAGGCTACAGTGTGTCAAGACCAAGAAAAGTCTCATCTGTTGTTTCCCCAACTGCTGGAAAAGTGAAGGGGGTTAGCTCCAAAGTTAGCAACAATGGGTAAGCCTAACCTGATGATGCTAAACAGAGAAATACAGAAGGGAGAAATGTGTGTAGGGTTAGGGGTCAGGGGTGTGTGCCGTGTAACATGTAACATTACAGCAGTGGTTCTCAACCTTTTTTGAATCAGTGCCCCCCCTTTCCATTATCCAGGTTCCATACCAACCTCCATCAATTAAAATGTAGGTTAATTGTCTTCCCTCAATATTAATGATTATTAAAGATTATTATACTGTATTATATCATTAAAAAAGCATGTCATTGGATGCCAGATAACAGATTAGTTAACTGGACAGTTGGAATATTTAATCATTAGTTTCCCAGGGAGCAATAAAGCCACCATAACAGTAACGGTCACAACATTGGGGTGTGTGTCATGTAGTAAAGTGGGTGTGTCATGTAGTAAAGTGGGTGTGTCATGTAGGTCCCAAAACATGTCACAAAATCACATTGATAATGAAAATATATTTATTTGTTTTGTTTTTTTTATTGGCGATTGCACATTCAAATACTTGTGTTTGTGTTTTATTCATTCTGGCAATGCTGTTAATGTGTATTAGATCATCAATCAATTTGACATTGATGTTAAATTTTTAGTAATGTGGTCATTGACTGTAGCCTGTGGTTTGGCAATATCACCCTTAAGGAGTTAGTCAATCATTCTTTTGGGAGAGTGTGTTCAGGAGGACATTTGTCTTTGATCCTGAGTGGTAGAAACCAACACCTGATGGGTACTTTTATGTCATAGGTTGAGAATTGTTTATTCTCAGATCATACTCCTTCATACCTCAGGTGAATGTCATGTCATCTCCTATTGGCTAGTTATCCATGGTAATGAGTTAAATAACAAAAAAACAAACCCAGAACCACAAGCTGCATTGCCCATATTGATGTTTTTACTGTTTTAGTTATTTTCCACCAAATTTCACTTGTCTCTCAGGTTATGATTAGCAGTATCACTGTGATAGCTAGCCTACGTCCGCAGCCCCCTCTGCCCTCTGCCCGGCCTGCGGTGGTGTTGAGGTGGCTGATGAAGTGATGTTTGTGTCTGTGGTGGTGAAGGTCAGCTCTCGCTTGTGTGTGTTGTCATTCAGTTGGTCTACCACAGAATTTGGTATTTCAGGGCCAGAAGAGTGGCTGAGAGCTATGTGTGCTGTGTGAGTGACTTCTTTGGCAGACATGGATATGATTATTTATGTGCATGTGCGTACACTTGTGGTTATATTTGCATTTTTTTGTGAATGTACTATGTTTATGAGAGTTTGTGTGTTGTGTGCTTTTTGTCTGCAAACCTGTTTTTTACCACATTGAATTCAAATGTCTGCTGGTTTGCTTTATGCAAATGATTTTTTTTTTTTAATGCAAATTTTTAGGATTTGGGAATGTGCAGTAGTTGTGCACTGGTTGTAGTATGTTGTGTGTGAGAGCATGTGTGTGTGTGTGTGTGTGTGTGTCCTATGAATGCATTGACATTTACCTTTGCCATCACATCCACAAACACCTCCCAAGGCCTTTTTCATCAGTTCCCACTGCCCTCCATGAAACAAAGTACAAAACTACCATTCTCAGCTTGGGAAAATCTTACCACAGCAGCATCATCGTTGACATTTCATGGCTTTGCAAAAGTGTTTACACAATAGGCAGAGAGGGTGTGTCTTTGCATCATTAATCTTTTATGTATGCTTTGTTTATTGGTGGCAACTTGACCACTACAAATTTGATTAAAACTGGGGAAGTGAGTGAAAGAGAGAGAGAGAGAGAGAGAGAGGAGGGGAGGGGCGATGATGTAGTTCAGACAGTAAATCAAAGCAAAAGTGGAGTTTTCATTTTGTCATAAAAGTCGACAGGGTCTTGGGGTGAATACATGCAGTTCATCTATTTTATTATGTTGTGGCATTTTCTATCTTAGCTCTTTCACACTCTTCCGCTTTATGCTCTCTCCATTATTTCATTTACTGCCCAGTCTACACTTCCACATCATTCTCGTTTTGTCCTTCTGACTTTCTAATTATTTAAAACCGCAATCGACAAAAATGAATACAGCCATTTTGATTTAATTATGTAGCCCCAAACTTGGAGCTGTAACATCATTTCACATCTGTTAAGTCATTTTAAGTATTGAAATGAAAAGAAATTAAATATGTGAATACAACTCAAAGATTTTCAGTCATAATTACAAGTAAACTTATCATTCAGAACTCAGATGTGTCATACTGCACGTATGACATTTCACTGATGCAGTCATGACCTGACATGTTTAAACCTGCACTTCTCCAGTTAATGGACCAAATATGGTGTCACCCATGTCTCTTATTGGACACTCCCATTACCTCTCTGCCAGTCTGGGACTGGCCTGATCGGCCTGAAGCCACATGACCATATATCCAACCCATCTTTGTAGATGGCTGATATGTGTCTGGATGTACACAACTGGCTGTCTTCTATATTTTTTTTTTACCTTTTTGAATTTTTTTTCTGCTTCACACCTAACCTACTCTGTTTAAATGTTGTTTGTAATGTGTTTTATGATGATCTTGATGAAGGCCACAAGCTAAAATGCGTTGGTCTAATAATAAAGTTGTTCTATATACTACAAGTGCTGCCGGAGATTTGACCTCTTTAGACTTTTGTCCCTTCTCTGTGCACCTTGGGAGTGGGTGAAGTTGTGCCAGAAACTGCACTATAGCAAAAAAAAAAGCTCAGATAAACTCATTGTACACTTCCTGCTCACCAACAAATGAAAGATGAACAAAGCTAACAAGTGGTAAACATGGTTGAGGATGTAGCAGCCAAGAGTTGATGGAGGCAGTTTAAAGCATCTACTGTATCACTGTAAAATGAATTAGGATACCTTGATATAACTTCTTTAATTAAGTGAAACCATTGGCGGCAAAGACGGTTATACTAATTTTAGTATTAATTGGAATTGTAATCTGTTCCTGCTTTGTTCTGTAAATCTTATATTCCTTTGTGTAGTGAAACAGCACAGACAATCTGACAGCCAAGACAATCTGATCATGTGTCTGATGATGTGTGTATTTAAAGACCTGTGCATGCTAATCATCTCCCCATTGTCCTTTTTCGTTAACATGAATTATACTAATGACTCAAAACTGACACGATGATTAGTTATCATGTAAAATTAAATTGTTGCTCATTCTATCTTTAAAGCCGCCTCCTCTCTCTTTTTCTCTGCCACGCCGCTCTCTTTCTGTCTCATCCTACCAGGACGCTAACAGGTGAGCAGAAGCTTCCTCTCTTAAGAGCCCCAGGCAGACCTGCCTCGCCCAGAGTCAGACCAGAGCGAGCCCACGGCCAGATGCACACAGAGTGGAAGCAAGAGGAGGGGTGATCCTGGGCTGGAAATATGAGTTGAGACAGGGAAAGCTAAAATGAGAAAAAAAAAAGAAGAGTGGCTTGAAAGCATACATGCAAAAGTGTACATTAGGAACAAATTAGATCAAACCACAGAAATGACATATGGACAAAGTGATATTGCAAAAACACTTGCAAGACTGAAATAAAGATTAATATGAGAAATCTTTCCAGTTGCAGCCATAATTGCAACCAAAGTACATATGTGGGTGCAGTTGTGTCTGTTTTTGTGTATATGTGTATGAATTACTGTATCAATATTCCCATTGTGGCTCATATTTAAAGGACTTTTCAATGACTTTCCATAGTGCAAGTCCCTGATTAAGAATTTTGCTGTTTGGTTTTCTAAAGAAATGCCCCCAGTTGGTCTGTAAATCTCCAGCGAATGTAGTGAATGTGTGAAGCAAATTGTTAAATACTCTCTTCAGTATTCCTGACCTGTTTTTTAAATTTCTGTCTCCATGAATTTTCCTGTCTGGAACACACTCAAAATTCCAGAAATTACACAACTAGAGGAAACCATATTTTCACACAGCCCATTTGTGCATCTGTGAATTGTGTTTATGTCTGTCTGCACAGCATACATGTATGTAATAATAACGTATTTTATGAAAACACCCTGCACACACACACACACACACACGCCCTGGACCTCCTTACTGTCGGTTGATTATAATGATGTTGATCCTGGAATTGAAGCTTCACTCAGTGCTATTCTGCTCTGGGTAAAAGCGTTAGCAAAATACATAAAATGTAAACACAAAAAAAATGACTGTTTCTATGCTCCCGCTGCCACTCTACACACAAACACACACACACACACACACATGCCCCCTTCCTTGGTTTCGATGATGATCCAAGCAGAGAGTTTTCATGCCAGAGGAAACACTAGCTCTCACCAGCTGGCCCGATCCGGCCACCAATCAAGTCATCTGCTTCTTAACGCACACACGGACAGACACATACACATGAACACGTGTAAATCTGTGCACTGCTAACACACACATGCTCACACACACACCCTCAGGCGTACACAGGCATGAGCATTACAGCGAACAGACATCCACCTATAAACACACACACAAACAGTGCACATTACCATTACTCCCACATATAGTGCACATACAGAATGCAGTGTATATACCTACATACTCACATATTTTACTACACCTGTGAGGACATACATACACTCACATCGGGATAATATGCTTTTTGAGCAGCAGTGGTGAATTGAATGTGGAATTGTAGCGCTCTTTCTCTCTTTCTGTGAGTCTAAAGACCACCAGGGAGCTCAGTATGGCTAAATGGCTGCTAGTAACAACTGCCGCACTGTCAGCATGCAAACCTTAGGGACCTCATTATTTATAATAACACTGCATTGTAAATATGAGGTATAAATAGGACCAACTTCTTGTTTAGTTTCTCCACCATGGTACTCAAAATTCAATTGAATAATAAAAAAAAAAAAAAGCAGCAGTGATGGAGCAGCATTTTAACATGTTTCAGCGTTGTGGTTCACACTGTTTTCAAGAGTGACTTCAAATCATGTGACAGTGGTATTAAAAATAGAACACACTATTAAACTGTACAAATAGCTAGATGTCATTTTTATCTTGAATTTGTGGTTTGGCGGCTTCTTATTCAGTAGAGTTTGTGATTCAAAACATCATCGGGTAAATGTCAGGTTTTGTCATTGATAATTAAAAAGCAAGAGCTTTTATTTAGATCTATTATTTTGACCTGACATTCATCTATTTTACAGAGAACAGTCAGTTGTGACTAGTGGGAACTTAAAACTCACAACATGACTTGAAGAGATCTGCTCATGGAGGCACTCTTCCTTTTCTCTGCCAGTTACTGTATGCTTCTCAATTATTGTACTTCAGATTCAGAACGACTTAAAATGCCAAATACAATAAAAATACAGGAACCTGTCTTGGTGACATAGTTTCAGAGTTCCACAGTACCCAGTGACACACATGGTACAAGGAAAATCGACCTCACATATTGTATGAAGTTTCACATTGGTGAACTGCACCATAAATTTTACTGACCGCTTTTCTCTTCATCCTGAAACACTGTTTTGACTATGCAAAACAATGGGTGAAATTCAAGCACCGCATAAGTCACATAAAACCAAAGAGCTGGTTTCTCAGCATTGCTTTTCTCTCTGTTTTGGTTCCAAGTCTGACCAGAGCTCTGGGTCTGATTTCAATCTGCAGATACTTTTGCAGTGGTCCAGATACTTTCAGTGTCAGGGGGGGAAAAAAAAAGCTAAATACTGTACAAAAAACATTGCAAGACGTAATCAGATATGCCATATGACATTTTCTTCTCCCAAACTCAAAGTGCATTCGCTCTCACACACATGCAGACACTCGCACAAAGACAGAAAAGCACTCACATGCCCACGTATGGATGCAGACACAGAGTACGCTCCAGCAGTTTCACATAAAGTGCGCACAGACAGAAATGTACGTGCACAATAACACACAAACGCATACACTGTCTGCCTGCTTACCAGAGAGTCATAGCCTTTTTCCGCAGACAATCCTTCACTGTTTCCTCCAGTCTCCTAATTGGCTTTACCCAGACCCAGCCCACAGACCTGAGTCAGAAACAATTAAAAACTCCATTTATATTCCTGCAGCGAGCACATGGGCTCCCACAGTGTGTGTGACTACTCACATCAGCCCTCATCATCTGTGTGTGATTTTAAACTTCAGGCCGCTTTCCATATTTATTTGAACGTGGTCTGACTTGAAAGGTTTGTGGACTGAACAGCGAAAAGCACTTTTTGATCAGACAAATAATCTACAGCTCGTCCAACGTTATCTTTTAAATAAATATCTGAATCAGAAAATATTAGCTTTCCAAGCGGCCTGTTTATTGTTTGAGTTTTCTGAGGCTTGAACTGACTAAGAAAACACTTTTTCTTTTACGTCGCCATCATTGATTCAAAGGCCTGGCATTTCAAAAGGGGGCCTGACGGAGGTAATAACCACATTTGACTAATAAATAATCCCTCATCTCCATCCTAACGTATAGGAACATACCACTGAATTGGCCCAATCCTGCACAGGAGTAGAGCTTTCCAGACAGTTTCCTTAACAACCATCTTAGAACATACCACAAATGTATAAATGACCACATACTGTAGCAAGGAAAGAAAAAAAAAAAAGACAGAATCTCTGTTTTACCCATGTAACCAAATCCAGCATATGGAAATAGATTCTTATCAGAGTCCATTTGGTTTTTATTTGTATTGCGGGCAGTAGAGGACTGATTTAATGACAGGAGTGGATCTAAAATAGGATGTGGCATCACTTGAATCTGAGATTTGAGATTAAGCTGTCAGCATTACAGGAGTGATGGCAATAAGAGTCTTTAGTGTACCTTCTGGATCCAGTGTTGTCACTGTAAAATGTAGCTTGATGCACAGGCAAAGCTCTTGCTGCTGGGAAACAAGAAAGTGATACCTGATTAAAGTGCATATCAGCATAGATAATATCATCATCACTGTTGCCTTCTTAGAAGAGGACATCCACTTGGCAACAACATTATTTACATTGAACGACTTTTACCAACAATACGGTAATTATTTGTCTTTTTTTTTCAACAGGCTTAGTTTATAGACAAACAATGCAGACAAGAAGAAGACAAAGACACAATAGAGTAAGTAAAGAAACTAACATAGACAGAGATTAAATAAATTTGGCATGCATGTGTATATGCGTGTGCGTGTGCATGTGTGTGTCTATAATATATGAGGTGTTTGTGGAGATGAGCCTTGCGTGCCAGGGGCCACAGCAGGTGCAGTGCATCTCTGGAGTGCCGTGTCCTAGTATGTGTTGGGTGGGTGGTATCTTTCTCCCCTCATCATCTCAGCTTTCTCCATCTTTCTTCCCTGTCGATATAAATAAAAACAGACAACTCGCCACAGAGCAGCAGGGGGGCTTCTGGAGCGAAGGAGACAAGCTTTTGGGCGACTGCGAGGGGCTTGAGAGGTGTTGGTTTGAGATTCTCTGTGGTTATCTAAGGACACTTGAGCACAACTGCAACTTATTCCGATCAGACGGTTTAACTTGTTGAATGATTTAAATCAACAGTTCATGAAATCTCACATATTTTATCCCAATATGTGGTTCAATAAGTCCTCATACCAAAACAATAAGTGGGCTGGCCTGCCAGTGCATTTTATGGTTATGATTTGGTCAAGGTTAAGCAAATGAAATACTTGGTAACGGTTAGGGAATGTTTGTGGTCATAATTAAAGGAAACCAACATTGAGTGTTGGCAGGACACAGGACAAAAACCTCCTGTCTACCAGCGTCAAAATCAAACATTTTGCGACCCATCTCAATGTCACATTTTTCTGTGAATGTTACACTGTGGTGTTTCTGAGGAGGACAGTCTCTGTAGGTTTTTTGGGGGAGTACAAGAAGCTTTTTTTTTTTTACATCCTGAAATCATAATTCATAAAGAAATTTAAAGGAAAGGATGTGGGGGTGCCCTGGTAGCCGAAGGGTTACTGTGCATGCTACATAACCACAACGTCCTTGGCTCGGTTCCAGCCGCAGATCTTCGTTGCATGTCATACCCATCCCTTTGTTTCCTGTCTGCCACCTCACCATCGACTTAAAGGAAAGAATGTGGGTTCAGTTTTTTGTTTGGTACAGTTACAATAGACAAATTGTGGTTCCAGAAGCAGAAACAACAGGTTAGCTAGCTTAAAAGACTGTTTACTGGTAGTGTTAGATCTTAACGGTTTAGCAAGCAGGTCAAAAAATCAGGCAAATAAACAGAACTGGCAGACAGCTGACATATTTTGGAACATATTTCATACAGGCAGCAGGTGGGAATAGATACAAAAAATCTCAAAGGCAACATAAAGAGAGTTAAGTTTCTAACGTTCCTGTAGAAATACAAGGACTGGTTGCTTATCAGGAGCAGCGTAGAAAGTAGGTGACTTGGTCAGGTGATTTAAAGGAGGGAAATATTAGAAAACACTCTGTATGCCTGTAAAAAATCTCGGTCACGATCTGTGTCAGACTGCACAAAATCAATTTGAAGCATGTCAGATTGTTCGCTGAATGTGTGGTGAATCGTAGCCCTACGATTTAAACAGAAAAATGTACATGAAAATCACTCAAATTTCTTTTTTGTTTCACCTCCATCATTTTGGTTTTTGTGCAACAGATGTATTAAGGAGCACAAGTGTGTTTTCCACTAAACTTTATTCAAAAAAACATCATGCCAACCTGTGCATTATGTGTCATTTCATGTCGTATTCTGATTGGTTTGTTTGTAGACGTGGGTCATAGCAGCAGTCTGAAACTGTCAGGCTGTCTCACGGTGTGATCTAGGAGCACCGTTTTGGATTGATGATCAAAGATTTCACCATGTTTCTCTCATGACTGTCAACTTTTATCTCAAAAAGCCCAAAATCGCACAGTGTAAAGAGGCCACAAGGAGACAACATCTGAGATTATGCTTTAATTTGTGTGTCTTGAGGAAGGAGACGACGCAGGAGGAAAGTATAATGGTTTGTGTTGACAGTCAAGTCTTCTGAAGAGAGCAGGATAATTTAGTAAAGGTCCCTAATGCCCTTGTTTTTGTTCATGAACTAAACCAGGATACATTTACATACACCAGTACATTACTCTGTTTCCTCATGGCAACATTATTTTGCATTGTGTTTGCATTTGTTTGTGTGTGAGAAACAGAGACAGAGTGAGGGATCAATGGTCTTAAGTCCAAATGTGTGTTTTGGAGTATATCAAGGATTTAAGAGATACAGAACGAGCAGTTAAAGACAAGAGAGTTACTTTGTCACAATAACTTCTTATGTCTGTTTTTCTAGCTGTGTTGTTTATTCATTATTTGCACATACTCTCAGCCTCCAGGATGGTGCCAGATGTGGTTGCTAGGAGACATGTAAGCACTATACCAGTGTCCTTTCATTGCCTATTAAACATTAGATCACTGATTTCATTATAGCTGCATTATGTAATGTACTTTTTGTGGGTTGAGAAATGATTCCTTCAAAGAAATGAAGACATATTTTATTCTGCTCCACCCTACCCCACCCCAGCATCTCCATTTTGCCTGTGGGAGTCCTGTTATGAACTGTTGGAGACTAGCAAAATCCCCTTTCTCCAGTCCCCCCACCCACATAACTCCCACCATCTCCATTCCTCCTATTCACTCCTCTTCCACCCCAGCACCTCCTTTTCCCTCCTCTTCCTCCCCATCACCCTCCTCTGTCTCCTCTAGTAATGGATTACATGTCTCCACTCAGCCTTTCCTGTCCTCAGTGAATCATGGGGCCGAAGCCAAGGGTGGACTTTGGGGGTGGGTGGGAACTCCAGCAAACCAAGGGGAAAATCCAGATATTGGGTTACTGTGTTCTTAGCTCCAGATATGATGTAGTGAGTGTGAGTACTGGTGCATAGTGGGGCCTTTCAGTATCCACACATCGTAGGGTGAGGTCCATGTGGAAATATGGGATGAATCAGTGGCGAGAGGGAGGAAGAGACAAGAGGGTGATGCTGGGAGGACTCAAGAGGGGGATACTAGCACAGCTACTATATTTCTTCTAGACTGTGAAGTGCTTATAAAGCACATTTGTGTACACAACCTTTGCTTGAATTTCCCCTCATTTTACACAACACAAGTATCACTTTTACCAACTTAAGAATCCATCATTATCTATTGCGTGATCTGTCTGTATCACACACAAAAAAAAAAGTGTTCTGATGTTTTTCTACGGCTGAAAATGTAACTCATACTATTTGAATTAGCGCTCTCTAATAAAAGCATGTGACTGTTTTAAATGTGGATACCTTCTAGGACAGACAAGTAAAGATAAAAACATTACAAACCCAACCTCAAAACAGCAAAAAAAGGGAAAATAAAAACACTGTAGGATAATTGGATAGAAACTTAATTAAGGCCTGAAACACCACAGAGGAAAGTGGTGAATAACAGCGTCCATAGTATGACATTAATTCTGATGCGACTGTTTGGCTATCTGGCATGACTGAAATATAATTAACATCAGAGCTCCTTGTCATGTCAGATGCTAATTATTTGCTTTGTCTGTGTGCTGTTAGTTGTGTCTGCAGCGGCTGCCTGTGGTTGTGTGGGACAGCAGGACTTTGTTGGCTTTGTTCCGTCTTTGGCTGGGACTCCTGCATATGTCAAGTCCAAAGCTTAGATGCAGTGGTAGATTTGTTGGGCGGCGGTGAAATACTATTACAGTGGAGTGAGGACAGCGCTGAAAGCTAGCGTAGCTGTAGTTCATCGACAAACATCTTAACTCCCCTTTTTCATCCCTGTAAATCAGACTAGTCAGGGGCTTAAGTGCCTGACGCAGCCAAGGGACACACCAGTCAGACGTTGTTGAGGAGGTGGGGAGGTGGGGGAGGGGGGGGAGTAAGCGAGCGAGTTGAGAAGAAAGATAGAGTTGTTCCATTTCACAAAATTCCTACACTGAGCCTGTATAGTGCAGTATGAAAACTCTTTAATTTTCCATTTGAATACTGAATATTTGAGAGTGGACCAAGAATACTGAATGCAATTCCAGAAAATTGACAGATGTTCATCATAATGTGGGGTTGATATTGTGGAAATCTCTGATTTATTTTACTAAAATAAAATATTGTATTATTATTTTGGTAGGCACTCTGCTTTTTTTTACTTCCGTTTTTTTCTTCAAGCAACAGGCAAGTAATATTTTTAGTAGGTTGAAGTTAATATGTTGTTCTTTCCGCTCATATTGAGATAAGTGTGTTATGATGTTTGGGTAAGTGACGGCTCTGTTGGCGTGATACAGTGAAATGAGCTTTAAATGAATGAGTTCCAGTGTATTCAGGTGTCACGGTGGCCCTAATACACAGAGAGACTGTCATGGGTCCAAACTATGGCATGCTTGATGACAAGTTTCTTTGTACTGCTCATGTAGGAGATGACACAGTAAGATTGAATACAGTTAAAGTTGATTATTGGTCCAGGCAGTTTTTATGTGCAGCTACGTTTTACACACATTCAGTTTGAGACCTCTACTTCAGTGCTAAATACGCACAAATGAAGAAAATCCAACTCTGCCATGACCAAATCAATGTCTGAAAATAGCTGCACACACAATCAAACACAAATTGTGCTATAGGTTATTGAGTTACCTCAGCTGAATGCATATACTAAACGTGTACAAGCCCAGTGTGGTTCTAGCAACTTGAATATGACCTACGGACAGAGTCACCTCGTTGAAAATGTGCAGAGCAGCACTTAGAACAGTAGGAAAGTGATGAGTGTGTGTACAGTATAAGCTTTTGACCTAAGATCTCAAATCCCTCACGTAGTCTAAGTGTCCATTTGTGCTCTGCAGTCAAGTATTTCAGTTGTAGGCAAAGGTTGTTTAACAAATATGAAAATTTTGACACACAAAGTTCAAATGAGTGCTCTGTGGGATGCCATTGTGGCAACACAAATTCAGTGCGTCTTAAGGTTAGAGTTATTTTTCCTGCAAGCTCCTCGGATCTGTTTCTTATAACCTACACAGTACATATACAGTATATTTTAATTTTTTTGTATTTTTCACTCTTTTTAACACCTTTTTATTGCATACAGTATAATTAAATTAATCTGATCTACGGCTGCAAATGACAACTATTTTCATTATTGATTAATTTGCTGATTATTTCCTTGATTGTTTCATCTATATAAGGTAAAAGTAAAAAAAATACCAATCACAGCCAATGATCCAAAACCCAAAGAAATTCATTTTACTATCATACAGTCGAGCTGAAGGAAAGCAGAAAATCTTTACACGTGAGAAGCTGGAAATAGAGGATATTTGGCATTTTTGCTTGAAAATAACTTAAAGAATAATCGATGATCAAAATAGTTGCCAATAATTTTTCTTTTGATTGACATCGATTCAAAGACAAATCATTGCAGCTGTGATATAATCTTCATTAAAATATGGCAGCATCTGGAAATCTTATAGTGTCACAAAGTCAGACAGAAATTCCATCAGTAAAATTACAAACTTTAAAAACAGTTTTATGACAGTCGTTTTAAGACAGACATTAACCCCCTCCCTAAAATAGTGATCCATCATTTCAGCTGTTGAAAGGGGGTTTGGGTTTGAAGCAAAGACCTTTTGGCCAGTTTACAGCTCACATTCATAAACTGCAGAGGAGTTTCTTGCTGTCAGCTTAGTATGTATTTTAAGGTAAAAGAAAGCCAAAATAATGACTTTAATATCATTGTTAATGTGCTGCAGGCGGTGTTCTGGGTCAAAGTGACACTGACATCAGCTAGCTTGAGATTTAGAGTTATACTTTAGACCCTGATCCAAGCTTTTCATCAGTATAATAATTTTTAAAAATGTTTTTTTTTCAGACAGTGAGAGAAGACAAAATGTGCTTTGCAATGTGCTGAATACAGCACATTGGCTGACGGTGACAAAAAATAGTGAAATACAAATCTATCAATGATTATCATTTAATTTGCCTTTTATTTATATAAATGCAAAATTATTATTGTGCTTCTTATAATGGGCCTCATTACATTTCTTTGAATCCACACAGAAAGCAGGATAACAACTATTCTGTATTCTGTAACCCAACTCATATTCTTGTTAATCACAGCAACATATAGCTAACACCATGGCCAACAACCCCATGCACTGATCCTGCAGCTAACATCCTCAGTTTTAATTGGCCGCCTTTATGAGGAGTCTGTATGTTTAATTCCACACAAGTTTGCTGTTGACTCATCCACCTCTATGAAGGTTGTCTGTTCTCTTGCTCGGAATTAATGAAACTCACCACGTTCCTTTCCCGACTTCAAATGTACAGAAGCTGTCTGAAGTGCCAAAATCTCTGTAACACCGAGTCCTTAATGAGCTCAGAGTTGCCGTTTTCACCTGACTCCCCACTATTTATTACCTGTGGAACATGTGAAATAATTAGTTGACTTTCACAGCGGGGCTAACCACGGTCTTTTCATCAGAGAGGTATGCGGGTTGCATCACCTGATTGTGGCCTGCAGACATAGTAAACCTCCACTACTTTAAAGATGAGAGCCTGCTTAAGGACATACTGTATGAGAAGTGGCCATTTTTACATAATACAGTACATTATTATTTGCATGATAAGGAGGTTCTCAAAGGAAGCTGCACTTGGCAAGGCTAAATATCTTAACATGCGGCAGCACATTACCAATACATACAGTATACTACAATAAGAAAACTATGATAAAATGATGATGATTAACCTGTTTTGTGAGGTATCGGTTAAAAAAAATATTATTTTTGTAATTATTTGTAAAAAAAACAACAACAAATGAATGGTGGTGGCTGGTTAATAAAATAAAATAAAATAAAATAAAATAAAATACAGTAGTCTTATTGCTGTACTATTTTGAAAAAATAATGTTACCAGTGAAGTTAGAGAACACCAGACTACTGTAACAGGAAAGGATTGACGTTCTGGTATTTTTATGAGATTTAGCGGTAAGAATAGTTGGACCACGGTGAGCATGAAAAATCATTTTTATCCTTTTTTATAGATTCAGATATTTTGTTTTATTCTGATAGGAAACCCATAATGGACACAGAGAAGGAGAAACACGAGATAGAAATCAAGTGGAGGCACTCTAGCAGCACGCACTGTACATAAAAGAACATTTGAGAAGAGCATCGCACTGAAACCAAAAGCTTTTTCAGTAACTTTGGAAAGGCTATAAAGTGGACGGTAATGAATTGTGTTCTCCAACTTTACTTTCTTTTGCGAAGGCAGGCTGCACCTTTATGAGGCAAACACTCACTTTCTCTCCTTCATTTCCCAGATTAACTGGCTTGCACATTAAATTCTTGGCTTGATGTCAATGACTCTGTAAAATAAATGAAATCAACTAAATTGAGTTGGATTTGCAACATCTGTCCTCTACAAAATGAAGAAATAAAAACTCTGTTGGACTACATTTGCATTTCTACAAACTGTTCTGCGCACTCTTTGATATTAAAAGTGAGTATCTTAAAAATGTACAAAGAGTACTGGGACAGCATTTACAGTTTAGGAAGCTAATGCTTTTCTCCGGAGTGACCTACAGTCAGTGGAACAGTAAAGCTGGAGTCTAGTTTTCAATACTAAAATACTTTACTGACTTTACTTAGACAACAGAAAATACGAAGTCAAGTTCAGGATATTTTATAACATAATTTAAAACAAAACAGAAACAGGAATCTTATCTTCAATCTCATGAGTTTAATATCAAATATCCACAACATTTTGTTCATCAGCAGACCAACCAGTGAACAAATTCAGCTTCTCAGGTCTGGGATTCCCCTTCCACCACCATGGCCTTCATACAGGTTCATTGTGAAGAATGGGCAGTGTGTGAAGCCCTGATGTTTCCTATGTGCCGTAACCGGTTAAACAGACGGATGTGTAGCTGTAGTAAATGAGGTGTTGAGAGAAGAAGCCCTTTATGTCCCTCTATCCCCTACCTTCCACCACTGACATATTAGATCCTCCTTTGCTTTCCTCCAGCTCTTCTTGCACTTGATGATCTTGCTGTTATGCTAAATCTCTAATGCCTTTTCTCCTTTGCTCTTGTTGTCTGTATACACTTAGAAATTTAGTGTTATATTATGTGCTATTATTGCTTTTACCTAAAAAAAATACAATTTTACAACACAATATAACAATGGCTAATAGGCCAAAATGTTTTTCATTAAACAAAATCACACTGCTAGAGAAACAGGGAAGCATGGAAATTTGATTTGCTGTCAATGGTGACTTTCTAGGCAGACAAGATTAATTGCCTACATGTTTCCCTACTTTCTCAGTTCTTCAGAAAATGAATAAATGCACCTCTATCCCGATGTGATCATTCTTTGGACGGCAAAACTCCTGCGCACTTTACCACTTGATAATAAAACTTGGGACATTCCTAATATGGAAGGTGCAGTTTGCCATTCAAAAATGTATTTTATCAAAGGAAATGTTGTACGTTAATTTAGCATTTCTTCCTTTTTCGTTTAGAGTTTTTCTTTCGTCTGGCTCCTGTGAAGAATTTTGGATATGCTTAAAACCTGCCTTTTCTCATAAACCCTCTCTTTACTAGCCAAAAGTTTACTTAAGACCTTCAAGCTTTAATATAAAGACGATAAATGTTTCCAATGTTCTGGTATGAGTGTGAATTCTGTTTGATTGAAACAAGGTGGCATGCTCTTGATTTAACCCCCTGAAAGGCGTGTCAGTCCAAATGCTCTCCTAATTTGACTAATCAGAGTCTGGCCTGTCACAATGGCCTCCAAAGCCAGAACAGCCAGAGAAATATGTGCCTTGACTGGCCTAATGACATTTTACACATAATAAACTTACTCTTGGACACCATTTACCACTACAGGGAGCCGGTTTGAGAATTTGACACGACTTTTACAAGGCCCAGGGTAGTTGGTGTTCTCTAAACTGCTTTTGCCTGGGGTGAAAATGAAGCTTGTGATTAAACCTTTGTGCATAAGAATAGTCAATGTAGCATGTTCTGATGAGGAAATAGGGTACTGACACAATACTACAGTATGTGCTGTTTTATGAATTGTGGATACACTGTGAGCACTCTAGGAGTTTTGAGAAATAGTAAAAATTCTCCATTTTTGATAGTGAGATTTTACCAGTTTTAGCTCTCATTGCGATGTTAACGCTAAGCATTGTGTCTAATAATCTGTGGAAAATACACAACAAGTATCACATTTTTGTTTTTACAGTATTACAATATAATTAAATAAATAATTTGTCTCTGAAAACACTAAAGCTGCACAGGGAAAATGCCAATGTTGCACAGTGCAACAGTTTTTTTGAAAGACTTGTACTGAAAATGCAAGCTAGGTAACGTGAGTAAATTGGACACAAAGTTTAACAAGTTTAACAACATGGTTTACCTGTAATTGTTTTATATTAAATGTTACCACTAGAACAATAATTCTGCACACTGTATTAGGAGTTTAGGGGATTTGATTGCTTTGTTGGACGGTGTGTATTTTGTCGGGTGGAATTTCCGGCTCATTTGGTGATTAAATCTAGGAATACAGGTGTATACATAGACATTTTGTCTATTGCAGGTGAAACTGTAACTGTAATGATGCTGATAATTATGATCCTATTGACAAAGAGCGTGCAAACTATAGAAAGAAAAAGAGAGAAAGAGTGAAAGTGACAGAGGGAAAGAATTGAGTGCACAGGAAAATTGACCCCCCAAAAAGCTGCCATTGTCGATGATGGATTCCTCCCTAATCGAAACAGTTTGCCCAGTCGCCCAGCTGGGCTTCATGTGCTTTTGATTACTCTCCGCCATTTAGTTCCACAAAATTACATGCTGCCTAATGGCCTTTTAATGGTTATAGGTTTCTCTGCTCTTTAATGAGCCTGCACCAGTTGGTTGCTAATGCCCTATGGAAATTTGGCAAACGTCCAGTGTGGTTAAGTATATTTCCCTCCAGTTTACAACTTTGTTGTGTGGAATCACAAACAAGGAGGCTGGGTGTGAGATGTGGAAATGCGGCTCCTGCTTCTCCTGTTGGCTTGTTTTGTTTTAGCGTAGAGGCGATCTGCAAGGCTCCATGATTGTGCTATTAGGCGTTTGATTGTTTGCACTCCAATGCTCCCTGTGATTCTTCTGAGGCGATAATGTGGCGACATCTTTACACACAAATGCAACGCACACACACACACGCTTGCAACACAATGTGTTAAGGTAATGCAATGGTAAACACGCATTAAGGACACACAGCACTGCTAAACATACCTTTTTAAAGACGTGTTCAATGGGAGGCTGTCAGGAGTCTGCGTGGGTCAAGTGGTCAAGGTGAGAAAGTTAACTCCCTGAACTGACCTTAATCATCACCACAGCCATTACTGATGTTTGTGTGATTTTTATCTCTACGGCACGTCTGTTTTCGTGTCCTTATGTGTGTGTGTGTGTGTGTGTGTGTGTGTGTGTGTATCTGTGTGTGTTTGTGTCTTTAATGGGGACGTTAGCAGCTGCTTTTTGATGAGTGCCTGTTTACTGGACCTAATTAAGCAGAAAACGGCCACACATCTCCCCTGCTAAAGTACGACCCCAAACAGATGGCCTGAGGACCCATGAGGCCGTCTGACACCTTGCTCGCCCTGGATGGTCACTCAGCGGCCAGTCTAAAAAAAAACCCCAAAACAAACAAACAAAAAAAAAAAAGACCAGACCAGTCTCCAGTACCCCTGTCATCACCATCCGACTTTAAACAAGATCATTATCATACCAGAAGTTACCATCAGATAAAAAGCAGTTTGCCAGAGCAGTAGAAAGACTGACGCATAGATAGATTATTAGATATAGTTCAGTTCAACTAATATTTGTAAATATATCAATCTGATATGATTAACGCAGGGCTTTGGGGTAGAACATATTGTGCACATCTCAGCAGAAAAGTTGTAAAACCGAACGTCTGGTTTTTGTCTATTGCCATTCGTTCATCTCTTGGGGTTATTCCCATCTTTAAGCCCTTCTTCAGAATTTGACAGGTCTTGGGCAAAAACAAACTGCCCGATTGCCTCGAGGAGGAACTCTGGGATATGTCTTCCGCTTTGTTATTCTTCATATTGCTTTATCTGTCTGGAGTCTGACAGAGGCTTACCTGAGGGGACGTGCAGGACTTCTGCCGACACTAAACGGATCACGGAAGCATCTCGCTACACGCCTGGCTGATGAAGACATCACCACATAGCTATGCACAGGGAGAGATGACTCCCCAGGCCCGCAGGCACCATCATGTTTTAAAGAGTTTTAACTATTACAATGGTTAACTAAAGAGCCCCTCATGGACTGTGGTTGGTTGCACTACCAGTAGCTCTAATACTTCTACTACCAATGTTTTTTATTACTGCAGTTACTTCTACTCACTTGTACTGTAGCACTACTAGTGTTGCTACTGTTTTTTGTAATGAATGCAGCTACTAGCACCACTTTACATTACAGCTACTGCTACCACCTTTACAAGACTAGTACTACTTCATTACCTCTACTAAACACATGTACTGTAACTAAACTCACTTCCGTTAGTTTGACTATTCTGAAAGGGATGCATTTATGTTTTATATGTATAGGACAATCAGTCTAATTAAGTACTTACTTAATTTGTATTTTGTCTTGCGGAAAGCAAAATCTGTTGAGTCACAACTCCAGTTCTGTTGTCCAAATGAATCATCACCATCTGTGGAAATGGCTGCATGTCCTTCACAGATTGAATATCATTACTTATTTGGACTGTTCTTGTTTCATAGCTCTAAGAAAGGAGTTCTCTGGAACCCTGCTGTGATATGTGTGTGTGTGTGTGTGTGTGTGTGTGTGTGTGTGGTGTGTGTGTAAGAGGAAGGTGTAACAGTACTCTAGAGGGCAGCAAGAGACCATGTAGGATGAGTGGTGGTTCTGGGATGTTTAAGATGGGGTGGGCAAAGGTGGCTGAGGGTTGCATGAGAGTGGCACTTGTTTTTCATCTTGCTTTTTGCAGAGGCTTTGATACATCCATATGAAGATGGTAGTAAGAAGAACTCACAGGCAAACAAACACCCTGCAGGGAGGAAGAAGTTCATGATGGGGGTGGCATCTAGCATGGCCAATGAAATTTCAGGACCCCTGTCCAGCTATCCTGGTGGATGCACCTTTGTGTACTGCAGGATGGAGCATTTGTGAGAACTAAATGATTAAAAGAATACAAACTAATTAAATCTATGTGACAGGAGGGAGGCCTAATTACAACTCAGTCATGTGGAGCTTGCCTGAAACAAATGATAGGCAAAAAAAAAGATTGTGAATGATGGTTAGTATTTGTTAATAAATGAAATCAGTTATACTGACAACTTATAATACGTTGCAGTTTTTGATTTATATCTTTTATAGTTACTATGGTCAACAAAGCACACACTAAAACAGCAGAACATACATTCTAGCATATATGTCAGGTCAGTCCATAGATCAGATGTGATAAATAGGATGACATTCCATGTTAGTCCATGAAAATCACCTTCATACAGTTTTACAGCATGTTGATAATAAGAGCTGAACTCTATTACAGGATTGTCCCCTGTCATCACAGTCCCAGAGTAGACTGAGGAGAACTAGAAACCCGACTCTGCTGTTTGTGAGTCCAGGGACGAACAAGCAGGATTAGTCTTGGAATGACAAGGCCGCCGAACATTGTGAGCCCGTACAAACAGTCTTTGAGTCCATATCCCCTGCCGACAACATGCTATGTTTTAACATTATGTTCCTGTACTGTGCGTATGCAGTAAATCACTGTATCAAAGAGGCATGGAATGGCATTGGTTGATACCAACCCCTTGTCAGTGGTCTCCTGTCAGGCACAGTGAGTTAAGAGGGCATATGAAGCTAATGGCACATGACCATATGCTTGTTTTAATGGAAAATCGGTCGTTGGAAGCTCACAGCGTCGCTGGACAGCTATTGTTTTGAATTTTTTAAGAATCAATCAAGTGAAATTTTCTGATTGCAAAACTAGAGTTGCGGACTGCACACCATAAACTGAAAAATACTGGATGTGTGTAATCAACAAAAAACGAACAAAAAATTACTCATTACTCCTTAGCATGGTGTATATCCAACGAGATTACTTCGAGTATACTGTACATTTGACCTTTCCCGATGTAAATGCTGCCACTGTTACACCAGCCCTCTCACACGTGCAAAGACGCCAACATAACTGACTATATTTGGGAGAAAAATAGGTCAGTGACACATGTCGAGACAACGGCTGGGGTTTGGCAAACAGCGTTGCCATAAACATGGTGATCAATGTGTAAATGTCACTAGTCTTGGGAGCTGCACAGGGCTTTTAATTTGTTTGCTTTTACTACCTATCAGAGAGACAGGATGCCTGTTATGTGCTGCCAAATCCACTCAACATGCCCCAACAGCCCCTTGACCTTTTACACCCTAGTTTACGGCATGGAAAACCTAGACATACAGCCCATACACTGGCGGTATACAGTAGCCCATAACTTGGCATATAAGAAATGTATGCCCTGTCAAAGGCCACTCTGGGGCCATGTTAAACCTTTCAATTTAAGATTCAAGGCAGAGCCAGAATAAAAAAGTGTACGGTGAACAGCGTCAAGCAGCAGAAAGAAACTTTTTGCAGCTGTCTGTGCTGCTTAAATATATTTAGTGTTGTAGCTGGAAAATGCTTACCATGAGTGTAAGGGAAAAAGAAATCTTACCAGTCTTACCAGTGTCAGATATATTAGTACAAGAAGGAAATTAAATGTCTTCTTTCTTCCTTGCTGTCACACACATGCATTTACACAGTGACATACTGTACCGCTGTGGAATTGGACATCGTCCCCGCTGAGAATCTATTACAGTCGCACACAGTCGAGCACACGCGCAACCTTCATTTCATTTCGCAGGAACAAATTGAGCAGAGTCAAGCAGAACAATGAAATTATGTCATATATTTATTCACACATGCATGTTAGGCATATGAATAAAAAGAAAATAAGACAGATCTAATTTCAGGAACATCAGTGCACAGACGCAAATTTCTTGGATACACTTTAGATTACGTCGGGGCTCTTTTATTAAATAATGGATCTTAGCAACCCCAAACTCCGATTGTACATCTTTTTTTTTTTTGATTTGATTTGATAAGTTGCCCAGCTAAATTTAGATTCCTTGTAATCGAATCTTGCTTATCTTGTTACATACTTGTAGATGAGCCGAGGTACAGCTTTCATCTTATGACTATCAAGGCGACTCTTAAAGCTAATATTAGTTTACTTGTGTTGATGGCTTGTTTTCATATATAGGACTACAAATGAAGCTGTTAGCTTGATGGCTTAAAATGATCATTTGACAGTTGAAATAAGCTTGATTACATGACTAAAATACATAGAGTCGGTAAGATGATACCGACATTTATTAAGTAAAGATTTACAAATCCCAAATTTAACTTTAGCTTAAAGTTGTCATTAGACTAAATTTGCACAGTGCTGAAATAAAAGTCATCTCCCTGGTGTTGTGTAATATCTTGATAGCAAACATTATTTTGTTATTTTTGTAATTGAAACTTATTTCTCAACAAAACATTAATAACTTGTAGTATCAGTGCATGTTTCTATTAAACATATAATACTTTTAGACAGTGACACAAATGCATGCTATCTGAAAGTGACACCTTGTGTTTTAAGAGTGTATCCTTATTTAGTAAGATGCTTTCCGCGTCGGCTTTATGGGCTGAATGCTGTCTGTCTGAATCACCCCTTTTAGTTAGAAGGGCCATTAACAGCTAATACTATCTAGTGCTAAACTGTGCGGGAGGTAATGAAACCCTGGAGTCACGACACTTATCTCCCTCTGCGGTTACAGCTCCAACATGGCTGCCAGCCCGGCATCATATAGCCTGGGAGGAAATCAAGACAGTGTGAAATATCAGCGTCTCAGTCTCGGTACACGGATAGCAGTGCTTTTAAACGCCACCATCTTGTCCTTCAGTAGAGGCAGTCTAGTTGTGGACCAGACAGGTATGCCTGGCACTGTATCCCATCATGCCAGGGAGTGTAGCGGGTATACTTATACCCATTTGTCTTCTAGCACATGGGGCTGTAAAGTCGACATAGTGACAGACGTCACAGCAGTCTGTCTCTCTGCAGGGTCAGTGCGGTGTCTGGAAAAACGGATGGAAGAAGTGATGAGTAATGGAGTAATAATAATAATACTAATAAACTTTTACAGAGTACATATCTAAAACAGGAAAGGAGGACCAGAAGAATGTAAACTCTGTAATAGAAACAGTTGTGTCACAAATCTCAGATAAACCATGTCTGGTGCTGTTACAGATGTCCAAACATGCACTGACCAGCTAAAACCGGTGCTGCTCTTTAGATGATCTGAAGGGAGAATGTATAACTATGATGGTCACTATAAATAAGCATTTATGATTATAGTATGATAAACTGTACCCCAAACACTGCTCACACTGGTCAAGAAACAGCTTCCATGACCAGCTGATGATGAGCTCTTTAACATCTTATAGATTTTCTGGTCTTCTATGTTTTACACTGGTTGACCAGCAGTAATCAAAATAAGCAAAAATCATTCTACCAACCCAAGACCTAGCTTTGTAACTAGCTTGAAAATATACATGTATATAACCATTAAAAGGGACATATCATGCACATTTCCAGGTCTATATTTTTAATCTGGGGTTCTAGTGGAATATTTTTGCATGCTTTCTTACAGTTGAAATAAACTCCTTATTTAACTCATATGGACCCTTTATGCAGCCCCTCAGTTCAGCCTGTCTGAAACAGGCCGTTTTAGCCGTCCTGTCTCTTTAAGGTGCCCCAGCTCTCTTCTGATTGGATAGATACCGGAAGCTGCGTCTTGGCTGACTTCCAGCGGCTATGTAAACAAACAGTAGTAGCAGGATTTCACTACTTTTTCTTGTTTTTTGTTTGAAATGTCGACTTTTCAAATACATCCGTACATGTTCAAGTCCAAATCTGATCCGAACTATGAGAGTGAACAATGTGGACAACCCGAAGGCTACTGAATGGGCCGTTTATGGGCGACAAGCTAACGTCAGGTTGTGCAAAGTGTTCAGGGCAGTTTGAAGCCCTGGATTTTGACTTACAGGGAGCATTTCTACATACGTTAACCTCATGTTTTGGAACTTCAATCATGTTTAGCATAGGTATCTGACATCATAACAGTATATAAATAACAGAATAAGAAAACCACCAGTTAAGACCATAAAAAGACCAGTTACTGTACCATCACAAGCTGCTTTCTGATGGATTTCATAGCAGGGAGACCAAAGTGTAAAATAGAAAGTTTGTCCCAAATGGCAGGCTTTAAGTAGCCATTATTGAAAGTGAAGTAGTGAGCTACAGTGATATTTAATATATTTAAATTATCATTTTTGTTTCAGTAATTAAAAGTATTAGTCAGAATCAATAAGGAAAAACCTCTGAAGATGAAGATCAGAGCATCAATTTTTTTAGCTCCTTAAAACAGGCTTCATGCAGTAGTTTGTATTCAGTAGTGGAATAGATGTCATACAGTAGTATCAAGATTAATCAACCAGCCCTCACTATTTGACAGATTAAAACTCTGCAACATTAAAAGCGGTTTCGTGTCAGCGTAGCCCTGCTGGTTCAACACTTTGACCGGTCAGAAGAGGTGTTAAAGAGGCAAGGCAGATCTGTGCTGGCGTGAGTTACATGAGCTCTGCTACTTAGTGTGGCTGAGGATTTGGGTGTAAGTAGGAGCAGAGTGATCTAGGGCAAGGGTGATGACTCAAGATGGATTTGTGACACAGAAAATAGTTTATGAACATCCTTCTGGTGTTAGTTCAGGATTTCAGCCACTTTCAGGGACCTGACTTAAAAGCTCACAACACTCGAGGAGAATTTTATTCATGGATTTCTAAACACTGCGTTTGATCTGACTTTGCTTCTATCGCTGTGCTGTTTCATCATAATTCAAATAATGTAAAAAGCAGCACACTGAATATTCCTCCCGCTAAGATGTATTTTTGTGCAATATGACATCCCAGAGGTGACGCTGAACTAAAACATTACAAGAGGGGCTGTAAAGAAGAAGAAGTTTACTGAAATCAAGCTTCAACTAGATGTTGTAGAATTTCTGAAAATTGTCACTAAACCAGTTAACTTTAGCCTTGGTAGCATTGATTTCAGGATCACTTACACTCATTCTGGCTTTTTGGTTGTAAAATTTAAATATTTACCTTTTAAATGAACTCAGGTTTATGACTGTATTTTGAAAGGGTCTAAGAACAGTAATCTTCTTATTTTGGGTACATTATTTTCGGGCTTGTGCACAAAAATGGCGTGCTTGGTAAGTGGTTAAGTAGTTTGTATGATCTTTGTTGGAGGCACATTGATCTGCATGACTGCACATGTTTAAAAAAAAAAAAAAACAAGGAGAATTATGAAGCAATTTGCATTTATTAATCGTTTTTTGTTGGCAATGAGTGAACAGGTTGTAACAGAACTTAAAAAATGAGACCTTCCCTGACTTTGTCAGTTGAGTATATCAGCATTTGGACTGAATCCATTGGATGTGATGTTTTTGCATGCTCCTGAGTGCCTTTCCTCTCTCCCGCTAACGTCAACAAACGGCCGACATCTACCAGAACAAAAACAGCTCCAACTGAGTAGAAACACCCTGCAGATATTAGCTCTCCAGCTAATGAGACAGCTAGCTGCCTCCATCAACCACCGTACATTTCACAACAAAAAACCCCTGCAATGACCACTCCGAGCACACACAGCTAACACATTATTTCCTCAACAAAGGAGCAGAAAACAAGCTCCAGAGTGATAGCAGAACACAGATTAGCCTTTGTGTTTTTTTCTGTTGGTACTTTAAAGGTGGTGATAAGCACATATTTCACAACAAAACCATAACTCATTGCTCCCCAGCCACAGCACGTTGATCGCCGGCCACAGTGTAAATAAGATTGGTAAAAAAAAAAGTTGGTGGTTTGCAGGTCGAGTCAGATTCGGATGGTTGATATTTTTGCGGGTTGGGCGGTGTGGATTGGCTCTCACCAGCCGGCAGCCACAGAGCAAAAGGAGCCTGTGTGTGTGTGTGTGTGTGTGTGTGTGTGTGTGTGTGCTTTGTGAGCGAGTGCCTGTGAGCGTGAGCAACAGGATGCTTACTGCAGTTCACTCAATGGCCATTGGTGTCACTAATGAGAAGGAATTTCTAATTCCTACATACAGAACCTTTAACTGTTGAATGCACTTTCCATAAATCACTTGTGACATTGTGTGGGCAGTACTGTGATGTTTTCTCTTATTTTCTATTAGTAACATCATTAGTCTAGTCATGCTAGCTACTCAGTTCACCCTCTGTTTATTCCGTAAGTGCTGTACGTGTTTTACATCAATTTAAGATGTAAAACATGCACAGCACACATACAGCAGATGTAAAACGTGCTTATTGAGTTATACAAAAATAATGCAGTCATCATTTTAAGCATTGTATGCGTCAGAGGAGGCCGAGCTTAGCACATCTGTTTGCCGCCTCAGCTGTCAGTTTTGTCGAAACTCCTTCAACAGTTTCATCACTATGTACAGTACTTTGGCACTAGGCAACAGCAAGACAGGTGGCAGGAAGTTATTTCAATAATTAGTAATAATATCATCAGCTCTCACCCCTACCACACAGACACACACGCACCACTCGCAACACATGCTGATCACTGCTCACGGGGGTGTCAGTGTCTCCCAGCATGCAGTTTGGATGTCTAAAATAGGCCCCTGCACAGCTGGGGCTGCAAGAATAGAGGGAGAAGCAGATTACCAGCTAGTTCCAGTTTGCAAACACTTCTACCAAAGCTGGCTCGTGCGGTTGTCATGCTTCATGCGGTGTCTTCCTGGACCGACTCACGCAGGACCATGCTTTAAGTTCCCTGGCAGCGATCAAGGACAGACGCTGGCCCGGTGATCAAGGCCAGAAGTTGGCCTGTGTTTGACAATGTTGCACCTGTTTAATTGTTATGTACAGACTATCCCTTTGATCTACACGTGCTGTTGTTACAAGTTACGGAAACTCCGGAGTAACTCTTGTTGAGTCATTAATTTGCTTGTCGTCTAATGAAAGATGTGGCCCTGATACGAGTGTCCCACTGGGAGGCAGTGCACACTGTAGTAAGTAAGGGGATACTTTTACCGTAGTGGGTGAATAAATATTATTTCTCACTTAAAGCAAGAGATCATACCCTACATCTATATGAGTGACAGATCAGGGCAGCTAATATAAACTTGGTCATTATGTAAAAATGTGAAATAATAAGAATCCAAGAACTTATATAAGTTGATTAAAAAAAAAGGAATCACATATAATTTTTACTTTTGGACGATGAAAGAAGAAATTTGAGTCCTAATAGTTTTCATTTGGTTGAAAATACAACAATCAATTATTGAAAGAAGAAACAAATAATTAAGAAAACTAAATTCGCTGCCTGGTTTCATTCATGCTAAAACTAAAAGAAATGCCTGTCCTTTTCTCATTTTCTTTGGAGAATTCCAGTATTCCCACTGTGCTTCTTGAATTAAGCTTTTAATCACTGAGCTAAACACTGTATCACTCTAATAATTTACCTCAGAGAGTGTGGGGGGGGGGGGGGACAGAAAGTTTTTTTGACACTTTACATTTTCCACTACAGATGTGGTATAATTTAGCAGCTTGCTTCAACAAAGGAGACATTTTGTTTGAGTTCAAGAAATTACAATGGAACAATTAAAATAAATCTTGAGTTGAACTTCCATTAACCTCAGCTTGGTTTGGGTTTCAGCTCTCCCGGCCCCGAGGATGGAGGCCCTTCATTTGATTTATATCATCCTCCTCTTTTGCCTGAGCTAAAAGTAGAGGAAAAATACATAGTTTCACTAGACATACTATAGATTAAACCCCCTCCCTTTTTTGTTATGGAGGGAAATCTTCAAAACTTCCATTAGTTTGCGCTGTAAATCTCCCAACAACAGATTAGATCAGCAGCAGCTGGAGGAATAGTTGTTTTGATAGCTTTTGCTCTTTCAATTGACAAAAAAAAATGTAGCAGCCCAAACTCTCGAGCTCTAGATTCCACTGTGAGTGGCAGAACTGCACTCCTTTCAATCACAGCTTAAAGATCCTAAAGTATCTTTTCCGCTGTGAAACCATTTTTTGTAGAGCTGCAATCATCATTCAGCTCATATATCATTCTCAAGTCGTTTGGTATGGTATGTCCACTTTGTAGAAAAGTGGGAGACTCCATTTACTTGTGTTTAAAGCAACTATAAATTTACATTATATAAACTTGTATATATATAAAAATATATGTGGTGTACGTGGACGATGAATGGAATGAGAATGATGTATGTTTAAGCTGAACTAAGCCACATTTTCAAGTAAATACACCCGTCTAATTTACTAAGCAGCTGCAACAGATAAGAGCT
The DNA here is from genome assembly GCF_910596095.1 of Thunnus maccoyii. Taxonomy (NCBI): domain Eukaryota; kingdom Metazoa; phylum Chordata; class Actinopteri; order Scombriformes; family Scombridae; genus Thunnus; species Thunnus maccoyii. Next base: position 8,064,060 of record NC_056546.1, on the reverse strand, counting down.
TCTCCCAGCCTCTAAAAGAGATACTTTATTTCAACGTGTTTGCACAAAAAAAATAGATGTAAGGAAAGTTCACGGCTAAAAAACAAAAAATCAAACCTGTACACAGAAAAAATGTAAGCACAACACAGTTCACGGCTCGGATCACATGGCATAATTTAAGGGTAAGTGCTTTTAAACACACAGCAGTTCAAACTGTTATTTCCTGCCGCCATCTAAAGCCACCAGAGTACAAAGTTGCTTAGTTCAAATTAAAGTTAAAAGTATAAAAACATGATGACTTTTCACCTTCCGGTGATCACTAAAAAGAAATTGAAAACAAATGTCACCCTGCATATGATTGCCAGCTAGATGTCTAAAGGGCAAATGTAAAATGTAGTTCATCCACCTTTTTATATGTCTATATCAGTGCTTAAATCAACTGTGTTTATGTTGGGAAGGCCACACTGATGTGGTCAGAGTCGGGTCTTTTGGGAAGTTGGCTCCTGTGATTGCTGCGTACTGATGTAAACTCTGCTCTGTTGGTTCATGTTTCAACCCCGAAGGCCAAAGTGGCAGGTCTGTGTCGCACACATCTTCAAGCACAAACACAGAGGGATATGCACAGACGCACACGCCCTTGTACACACACACACACACACACACACACACACACACACACACACTCATATCCATGTGCACATAAACAGAAACTGACCACGAGGAAAGAAAGGAGGTGTGGGTCATGTCATCAGAGTTAGTCTCTAATTTAAGAAGGCTGAGTGGTACATAAATGAGTGTGTTTACTGGTCTTCATTTCATTCCCAGGCAAGAATAACATCAGTGCATTTGCAGCTTATGGATCCCAAAAGAAGCATGCAAACAACTGCGCCGATGGCTTCACATACCAGTCCCTGTGTCTTTATTTCCTCCACTGCAGATTGTGAATCTTGCTCTTAATAGACTTTCCTGACGTGAGTGCTGTGTTAATATATGTGCGTAAATATAAATGTAGTTTTTGTTGGACCGCATTAGATATATATGTAAATATAAGGAAATATGATCAACCTAAATCACAAACTAGAGCTGCAGCAGAGACCAGTGTCTCATCCCTACAAACTGAAATGTTAAGGATAAAGACAGCAGTTAAAGGAATAAGATTTGGGAACTTTGTTCACATTTCCTAAATTCCTCAAATGAACTGTTTGCTTAGTCACACATTTTTAGATTAAGATTAAATTATAAGAATTTTGGTGCTTACATTAGAAATGACTTTAACAACTTTTAGCTGATCTTCTGTGTCCCAATACAACCTATTTAGCAATGAATGCCAATTTTTTTTAACAGTCCCGTCCTATCATGCCTCCCCCGAACAGTTCTAAATGTCAAAACTCTTTTCCAAAAGAAAATACATCAGATCATGACAGTAAAAGAAACCTCAAAATGTGCAACCTTGTCACTTCAGTCTTAATGCCTCAAGCGTCTCCAACCTGATACTTGGTTCAACTTTCAGTATAAATTCCTAATATTAATCTCCTGTATCTGATAATTGTGCTGATCCAGTTCTTTTGTTTACTTTGGAAACCGTTGCAGACACCAAACTGCCTGACGATTCATCATTAATAATTCCTCCAGCTGCAGATAATGTCAGTCTGGAAACCTGCACAGCTCTACTTACCTCATATGTAAAACGTTGCATATATTTCCCCCCCAAAATACAGTTTGGGCATGTGTGTGTATGTGTGTGTGTGCGTACAATTAAAGTGTACAGTGGGATGTGGTAACCCAGGGGTCATCACACTTGATCAAAAATGCAAATTAAACAATTAAATCAGCATTTCTTGCAGAGCATCACCTTTATCTTTGATCAGCCACCTGTCTCTCTCACTGATACTCACAAATTCACACACGTTTTGCTGCTTATACAACCAATAATGATAAAATTATTGCTCGTAGTATCATATCAATGCTGATGCTACTGAAACTTCTGCGACTGTTAACTAAAGTCTCAGGATTTCTCATTCTCACTGAACTATGACCACAACCAGGATCTGTAGTTGTGTAACATTAACCAAAGCCACTGATAACTTAATAATAATGATATTAACTCTATATATATAGCACTGTTCAAAATCACAACATTACAATTAAGTCCTTTAACAATAAAACATAACTAAAGTTGATGTTTAAGTTGTCAGAGGTGGATATTATAAGAATAGTCGACAAAAAAATGTTGCCTGTGAACATTTTGTCTGATGAAAAATGCTATTGTAACTAGTTGCGCATGAAGATATGGTTGAATATTACTACTAATAACAGGTTCTTATACTGTGACTACTACAAAAACTTGCTACAGGCAGCTGACAGCAGTCGGTGTGACAACTCAGACGAAAACTGATTTCAGATATTTCCTGGAATACCTGTAGTTCTTTTTTTTTAATTCAAACATTTCAACTTTAGTAGGCGTTTGTTCACCTTACTTAGTATTGTCTATTTCTGTCTAAATCTATGTTGTTTTGCACTAATTTGCATCTTTCCTTCTTATATTAGCATTTTATACAGTTTTATTTATTTAGCTATTGATACACTGATTTGTGTGAAGTTTTCTTCTTTATTGCTGCTGGAATTGTAGAAGCAAAATTTGCCATTGTGTCAATTTACTGGATGCTTGTTTGGTTTCTGAGTAAATTTTACAACTACTGTTTCCTAAAACTATGTTCAATAACAGCACTATTGCTGCTACTGTACTATGTCTGTTACCACTACTGTTGCTGCCACACTTGAGTGTCAAATGTGATATATGTGTGTAGTTTGGTTCGTGACTTGTCATGTGAGAGGGGAAACATGCAGACATGATTTGGATCTGCACTTGGCTATTGAAACATGTAGGCTACAACATACCTGTCATACACTAATGTGTGGATGTAAAGACAACTGTTGGGGGAAACATGTAGGGAATTAATTGTATGTCACGCATGTCAGTGTATTCATTATATTGTAATGCTTAAGCCAGTACAGTAAGGTAAAGGCAATGTTTCATTTTTCTTCTCCAAAAGAGTTGAAACAAATGTTACTGGTGCTGTCGTATCACAGTTGGGCCTTTCCCATTTCAGCGTAGACCCTAAAATAGTCCATACAACAGATGTGTTCTCGCTCAGTAAAGAAAAAAAACGTAGAGGTTAGTTTAAAGTGTGCATTTTTGCATATCAGTGCATTTACTTGATTTACAGCCAATGTCTTGCTTCACCTCTGATGTTTTTGGAGGGAAATAAGCGGTCGGAGGGGCAGTGTGAAATTTAGTGGCTCTAACTTGGGTGCTTTAGCACTTACCCCTCGTTTGTCACAGATAGTCTGGCTGCGGCAGTCACAGAAACTGTCTCCACTCGCATTTAGCAACACAATTTACCTTTGCCACTTTGCATGCCGAGTCTATTTGTCACTTTAATCTGGGTACTGTGCGTTTATCTTCCCTCAGTCATTTTAATGCACATGGCAGTTGGCTGAGGCAGTCTGTCAACTCATAGCTGCATTAGGGCTCTAACGAGAATTAGAGGCACATTCTTCACTAAGATGCATGAGCACACATGCACATTTGCATGCACAAGCACACATCTTGACCATTTCACACATACTTGTGTGCGCTCACTGACATACAAACATATACATAAACACTGACATGCTCATGAAACATTTAGTAATAACTCTTATCTAATGCAACCATGGTGGAGAAGCGCCACGCACTTACCATTACCTTCATCTTCCAGCAAAACACCTTCATATACATAATTATCAATTTCTTTCCCTGAATGTAATAATTGTATTCAATGAGTTACATCCGTCATAGGGACATAAGAGACCTTTTCTGAGCAGGAAATAAATGGTAAACTAGAACATTTGCGTAAATAAAAGCATGTGGCCGAGTGAATAACAAAGCCAATCCAAATATAGACAGCTAAGGTGCAGATCCAATAATCTTAGAAAATTAGAGGGGCCACACCAGTTTTCTTTGGGAACATTTTAGCTTATTAACTAAGATTCAGTGTACTTTTGTGTACATTTTTTCTTACAATTTTCAAATGTAAGCTGTACAATATTTTTCAGGCAGCCTTTTGTTTCCAATCATTTCTGTAGGGATAAAAATCAATTAGCAAACTCTTGAAACTTGCTTGAGTTATAGGCATAGACTGTATATAAAGACAGACCTCACCCATTGGTTTGCATTGTAGCTGGTTTGAAGCCCGGAGTTGCAGCTTACAGTCGGCGCCATGTTTTCCATTTGGAGCCAGGACCTTCAAATAGGAAGTGTGGGGTGTTGCCTATCATTCTCTGGAAAAACGCCCCGCTAGCTTACTGGGAGCACCAACTTTTGCACACTTGCACTAACGTTAGCTGCTTTAGCTAAATTGTGATAACAGGGCAGGTATCATAATAACAATAACAGTAACATTTAACTTACCACAATATTCCTGGAGTCCCGGAGCCGGGGGGAGCAGCAGGTGAGCCAACTGTCAATCACAGCTGTCGATCAACACCCACACGGCAGACATGAAAGCTACTATAAGTCTTTAAATCTTATTAACGGAGCAATAATTTCAAAAATGACCACCAGCACACTTACTGGAGGTCAATGGAGCCAGCATCTAGCGGCCGTTGGTGGCATTGCACTGTTAAGGTATTTCTGCAGTAGCTTCAGCCTCAGGCTGTGATAGTTGCCGCTTGACTATAATCCATCATGGTGAACATCAAGTCTGCATGATTTTTTTGTAAAAGACACCTTATTGATTCATGGTAATACAGAATAGCCTTTTAAAGCCAGTCTTTTACACATTATACCGTGGGGAAAACCATTCAATAATCTAAAATAATGTGGTTTGCAAAATAGTTAGCTGTGATGAAAAATATACATGATTTGTAGTAAACACATAAAACCGCTCAAGTCCAGCTGGGCTTGTCCTGATAGGAGCCGTCTGCCGTGTTTCAGAAGGTTCTTAGTGCTCTGAATCCAGGTCAGGCTGCTCCACTGATTATGCTGTCTTCCTCTGATTTCCTGTCTGGGACAAGGAGTCAGTGATGATTTTCACCAGCCTGTAAGTCAGATAAATCAACCTAGAAGCCCAGACAGTGGGACGAACACTAGACAACCTCTGTCCGGACAGCGCCAGGAGTAGTTACAGCAAGGAAAAATCATGTGAGTTGGGGTTAAAGGATGATGCTGTAAATTTAGGGAATCTCCCTTCCTTCGCTCGTGAAAGTTGAAGTCAGAAGGGAGCTATCAGACACTAGACAGTTTTAATCATGCATGCTAAGGCCAATCTTTTTCACTGTAATTTAGGGTTTAAATTCAAGGAAAACACATTGCTGCTCTTTTATGGACAAATGTACTTCATACCAGGTTGCACAGTGTCCCTTTAAGAGCTATTAGGTTTGTTTGTGCTAGCCTTGATCGAGCGCCTTTTTCGGCAGGTGCAGGAAGTGGGCCAGGGCTGGAACAGCTGCGATGGGATCAAGGGAGGAGGAGGGGGGGGGAATAGACGAGAGGAGAGAGAGAGGGGTTTCTTCTGAGCTGCTGCCATGTCATGTACATCTCCCATAAATCTCTGTCCCTAGGAGAGAGAGAGCAGCTAGCGTTTGCATTTCATTCGCTGGCCTTCTCTCCATTCTGCCTTTCCTTCCCCCCCCCCCTTAACTCCCCCACCTCTCCCCTTGTGCTGTTTATTTTCAGCCCTTGACATACTCCGAAGGCCTGTGAAGTAATTATTTCATAAAGTTACACCTCTGCTGTCACAGATGACCACATTTGGCTCACACTTAAAAGCCTGAGTCAATGATTAACGTTTTGAAGGCAGGCAGCCAGGGAGAATAGCACGGCTACCTTAATTTGTAAAAGTACCTTCTGCATGACAAGTAGATGGAGGAGGGATTGAGGGCATCAGATGCAGGAACATTTTACCCTCCTCTTCCCATGCCAATCAATTAATTACTATTCCTTTCATACGAGGAGAAGTTCTTCCTTCAAATGATTTATCCAAGTTGTAAAGATCTGAGGTTGAATTTTTGGTGAGGTTCTGTTAAAAATGCTTTGAAAGACGTAAAAAATGGAGTTTTCACCCTGAGCTGAATATACAGCAGTGATAATCTACTTTTTACTGCATAAGGTTTGGTGTTTCATTTCAGCACATCAAATAAATACATCTGAATGATGAGTAATAATTCCACAAACATGTAAAAAGCTTGAGGAGTGATATATGTTTTTTCCTTCTGTGTATACTGTAGGGTTCCTTTGGGTTTGTCTGATAACACAGACTGCAGTGGCTACCTGTTACACATAATACATCGTTTTTATCCCGACTGTCAAATCTTTATGCGTTAAACAAACAGGTATATCACTCCGATTGTTCATATATCTCTCTCACATTGAATAATAATGATGAAAATGAATTTACAGCAGGAGCGTCAAAATGTTCAGACACGAAGGGCCAACGGCAACAACGCTCATGTTACAATGGTAACATGAGCGCTGGTGGGACATACTGTACTTAAACATTATGGAGGACATAATTTTTCTGGTGTCCTGCTTCTGTAACTCATATCTGATAGGATGAAACATAACTGTGGGAGGCAGAGTTTAAAAATAATCATAATCTCGAGCTATCTTACACTAATTTCGTGTTCTTAAAAATTGAATAACGACCCCACCTTATAACTGTGGAGCAGGAAAAATAAATCATAAATAGTTAAATCGAGTTGAAAGTTGTGAAGTTGCTTGTTGTGTTTTAGCTTTAACATATTATAATAATACTTCATCTGACCAGTTTAAGTCTTAATAATGCCCGAGCACTTCAGTTGGACTGTTATCATTTGAAACTGTCCTAACTTGAATTCAGTCTTGTGTCATATTGATGCTTCCTAATATGTTGTATGGAAACTATTGCGAAATCACTTTTATAATGGAAGAAAATTCTATTAAAGTAAATTAAAAATCTTCCCTACCAAGGTGTGTTGTACAATCAGATATCAGTGATCCTGAATAGAAATAGAAAATAGAAACATCTTCATCATTTTCAAGCATTCTCATAGACGTGTGTGTGTGTGTGAGTATTTCCCCAGTCGGAGCCCCTTTGGCGCAGTGAGTTTCAGGTTGTTTTAGACTGTCTGCTTCCTCGATGTAAAGTTGTGCTGATTTACACACTTGCAGATAAAAGCCTGTCACAACCACCCATCTTAAATCACATGGCTCTACAGAACAGCTGTGTGTGTATGTGTGTGTGTGTGTGTGTGTGTGTGTGTGTGTGTGTGTGTGTGTGTGTGTGTGTGTGAGAGAGACAGAGAGAGAAGCTATGGGTTTGTGTCTATGTGTTTGAGAAAGAGAAGTATTTGCATAGGAATCCAGAGAAAATGCATACATGCACACGCAAATACCGTAGATACAGACAACCGCGCCGTCGCTCACAAACACATAGGCTTGCACACAAACCCACACGCACGCCCACAGAGATCCCTCAGTGCTGCTCGTCAGGGTATGTTCACCCAGATCATAAAAGTGCAGAGACACAAGGGCGTAGTCAGGCCCATCATGATTTTCAGAAGTTATAAATAGAAGAAAAGCTAATAAACATTTATGGAGCGGCTGTAAATCGCCTGCAGTGTAAACGCTTGACAATAAGTTCTGTTATCCCCACAATGTCATTTGAATGCCCTTTACTGGTGAGGCCATTACTCATCCGTCCCCCCTCTGTGATTTCAACCAGTTCTCCCATTGGCCACGGCTCCGGGGTTCTCCAATCAGGTGACCACCAGAGCCCCGGTTGTCCTCTCGATGACATCATGACGCCTGCCCATTAATTTAACTCTGTGAAGTGTGAAACAACGGGAAGGAAAATGTTATCGTCTCTTAAATATGTCAGCGTTATGGGCGGGATCGTTTGTGTTTGTAGAACAGGGATTATTGTTGTCACCGCTGTAGATTGGTTGGCATATTGTTGAGGCCTCGGCATCAAGAGTATTCGCTGTGTTGGAAGGATAAAAATGTGGTGCGAAAAGGAAGAGGAGCTTCTCTTATATTTTAAAAACAATAACGTACATGTCATGAACATTCACATACATGGCACATCATGTGTTTGTATTTTTCTTCTTAAAAATCTAGTTTTTTTTATCAGTAATCATTTCATTGTATTTTTAAAGTGCAGTTACTAATCACAAGTAAGTATATCATCTTAAATATTCTACCATCATGCATGTGTAGTTTGCTCAGTTGGATTTGAGAAGGTTTATTTAGCCAAAGAGCTGTAGAATTACTCTGAACCATAAAACACATATAATTCACTTCACAGATGTTTATAAAATCCTGAGAATTGGAAGTTTTCCACTGGAACAGTGATAATAGATTTGTATCTGCAATGATCATAGGCTGTCCCATAACTGAAAAGATTATCTACTGTGACAAAATGATTAATTGGCACAAATTAAACAAACAAAACTGCAATTTAAAGAACAAACCATTTAAATGTATGTATTATTATATTCTTGCTGACTGTTTATAATGTTTAAATAATAATCTTTAAAGTATTGTATTACGTTTTAGAATTAAACGTATATATACATGCATACAGCAGATATGTGTATTGTAAATTCTCATTTGCCTCACTGTCCTCTATGCTCAGACAGCAGCAAAGGATGATGGGATTGTTCTCTAGTCGCTGTACCGGTCCTGAGCAGTGATGGAGTGTGTTATGTTTTAAAAGCTAATTAGCGTCACTCGCAGTATCAGGAGCCATCAATCTCAGGCTCAGTAAATAACCAAAATGGACCAAATAACCAAGTTTGGCTGATGATGGTGGATGTAGCCTTTGTTGCTAATGGTGGTCATTAACCTCTCAATGGCTAAATAATAGCATCTTAATTAATTTGTTTCAAAGGGAAAGTTTGTAGTAGAATTTAATTATATTAATGGTGGGGGGGGGAGGCCACAAGGTGCACAGCAAGAGGATTGGCAAACATATATACGGACGTAAACTCAGATGTGATTATATTGTTCACGGTGTGTGCGTGTGTGTGGCTACGTATGCGACTCTGCTTGTGCTTGTGCATGCATGTATATGTGCACACGCAGCACTCTTTAATGTCAAGCTGTGGCGCATGTCTGTCAGGCTGTAAAGGATCCTTATTAAGACTTTTATTACCCCTAAAAGATAATGTTAATTGTTAATGATCAATTCTCAGAAAGATTTTTATTGTGCAGATGATAGAGTCAACTCCAAATTTATAATATCCACTAATGAAAAGTACAAATGAAATGCTGCTGGTTTGTACTTTCTCAAACAATGACTCTGACGTCTTATTTGCTGTTTACAGTAAATAATGTCTCTAATAATCTTAAAATCCAACAAATACAACAAATTTAAACACCCATGTGTACATTTTTTCTAACGGCATTAATTCTGCATTTAACATCTAGCAACATTTACATACAGTTTGTATCCATCTTAATTAACTCAATTACATCACATTCAAGTTCAACTCCATCATAAACAAGTAGGTCTCATTGAAAAACAAGGAGGTGTCACTGAAAAATACACGTTTCCTATTATATATTAGTTGGGCGCTATTTCCTCTACATTCTTTACAAAAATGTGTTGCTGCCTTTTCACACTTTTTAAATGTATGTTAAATGTTTTTGCAGATTTTAAATGTTCCTCCATAATATTGATGCCTTATTTTTGTTGCTTGAATTTTTATACCGTTATCTGTATTTTAACCTACTTTGGGTTTTTTCAAGCCACTGAGGAACACAAATCACAATGTCGGGCGTCTTTGCTGTTTTTAAAATGATCACACGACCTTTTGTGGGTCATCAGTAAATGTAGTCGGAGTATTAAATAATCATTTGTAATACTAAATGACAAGAAGAAGGAAATTATGAAGAAGAAAATGAATGAATTTGTAGAAGTAAATCAACCATATTTGAAAAATTTATCTCAGTTTAACCAGGACCATTCTGCACAGTCAGACGTTTTCCGTCCTGTTTTTCGGTATTTAGGTGATCCACGGTGATTTGCAATGAGAGTCACAGCAGATTAGAGCCGTTCTATAGCAGAACATTTTATGACCACCGCCTGCTGTGGTTTACTCTTCCTGTCGCTCTGCTGCCGACCAGATAAAGACGTCCTGATTCAGCCTCAGTCCGCACACTCTGAACCCCACACATCCTGATTAACTTTCTATATCTGCTGCTCTTATGCTAACCATTTTACTCCTCTTTATGTCCTCTTTTTCTTCTTCTTCCACTGCTTGTAGTCCTCCTCTGCTCCTCTTTTTTATCCTCCTCTCCCCCCCCCTCCTCATCCTCTCCTCCTCCTCCTCCCTTCTCCGGATATAAGTACAGCCAGATCTATTACCAGGCCCTGCGGATATACAGAGACAAAATGAGAGACTTTGATTTTCTAATACCATTAGACTATATATATGTGAGTTTGTGTGTGTGTGCATGGTTGCGTGTGTTTGGGTGGGGGAGTGTGGAGATCCGATGGAGGACTCAATAAGAGAAGAAGAGCTGAGATTTATTAGTGGACACAAGTCCAAAATCAATCAGGTGATTGAATCAGGATATTATTGGTCGTAAATTAGAGAGTTGTTTATGTCAGAAAGGGGAAGGAGGAGCGGGGAGGAAGAGGCTGAGTGCAGAACAAGGAACAGCAAGGTAAGCTAGTTGGTGAGCTTATCTGATTCTTTATGTCATGACCAATACATGGCTCTGGTAGTTAGCCTTGCTGGAATGCCTTTTTCAGCGAGACAAAACCATTTTTTATATTGTAAGTAGTGTAGCATGCACTTTCTTATCCTGGTTCATTTCATTTTGGATGTTAAAACCCTCTCTGTCAAAGGAAACCTTAGATGCAATAATGAAATCAAGAAAGGACACACACTTCATCAAATCAGCTTCTACTTTCTACCTACGTCTCAGACATCGCTGTGTCATATCCAGATGATGGATGCATGAATATTCTCAATATTTAATATACTATGACAAAACAAAACGAAATAAAAACAAACCAAAAAAAAAAAAAAGAGTTTTAAACTGCTTATTTCATCTTTGTAGTTTGGCCATTTTTATTGGTTATGATAACATTGTACTAACCAAATTGTTGTGATCTGGAAACACTGGAAATGTTATGCACACAGATAGTATTAAAATGATACCTGTATAACTGTAGTTTCATAATAATAACATTGGCATATTGATTATTAGCATATAAAAACCACAAAATCTACATACAAATGAGTAACTGCAAAACTTGCAGACTAACAACGATCGTCAATACGCACGTGTAAGTGCACGTCATGAACACACAGTGAGCCTACGCTTACCTACAGCTTGTGCTTTTCAGTCATTCGACAGAGACTATGTTCCCATGAAAATGAGAAATGTCCACGGTCCAAGACTCCCAACACAGTTCACAGTTGAAACAACATCTAATAAAAATGAAGAGCGGTGATATAAAGATAAGGCCTCGTAAATATATACGGGCCAAGGGGCTGATAAAGAAACAGAGAGAGAGAGAGAGGAAGAGGATGCACGGCGAAGCCAGAGAGGTTTACAGACTGACAAACTCGTGGGTGGACTGTTAGACAGGTGAACACTTTCCACCTGGAATCAACAGGAACCTCGTATCCAGTTTGAATCTGGATCTGATGTACTGTAGGTGGATTATATTTACACCTGGCATTCAGCAAATACATATGATTTTGTTTCCCTCACCAAAACACAGATACAGCAGTTATGCCATCACTTCCTCACGCGATATTCAATTTAATCATGTAAATATGTGACTTGCCTTTGAAACATGTTGATCTACCAGTACTCACGTGTTATTAATTTGCACAATTGTGTCTGCCACCACCTCCGGAGATGGTTTGGATGATTACACACATTTGGATCTGTGTGATGTAGAGGGTACTGTACATGACCACAATTCACTGACGTTATACTCAAATTAATGTAGCCCTTTAATAATAACAAGAATAAACATCTCACAGTTTTGTCCAAATCATTACTTGTCTCACTTTTTTTTTTTTTTTTAAATGCTACTATCACTGGAAAACTTGACAAAAAGAGCACATCATATATGCAGATGTATCGTATACTGTGTTAAAAAGGGAACTACTTTGTTCTCATATCTGGCAAACTTAAGGGTACCCTGTGCAGTTGTTTTTACTCATTTTATAACCACAGATGTTGACCGCTGGTGGTGCTATAGAGCAACGTTATGATGAGTGGGTCCCCGTCTTCTTTGTAAATCATGCTCCATCGGACACACATTCCTGCTGACAGCGGAGGAGAGTAAAACAAAGGTATAGCGCATGAAAGCCATGAAAATCAACAAGAATAATGATTGAATGGGAAAGTGAGCTGTGAGAGTAGCGTGTCAAGAGGAGAAAGTGAAGCCTGTATGTTGTATTGTTCATTGTAATACTAAATGAATGGGGCATTATCTCAAAAATGGTCTATTAAATTAAATGTTTCGCACGATTCCACTGATCAACAGCTGCTTATGGCAACATGTCAAGAAACAACCACGATGCATCAGCAAAATGCAGAGAATAAGACCTCTAGATAGTGCAACATGATGTAAACAATTCAGGTTTCAGTATGTTAAATAATGCAAATATTGTATGAGGGAGGAAATGCATTCAACACATTTGTTAGACTTTAAGGATACACATGGGAAACACTTATCGTAAGCATGAGATTTACACGATTTTTAGAAAGAACTTCACAGGGTTCCTTTAATCGTTATGACATCCTTACTTCATGAATAATATCCACAATGTACAGTAGGATCAGGTTACTACAGTACACAAATTACACAACCGTAGCAAGTGATTTCCCAGAAATCCCTGTTCTTGAGGACTGATCGCAGGACTTATGAAATCCATCCATCTATCTGATCGAACAGCTCTCGGTTTGCTAAATGTTGTTGTTTTGACCTGCTCAGTCTGCTAAATGTGTAGCATCAGATACTTTGTTTGATGTCTAAACATTCTGACACTTTTTCATTGTTTTATGTGGCAAACCCCGTCATCTGGCACTCAAAGTGAGTTAAAACAAACCATCAATAGTGCTTGCAAATACTATTTGAACCAGGTCTGGCTCTCATTTAGAAAATCCCATGTCTGGATCTCTCAGATGTTGGGAAACGTCATTTTCTCTCCATCAATAGAGAAGGAAACAGATTATTATTATAGCAACAATTTTCCAAGAGCTTTTGAACCCTGCTCTGCTTCTCTCCTTTCTTCTCTGTCTGTCTGTCTTTACACTAATGCACTTTCTTTCCCTTCCTCAAATGCCTGTTTATGTTTTCTTCACCATCCATTTATATGTCTCTCCTTTCCTCTCTCTTTTTCTCTGTTTCTCCCTTTTTTTTCTCTTTACATTGATGTAATCGTTTCTCAAACTTTGAAAAACCACAAGTCACTCTTCCCCTCTGATTTTTCTTTTTCTTGTACACATGCCTGGTCATTTGATGGCCAGATGTTTCAATGAAAATATCTTGTCAAATAGTAAAAAACAAGCTGGTCGGCCATTGTTCTCCATCACAAATCACTGCACATTTTTTCTCGCTTACGGATATTATTGGTGTTGTAACCATGGTGCCAACTTTGTAGTTAGTGGAGTATCAGCTTCAGTGGGTTATCTTGACTTCTTTACATAATTATACACAATGCTTGACTGCTATGCCGTCAGACAATTGAGCATCTTCTAATTAGGTGCACATTTTATAATTATACAGCTTCTTTAAAGTCCCTCTTCCACTCAATAATATAGTTTTCTTCTTCTTCCTACAGTTGAATGTTTGACCTTCACTGTGCAGAATGTATGTGTTTCATATGTTTCACCTTCATCTGCTGAAAGTGGAAAGTTTATCTGAGCTCATTGAAAATCTGATTTTAAGGGGCTGGTTTACCAACATGATTTGTGACATCACAAATAGTTTGGACCTAATCTTACACAAGTGAGGTGTGGAAACTTGAAGCGGCTTAACAGTGAAGTACGAGACATCTTCTGTGAAGTAGTTAAACTTTTGAAATGAAATGTATTTGCATATTCATAGACTGGAATTTTTAATGAGGGAGAAGGAGTAGATGCCATTTTAAGGCTTTTAACATGGTAATTATACTTTTTTTTGGTGGAAAAACCATATCAAACACACAATACTGTTCCAAGCAGAGTATTTGTATTTGTCTTAATACATGTCTGGAGGAGATCTTTAAGTATTATAGTACAATACAACCAAAGTTTCCCTCCACAGTAGATTCTATCACAATATGTATTAAGATTTGCTTTTTTTAGAGGATCAATCAGAAAATATGGTGATGCAAAAGTTATACATAGAAACATGGGAAGCTAACATGAACATTGCATGGCCAAAAGTATGTGGACACCCAAACATTATGAAAGATTGTTGAACATTTCATTCCAAAGCAAGAGGAAAACTAAGGAGCCCTGACCGAACATTGAAAAAGAGCCACGATGTTAACTGGGGTTTCCACATAACTTTGGTCATATAGTGTATATAGTGTTATCATGTACATACAGTTATGTTGCTGTGAGTTTTTGCATCCCTTGGATTTATAATTGAAAACAATTATTCATAGAAATCCAGTGATGCTTAATGTCTGTCTGTGTGTCATTCCTTCCATCTTTCTCTCCTTCTTCCTCCATCACCCTGTCCCACCCCTGTTCCTTCCTGCCTACCAAACTCCCACGATCTCTCCTCCCTAACTCTGCCCCTCATCATCTCCTCCCCTCCTCTCTCTCTCTCCGTCACCCTTTTCTTTCCCTGTATACTCCTGCTCGCCCTTTCCCTCCCTCCCTCTCTCCCTTCCTCATTTCCTCTCTTCTTCCATCCCTCCCTCCCTCCCTCCTTACTTTACTCTCCCTCTCTCCATCTGTAACCAGGCTTTATCAGTCACAGTAGAGTTATTTGTCTATCAGTTACAAGAGCATGTCTTTGCCAAGAGAGAGATAACAGAGAATGAAACCATGTGGTGGTCCTCTCTCACTCTCTCCTTTGTCTGTTCTTCCTCCTTCAAAACTCCTTATCTGCCCCCACTTCCTCTGTCTTCATTTTTCTTCCCTTTCTCCCCATTTGAAAGGGCACACACACACTCACACACACACACACACACACACACACACACACATGCACACATACACACATTCATATTCTCCTCTGTCTTCTGTTTGTGTTCATTAGCGCAGTGCAGCAGGCATGGGTCTGGTTGGGGCCTGAATAGAAGAACACTGGTCTGGCATAGTGCCTGGCATTGGCCCTGGTCCTGTGCAACACACACACACACACACACGCAGGCATGTGTTCATACATATACACAAGAAATGCATGCATGCACACACACACACACACACATCACAGAAAATGTTGTAGACACGCCAGCATGTACATATGGAAGAAACCCAAACATGCATATGAGCACAGACAAACGCATATGTGCAGAAATCAAACCCCTTGCACACACTCTCACGTGCACACTCACACACACACACACACACACGCAGGCCTCCCATCCATCCATCTTAGCTCCTTGATTAGATTAGGCATTATTAATGGAGGGCCTGTGAGCCAAGCAGACAGCGGGGTCACACCGAGTTTAATTCCATTCTCAGATAACTTCATTTGGCCTGATGCGATTGTTATTGCCCCGGTGCTAGATGTTTATAGGAAACAATAGCCCCCATAACACATCCAGACATCCTATTTAAAGAGGGTCAGCCAGGGGCATTGGATACAGCAGCTCCTCTTCCTGCTGCACTGAGTCCGGCGTTGTGGCTGATTTAAGGGGTTGGCCATTTCCCATGCTGGGGAAAAGAGGATTAACTGGCGTATTGAAATGTATTACCTTAGCTGAGTGAGCGTGTGCACCATCAACGTGTGCTTCCCATTGCATATGGAAAGGCAAGCGAAAGCAGAGGAAGCGGTGCTGGAATTTCGCGATAACCCTGCGAGTGGCTTTCAGCGAGCAGTAAATCTAGTTTTTATTGGTTCGTCACAGGGCGCTCTCTTACAAAGAATAAACATTAAGCATAGATGGCACGAATTTATTATGTGTGGTCACTGACAAGGTGAATAAAGCTGTCGAAGGGAGAGTGACAGAGAGGAAAAGAGGAGATTGATATGCATACTGCATCAGAGAGGGAAGTGTAATTAAAGTGGAAGAGTGTAGGATTTTGTTTGAGCAACACAGTTACAAAATGTTATGTCTAAAAGAGATACCATAAATTGATAGATAGATTTGAGAATTTGCATAGAAACTCAACATTTTGAAAGTAGAAGTCATGAGAAATGAATATTCATTAAGCATAATTCAAAAGGCTATGCTCGTGTAGGAAAAACATGACAAACCACAATCACTATTTTGAAATCCATCACCAGCGACCGCACTTTTTGCTGTGACTTTGACCACATGGAAGTGCAGGGAAAACGGCGCCCTCAAAAACACCCAAAGGCTAAACCAACTTGTCTACGTTACCGCCCCAAATTGATTTCCACCCATTTAAAGTGAATGAGCGAGAGAGCCGGACATCAAATGAGCCGCTCTCTTCGTTTCAAAACACAGACCACATTAATGGGAGCCGGGTTTCATGTTGAAACATTACTGCCCGGGGAGCGCCATTCCTTGGTCTTCATTTAGAAATTTTTAAGCCATGTCACGTTAATGTTACAGCCCCTGATGTTTCAGTCATCACCTCATCAGAGCAGAGGCAATGCCTTTCGGTATGGAACTGAGGGGGTAGAAAAAGAGTGAAAACAATGAAAAAGGATTGGAACCGGTCCAAGAGCTGTTAGAAGAAAGCTTATCATGTATCGTGTTGCTGCTCTGTAGTCCTGTTAGTGTTAGCGTGCTGCTGATGGACTGTTCTGTGCGGGTGGGTTGGTCAGTGCAGAGCCAGAATGGAGGCCCCTGCAGATCCAGTTTCCCTGTGATGGATGAGTTTGGCTGGAAACTGTCAGTGGAGCTATGACCCTGTTGATTGCATGCATGTTTCATGGGGTGATGCTGTGGATTGAGGCTACAGCTCCCCTCTCACCCGAAACCTGCAGTGTCCTCCCCGGGCTTCCTTTCTTTCCCTGATACAATCAGAAGAGCTTTAATTGCCAAGTATAATAAATGTAGAGGAATTCTCAGTGACACATACTGAATTCCACAAGACATACTAATACACATATTACAGGGTCAAGAGGACGCTAGCAGTGTAACATAGTAGGGTTAAGTATTTATAGATTTAACCATGAATTCAATACAAAGCCTCTCATTACATTCAATCACGTTATTATGCTAATTTCTTGATCAGAGGATTTACAAAATAATGTATACAATGCTGATAGTATGATCTTCTAACAATATTGTTTTTATACGTGTATGTGTCTGTTTCTATGTAGTGTTAGTGTTTCTCACTTTTAGAAATTTAATTTATTCATTCATTCATATTTTGGCTACTTTACTTGCACTGCTGTATAAAATGATCTATGATCAAAAAGATCTGTTTTGCTTCCTCTTTTATCAATAATGCATCACAAGCAATCATTAAAACCACACCTTCCTTTGGAGCATCAAAAGTTCAAAAGTTCCTCTCCCTCTTTAATGCTCATATATGACTTGAACTTTTAAGCAAAGTGCTGTAATAAAAACCAGACTACAGACACTACAAAAGTTTTTGTTCTCATAACCTAGACAGGTGCAAGTAAATAACACACATTTAGCTCCTTGTGCATTTGCACCCGACGAAAACAAAGTGATTCTGGGTCTGAGACCCATGCGGTGGTACAGGAAGGGGGAAAGAGAGCTCCAGTTTCTCCTCACACCTGGTGCTAGCTAGTAGCAGTGCCCAACCCTCCGAGCGCTACGGGAGACCAGACTCACCGCGGACCGTACAAGCTGTTGAAAAACCCTGGGTGGCCATAATGAGAATGTAGTGTAATGTATCACGCTGCCGGAGCTATTGGAACTAGAGGCATGCTGGGCTTGCAGCAGACGGAAAGAAAGTTAAAGGTGCAGTGTGTGGAATTTAGTGGTGTCTAGCGGAACGGACTTGGCAGAAATGGAATATAATATTCATAGGTATGTTTTAATTAGTGTATAATCACCTGAAAATAAGAATTGTTGTGTTTTTGTTACCTTAGAATGAGCCCTTTATATCTACAGAGGGAGCGGGTCCTCTTCCTTCTTCCCTGTTTCTACAGTAGCCCAGAACAGACAAACCAAACACTGGCTCTAGAGAGGGCTTTCTGTGTTTTGCAGCCACCGTAGGGTCTCCTACATGCCTGGAAGGGGATGGGAGGGGAGGGGAGGTGCTATCAGTTGGTTGCAATCTGCAACTTCACTGCTAGATGCCACTAAATCCTACACAGTGGTCCTTTAATCAATGACTTAAGGGCTATTCTCAAAAGTGTTAGTCCCCTTTAAAAATGGCAGGAAGAACTTCATTGTAGTGAAACAATTTAAAGCTGTGGCTTGCAAGGTTTTTTGGTCATAATCCAACTGTGTAATCAGCGTTAATCATTTAGTGGCAACAGAAAGTTCATTTCCTCTGATTAAGACTCTGTCAAATCAGCCAGTAGGAAATTACTGCATATGGTGACAAATTGAAACATAAGAGAACATAGATAGATAGATAGATAGATAGATGGATAGATAAATAGATAGAAAGATTGTTTACTTGTCCTCAATGAGGGAATTCTTTTCCACAGTAGATGCATACAAACAAACAAGAAAGACATAAGAGAACATTACAGATGCCTACATAGCAGTGGAAGCAAATACATTTTTTTTTTCTTACTGCCTTTTGCCAAGTTCATCTTAAAAGACAGGTAGGTCAAGTTTTTACTTTACAAGAGTCCTTAAATATGCTCTTTTAAATGTCATTTTAAACTATTGTTGTGTTTGAAGCTACAGTAAATATCCATTTTATGAAAAAACTTGTTACCCTCATGGTCATATTATAGGATAGTTCCCCTGTTAATATTTTGTAATAGCACTCAGTATTTTGTTATTATATCAGGGAAGTGTTCCACATAGCACATATTTTCATTAACAATGATCTGAGAATTCAACTTTATGCCAGCAGTCATTTTTAAAAGGAGGTGTTCATCTCATATTGCATTTAGTAACTTGAGATTTAGGAATTTAATGCTTCATTTGTATCAAAAAGGGCAAGCGAGAGTTTATGTTTTCAGTACTTTAGATATGAGATAAGGGATACTAAGCTTACACTGGTAATAAAAAAGCATTGCAATGTAGACTCAACTGTACACATATATTTATTTATGACACATATAAGATCAGAATAAATCTAGGATCACAGAAATCCCACAGTATGAAAGCATGACAGCATGTTCAGTTTGTCAGTGTCACCTCAGTTTGGCAGCTTGATCAGATAACAAGCGATTTTGATACTGTCTTCTTTTACGTGCAGTGTGCTATAATTGATGGTTGTATTCCAATCAGGGGCTGTAAAGCTGTCATCATCAGCCAGGGCTGCCAGAGGTCGCTTCCTCACTTCTCCCTCTGTTCTGCCTGCGGTTTGTGTGCAAAACAAACAGTTGATAACAACTAACTTCAGATAAAGGAGTGGTGTTTTAAACTGAGAGGGAAGTCGATAATGACACTTGGGGTTTCTAGAATGATAGGTTGCAGTGTGTGCACTGTTGGGAGTGGAGATGATCACGACATGGCACTGATTAGAAGTCAGGAGATAAAGAGAACAGTGTTTGGTTTTTGTGTGTGTGTGTGTGTGTGTGTGTGAGAGAGAGAGAGAGAGAGAGAGAGAGAGAGAGAGAGAGAAATGTCTCCATAAGGCTTTTATTGAGAGCCTGAATCACTTGCATTCATGTCTTGTGTGTACGCATGTGTGTGTACAGTTTTTATATGGCATATTTTTATTTATGCGCCATATAAATATAAATACATGTGCATGCAGATGTGTGGAGCGTGTGTGCGTCCGTGCACATGTGTATAATTGTGTATGTGTGTGTGTGTGTGTGTTAGAGAGAAGGCTAATGTCTCTGTATGCAAGGGGCTGAGGAGGAGTTTCAGCCTAAGTGGCAGGCAGAGTACATAATGGAGTAGCCATGCTGGGGTGAATAATTCATATCTGGATGGGAGCTCAGATGAGGATATCCAACATTTTCATATATTAATTTATTGCATGGCAGATGAAGGCTAAAATATGCTAGAGTGCTTTATTAGCTGCAAATCTATGTCACTAAAAGGCCTTTGTTTCAGTGAGGTTACTGAGAATTTGGCAGGTTACAGGCATTTTTCTTCTTTGTGGATTAGAGCCAGAGTCACTTTATTTTGATCGGGTTCGAATGCATGTGAAGATTATTCCTCTTTATTATCAGCTCATTATGTCATATATTTTTCAGCTTCCTCTTTAAAAAGAAATAAACAAAAAAAGCTCTCTGTCTATATATCTGTCAATTATTCATCTCATACCCAAACCCCCCCCCTTCTCTCATACACAATGCTGGGAATAACATATGATGAGAATGCATGTGTTTGATCTATAAACATACGTATGATTTTTGAATGATGTAACTTTTAGTCCTTACTTAGTTTTGTATGACTATATTTTACCATAAACTTCTGTTATTGTTGTATCCCTTGCAGGCAAGTTTGGACAGCTGTGCCAGGTATGATATATCTGTGAAATACAGACTGAAAAAGTGTAGTAATGGCCTAAATGTTTTTGCATCTCTCATTATTATAAAAACAAATTTTAAGCAAAACCTGAGCTTTAATATGACATAAAGATGCAAAGCTGTAGGCTGCAGAAAATTATGATGGCGAGCAATTGAAAAGTTTCTAGTTGCTGTCATGATTTGTTTGACCGTACTGCAAAACGAAGATATAAGTTAAAGGACGCAATGACAATAAGTATTTGCACTGCTGAAGTGTCCTTGAACAAGACACCGGGGGCTGTAACTCTGGTAGATTTGTGTGTTTGTGTGCCTCGCTTGTTTGAGCGTTGTTAGTGCACTTTTTGTCTTCTTTGCCAAGATGTTTATGCAAATCAAGATATTGTGCCAGTGTTACTCAGCTGGGTTCAATCTTGATTTGCAACGGCTCACTAGGACTAAATGTAGTATAGGCATACAAATGAGATACACATTAAGTACATCTAGTGCTTGCTGTCCACAGTTAGTCAACTTTGTGGCTTTCTGATTCGCTCATTATGGTGACATAGTAACTTTGATTGCTTAACTTGAGTAAATCCATACCTACCAGAAAGCACTAAAGATGAATTTTTAAGTTTGATTCCCAATGTGTCCATCTCTGGCAAAACGCCCTTGGGAAAGAACCCAAACACTTAACTTGTTCTCCGCAGCTCAGACCTCTCTAGTTTAATGTGTTCATGTCTATCAGATAGGTATGTGAACAAAACAAATTCCTAATTACCGGTACCCTCTGTGGAGTAGAGGTGATCGAGTGCTCTAAGAAAATCTCCTCCACGTACACTGTAAGACTCTTTATGGAGACATGTTATGTGCAAATCCATTGCTTTGAAATGGAGGAAAACAGCATTAGCCCAGAATGAGAAGGCATGAATATTGCATCAGAGCTTTGTTATGCTCAGGCTCTCGTCTCTCTTAATGGTGCACTTTACCAAGTAGCTATATCCATTAAATGAGTGTGCTTAATGTGAGTGTACGTGCATGAGGGATAGTGTGTGTGTGGGGGGGGGGGGGGGGGGGGCAGAGCTTTTATTTATGTGGATAAGTGAGTATGTATGTGTGTCTATGTGAAGACTTTACTTTGCTTTTGTGAAACTGATGGAAACTGTCCAAAAATGATCTGGTAACTTATTGTGAAACCTTAAAATTAATGATTTTTAAAAAACACCTCTATTGACTTCAGTGAAACCATAAAAATTAGAAACCTGAGGCGGAAATGTTGCACCTGTACGGAACGTCACACAGTGAGCTCAGCATCGACTGGACCTGTGAACAATCAACAAGATAATTCCCAGCGCTTATCTTCTAAGATAACAGCGATGGCTGTTTGTTTAACTTCTACAGTGACCTCTTCGTTGTTGCTTCTCCTTTTTTTTTTTTTTTTTTTTTTTTTTACCTCTTTCCCTTGTGATCAAGGTTGGGAAACTCAATACCCCCGATGTGCTCTGTTTTCACCTGGTCGTCACGGTAACCCCAAAACACAGGGCGGTCGTGAATGAAATTCCTGTGTGTCATCAATCACTGGCCGACAAAGACGGTATTGTTGTGGTCTTTGAGTGACGCGAGGGGAATGTGCTGGCTGAGGTTGAGGCTGGGGGCCTTGTGCGGTCTGGACTGGCAGGCCCTGAACTGAGACCTGGATGTTTACACTGCTCTCCTGACACTGGCACTGATTCAGGTGCAGTTCAGAGAGAGAGAGAGAGAGAGAGAGAGAGAGAGAGAGAGACTGTCCTTTCACTGTTAGTTTTGGATAGAGGTAGGGGTGCAACGGATCACAAAACTCACGGTTCTGATCGTATCACGGTTTTGAGTCACGGATCGGATCATTTTTCGGATCAGCCGGGAAAAAAAAAAACCGAGACAAATATAACTTTGCTCTCCATTTATTCTGTAAACCACTTGCAACACAGCAAGGAACTCTTACCCATGGTGAAAACAACACTCAAGATGTCCAATGTTTAAATAAAATACTCAGTTGTTCAATTAAAGTTCCTGTAAACATGGTAGTGAATGAAACAACAGCTTGTGTCCACATCGTCAAAACTTAATGATAACTTACGAACATGAACACACGTCTTGTCTTGCAGCTTGTTGAACGAGCCACCAAACAAACATTCACCGGGCAAAAGTGCACCGCTGACGTCAGTTAGCAGCTACATAGCTAATTAGCTGCTTAGCTGCAGCACATTAAACAGCATGTAAACATACCTGCAAATGTCACTCCGGACCCGTTAGATGCTGGTTTGGTCGTTGTGCTTGAAAAACCCTATTAGTGACACGCTGTCTGTCCATGACGTGTAGCTACGGCAGTTTGTTTACTTTGTCTCCAATGAGACATTACATTTTGCAATTAATCTGGTTCGCATGCGTGCCAAACCGTGGGGGGGGGCGATCCGTACTGATCAACGATAAACTACATGCTGTTACATCACGAGATAGAACACCATAAGACTTTGACTAAGCATTGTTTAAAAATGAAAAAACTAAGAAATAGTCTGCATGCATGCTTTTTGCATGTATACTGTGCACCTATGCACATGTGTACAACACTGGAATTCAGTAGGACAACATGCTGCAACAGAAGTATGGACAGAGGTCTTCAAAATAAATCTGGACTAATGATTAGACTCTAACTCTGAAACTGTTAACTCTACCTGTTGACATTTACAGTTTATGATCAACTGGAGTTATTTTTGATGTGAGCATTAAGCACTGTTAAAGTATCAAACTGACATCAAAAAGTAGATCTTAAAGTGATTCTGCAGCTCCGGTCTAAACTAAACCATGTTGTGAAACTGCTTGAAAACCCACCAACACCAGAGTCAGTGTGCCTGGTTTCTGTGTACAACAAGTTTTGTTTTTTTTTTAAATTTTGAAATGATGCATCTGAAAATTCAGACTTGGCAAACTCCTGTGCAAAAAACAATCATACTTTAAATGCATAAGAGGGATTTCTCAGTAGAATCGACTTGGTGAATTTCTGCAGCGTCAATATGAAATGAAATTAATTTTGTCCCTTATTTATTTCATAACTGGGTGTTGGAAGATCTGAGTGGCTATTCAATAAATTCTAAACCACAGTTTAAAGCCTGTCTGGCTTTATATCATTTTTGAGCTGTTCTTGACTGAGCACTGACACCAGATCTGATCAGCTGGCTAAGTAACCACAAATATTTACTGTTGTAGGGTTACAATCTGCGGTATAGCACTTTGAAGTACAGGCTACACTTAAACCTTACTTAAGCTTTAATCAATGCTGCAAAAATGCTAACACAGAACCTGACCTCAACAATCTTTCTCCAAGTATTCCAGTCCATGTGCTTTATTCAAATACTGTGCTATATGGAGTATTACCAAACAGCTTTGTTGCAGCCAATTATTTATTAACTTCCATGATAGCAGCAGGTGTGATTGCTTGCTTCGTGATGAAACTGCTGCACTTTCAGGCTTCTTCTTTAATCCAAACAACTTCCAATCTTTAAATCTCCTCTCTCAGCCCATAGGCTCATTACAGTGTCAACAATCAGCCTGCTTGTCTTTGCCTAATCATCCATGCATCCTAAACTCAGTCATTAGCATGTATGAATGCTAACAAGGCTATCAGGAAGGACCGCAATGAGCCATAATCCCCCTCAGCATTCCCACTCCGTAACACTGGGAATCTGGTTCACATTTGCGCTGCTCGTTGATCTGATGTGGAACGTTTGGGTTCAAATATGGGAGGAAGGAGGGGGCTTTGAGATCAAACAAGCACTTTTCTAAAATTAGATTGATATTTTGCGGACTATATTATTGTCAGTGAAAACAAAAAGTATTTATAGAATAACAGTGTTTATTCCTCACGATGGAAAAAAAAAAATCATTTCCTGACATTTATTATTCTATATTTGTATTTGCTGTGGAAGGGTGTCATTTTAACAACCAACATGCATTAAAACATCAACTTCTACAATACTTTTCTTTCACTCACCATCTGTATTATCTGTTGTTTATTGTCTCTGTATTGATAATAAAGTATTTTGTGTTACTGTGACTTTTTAAATATAAATTCAAGTAGACCAAGAAATAGTTACAGTATGTAACACCCCATAAAACCACAGATTGTTGTTTTTCCATTTTTGTTTGTGTACGGATTACATGCATGAGACACGTTCTCCAGTCTTTAAGCAAAGCTAAACTAACTGCCTCTAAGCTACAAACACCAACATGGGACTGATAATCATCTTTTTGTCAAACTGTCAGCAAGAAAGTAAATAAGTGTATTTCCAAAAATGTCAAAATATCCCTTTATGTAAAACTTGGGTAACACCGCCAAGGGATCTGACAGTGCCATCAACCTGTATGTGTTTTCTTGTCTCTTCCTTCTCACTTGCTGCTAATTACTGCACAGAACCAGTTATGCCTGCTACACTAAATGAACTCAACAACACACACACACACACACACACACACACACACACAGCCAAAGAGGAGGCATTGCATCGCTGCAAACACGGTATCAGTCAGCGTTCTTCGACTTGCAATAACAGTGACCTTTCCTCTCACAGCGTGTTGTTTTTCTAAAGTTCATGGTCAATTTAAAGGCTCTGAGCTCCATTTCCTCTATTTCCTTCATAATACAGGACAAAGAATAGGGGTCAGCACCTGCGTTGTTTTGCTCCTGTACCTGCTTAGCTGAACTTTGACACAAATACTGTGCAAGTATATAGGTGCGAGCGCGCACACATATGCAATGCACAACACAGACACGCACATTCCTACTGTACACATACACAGAAGCTTCTTTTCCTGCTAAGACTTACATATATTGTCAACAGTAGCAGTGGTGACATCTCTCCTCTCCTTCTGATTTACAGAAGCCAATATGTTCAGGCTTCCCTGTTTTCTCCAGCGGGACGTCTAGCCCTGACAGTAAATCTCTATCACCAATACTCCTCCATATGGCTGCATGAAAATTTTATTGTGGAGAGCCTGAGGCTAAAGGGCTAGCTGGTGAAAGAACACGTGTGTGTATGTGTGTGAGTGTGTGTGTGTGTGAGAGAGAGAGAGAGAGAGAGAGAGACAGAGGGGAGTTTTGGAGTTGGTTGGCATTTGTAGTGGTGTGGAGTTTGTTGTCACAAGGGTGTTGTTGGTGTGTCTGTAAATACAGTATGTGTGCGAGCGCCTGCAGTACTATGTATGTATGTATGAATGAATGTATATAAAACCAGGTCACAAGATTTATGATTCAGTGTTATGCCATTTATTGCCTTGAAGGAAATTTGGTTTGCCAGACTATCAGTGAAACCTGCCAAGTACTTTTGAGGAGATGATACATCAATCCTTGTATTACAGACTGCAGGGTTAGGTGTGTTTGTACGTGTGCAATGCCAGGTTGAGATATTTCTTTTGAAGAGATGAGATTTCATTCAACTCTCCAAATTCTGTTAGCGTTACCAGAGATGCAAACCTCCATCTCATCCCCCAAAAAACACTAAATTGTATTCTATGTATTCACTATCTAAGTATTTTAATATATACTGTAATTTGATGTCGTAGTATCTGCGAGTAATAACCTTCCAGATGTACCAGATAACATTTCCTCCTCATAGGCAGATCATATGACATCTGGTAAGTTTTCAATCACTGAAAAGTGCTCTGTATTGTTTTTTAAATACCTTCCAAAGATTTTTCTACACTTTTTTGTTATTCGTTGCCTGTTGTTGCACTCCGCCCATCTGGTTTTGCGAGTCGAGTAAAACAAACACAGGGAAATTATTTGGAAGTCCTTTTCTGACTCATGTGGTGCTGTAACAGAATCACCTGCAGCTACTTAGGAAGGCAGCGGGTTTAAACATGTTGCTCTGCCATCACTCACACCGTGCAATGCGTTCATTAAACGAAGCAGAATGGAGTAAAGAGACATAAGTGAAATATTTTTTTTTGCTACTGCCGTGCACGTGACTCGCTCGGCTATAATCTTTACTGGGCTATGGGCTCGAGTTGCTGCTGAACAGGTCTCGCTTTTTTTCGGTCTTTAGGGAAACAACCACACTAGAGGTCACTGTTGTAGTTCCAGAGGAAAAAACAGCGAGCAGTAAATGGAGGATGTGAATCATAAATCAACTTCTTCACTCTAAATTGTTTCTTTTTATAAATTGTTGATGCCACATAATATTTGTCTGCATGTCACATATATATATGTAAAATACACTGCATGCATGTGATGTGTCTGTCCATTCCTACTTTTAACCAGGACACACACTGCTAAATAAAGCTACTACTGTTGGCTTTACCTTTAATGTCTTAATTCTTCCTGAACTTTGTCTAATAAATGACTTATTCTTCTGTAATGCTTCTACGACATTCATTACATTCTTATTTTTTCTATTTTCACTCCAAAAAAAAAAAAAAACTTCTCTTCTGCTCTTGTGTCGTTTCCCGGCAGCGAGGGGAGAGGAGGGTCTTTAATATTTTAAATGAATATGGAGTAAATGTGATGCATTACGTGGCGCTCATAAATATACAATACACTGCTCTAATATGTGTTATCACAGTCTGTGTGTGTGTATGTGTGTGTACTACAGGCATTGTGTTTTGTATCCAAAAAGTAGGCAAAATCAAAACACTTTCTTTGTTTATTAGAATATGTTTCATACTGATTATAAACATATTAGGTTCATTCTCACAAAAAAAAAATACTGATGAACTGTGAATAATTCTGCTTCAGATGACGTACATATAATTCTTACACCTTTAAACCAAAGTTCTTAAAAAATAATAGACGTAAAGATTATTCATTATTCAGATATTTTACACCTTGGAGTTGTGGCTGGTTGGCTGTGAACTACATCACCTGTGATTAATCATTCATAGGCTCCATCTGTGTCCTGGACGTTTCAGTCAGCGGCAGACTGCAGGGCTCTATAATACAGGGTGAAACAGGGACTGGGAGACACACTCTTTATATCCATAAATGAGGGACACAATGGAGGGACGAGAAAAAACATGCTTCATATATTGTGTGAGAAGCTCACTGTGGATACAGGCAACAAAATTTCTATAAGGAATCTGAAAGTCTTTGAATATGTCTGGATATAGTGGTTGAGAATTAAGTCAACGTCCCACAATAGTTGCTATTTTATTCTGTTCAGTGCAGGTCAGATTATCAAGGCAAGCTGTGGAAATGCCAGTCGAGGTTTTGTGAGGACAATCTCTCAGTATTAGACCACCAGAGTTTCCTGTGCAGTCAATTTTCATGACACCAGTGGTCAGAGGTTGTTTTGGTTCCATATCCTTCATCAGGTTTTGGTCATAGTTTGGTTTTAGAGGAGATTTTGGCTCAAAACCGAAGACCTACAAATGATTTGGGGTAATCCCTGAGGATCATTTGAGAATTTAATAGATAAAAGTGATAATTCTAAGCATTTGTCTTTCTTCTTTCTTCGTGTTTCGTCAGGAAAAGTCACTGAGTTTGTTTTTTATATTCCATTATTTCTGTTGCAGTGGTGGCAGTTTCCTTGCTGACCCGACAATGCTGAATGAAAACGGAATATGGGAAAAAATCAGAGCAGAGATCACATAAAAACACAGATGCAGGCATGCACACACAAACATGTGCAGAGCACTTTGCACATGCAAGCTTGCACACATACAAACTCACATGGATGAACACACACACACACACACACACACACACACACAAACATGCACTGAGCTGCAGTTCTGTGCTTGATTGTCTTACCATCAGTCATTCTACCAAGTGGTAATTGAAAACACATCTCCCTCAGCCCCTGGCACCCATTACAAATAAGACACACTGGGGCTTTCTCCACACAACACAAAGCATAATAACAAATAGAGTCAGATCGACCAACAGAGAAAGAGAAGCATGCTGTAGTTTTTGGCACAACATGAAGAGAACACGCTCCCAGTGATTGGTGGAGGGCCAAATCCATTTTTCCAAAAAGGGAAAAGAAATATATGTTTCCCTGACAAACAGACACAGCACTTGTCCCGGGCCGATTCATAAATCGTCATATTCTGAGCTCAAGTCTTTGAAAAGTCTATTAGTTCCGGATGTCTTCTTATCCTCCGGTTTCTCTGAAATTTTAAACATGAAGCACAGAGAAAGTCATATGGACACAGAAACGAGAGAGAAATAGAAAGAAACACACATAAACATATTATATGCAACATTTTAATATGCAGTTTCACACAGATACACAAAACTCTGCCTTAATATGTTATCTGTGTTGATTATTGTGCTCAAAAAGTCTTGTTTGCTGAAAACAAGTGAAGTAATCTGCTTGTGTAGTAACATTATTTCAACTTGTTTCCACCATGAATCAACTTTCAAGAATTTTCTAGGAATCAGCGTCTCTTGGGAAGACAGAATAAAGCAGAATTCTGCGCTAGAATCAAGAAGAAATTTAAACAAGTTGATTTGTACTGGAAAGAGGTTGAAGTAATGATACTGCACGGGCAGATAATATTTCACTTATTGTAAAAAAATAAGTGTAGAGCACACCCTCACCGTTCAATCAAAGATGAAAAGGAAAAACAGCTTCTGAAAGCTGAGCTGTCTTCATAAAAACCTTTAATAACCTTTGCCGTTGCTTGAAATACTCACAAACGTACTGTAAATGATCAGAGTGAGCAGACATGCATGCATGCATCGCTTCTACACGTGCACACAAACATTAATGCACTCACTCATGCAGGCACGCATACAGAAGACAACAGGTCCCTAATGCTTATCACATGTAAAACTTATTAAAATGCATCATGTTTGTCATGACCTGGAGGTACGAGAGTAAACGACAGGAGACTTAATTGGCAGCTGAGAACGATAACACCTGCTAACAGCCCACGTCTTGTCCATGTGGTTGGGCTGCATTCTCCGCACATACACACACACACACACACACACACACACCGCCATTCAAAACAAAGGCTGATCAGTGAAGCAGAAGAAAAGTGAGAGGAGGTGGTGGGGAGGGTGGGGGGGGGGGGGGGGGGGGTGGAGGAAAAAAAAAAAAAAAAGGCAAGGCTGACAAGCAATGATTGATGTTCGCCCATCACGCTAGGCCTGACACTCATCCCTCTCCCTCCCTCCATTTGCAACAAAGTCACCAGTGTGTGTGTGTGTGTGTGTGTGTGTGTGTGTGTGTACGTGTATGGATGTATGTTTTCCAGTGTGTGTGTTCCAGACTAAAACCCATTCAATCAATAAAGTGAGGCTCTCTGAATCACGGGGCAATAGCCAGATTGCTGACTTGACAGAAGAAGAGGCGTAGGAGAGCACATTTCACATGTAGATTAAAATCCCGCCATGGTAACCTTTAGCGTGGGTTGTGTGTGGGCGGTTGGGCGGCGGTGTGTGTGTGCGTGTGTGTGTGTAGAGGGTTAGCGACATGTAAACATACCTTATGTCAAGGTGGCATGTGTGACATGGGACAGGCATGTTTCAATGCTATTGATAGAGAAAAACACCTTTAGGGGGAGTTGGTCACATGTTGAAGGGCGATGTAATCAGGTGAGTAAGAAGTAGACGTCTGTATATTTGATTGATTCCTGAAAAATATCTTTAAAAACCTAAAATAAACCCAGAGGCCATTTGCAAGAATCAAAAACACTCTTTCACGTCTTTCACTAACTCTCACGCACAAATGCACAGTTTAATATGCACAAGCTCCAGTTTTTCATGGATTGTAATGTTCTGTTTGTTGTTGCCATCGTCCTTGTTTTGATCTGCTTTTGTATCTTGTTTTCTGCAGAGGATTTCAATCTTATCTTTTAAAGTGCTCCTCTCTTTTTCTCATCAATACATAATTGTGCTATATGCAGATAATCTACCTTAATAAAACCTTACTTTACATTCAATGCACTAAACATTCAGTCTGTGGTCTTTTCCTGGGAAAACTCCTCTGGTGCACATGAAGTGATGATTATGATTTTGCCGGCAGCAGCAACAGCAGGTTTGTTCGGGATAAACAGAAGAACTGGGTTGTTATTATTGTCAGCAGTTGTCTTCAACAGACAAAGGAAAAAGCACCGTCTCAACACTTCTTCAGCATTAAATCCAAGGGTGCAGAAACACCACAGCCGCAATGATTAGCGGCAAAAATTAGGCCAAGAATAAAATAAAAGTGAACACAAATCTCATGGATTATTACTTGAAAGCACTCGATAAATAATTTTGACTTGCATGAGGCTCTCCTCATGGGTCTGTAATTCTGTAGGGCCACATCTGATTCATGACTCCTGTTGGATTTGATGCACATATCACCCGCATTTTAAAAATAACCCACTGACACCAGTGAAACCTCCCTTAGTTTATCATTAAAGAACTCCAGAATCCTAACTCACTTTTGACAATTTTTATTTTCAAGTGATAAGGTAACAACCCATACAGCGCACACAGTATTTTACCATATTTGTATCGTACCGTCACTACTAGTTAGGTCAAACGGTTAATAAATCAAACGTCACTCTTTATACATAAAAGGAAACAATTCACAAATGCAGAGGAAGTGTGTTTACAAGGGAACGATAAATTCCTTTAATGCAAAGTCTGAGGCTAACGGCTAATGTCACCCTGGACATTTAATACCAACCTCTTTTCTGAGACAGATTGTATATTATCTGCAGGGATGAGGCCTCCATTTTGGCTCAGATGTCTCCCCTGTTTCCAGCCCCTCTCTTCGTACTACAGCCTCGCCGACTAGCAAAACCAACAAAAATGTGTCTGTTTGAGAAACTAAACGTGTGGTGAATTCCCACGCTGCCAGAAGGGCCCCAGTTCCTTGTGAAGACTTCCAACACCAAATCTTCAAACAAAAACATACAAATCTGCATCTCGCTCTCAGCAAAGAAAACATGGGGGCAAAGTCTTGATGGAAATGTTTCATTTCTTTTCCTCCCAACAGATGCTAAACGAGCAGCACGGATCTCTCGATTTGCATCTTTAGTTGCTTTGTTGATCTGATAACACATATTTGCATTTGGAAACAGCTCGTGTAATTTGACTGGGGACTCCCAATTTGCCTTTGAGGAGGACTGTGTTGCAAACATTGCTTTGCTGAGTGCTGGCATTCCTATTCTTTTGACTCCTTCTTGGCATACAGTGTGTTTGTGAGTGTGAAATAGAGAAAGGGTGTATATTAGCGAACATAACAAAGAATTATCATCTTATAACTGTGAGAAAGTTGTTGATCTTCTGTACATGTAAGCCTCTTAACACCTCTTCTATCCGTCATACTTTGTCAGAGCCAGAATATGGAATTACTGACAATGAGAAGATAAGACTGAACTCTGGAACTGGACCAAACTCTTGGCTCTAAACAGGGATTTGTGTTTGTTCTTGTATTTCTATACTTACAAAGAGCAGATGACCTCTCAAGGATAGAAAGATAAAGAAAGTACCTTAAAGTTAAGAATTCTGCCAGTTGTCACGTCTTTAAGAGACTATGCGAAGGTTAGATGTCATCTTTAGGGTCAAGATTGGGTTTAGGAGTAAGGATTGGACTAGGGTAAAGGTTAAGGTTGGGAATTTAGCATTTGTATGTGTTTTGTGAGTGCGCTCTAATGGACAACATCGGTCCAAATCAGTCGGTTAACACCCTTGTAATACTCACATATAACTGTGCTTCAACATGCAGTAAATCCAGGTCATGAAAGCTCTTACATTTGCAGTTTGAAGCACTTTTTGCTGGTCAAAAAAAAAAAAATCTCCCAGCATAGAAGAAGGTGTGCGTGCAGCAACAGCAGAATTTTGTTTTGAACAATAGCAGAAAGATTGTGCAGCTAGCATGAGCAGTAGACAGGAAAAAAAAAGAGAAAAGACAGAAACTCCATAAATAGAAAATCCAAAGAGACTGAAATAATAACAGTTTGCAGATTGTCATTTCACAGCAGCAAATATTGTTATATCCAATGCAGGCAATGTAGCATTCCAAATTGTTCTGGTTAAAAGAAACTTTTCTTTACAAACACAAGAAACACATCCAGGCTCTGTATACTGTGGCCTCTTTCCTTTTGCCACCAAGCTTAAATGAGAGCCAGATGATCGAACAGTACAAAGACCGACCATCATTAGCTACTTACCCTCAGCGTGCAGGCACAGGCAGGACCCAACATGACCCTAAAAAGGTCACAATAACCAATGTGTGTGTGTGTGTATGTAGCTTTGGAGCACTTGGGAGCCCTGGGACCTCTCCACAGGAGATGGTCAGCTGGCAGGTGCTTGTGTCTTCTGTGTGTACGGTTGATCTGCTTTGCACATTGCTAAGGGAACCCCTTGGCCTCAACAGTCTTGCTTTCCCGTGCATTTTCCATGGTGTGTTTCTACATTGACTCTGTGTGTGTGTGTGTGTGTATGTGTGCGTGCGTGTGTGTGTGTGTGTGTGACCAGCAGCTGGAGTTCCACTCAGCTGGCCTCTCTTTATGCAGTCCTGCTGAAAATAATGAACTGTGTCTCTGCACAGCGGGAGCCATTTTAAGTCAAGAGCACACAACTTACAGAAGCTAGCACCACTTAACATTTTAGCGCCCGGCTAACATATCGAGTCTTTTTCTGTACAACAAAGCTGCAACTAACCCTGCAATTAACTCCGAGTCCTTGAAGATGAGCCGCTGTTATGTGAAAGCCTGATTTACAGCCCCTTTCTCCTCAAACTTTTATAATAACAATCCGCCAATAACAAAGTGCGTATTAGAAAGCTAATAGCTAGCTTCCCTGCATCTGCTGCTCCTTTTTTCCTCAGGGGAAGATTTGGCACCTCACTGTAAAGCCCAGCAACAAAATTACCTCAGCCTAAACCTGTCAACAGACCATTACAGCCCACGCTGACTATTACGGGCTGGGGAAAAAAGGGCCAAAGCCATTGTAGCGCAAAGGTGTTGGCAGATATGTGCCGGAGGAATGTGGCAACAGGGATATTTGTTGGCTGTGTGCAAGAGACTCTCGCTTCTCAAAACACGGCTAAATCTGCAGACCCTTATCAGCATGCTTAATAAAGCGTGATGATGCCAGGATATCAATACGGGATCAGTTTGGACGGAGAAGATTTTTAAAAAAACATAGTGATAATCAAGGGTTTGAACGGTGTACAAGACATGGAATTTTAGAAAGTTGAGTTGATTGCAGAGCTTTCAGTGGACTAATAAATCCTTCACAAGAGGTGTTTTTTTCTGTTACTCCCTCCATTCCAAAGCAATGATTTAGGTTATAATAACAAAACTTTGGTACACACCTCCTTACTCATTATCCTTACTCACCATTACATCTGGGCGACTTTGACCTTCACATGACTTATTTTCCGACATTCTACTGATTAACTACTTGTAAATTACTCGGATAAGAGTGTCAACTATAAATGTAAGGTTTGCCTCAGGTGGCTGAAAAAAATCATTTTCAGCCCCTCCAGCGGGGCTTTAGGAGCATGGATTTCACCAAATTTGGAGGATTGTTGTTTTCATACTAAAAGCAATATAAGAATCCAGTGTTAATACACATACATCTCCAAAACGCTTCAGAACAGAGTAAAGTTTTCTGAGGAACTGTTAAAACCTTAAAAATCTGAGGCTTTCACCAGAATCTGAATCCAGCTGTAATGACTCACAGTCCCATGATTCACCCTTCCTTCTTTTTCTGTGAAGTTCAGAGGAAGAAATTCTGTTTGTAAAGCAGAACATGTTTAACCATTAAAAGTCAATAACAGGCAGTGATTAAGACGCGGTTTCAGAGAAACAACATTAGCAAAAATGTGCAAGGATATGTCTAAACAACAGAAGTAAAAGATTTTTTTTTTTTTTTTGCAGTAACACTGTGAACTCTTTACTTTGCCCCATCATGCTCATGGGCTTTCCATCACTGTCCTCCGTGGAGGGAGTAGGGGAATTTGGCAACTCCCCCACAGTGGGGAGGGCAGTCATACCTGGGGGCCCATGAATGGAGCCCTCAGGTAAAGCGCTGTTGAAACAAATCTAAAGCTGCCTAATGACACGCACCGTGAAACTCTTCACAGGTCATTTACGCTGCTGACAGGCTGCTGCCACAGAGCTGCACACCTCCTCTCCATGTGTTTGTGTGTGTGTGCGGGTGTGTGTGTGTGTGTGTGTGTGAGACAGACATGAGAGGGACATAGATATACAAACAGTGGGGGGGAGCGAGATAGTGAGATTTAGAGAGTAAGAAAGACTGGAAAAAAAAGCTGATGTATGTGTGATATGTATTAGTCATACACTGGGAGGTTATCTGTAAGCTGTGGAAACGATGTTTAGCCTTTCTGCAGCATGGCCTCACAGCATGGGAAAGCGATTAGAGATGCTATCTCCAATGGCAGCGCTGCACTTGGGTTAAAGAGGCAACAGCTACCTCAGGTCGTATTTCTATAGATGTTTAATTTATGTCCGCTGTTCTTGGAGTGTGTTTTGTGGAACAGTAG
Organism: Thunnus maccoyii; assembly: GCF_910596095.1. Taxonomy (NCBI): domain Eukaryota; kingdom Metazoa; phylum Chordata; class Actinopteri; order Scombriformes; family Scombridae; genus Thunnus; species Thunnus maccoyii. Next base: position 8,028,905 of record NC_056546.1, on the reverse strand, counting down.
ATGCCCTTGGAAAATTTTGGCTCATATTAATCTACTGCAAATGCATCGGTCATCCAGCACACTAGTATGCCTTCAGGTCTCATTACTCCTCACTTCCGCCACTTCAACCCCATACCGGGGCAGAAAGAAGTAAAAACAGGGGAATAAATGCTAGTCTTCCAGCTCTGGTTTCCTAGTACTGTATCATACCATAGATTTCTAGATTGACAAATTAACAATATTTTAAGGAGTGGGATACAACTGGATGCTTGAACAGCAGTGTTTTTACAACGCCCAGCCACAGTTATACCAGATTAATATAGGGCTTTTTTTCTGGAACAGGCTTTAGAGAGGTACGTTGGCTTCCAAGGTGGGACGACTCCATATTAACTCTGAAATGAAACGTAACCCGCTTGGATCATTGTAGTGATTCAACCGAATGCCACTTGGCAAAGCAAACTGAACTTAAAAAAGTATCATTTTGCCTTTTTTTTTCACTTGCATTTATTGGCGGTGAATCATCTTTTCCTTTGAGCTCATTTGTTTTGGGATACTCATTAATATGGAAGCCATCCATGCAAATCACCAGACAGAAGCAGAGTGAATGGGGTGAGGTTATGGTGGCAGTAAATGGGATTAAGTTTCTGATTCCAGTTCGGCTGTTCTTTTGCTGACATTGACCTCTTAACTCCCGACAAATAATTTTACATTGGTAATAAATTAACTGTCACATTATAATTTTTGTAAAAGTAAAACATATTGATAAAGGCTGAAATTTACTAAGTATTTTAAGTATATAGAATGTTCTGTTCCAATGTCTATATGCAGCTTGAGTTAAATTGTTTCAAGCTTTATTTAGTTTATAAGTATTTTGTGTATGCATTCTCTTGAGCAGAGATCTACAGTAATAAGTAATAACAATGAAAATGGTTGGAAGAATTATGATTTCTAGTCAGTGACGATCAAAATCACACATTTTACAAAATGGTCATTAATTCCTGTAAATCTTTGAACGGCCATCTTCTTGTTAAAATAACAATTAGTATGATATCAATACTATATACAGAAGATTATACCTGTAAAGGAAGGTCATCTGTATTCAACAGATCAAAAGGCAGAAATAGGCTTCAGGTAAGTGTATCTGCCAACACATCTCTCTGGGTAATTGTCTTACTAAAAGGCACCTTTATAGCAGTTTTTGAAGGGGAGGAGACCGTAACTCATTCAATTTACCCACCCAGGAAATGTGGATTCATCCCAAGGTGGGTTTTTTTTCATATATCAGTGAGAGTCTGAGACCTGAACCTGTGACGGAACAGGGTTTCAACAAAGACACACTGTTTTGATCCATGAAGAAGAAATCCTCTTTTTACTTAAACACCAACACGGGGAGATCAAAGGTCAGACTCGGAACAGAACAACAGCCCCTACGCCGTCACGCCATGAGTAGACCCTCCCCAATCAACATACTGAGTACTGAAAATGTATAACTTGAGTATCATGTATTGCCTGCAGTGTAACATGAAGTATGTGAGGTTACATCGACCTTGTAGCTCGTGTATCAGTATGATTTTCATCAGAAAATGTCCAAAATGTAACCCTTTCCAACAATATTATCAGCACGTAATTCTGTGTATTTACTGCATTTGTTGAATTAAGTCCTTCTGTCTTCTTCTGCCCAAACTTTCCCTAATATATCAGATGACACAACACAAATGTGTCCATCATATACTCTCCTTTTCCTCTAAATTGTTACCACACCATCCCAAACCCTTTCCCAACTTCAATTAATGTCTCCACACATCAGTTTCAAGCTGCAAATTTTCCTCTTCCAAAAATGAAAACATTCACATAAGAATAGACAGTTTAAACAGGTGCCATGGTAACATAATCGTCACTGCGGCAATTACTGCCTTATGCCTGACTAACAGCCATAAATCATTCTCTCTCCACAAAGAGGACGTTGTGGCGCTCCACTCCCATCCAATAATCAGAAATTGCTCCGTGTACGGCGTGACGAGTGGGCGCTGAAACAGCCCATTCTTCTGTTTGGCGGACGATATTTTGCTCTCTATGGCGACATTACAGGGATCCTTCAGCGAGCACGATATTGTACCTGCTCTACACCTGTTAGCTTTAGCCAAGGGTTTCATCAGATAGTTGAAATAAATACTAGTCATCATCATAACCATAATCATAGTCATAAAAACCAGGGGCCTTTATGCTGTTGCCAAATTGCCCTGCCATCTGATTTACAGTCGGACGAGGTGGGGAGGGGGAACAGACAGGGCATGGAGGAGGATGGGGCCTATTACGTGCTCAGAATGGGATAAATACTCAAATATACACACCTGCAGACCACACACCCACCCACACATACACACACACACACACCTGGGAACTCTCACAGGCATGTAATAGCTGGGGATGGGCTTAAAGGAGGCACACTGAGGAATTCTCTTGGGATTACAAAGACGAACATTGTACTACCCTCACGCACAGTACAGCAGGTGAGTAGAGTGATAAGGGGCCAGAGGACAAATTAGCCCTCATATTAAAATAATCCCTCATGTCTAATAACAATAATATGCTCAACACTGAAGCTATTGCACATTCACAAAGGTCTTCCTCTTCAGGCAGCAGCTTGTTGAAAACAGATTTGAGTGTTTGTGAAATTGGCTCATCATATCTGCTCGACCTGTCAACAGTCTTGAAATACACAGAGATTAGAGTAATGGATGTCAATAACTGCATTAAGGAAGCAGTCTGTGTACACTCAAAATCCTGACCAGCTGCTTGATACAAAAGTAGACTCGATGATGCAGCAAAAAGATACCTACACAGTGGCTTTTAAAGGGGCACTGCACTGTTTTACACGTGAAGTTCAGTTTACTGGTCACATATTCATATTACGACAAAAGCCCGACTCAGCACGAGTCCTGGAGCCGGGAGAGCAGCAGGTGAGCGAACTGTCGATCACAGATGTCAATCAAGGCCATCGTGGCAGACATTAAAGCTATTATAGTGTTCTATAGTCTACGATAGTCTTCAAACCTCACTAATGGAGCAATAATTTCCAAAATGACCACCAGCACAATTATGAGAGGGCCCGAATTTAGCGATTGAGACTCTAATAAAAAAAAAAAAAAAAAAAATATTGACCTGGTAATTCTAGAGAGAAGTTGACGCTTCAGTCTCAAGCCGTGGTAATTGCCATTTGGTCACTAGGAGGACTAGCCAGCCCATGGAAACAGTTCAGAGACAGAGAGACAGAGACTTCAGAAAGCAGGAGTCTATCGGAAGACTATCTAGCTGCATTATGGGAAATGTAGGATCCAGTGTTTATGGAGTTTGACCCATACTGGGACTAAAAAGCAGGATATTTCAGACACTGTTGCTTCACTTTTTACCATTCTTTTTAAAATCTGTTTCTTGTGAGTACCCCAACTTTATGGAAGTGCAACACTAAATTACTGGAGTGTACCTTTAACATACATCTTATGAACTTTACAAGTATAACGGCAGCAGTTTGCTAAAATGTTCATTGATTTGTTTTATGTCTGTCAGTTAAGAAAAAAGCCAAACTACAAAACATTAAGGTATTTCTTTATTTGTTTATACCAGGTACAAACATCATGAAAGGTAAAATAGGAGAAAGTGTACAAGTCCATCATGAGTCAGATTTATTATGACATAGTAAGGCACCGAGGTAGAAACACCAAGGATTTCCATAAAATTTCTTATCTGATTGTCACATGAGGGAAACTTCCTCATTCCAGCTTCACCTTGTGTGAATAGAAGAAACATGTTGTGTTTTTAGTTATTGGTTTCACATTTCTTCCATAACACTGTCTTGATATCACTTGATTCTGACCTGTGCAAAAGTGAAAGGATAAAAAAAATGTGAAACGCACAAAGTGTGAAGGAAAACAAAACATAACAGAACAAGAAATACGAACAAAAACTGCACAACAAAATCTACTGAATGATGGCAGACACATGACATTTTCTCGTTTAAATTTGTAGTTTGGCCCCAAACAAAAGTTTTAGATTTGGTTACAGTAGTGTCTCAATCAACTTCTACTAAAACAGTACTCTTCTGATTACAAAGGTATGAAAATTTCCATGTATTGTAAGTACGCATCAATAAGAATTTGCAGACACATCATCAGTCTTACCAAACACATACAGTATATAATACAGTACTTATTGCCAGCGTTCACTGCAAACTGTAGACATCAGTTTCTGCTGAGACAGGCGTGAACATTTTTAACCTACATAGTAGATTGCTCATTTTCTCATATCATAGTTATTACTGGCTACCCTGCTGCTAACTTGTGTCCTTTGCCCGTTGCCAGGTGGACGGCTTTGCATGGTTTGGGTATGTCTGGAATATAGACTAGTATTTCATTAACAATCTGGTATGTTCTCCTATAGTTGCGTCTTACAACTCTGTAACACTCATATTACCATTTTACTAACCTGTAACTACATCTTTTGACATTTTCTCAAGGTCAACATGTGTTTTGTTGCTTCGTTTTGAATGCATGGCTATACGTGGTGTTTTTTGTTGCTGTATTACTGTATTGATGTTTGACTGTTTCCTGTTGCTCTGCAAAATTCTTGTTTTGATATTGTTGCTATCTTTGTGGTGTCTTGTTGTCTTCATTCTGTAAAATTTTATCACTTTATAGGTTTCAAAACATGTCGCCAAAAACAAGGACTGCAGTTGAAAATGAACCAGCTGGCACATTTACATAAATGTTGATTGAATGTGTGTTGTCCTTATAAATAAGTAAATGAAATGAAATTAAGACCAAAACATACAAATCAACAATACACTGTGATTTATTGTCTGTCAGTCATTTTTTTTTAAGAAGTAACACTGAAATTGAGTTACTTAAATTTAAACAAAAGCCTGTAACATGTTGCAGAAAAAGCCAAAATGTGTGCAGAGAGCTGAAATGACGATGCTGGAAAACAGCAGAAACATGTTACCAGAATCGGTCAGCATTTGGAATCACTTCAAACTCAGCAGATGTAAATCGTTTATCAAAATCAAAATGTGAAAGGTGAATCTCTTTTTAATGTTAATCCCAGCGTTGCGATCTGAGACTTGGATCAAACAATGCAAAAAAAAAAAACTTGCTTCTTGTAAATATGTTTCTACATTAGCAGCAGCAAAAACGTTCAGCAGCTCTAATAAGAATAAACTTATCTTTTCTGTGCAGAGCGTCAGACAAATCATCCAAAACTTGGACAATTTGCGAGTAACACAAACAGTTATTATCTATTAACACAAACAGCCTTGACAAAGAGGTGACTGAACTACTGTTATGGAATAATGAGTTTTGTCACGGTTAATTAAGATATGATAATATTTCTTCAGTGAGGGTGGAGCTCCTTTATGGTTTTGGTGTGTTCTGCATTCGCATTCGCCTCCTGGCTAAGGCTTCCTGTTTCTTCCTCTCAATCTCGGCTGCAGAGCATTTCCCCGTCATCTGGCTTGTGACAAAAACTGGAAAGAAGGAAAGTGAGAAAAGTGAATGGAAAAATTGAATAAGGTTTGCTAGGAAATACTGAGACTTGAGGAGAAAAAAGGAAATCGGCTCTAAATCAGAACCTGTGTGTTGTTGCTATGATCTTGAATGACTGAGTTTTAATTTGTTAACATAAAAATGTTGCTTCTATAACTAGGAACAGTGGGTGCCCATGGTGAAGCTCATTTGGAAGTACAGAAACCCATCCCTCCATGTCCAGAAAAAAAAAAAAATCAGTCTGTAATTCATTGAAAATGAAGCTTCCTGAGGTTTGGACTCTTGACAGCATCGCAAATTAAAGCCATGGCGCTGTGTTTACTTGCTTTGGGGGGAGAATTGTTCATGTGCACATGCACTGAACTGTCAATGATTATAGGAACAACATGTGACATCTGTTTTACTTGTGAGTTTTCACTTCAATATCCAGTTTTACAGCATGGTACTGAGGACAGTAGATGCAATAGATGAACTACAAAGACGCACTGAGTTAACCAAAATAACCATTTACCATAAAGAATAAAAGCACTGACCTTTGACCTGATGAGAACTCCTTTAGTTATTACAGTATGTGTCCTAACAGCAAGCGAACGTCCAACTATCACATCGCATTGCATAACGTCAGACACTCCCTGTCTACATTAAATCCGTTAAATAAGGTGTTCTGTTGTGTCAACCAATCAGCTGTAAGATCAGATTGGAGACATAATGACTCAATTGAAATATGGGTGAATACTTGCTATCCTACGTTTGTATTTTTTAAACAGAAGACACATGTTTGATATTGTGAAATTTAGATTCTTTACCAGAAATGACGTACAATATAGCCAACAGCAACTTCACTAGAAACTTCCAGCTCCCTGGAGGTCTCCCTCCCGCCAGCTGCTACCTTATTTATGTTTTTGTGGTGAAATGACCAGTGAAATCAATTAAATGAATCAGCTCTTTCTCATCTCGTAGTTCAACACAAGTGAGAGGAATTTTATACACAGGGCATCCGACAAAAGCTCAGCTCAAAACGGCACGCAGCATCGCGTTGCGCAGCGCTGCGTTGCTCGTGGCCAGTTAGGACATTCGAATAGAAAACAAAGCAACCAGACTGATTTTGTCACTGACGCTCGCTCGTAGGACACGGTTTTACTGTATGTAGTCTATGAAAGGCATTTTCTCCATTTATTTTTCTTTTACCTATTCATAAATTTCCCTTATGGCTTTTTCTTTCACAAAAATGCAATCCAGCGTCCAGCAGTTTATATCATTAGTTGACATTTAAACTAAGCTACATTATCCTCTTATATATTTGCATGCTCTAATACACACATCTTACCTTTGCTCCTTATAACTGCTGAGTCAGATACAGTTCTCTTGAAGGCCGTGTGATGGGACTTGGAGTTCTGTGGTGTCTTGGCTGTCACCGTATGAGGCTTCACATCCGCATGAGCGTTCACAGCCTGGAAAGTTCCAGAGGAATCCCTACACATGCTAAATGTGCCTAGACTCACGCGGCTTCCTGGGAGACTCTGAGACATCCGCGATTTGCTGTTGGCACCTTTCATGGGAACGTTCCATCCTTGGTAGTTCACGGTTTCACAGCTAGTCCCTGGTAATGAGTTAGAACGAACAAAAGTGCAAGGTGACTGTCTGTTAGCACTGGCACCGGCGCTCGTGGACCAGGCCGTGTCAATTGGCAAAGGCACAGTGGTTTTCCGCTGTCTGTCTACAGCAATATCTTGTTTTTCTTGGCAGGTGTCTGGGCTCACTTGCAATGGCTGACTGTTGGAGATCCTCTCCATGCTGTCACATACCTGGTAGAGCAGCGCGTCATCGTCCCCATCATCCCATAAGCTGTCTGAAATGTGTTTTACAGAGTCTGCAGCAACACAAGCCCCCCTCTGATCATTAGTCATTTTGTCAGGTTGAGGGGTAGGCAGTGTTTTTGTGGTAGCAGATTTTTGCTCAGACATCTGTGATTTAGGTTGTATAACAGTGAAGTTGGACTTGGAGACCTCTTTGGCAGCAGTCTTAGGCTGGAAGTGAGGGTTGGGCTCTAACTTGAAAGTGCTTCGGTTGGTAGTCTTTGGTTTGGGACACAATTCCTGGAGGCCACTGTAGCTTGGCTTGGAGTGCAGGTTTGAAACTTGATGTGAAGAGTTTATACTTGCAGTTGGCTTGCAAACGGAGGTGCACTGTGTAGTGTTGGTGTGCTGTTGCTGGTCAGGATTCTGGGTCATTGCCAGCACAAAAGAGTCATTAAGTAGGTCGTCATTCTCCCAGTCGTCATCAAAGTCATCACAATTGCTCGCGCTAAAACCACAAGATCCTTCAGCAGGATGTGCAGCTGAGCCAGACTTGTCAGCTGACTTGACCTCTAATCGTCGGGGTTCAGCTACAGTTAAAGTCACAGGCTGGCCTTTTATTTCCTGCGAACAGGCTGACGTTGAGGAGCCCTGGCTTAGCCGGCCGCTGATTCTTTGAGTGGAGCTGTCAAACAGCGCGTGCAGCTCTGCCTCCACCTGATCCGAGGAGGACGGACATGTTAGGTTCTTCACCTTGCTCGGGAATGATGTCTCTGTCAGTTTTGTGTTGGAACTGGTCACGTATTCACTGAGATTATTGTTAACAGTGTTCAGCTGTTCGGAAGTCTCTTTGTCTTGCTGCATGTTCTCATCGAACTGCCTGGCCAGTTTCATGAGGTCTTCCACGTTGCTCTGCCTGCAGAGAGGAAAAAGTAAACAAGGAAATAATTAAAAACAGAGAGAAGAACAGGAGAGTTCACTTCTAATTAAAAAAAATTAAATGCTATAAGTAAAACAGAGGTATAAGGCTTGCATATACTGTTTGTTAATTTGGGGAATAAAACCACATCTGGGTCAATATATTGATTACGCACCGAGAGGACTTCTTCCTGACTCTCGGCTTTGGAATCTCTGGTGTGCACGGGACGGCACTGTCACCGATCCACTGCAGCAGAGGGGATTCAGTCCCTTTCGGCTTCACATCCTGTGTAAGACAAAAGCACAAAGGTGAATCATTTAATTAAAAGATATGTACTGTACAAGCCTAAAACCTACAGTATGTACAGCACATAAGAGACAACACTGCTTCTTGTTCAGTTTTACAAATATTTTAATTGGCGTTTAATGTTTCAGAGGAAGCTGAAGAAACAACTGACCTTTGGAGCAATGCGGTTGACAATATCTGCTATTTCCACAACTTTGGTGTTCCTGTGCCCTAAAAAACAAATAACAACAATGTTATACTACTACCAGAAAACGATAAACATGAGAAAAAAGAGAACAGGTGATGAGATCTCTGTGTCGAGTATCAGTGCTTACCTGCGGTCCCTTGAGTGGGAGATGTAGGATCCCAGAAAATGTCTTGTGAAGCTTCCACATCACCTGGAGAATCACCATTATTCAAACCAGGGTATCTGCTGCAGCCTCGGCGCTGAGGGCTCTGCAAATCTGTGCAAGTCAAACAGAAGATTGGTATTATGTCAGTTAAATGAAGAGAGCCAGCCACGGTCAGTTTGCTTTGGCTACATTTGTTTGAGTACATATGACTAAACATTATACATGATGTTACTAGTGTAAATACTAGTGTTCTGTAAATTGTGTTTCTGGTGTTTTTCTACTGACTGACATGTAAGAGAAACACTGTAATTTTTTGGCATGACACTGGTCAAATGAAAAGCTTCTGGTAATCATCACAAGACATCAGTTTCTGGCAGCTTCAGTACACAAATGAGGGCCAAATTTAATTAGTTAGCTAAAAAGTCCTGCAAAGTCATATCCTGCCATCAAAGAACAGATCAAAGAGCATCGAAGTTATGTAAGCCAAACTGCATCACAAATTAGGGCTGCAACCAACAATTATTTTTTATTATCAATTAATCTGAATGGATCCTTTTCACGATTAAACAAACAATCGTTTGGTTTATAAAACATCAGAAAGTGGTGAAAAATGCACATGACGGCGTACCCTAAAATATTTAATTTACTGTGACATAAGACCAAGAAAAGCAACTAATTCTCATAATTGAGAGCTTTTAACCAACAAATTTAGTACATTTTTCCTTGAAAAATGACTTAAATGAGTATATATTATTAAAGGACAGGTTCACATTTTTTCAAATCTTTCTTATAACAACAGTCAGGTGCCCAAATGAACATTGAAATAGGTTTTTCTTTCCATAATCGTTCCTCTTGTTCTTACTGACCATTAAAAAATCCCTTCATAATGTATTACAGTGTAATGGGGGCCAAAATCCACAGTCCTCCTTCTGTGCAAAAATGTATTTAAAGGTTTATTTGAAGTTAATATGAAGCTTCAGTCGTCCAAATGAGTCAGATCTAGTAGATATTTCTCAACATTACAGTCTTTTTACTATACTTCCACCGCAGCTGAACAGAGAAATACTATCCAAGGAAACACAAAGAGGGAATTTGACGCTAACAAGACTGTAAATGTGGCAGATATCCACTCGATATGACTTACTCAGACTGCTGAAGCCTCATATACACTTCAGACAAACTTTAAATACATTTTTTGCACTAAATAACTATGTGGAAACGTTGTGGATTTTGGCCTCCATCACTTACATTGAAAACATATTTTAAGGGGAACTTTTAATAACCAGTATGAACAGGAGGAATGATTACAGGAAAACCTCTTTCAGTGTTTATATGGGCAACTGACTGTTGCTTTAAAAGAGACTTGAAAAAATTGCATTTTCACTCAAAAGCTAACCCTTTTCTCAACATTTAAGCTTATTTACGTCTTTCTGACAACACCATGTGGTTTCCTACAGTGCTTTGAGGTGTGTACTGTACAGTTAGATAGATTAAGGTCAGCCAACTTGTTGTCACTATCACAGGTGGCCTCTACTTCCTCAGGCAGGAAGGCCCAAATGTTTACAAGCCACCAGTTTATCCTGTTTTGAATGAACCGTCTGGAGTAGCAGCAGCAGATCGTTCCTTATTTTAACTGATCTGCATCCTCACCTTTGCACATGACCGATGTTGTTGTTGTGTCACACGCCTGCTTTCCCGTTTTGTTGTCTCGTGTTTTGTTGCGACAGAGTTTGGAAACAGTCCTCCAGTGTTCAGTGAAGTCGGCAGCTTGCGTCCTCCGCTCCGACATGCTTCACCGACCGGATAACAGCTTCGGTGATGCGCGACGGCTCGCAACGTGGAGACCGACACGTTTACATTTACAGTCTGTTCGTGTTTTCGCAAAAAAACGTTTGTTGTGTTTTTGCATTTCGTTCATTCATTCGGGGAAAGCCTCCATGTTTGATGCTGACGTCAGCGAACTACGGATGCCTGGAAGGTTTTGTCGCAGACTGATTTCCAGAGGCAAACGTGTTGGACTGGACTGTTGTGAGATGAGTACGAGAATAAGTGTGTCACAGTGTGTTTTCAACATTTAATCAGTGGTTAAATGTAACTAAGTACACTTACTCAAATACTGTATTTAAGTACATTTTCGAGGTACTTGTACTTTACTTGAGCATTTCCATTTCAGTGTTACTTTGTACTTCTACTCAACTACATTTCAGAGGGAAATATTGTAGTTTTTACTCCACTACAAATATAGTTTCTAGTTACTTTTCAGATTTAAATTTTACATTTGTTCTTTTCTTCGTATTTAAATTTGGTATACACTTTAATTTTCATTAGTGTATGAAAGGTGCTTTAAATAAAGTGTGCTATTATGGTTCTTATTAATATTAATAAAAAAACGTGTGCTACTCTTATATAATATGATGCAGTACTATTACTATGAATCTACCCAAAACATCTAAAATTGGCTCCATATTGATGAATTACAACAAGGAAATGTTCTTACATGTATTTGTTAGTGTGTAGTGATAAAAACAAACAATATAATATACTATAATGATATAATACTCTAAAAGACGCCAGTCTGCATAATGAGTACTTTTACTTTTGATACTTTAAGTCAGTGGTTGTCAAAGTGCGGTCTGGGGACCCCCAGGAGTCCTTGATGGGGTTCTAGGGGGTCCACAGTAAAAAAGAGAATAATTTATTTTCACTGTATTTTCATCCATAAGTAACACAATGACTGAATGTATGACTATTTTGGTCATGGGTTTCATACACTATCCGTAATTAAACATCTAAAAGCAAAAATCTTATTAAATAGGGGTCCGTGGTCTAATTTGTGTCAGTTTAGGGGTCCTCAACTTGAAAAAGTTTGAGAACCACTGCTTTAAGTACAGTTTGCTGATGATACTTCTGTACTTAAGTAACATTTTGAATTCAGGACTTTAACTTGTAATGGAGTATTTCTACTTTTACTCAAGTAAATGATCTGAATACTTCTTCCACCACTCAATTTCACGGTCTTTGAACTACACTATTAGTCAAAGAAACCCACAATACAACATCACATTTACCAAACATTTAATATCATGCATTATAAGTTAGTTCATGAATGTCCCACATATTTTATACAGAAGGTGAAGTTGTTCAAAGACAGAATATGAAGTGAGAAAACAATGAAATAGTCATCCTCACCCATTCATCAAAAGGGACCACAGAAGTTAATTGTTCTGGTTTTGGTCTGCAGATGTAGAAACTACAGTGAACAGAGTGAAATAATCAGTTTGCTCGTACTGTGTTAAATTAACAGTGATGCTGGATTGGGAATGACCTCCATCTCACTTATGCGATACATTAACGCACATCTTGCACATATCCTGCATTGTACATATCCTTATACTTCATACTGTGAACTTTTGCACGTTGCCTGACAATATTTTACACATTCCTGCACAAAACTGCACAGCTCTATAATTCATATCATACTTATTCTCATAAACACTTTTTCATATCTTCGATTGTTAATTAGTCACTTATTTTTCTTGTATGTTGCGGTACTTGCCTGTGTTTGTCCTCACACCATGTTTATTGTTATGCATCATCAGACCAAAGCAAATTCCTTGTATGCAAAAACTTACTTGGCAATAAACCTGTTTCTGATTTCTGATCTGGGATTTTTTTTGTGTGTGTGTGTGTGTGTGCTTACGTGGTTATGAGGCAACTCCGACAGTCTGGAGGTTACAGAATTACAGAGTGGAAAACCAGTAAACAGGAAATGCTCTTTGAGGTAAACATAAAGATAAAATGTGTCTCATATCAGTTTCTGGCAACATTCCCATTTCTCTGGGAAAAAAAAACATCATTACTGTTATTTCATTTCAAAGTTTCAACATAATGGGGGCAGCAAAACCCCACTTATGCTCCCAAATTCTGCCCTTCATCTGGGAACTTCATGAAATGCAGACAGTAGATCTGCGCTTGTATTACTCATGACTTGGCTGGTTGGAAGCAGTACAGTAAATATTATGGCAGACAGCCTGGTACTACCAAGTAGGTCTACCCATATGTTTGCTCCGTAATTGTTATCAGGCTCCACTAGGCCCGAAGCATGTTTGTTTGTGGAAGCCTTGTTGTGAAGGTTGTTGTTTGTGTGGAATTGCATGCCTATTGTCAAATAAATCCGTCACACTTTTTACAAATACTTCAAACAATTTTCCAGGCACAATTCATATTACATGGTGTTTGGCAAAAAAACGTCACTAAGGTCTGCAACTGGTTTCCTCATATGTCAGAGTGATCAGGATCTTCCTTCTCTGTACTCTTGTCATCAGTTAATATCGTCCTTTCTACATCGTAGCAATCAGATATCAGTGTAGTTGACTTGACTTTGTTCTCAGTCATATAAATATAAAGAATACTGGCACAAAATATCAACTATCAGCATGCCTCAATCCAAAATGATCAAGTTTCCAAATCTTCATTATCATTAAACCTCAGTCATCACGTCAGCTCTCAACGGTAACAGTTAAAGGTGAGGGTCTTGACTGTAGGTAAAAATTCAAGCAAAAATATTTTCATAGGCAATCTAAAGTGATAATCTAAGGTCAAAAGGTCAAAAGTCAAACAGTCTATCAATGCAAAGCGCTAAGGGTAAGTCTGCCAAGGTAACTGATGCCTCGGCCACTTATCTTTTAAGGGAGTGAACGTCAGTGTCAAAATCTGAGACTCTCATGAATTTACACTTTTAATTAAGACACACATGTCAAATGTAAGATCCAGGTCTGAGACAGTTTTTTTTGTCTGCAGACTATTTTCCTGAACTTTTACACTCGTCTTGGATTGTTTTTAATTCAACTTTGGTTTGTCATGACTTTTCCAGTCTATTAAAGAAATGACTATAATAATAATTTAAAAACAATTTTCGTCATTCAGTCTATCTTGGTTTGTTTTCTCTCCAGATAATGTGAGGGATTACTTTTGTATTTTTTTTTTTTAAAGATCTGTGTTTCAAGAAATAATTTGAAAAAGAGTTTGATTCAGAGCAGATATACACCTCTTTCTCCGTCATGCTTTAGAAACTTCTTATACACTAATATACTTGTTTTACACTGGAAAATACATCTAAACTGTTTTATTGCCTATTTTGGTGTTCAGTTAGAATCACATGAGTCAGGTCTTGGATTTAGTTTGGGCCTCGCTAAACCTCCTTGGTAATATTATTCCTTAGAACTATATTTGGCATTTCAGCTGAGTGAACTTCCAAAACTTTGGCTTCTGCACATGTGTATCAAATGAATAATGGCCTCAGCGGTAACAGGTTAGTGACATGTGAGTTGATGATTCCAGATAAGTCCTTGTGTTGTTGAAACTAGTCCATGTTTCCACCATCATCACCCTCTTATCTGAGAAAGCCGAGGAAAGGAGGTACATGACAAATGTTGCTGTTATTTATTTAATTGTGTCATGCATACACTCACACACACACCCTCACACACACACACACACACACACTCTCTCTCTCTCTCTCTCTCTCTCTCTCTCTCTGTCTCTGTCTCTGTCTCTGTCTCTCTCTCTCTCTCTCCAACAGTATTCAAGGATAACGTTATTTGTTTACAAAGATTTGTAACTTCTTACTTCTTATTTTTGGAAGGAAACCACATTTTTGACAAGAGATTGATGGAGGTTTAATGATTTTTTTTTTTAAGTGACTATGTGATTATTCCTCTTACTTTATGAAACACACAAATGTATTTTACAAGAGAGGTCAGAGGTCAGGGAAGGATGTGAATTTTAATCAACCTGTTATTGTTTATTTTACTGTTTGCATGTATGCAGATTTGCTGAAATTGAGGGGTGAAATCTTGTTGTTGTTGTTGTTTTTCTTTTTCTTATTATGTGATGCAAAATTAATTTACCATCTCTTTGCATACGGATGATAAAGTCAAATCAATTATGAACAAAAAAAAATCTAACTTGAAAAGAACTGAAGATTTGGGATTCACATTTCTGACATACTGCACAGCAATTTCCAGAATAAAGCACTAGATGGTGCTTGTATACCTCCTTGGTATTTGGCATGTGTGTGTGTGTTCATGTGTGTGTGTGTGTGTTTGTGAGTGAGAGAAAGAAAGAGAGAGAGAGATAAAGGCAGATATGGTAAGCAAAGTCAGTAAAGACTGGATGCAGGGAGTTTTGTGTAGAAAATGTTTTACTGAAGGCAATGCACACACATACATACGCATGCAAGCTGTAGTGAATTACTATTCTTGATTACACTTGATTCTGCTTTGATTGTTTTCATTTGGAAACGGTTTATCAATATAGAGAATTGGGGAAGCCAATCAACTGTGTTTCTTTGATTGAAAGCCAGAAACTGTTATGAACAGACGACCTGTAGTCAGAGCCTCCACTTCCCTGGTTAAAGCATAATTCTTGTTTCATCAAAACATCAGCGGATATTTAGCCACCGCTAATGACAAATATATGGGATTTGAGGGTAACTGCAACATGTGTCATATTTGGGGCAAACTCATTCGCATTTAGTGAATAGCAGGTGTTGTTTTTGCATGGAAGAAATTCAAAGTGGGGGAAAACATACAGGTGCCCCAAATTTGTGTCATTCTTAAAGAAACAAACCACATATTGCAAGCTCACCATGGTCAAACAACCACTAGAATATCACAAAACTAGTAATAAACCCTAACCATTAATAAGCATACAGTAAATTCGATTTTAAAAGTTAGTCTAAATGCTATCAGTTTTCCCTCCCTGACCTGAATGTCATTCGGGAGCAAATACATACTCAAACATGTAAATACATAGGCTAATTATATTCCCCAAGCCCAAACAGGCATCCTCTATTTCAGAGATATTGTACATACAAGAATATAAAACACTATAAAAAAAAAAAAAACTCTATTCATCCATTCAGTTCCACAGATAACCATGTATGCCATGATGCCATACACAAATTTAGGCCTGTAGGCCGTTGTCATTTCAGTGGCGTAGCTGTTGTCAATGTTAAAGAGGTTAACTGGAACCGCCAGTATGGATGTAACAGCGATTTAATCAACAGTTAGCTACGTTTCATGCCTCCCTTTAATGCATTCAGCTAATCTTGGGGGTATCCCCATTGCTCTGTCAAGCGAGCTGTGTCATATCATGCTGCCACGCAAATCCACGCCCGGGGGGCGCCGTCTCCTGCCCATCTAAAAGTCACCGTAACACCCTCTGTCACACTGAATGTTAGCATTACTCAGAAGTGATAGTTAGACCACAGAATAAAGGGCATGGATGTGTCAGTTTCAATTTGAATATAAGGCATCAGCCCTCTGCTGCCTTGTGTTTTTACCCAATCTGTCTTTCCTCCTCCTCTGCAAGCCTTTCCAAGCCATGTCACAGCAGAAAAAAAATGCCAAAGGCTGCACAGGAGAGACGAAGAACAGTTTAGCCTGGATTCTCCAAGCTAGCTTGATTCTTTCCCAGAAGCCTGTCTCTTCACCTAACTACCTACCGCCTTCTTCTATTTATTGGTTACGCTTGGGTTGTTTAGAAGCAATTAAGGAGCTAATTGTGGAGATTTCTGAGGACTGGGTATTATAGTAAAAAGTAAAGAGCTAATGGCTAATTGCCCAAGCAGCTGCTAGTGTTTATGAAGGAGGAGCAAAGATGCCGGGGGATCTACCAGGCGTAGACAGCAATGAGTACAAGGAGGTGTTTGTGAGTGTGTGTGTGTTTGTATATGTGTGTGAGGTAAGGGGGGGCTCATCATTGCTGTGGATCCCAGGGACGGTTCACACTGGGCAGATGCCAGGTGAGTGAGACAAGCAGGAGAATATGAAGCTCAACTCAGAATAGTGTCTGCATAAATAATAATCACCTCTGATGGCCTCTGGTGCTGTACCTCCAAGGAGTCCATTGTGTCTTCCATGTTTTCCTACGTGAAGAGTATATCCCAATGTTTATGCCAAACCCGTCCTCCCTCACACCCCCACCTATTCTGCCAGACCCCCCTTTGGGCTAGCAGTGCCTCATGGATGACAGTTAGCATGTGGCAGAGCTCTCTGAAGTGGAAGGGATCCAGGATGCTGAGTTTCTGTGCCAGCCTCACCAAGCTGGGATTTCACCCATTTCACAGTGCCTGCCAATGGCTGGGACTGTGAATGAAAGCATTTGAAACAATGCCTGGTTCTACAGTGTCAGATCCATGGGCTTCAGCAGTGGTTATATGCAGCCTAAGGTGGTTTGGCGTCTATCTGAAAGAATCCCAGTAGCCCTTTTGGTCACATGGGGTGAAATGGAAGTGCTAAAGGGCATCCAACTGTGCTCTCAACCAGCAGTGGATAGTTTAGATGAAGAGGAGGAAGAGGAAAGGACATCAAAGCAGGACAGTTGTGGTACCATCTTGATTTGGCTTTCCGTTGGCCAACACGGCCGATTTCAGGATTTTGAACAAGTCAAACATTTACTGAACACATTTCCAGTTCCCAATGTTTTGAATGTGCCAAATCAGGAACAGAGAGCACAAGAAGGGATTTTAAGATAGTCGGATTTCAAAACTATGAAATAACAGCTTGAGTCATCATGACAGACTGCATTGGAATTATGTTGACCTTAGATATTCAGGAAATTTTTATATTTGCTGTTCTTCTTACTGGGTAGGTTGTTTTGGAAAAAGAAGTCCTGTGGAAAACTCGAACTTCATCAACAGAAAATCCAACGAGAAAGACATCAACGGTACCATCCAAAATATCTGATTGATGGCTGATCTCATGGGAGCGCAATGCAGAGGGTGATGATAAGCTTAGCAACAAGGATGGAGAGAAAAGAATCTGAGTTAAGCAATACCTTTATTTTAAAATTTTAATCCTTTTTATTAGGCTAACCTCCAAAACTTAATATCTGTAATGAAATAACATAATTTTAGTATATCCAATTAACCTCTGTCTCGACCCCCTTAGGGCTTCACTTAACATACATTCAACTAAGATTGTCTTGACTGCAGCTCTGCTCTAGGTGTTACAGTTTAGGTGCAAGACCTTTCCGCCATGATCTCAGTGTTAGTTATGGGGGAAAAAACGGCACTATACTGTCTTATGGTAAACCCTCATCAATATGTCGTCATGTAACATGTGAAGGAGACGCCAAAGAGGAAGCCATTTTGCAGAATTAAGACACCAGCAGCAGCCATGGAGGAAGGCTAAAAGCAAGAGAGCGCAGAGGGGCGGTGTGTCTGCGTACAGCGCGCTGTAGCAGCAGCCTTCTTTGACTGCTCATTTATTCTGTTTATAATAGCAAAGCCGATGATAAATGTCCCACAGAGTGCACATGTGCTAAAATATTCATCAATTGGAGGCCCCCTAATTTGCGGAGGAGGAAAACCAATAAATTCTGATGTGAGCGGCAGTCATATTATATTTATATGAATATGCAAGACCATGGGTGGGACATTAAGAATAATCTGGCATGTATGCGCTTTTAACCAATTCTAATGTTCCCGTGTTAGACGGAGATGTGTGAGAGGAAGGTGAGAAGGTGGAAACAAAGTGAGCTTTCATGCGGGGCGTCGATGGAAATTCAACCGCAATTTCTCTAATGATGTTTCTGAATTTTCATTTTCAACTTAATATGCATGATGCGCCGTGATTAAAGGAAAGTGGAGAACTGCTCTTTCTCCTCATTTTGATTTGCAAACATAAAATAACATAAAAACTGCCTCTCAGCATTTTGGTTGTGGTGAAATTTGATTTGTCGTTATTGTGGTACTGAATCCTTTTTTTTCCCCCCTTTCCAAACCACATGATTTAAGATATTAATTGATTAATCAGTTTTCCACATAACTGCAGTGATTTTTTTTCTGTGCTGGCAGCTTGCAGGTTTTTCTAATTTGTCCTCCATTCCTCCCGCTGTATCTTCTGTCCTTATCGCTTTCTTTCTGTCTTGCTCTCTCCCACTCTTTTCTCCTCCCTCTGTTTTTCTCCCCTTGTGTTTTTCTCACCCTTTCTGCTCAGGTGTGCGGGAGCCCAGAGGAGAAGGAGGAGGAAGAGGAGGGGAGGGATTCCTCCAGTCATATACCCTGCAGAGCCCACTCTCTCCTGGGGTAAGGATGACAGGAAGTCAGCCAGATGGCACAGAGCAGGTCTGCAGCATGTGACCTCCTCTCTGGAGAGGCAGGAAACAAGGAGGAGAGGAGGGAGGAGCGAGGAGGAGGAGGGGGAGTGAGATTAAGCAAAGGAGGTGAGGAGATGGAAGAAAGATGTGAGGAGTGGAGCCGACTGAGCCTCTCATATATCAGTGTTAGCGGTTGTTCCACCCCTAAGATCAGGAGCTTTAAGATTGTGATTTATAGTAATATATATTACTTTAAAGCAGAACTCAATAACATTTTAATATAAATAAATCTACACTGTTCTGCTTTATATCAATGAATGATATAAAACAGTGATTCAGCATGTAGCCAGTTGATGAAAGCTTTTACATTTGCTTTTCTGATCACTTAGTGTCTGGCAGGTCTTCCTTAGGAGAAATAAGTTGTTAGTTAGCTGGAAGTGATGAAATGGAAATGATGTAGAGTTAAAAGATAAGGTCAGTGATATATTTTTTGTCAACCAATCCGATGAAGACCAAAACCGACAATAAATTGATTGTACAAACAAGTAGTGTAGCCAAAGCCTGATAAAGTTTCTTCCTTTTTTCGTCCAAAAAATATTAAAAACACTATTCCAACTTGTCCAAAAACTCAGTTAGCATTCACCGCTGCTTTAAATGTCACCGTAGTTATTTTGAATCAATCCTTCACACACTGTCTTGGTGCAGTAAATCCTCACTTGTACACTAAATCTGTATTAATCCACGACTGAAAATAGTTCCCAACAAATACACTTTTCACTCTTTTTTGAGTAACGTTTGCTTAAAACTGCAGTGCCCAGCACTTTTAGAGTATTATTGACCTGTTTTTAAAGGTTAACATCTACTCAATCATCAGGAACCACTGAGCTTGGAGCTGAGTGCAACAGATGGACTTATACGCAGTTAGTTTTTAACTTTTCTTGGGATTTTTTTCACACAAAGACAAAAATAGAATAGCGACAGCCTCAACCTTTAGACAGACACATTTTAAAAACACCTACATGGTTGATCCGCAAGGGATTTCTGGGAAGTGTAGTGCAGAGTATAAAGAAATATAAAGACACATTTTTTAAACGTAGTTACAACTACGTGTACGGTACGTGTTGGAGAGAAAAAGACGCATTTTGAACAATACAAGAACTTAAATGTGATTCACAAGAAAGTTTTTAATTCTTTTCAAATAATTATTTACACTACATCAGCTAACACAGATGTGTAGAAGTCTTCCTGCTTCCAGTGTAAGATGGAAATTTAGGAAACAAATATACTGTAACTCAAAACATCAAAAGCTAATTTGCATCTAGTGCTACATGTCCCGTTCTCCAAATTCAATCCCGTGCAGACTCCGTACAGTAAAACTTCCAGTTCGGTGACCTGGAAAAGACACAACTTCATTTCATCCAGCTGGAAGTCACATCACAAGTTAGCAGCTCCAATTTGGTATTGACATCCTCAGTGTAAAGGGGAAAAATAAATTGACAAATTTCCCCACTTATTATTATTAACATTCCCATGCATACACAGATTTGCTCATCATATTGCACAAACTTCCATTTCATGCACAACTCCCAGTCTGCCCCAAACCTACCCCGCCCCCTCTCCCTCTGCTCCCCTCCTGCCCGGGGTTTTCCTTTGATCTAAATTTGGCCTCAGTAGAAGTCTTGTACACAGTCATTTTCATATGGAGGCTTTGAACACACTGATGGAGGGCCCGTCGCTGCTGCACTCACTTTTATCCTCCAAGCCCCTTTCCCTCGGAACCCGGCAAGCATATGGCGAACACCCCTCACCGGAGTTTCCTACTACAGGAGGGACCGCCTACTCCTAACATCTTCTATTCCCTGAGTCCTTCCATCACTCTGGGTTTAGAGATGTTAGAAATTAGTTACACTGGTGTAGCTGTGACAGCGATGCTTACAAGGCAAAGTTTATTTTAATAGACTCAAGAGGCTTTTAAATATCCAAGTGTCAGCGAACCTGAAAAATGAGCAACATAATGATAAATGCAGTAAATTGATATCTTGATCTCACCCACCTGCTCTCCTTTCTTTTGAACCACGTTCTGTGTAGGCGGTCATCCAAGTGAACCAACAGATGACACATCAGAGTTGCACTATCCAATATTGTAATATTAAATATCTTCAATATTTGAGGGGAAAAATTTGACAAGGTTTTGCCCCGTCAGATTTTTCATTTCTGTAAGTATGCGCTAGGATGTGAAGCTCACCTTTCTCGCTCTGCTGTTTCACTTTGCTGAAACAGAAACCCGCCCATTGTTTGCTAACAGAGAGCTACAGTCTTTTGGTCTCCTCGTCTCGAACTGAGGAGCCGTCATCTGCTGCCAAAATGTCTGTCAAGAGACAACGACCAAAGCAGATCCACTGTATCACAGGCTTGTTGTAAAAGAGCTCCGACTGAATGAATACCTTTTGAAAACCGATGTTCCCCTGATGCTTGAAGAGAGTTCAGTCAGAGAGTTGTGTTACTCTTGCGAAGGTTTGTGTACATGGGACAAAGATTTGATAGTCACCACTCCACACAAAGCAGTTAATGAAATGCCAAAGCTTAATTGGGAGGCAGATCTTATATTCACCTTTAACTAATGTCGTTGAAAGTCATAATCATTTTGAGCTCATATTCCTCTCCCAGTTTCTTAGTAAGACTTTAAAGTATTTTTATGCCAAAATAAAAAAAATTAACAGAATTAACTGGTGAAATAACATTAAACTTTTAATTACAATTAAAACCTAATTAAAGCTGTCTAGACACTCATTTTATTTACTTGCTTTCTGGGGATAAAGATTTTAATCTTTCCATTGTTAGGCTTGTTACACTTTAAGTCTATGAACAAAAATACATGTGTACTCCGGAAGGGATACGGCATTTATCTGATTACCATTTCTTAAATGTTTACAGCCATTGTCTTCCTTTACAGTGCAAACACACGCTGAACATGTAATACCGCTGCCGGGGATGTTTTCATGCTTTTATCTTAAATACATTCTTTCCAGATTGTTCAGCCCTAGAAACTGGTAATTACCATATATTATCACCTCCACAAGCTCCACCACTAGGGTTGCCATGTTTGAGGTAATTATATCACTCCCAAGTTGTCTGTATAATCACTTAACAGAAGAAGCAGCTCTGCATCTGTGAGAGCTTTGACACAAACATAGAAATGTTTAAAAACCTTCCCGTCAGCCTCGAGGACACAAAGCTGACGATATTCTAAAGACACATGAACATTTGTTAGATTTGTTGTCTGACCGTAATCGCTTTGATTCCCCTTCTCAGCCTGATCTTTGCAAATGTATGACATTCTACATATACAAAATAAGAAAGAGATGCACTTGATAACAATCAGAGGTTGTGTGGACTGGTATATGTTTACCTTTAGCTCAGAGTTTCAATTTCTAACTTATGTTTAAAAGTTTCCTGCTACATGAAATTTGCATCTTCAGGATCACATTTTCTAGTTCGTAACTATAACCAAAAACATTCACATGACTGCCATGAGAAAATATGACATCCAAGTCATCCAACATCTAATCTGTGCTTCATAGTTAAAACTTGTTTCACAGATTGATTCTTAATTCCTGCATCCACTTTCCTATTTCACCAGGTTTTCCTTCCTGCTGACATGTTTGTGGGTTTGGTAAATACATTTTTTAGTCAACTGGAAGAAAAATCGGAGGAGTTACCTAAATCAAAAAAAGAACATATGTTTCCACCTACCTCTAGTCTACCCATGCAGCCTATTCTGGCTTTATTTTCCCAGGTTTTAAGTCATGCTGCTGCTGTCATTTCTTAATGCTGTAAGCAAGAAATTCCAGCGACAGATACCTCAAAACCTGGACAAATAAAACTATCTGCACGGCTAGAGATAGCGCTAAGTAAGAAAATCCACCCTTCAATTCTAAAATGTTTCTATTCGTGATGTCGTTAAAACTCAACATGGCTACTGCTACTTTTGTTCTACTTTTGTTTTCTGCATTATGGGAAGATCTTAATATAATCACATTGAAGATATTCAGACAACAAATATTTCTCAAAATGAAGGAAGAAGACTTTTAGGATGAAACTCTTGAGCAACATCTATTCTTAAATCGTAACCTCACCCTTACCCTGGGCCCATTTGGGGTTTTTTGGATTGTAAACAGCACAGCCATGTTGAGACGCTTTCCGTGCACCACAGACACCATTATCATTCCGGCGTTTATTTCAGCCGACTGTGATATTGTGCTACGTTTCCGTGTTTGGTGTTGTCTGTTTCCATCGCGCCAGCTGTTGGGTTATTTATAAATGTGGTTGCTGATCTAAATGAGCTAGTAATTAGGCAGCAATGCTTTTGAGGAGACATCCGCACCCTCCCATCCATCCATCCATCCCTCCCTTCTTCTCTCCAACTCTCCATCCCTCCCTTTCGCCTTCACTCTCTCCCTGCTGTCCCCAAACACACCAGGAGACAAGCGGGAGATAAAGGGAAGACTTGACTTCACTGAATAATTGAAAGGTTTTTTTTTTTTTTTTTTTTTAGAAGTGAAACAGCTCGCTATCTGACCCCATAAAGGCCAGACACAGGGTCCTATCAGAGCTAAACAGAGATACACACATACACATGAATACACAGTAGGTGTCATTGGGTCAAAGGCTCAGCTGAAAAAAAAAAATCCAGACTGTTTTTAATTGGCTACAGCCAGCCGCATCACCTACTGTCAGTATGCTGCTGACATGCTAAAACATCACCCTGCATCTCTCCAAAGAGAACAACAAAGCTGAGCTACTGTTGCAACAAACCAAACACCAGAGGAGTTGTGTTTGTATGTTTTCCCTTAGCTTGAGCAGCTACCCCCCCTCTCTCCCTCCCCCTCTCCCTCCTTCCCCCAACACCACCAGTGCCACCACCTCCCTGTCATTACAAAAGAAGGCAGAAACATGCCTGTAAGCCGCCCTCCCCCCTCCCCCCCCCACCTCTCCCCGGTGAGCACCCCTTTACCTCATGCTAATTTTCAACTTTCAAAGCTTGTAAACTTTATCTAATTATACACAAGTCGATAGACTCCCTCGCCCAGATTTTTGGCAGGTTGCGGTGTTAATTTATGAAAAACAAATCTGAAATATGCAGATGTCTTTTGTTTGAAGCAGCTGTTTGGCCCTGTTGCCAGGTTTCAATCAGGCGGTCTCTGGGGATGCCTGTGTGTGCGATCTGTGGCCAAGGCCCCACGTTTGATGTCTGACAGGGACGGAGGGACGAGGCTGAAGAGCGGGTGCTCACCCACAGCCAATCTACAATTACTGTACAGGGTGTGTATGTGTGTGTTTTTGCTGCTGACGTGTTTTTTTTTTTTTTTTTACAATGACATAATATACAGGATATTTCCGGTCATTTATAAAAGTAGCAAAGAATAATGAACAGTAATGTGGAACAAAAAAACCCCACAGATGATTATTTCCTCAAAAAATGATAACTATTTTGTGAAGAAAGGTCTCAGCGAGATACATTATATGGCTTCTGCATGCAGGAGAATTAATTTTAGGCTTGTTTCAGCTTTCCCAATCATAGAAGATGAAGTATCTTTCTCATTTTGACCTTTTTTTTTTTAAAACAAACTGCTTTTCCTTGTCGACTCTTCCTCGCCTGCATCCTCAGAGGGAGCGATCACAGCGGATTCATTTCTTAACAAAATAGAAGAAGAAAGTGAAGTCTGTAATAAACTCTCAAATGAACTTTGATCTATTCTCTTAATTTGAATTAAAAGAAGCGTCTCAAAGCTTAAGAGATGCAGAGAAGACACAAAGTTTTAACCAGTGAGATGCCAAGGCTCATTTTCATCGACCGTGTTCTGACAAACGCTGTCAGCCGTATTCATTGCTAATTTATGGCGCTCATTAAGTGACGCGGAACACACAAAAAATCGGAGCAATTATCATTTATCTTGATATATTATTTACTAGGGATCATTTTCCTGCTTGGTTGGGGACTGGGGTGAGAGAGACGGAGGGGAGGAGAAATGACAGGAGGGGGAGTGAGGGAAGGAGGACCACAGGGGTTTGGAGACAGCTGGCACGAGAGAGGCAGTGAGAAATAGAAAGAGACAGGGAGAAGGAGAGAGGGAAGACAAGAAAGAGACAATGTGATGAGAATCTTTGAAGTGATGAGGATTTTTATGACACGTATTTATTGACGGCTGCGCCAGGCATGATTTTTATATGAAAATATTGGCCTAAGTCTTAAGAGAGGCCCACACGCCTTGTACATGTTCTCCATTTGAACAAATTCTTTGTTATTATTAGGAAATCAAAAGATCAAAATGCAAAACAGCCTCCTCAACAGCAGCAAGTGAGTCCATCCAGAGACTCAACTTTTAATACATTTAATTTGCAATTTCCACACATTTGATTATGACCAATCAAAGTGATTTCAGTGCCTTATTGGCAAATCACATAATTTTCTGCTTACATAATATATGTCACATACTCATACACATACTATACTATATTCTAACTTTATCATACATGTATAATAAGCACTGGAACAGGTATGCTAATAGAGCCAATCTTACTATTTAGAGCTCAGTTGACTGTTTATTGACATCACCTAGCCAACATCTAATCAATCTATGGAATATATGACATATCAAATATGTATGAGAAGAGATGTGCTGAACAGACTGTGACTGGTGAGTTCAGTGTGCTTTGATTGATCATTATTAACTGTTTTAAGGTTTACTGTCCCATATAGCTTTCCATAGACCTAATTATACAATGTCATGTCAGCAATATAAATAAGGCTGATAACTAATGGTACTATTTTAAATATTTTAATATCAATAATTTATTACCACATTCATTTTGACATCAGTTTAAGCACCAAGAACAGCCAAGACAGTCACTAGAAGCCTCTGCAGGCCTTTATGCTGCACATACTGTGTTTGTGAGCCACTGGGTTTGATCTGGAAGCAAATCTGGTGGATTACTTTACAGCAGAAATCATGAGGAGGGCACTTCCAGTGTAAACAGAGGTAAAGGTTTCAGAGTCTCTTCTGTGTAATCAAAGAGAAAACAAACAACTATAACCAGAACTCCAAAGAGTTGAGACATCCTCCTTTCAACTAGGAAATGGTTTTCATTTTGAGAAACATAAACAATACCACTGGTGTGGTATAGAGGCTGACATTTGCCTTGATTAATGGTTTAATCTGTTTGTTACGTATACCACGATATCTGTGCGGTATATGTTTTAAAATGTGCGCTTTTAGAGTTATAAGCCATCACTTTCTGAACTTTTTTGCACAGTCCGCTATGTTATAAGCAACATGGCTTTCTGTATTTCCATGATTTCCCTGTGAAACATCTGAAAATGATGAGAATGGAGCAAATCTTGGGAGGCTAATTACAGAAAAGCTTTACAAATTGTTGATGGCAAAAGTTTTTATGCTAACTCGCACAGCAGCAGATGATCTCCCTGATATGTCTCTGATGCCCTGATGTTTTTTTCTGCTCCTCATTACAGCAATGCTGGCTGTTAGTCATAACAATGTCACAGTGATGGCACTGTAATTAACATTATGAATATTTTGCATCCCAGCGTTGTTTTCTCTCTCTACACCATTTAAATTATTCAGTCTCTCTTTCTCTCTGTCTTTTTTGTTATCCGCATCTACACCTTATCTCCCCCACACCTTTTCTCAGTCAGAGTTGTCTCTCTTTGTTCCTATTCATCCCTTTCTCATGAGGTCTGTTTATTTATTGCCTGCATCTCTTCTTCTACTTCCTTTCCATTCCCCTTTCTTAGCTTTTCTTCTTTCTTTTTCTTTCTCCTCATTTCTGTTCCACACTTTCTTTCTCTCTCTCTCTCTCTCTCTCTCTCTCTCTGCATCTCCCAAGTTTTTCCCTCTTTTGTGGCTCGGTGACAGATGCCTAATTGAATGATGAATGTCCCTTTATTATTCTCTAATTGAACTGCAGGCTCTTGGATTGGCTGGCGCTCATGCCGCTGGGCTTGTCTGATTGGTCGGACGGATCGTATCGAGGTTTCAGGGGTAGGGTGCCGGTTGGATGAGTGCGAGTGGCGGCTGGCAGCAGTGGCAGCCCTACTCTCCATCTGGCTTCTAACACACACGCACACACACACACACATACACACACTCTTACTAGTGATGAGCAACCTACCCCCCATCACCCCAGCCTTTCTTCTCACCTCTCACACAAGGGAATGATGTGGGTGTTACAGAGTGCACATGCTCTTGTGAATCTTAATAAATTATGCAAATGCCTACTGTTGAAGGGCCAAATATTAATTATAAGCATTTGTGGTATTTTAGTGTTTTCTCCAGTAATGGCTGACGTTTTGCCCTTGTGTTCATGCCTTTGTACTTTTGTCCAGCCTGATGTTACTCGACTACTTCAATTCAAACACCTCCCCCTCTCGTTTCTCCTCTTCCTCCCACATGCACTAGAACACACACACACACGTGCATTTAATCTCACACACAAGCAAGGACACATACATGCACTTACGCACGCGGGAACACATGCAACCTGCATCGCAACACACACAGACACGCATTAAATGCACAAACATACGGATACACACTGGTGGGTGTCTTGGACCGGCCCTGACCTGACAAGCAGGCGATGAAGATTAATGCGTCCTCTCTGAGTGACAGGCTGGGGAATTGAAGGGCAGAGGGCCTCGTTAATCAAGAGCCTGACAGGTGCCATTCAGGCCCTCTGAACAATCGCAGCTCCCACCACCCACCCACACACACACACACACACACACACTTAAGAGCACACACACACACACACACAGACACCCATTAAGACACAAACATAAGGCCTCACCAAAGCAAACCTACACACATTCCTCACTATCACAACTCTCACTTTCTCCTCCTTTTCCTACCGCATCCACTTTTCCAGTCGAGCAGGTCGGTGTTAAGCACAAGCAGACTTAATCATGCACCGCCAGAATTAAAACTCATTCCTCAGAGCCAGGCTGCCGGCAGGAAAATAAGAAAATCAATCGGGCGCTTGGCAGGACTGCCCATACTCACTGACTATGGGTCTTTTCTGCTGTCATTTGTAGGGGCCTTGGAGCTGAAGGGGCCTGAATGGGGCCAGGCTTTATGATGATTCATTATAATTTACCAATAACGCCAAGTCCCAGGATCGTTACTGGCCAACCATTAATGATTAATTTGCTAATTTGCCCTGTATTTCATCTTGGAGTCCTGTCCAGAGACGTAGCAGGGAAGAATGCATCTGTATTATCTTTGGTTAAATGAGCTGATTTGTTTGATTTGATATTGTTCGAGCAGAGAACGGTTCCTAATCAGTTTCACCTGTTAGGTCAAATTCTTTGGTAAAGATAAGGGTAAAGAAGGAGTTTCAACCTATGAGGTAATTGAGACAAATTGTGCAAAAAGAGCATACATCTCAGTATTTTGAGCCTGCTTGTGTTATTTTATAAAGTGTTCAATTTTTCATTGTAAGTTAACTGCCAGCATGCAGCATAAGGAGGAGAAGAGGATGAAGATTGCCAGGAGAAATTTAAAAAAACACCTCAGAAAAAAACAGCTCCAGCTTTTACAGTAACTACAGAATCCTCGCAGTTAAACATTAACACCTCAAACGTTATTTGGGAAATTTATGTTTTAGTAATAATGTGGGAAAAGAGTTCTGTCTCGCTCTTGATAGTTAAGTTGTAATAATGAAGAGGTGCATTTTATCATTTCTGCTCCCAGCAATAAAAACCGAGACCTTCTACTGTATCTCTTTACCTGCCTCTAAATGCTCCAGTGAGCCTGCGTTAGTTTTTGCAGTCTGCTTTTATTAGCTAATGGAACTTAATATTTCATGAGCTATTAATGGAAACCCAGCTTGTAATTAGTATTGTGTCAGAGAAATACGGGCATGTATCTTCATTAGGCATCGGAGCAAGTCTTTTCATCTTCATTACAAGCGCTCTGCATCATTTTTCACTCTCTTATTACGCCTTTGTTTTTGTTACGCGGTTGTTGCCGCATGCTCGTTATGCAGTGGGATGGCGGTCGACGACAACAGAGGGAGCCAGGAAAACATGGCCATCTTCTGCGGATGTTGAATAAGCCCCCTAATCTTTATGAGGAGTGTCACTTTCTGCTATTAAGGTGCACTAGATTCTTTTTTTTTCTGGTTTAATTTGAGCAAATACTGCTGATGACAGCAGTGAAACTACTCATTATTTTATTCAGAAAGGGCAGTGGGTGGGTGCTCAGATTTATACTCTGCTTCACATGGATTGACAAAAACTATTGTTTATTTCCATTCTCAAAAAAAAGCCTGATGGAGATGAGAGAGGTATTAAGCAAATTGTGTTCGGATCATTCAGCACATAAGCTCTCCATCTCGACGACGCAGCCGCGTAGTTAATGACAGACAAGATCATTGACCTTTGCACTCTCTACTCACTGTAATAGTATTTGAAATGTCAAACCCTCATGTAATAAACTATGGAAATGCTTGTAGATGCTGTTTTGACAGGACAAATTACTCCATGGAAGGTAGAAGAGATGTTTTAAGCTTTTTTTGACATGGAAGCATGAAGTCCCATAACAATTGTGATGGTGTTATCACTAATATTACATAAAAAAATGTAATATGCTGTCTTAAATACTAGTCTAAAGGCTCTCCATGTGCAGTAAATCCCTTAAACTTCCATATTTTACAAATGTCCTTTTCTTTCAAGCCTTCATGTGTGATTGTTAGGAGTTAATCGCTGCTCATATCTGGAAGAACACAGCCAATTTCTAGCCAAAGGCCTCAAGGGCGCACATCATTGTAAGGCGGCCATTGCTCTTTACCATGGCGATTCATGGGGCCTCTATTTCCAGTTGTATTATCTTAATTGTCCTGGCAAGTATGTTCAGTGGTTATATTATCAATTTATGGCCCCTCTTGCCACCCCATTAATCCAGCCGTTAAAACACTGTAACCAGTGGCTCAAACTCCTCTGCGAGAGGAGCATAAACCTGTCCCAGGATCGCCTGTGGCTCTGGAAGCAAGATAGTGTTCCAATAGAGGAAGGAGGGATACATTTTTCTTAAACATTTTTCTGCAGGTATCTTACTGGAGACATCCATTGGAGTTAAATTATTATACGTTGAAAAAGAGGCGATATAGAAAAGGATAATTTCTATTGTTTTCATGGCACTGGAGGAGTTCTCATCATTCCTCAAGGTTATAAATACACACATTGAATGATAAGTAAGAGGGAACAAGCTGTTTCTTATCACAAAAAATATCATAATCAGATGAATTATGTCTCATTATGTAGTAGAGCTGAACTGCAACCTCAGGAAACAAATCCAGTAAGATTGTTTTTCAGCAGCAAAAATGTTGTTATCCAAACAATTTGTTCACTCTTGATCTTGGAGCAGTAGTTTAACTCAAGGTCCACTTACTAGTTTTTTTTTTTTTTGACACATTCAATCACATCTCACGGCGATAAAGGAGGTCATTCATATACAACACCAGAGACCATGCTTGAACAGAGACAGGTTAGTAATCCCCCTAGATGGTCACATGTTATCATGACCGAAGTTGACATCTGAACTCTATCTGCTGATGAAGACTGTGAAGTGTGGTTGATAGCTCTGGAAAAAACTACTAAGCAGGAATGTATGTAATGTAATTTTTAAAAATATTTTTTTCCCTAACTTTGGTTATCTGAGAATTTGTTTGCAGTAATAAAATATTCAGCCTTTTAATGCAGCACTGACTAATCCGAACTTAGTGTACTATAAAACCATATAATAACATTGATTTCCATTTAACAGGTGGTATTGAAATAGACTGTAAATGGATGAAAGTTTCTATTGGAACAGTCCTGTATGTTTTGTGACCTTGTTGTGTGAATCTATATGGCTGCTTGTGGTTAGAACTGTGAGAGACACACATACGCAACCTCTTGGTGATGTCATATGCCAGAGGTCAAAGGTCCGATGACTGATCCAATTACAGGCTTGTCATATACTGCACATGATCCAGGTGACTGTGAATCCTCTCATCCAACAATCAGTGCAAGAAACTGCAGCTGTAGAAGCGAAACTAAAAGCATACTTTATAAAATAAGTGAAAATTCACCAAACAAAATTATTGATAGCCTATACATAAAAAAACATACTGACTGAATAGAATTACAAATATATAGAAATCGACCTGAAAACAAGTTGAAATTTTGGAGATGCAAGATTTTCATTAAATAGTGATGATACATGAATACTGAACATGCAGGCAGCCTATGTGCGCGTGTTTGTTTGTGTGTGTGTGTGTGTGTGTGTGTGTGTGTGTACTATCTGTTTCGCCTCCATCCCTCTCAAACCTCTTCGCATCTCCAGGCTGAAAACTGCACCAGCAGTAATTGCCTGACCTTTACGGCAGCAAGATAGTCTCATTAAGCCTGATGGATAATGATGGCGCCTCTCCATGCTACGTGAACCTCTGTGATAATGAAACAACAGAACAGTCCTGCTGCTCCACCGGGGGGTCACGGGAGAAGGCTGATAACCCAGAGAGAGCAGCCCATTCCTGGCTAACGACAAGACCCAGAGCCCCCTGTAGTGTCACCCTTCTCCCTTACATCCACATGGGAGATGGGCGATGTCATGGTAATGTGCTGTTCCCGTCTCCGTTTTCGCATTCCTGGATTTGATTTGAGACCTTGATATTCCTGTGTTGATGGATCTTCCCAGTGAGGAAGATGAGTCTGTGGACAGTTTGGAAGTGAGAGAGTTTATATGCAAATTAAAGGGTCTGACCGGAGTCATTTTGAGCTGTAGCTCATTTCCTGTCTCCGTACCAGTTCCTGCAGTTGTTTTGCAGTGTGCGCCATTTGCAATCCCGTTGTTTTGACATAAACACTTTGATCAAGTTTTACCAATTCAGACTTTACAGTTTATTCCTCAAAAAGCTTTAAGTTTTTGATTAAATCTTTCCTTAGTGGAGACTTCCATTTCTTCCTTTGAGTGTCACACATTTGACAGGAAGAACGCCATAACGTAATTTACACACTGGTATGAAACCACTCAACTGTGAAATAATAAGGGCAAAACAGAAATAGATAACTAAAACACTCTGATCTTTACGGTTTCTTGTGTTAAATCTGGACCGAGCTATGCTTCACATTAGCTGAGGTGATCAAACACTATGCGCTTAAAAATAATCACTGAGGTGTTAGTTTAGTTGTTCTGTTCTAAAGTATGAACACAGGAGGCATGTGTCAAGCACAGGCTGTACAATATATTGTACAGACTGTGTATAGTTCAGTGAAGAGGGTTAATCAGCTAGTGTAACTAAAATCACCTGTGTCAGTCTACAGAGCGTTTCATGATTAAAATTAGATTAAGACCCTCTTTATCGTCATTTCTCAACACTCACATACATTGAAACTAAATCCATCCTCCTGCATTTGACCGATCCAGTTCTTTATGCCAGTGCCAGTGGTCAGGGGCACTGACAGGAGTATTATCCCTAACATACATGTCTTTGATTCACGTTCATGTGTTGGATCGTCTGTTTCGTTCCATTTTAAAGTCTATGAATGATGTTTTTCATACTGTTCAAGGCTGCACCGCACTGACTGCTATTCCCCACTCACTGCAACAGAAAAGCTACACTCCCTCATAGCAGTTACAAGGTTTCAGTTGGAAAATTATGTGATGTGAAGGAATTGCTGATAAAAAAAAAAAAAATCCAAGTGGCGACTCCTGTCTCTAAATATCCGTGTACCGTCTCATTACTCACTCCGCAACATTGCTCGTAGGCCACAAAGTATGTTTACCTCTTCTTTGTCAGCTGTCAGTTGTCAGCAAGCGTCATTCATTGTCACAATGCAAACACTTTTCTTTAAATCACCTGAGGGAATTGTGGTTAACTTTTTGGCATGTCTTAGTTTTTTTGTGTGAGTGTCCAAACCACTAACACATCCTAACACATTTTTATAAAACCATCCTGGGATAAACCTAAATGATTGGAATGAACTTTAAACTGGAACACAAAACAATAACGCTGTGGTTTAGTCTTCCAGTCGTAGTCATGACACTCGAGTTTTCTTCCTGACCATGAGTGCAGACATTATGTTTATGACCACCTTGCTAAACTCATATCCCCCAATCATGAGAAACTGTAAAATGAAAGCTACAATACAACAATTTAGTAGGTTATTGACGTGTATAAACCCTGTGGGTTTTTATAGTCTGGGTTGTATTTGCGATGTTTGTTGAAAGAGAGCTGTGTAAATGGGATCGTAAGCTCTATTAATAAACAGCTTATCTTGAACATGACCTTAGTTAAGACACGAAAGAGTACCAAAGTCACACACACATGTAACATGATATATGGGAGCAAACATGTCATTTTCTATTGCAAGCTTTGTAACATCTAACATCAACAGAGGAAATATCAAACTTGTGTTATTGAACTGATGTGCACCCATAGATACACGAGCATTTGTAAAATAGAATCAATGACAAATGTACCGAAAACTTTCATTAAGTATCAGCATTTGGTCATCAAACTCAGGCCCAATACTGACCAAAAATGAACAAAGAGCAGGCACTCGTTCATCTCTTTATACGGCATTAGCTCATGATTCATGCATGTTTGTGGCAACAAAAACCTCTTATTGAATAGTGACTCGATTACATAATGAACAAGTTACTGGTCATTGGGTCTAAATTTAGTTTGTTTTGATGACAACATTGTTGTCATATTAACATGGTGAAAACCTTGTTTATTCGTGCATTTTTATTTTTATAATCAAGTTTTGAAGACGTTAAATTGTCTTAAGTATTTGCATTAGTGTGCTGAATGCGGGACTAAACACTGCTTTAAAAGATTCTTAAAAAAAAGGAAAAGACAGAAATCAAATCAGCATTTTCTGCATTTATACTCTGCTACACTGAATGTTTTTATCTGTCCTGAGGGGATCTGAGTCGCTATAAAGTCCTGTAGCAGTGGAGAGTTTGGTGGGTGGGTTGGTGGGGGGTGTGGGGGGTCGACAAGAGGGCAGATGTCCCAGTCAAGCAGCCAAAACCAGCAGGGGGTGCTGACACCCTGATAACCATGTGCTAACTCCCCTCCTCCTCCTCCTCCTTGTCCTGCTCTCTGAATGTGGCTTGTGGTCCACAGCTTCTCCTCTGGCTCTGTGAATCTGTGGATGTTGAAGCTTGCTGGATAGTCGGAGTGTAAACCGACTGCAGCGTGTTTAGTGTTGACACAGAACAGTACAAAAAGCAACAAGATCTAGAGGGAGGTAAAACTGCAGAGCACATTATTTTATTCTTTTTAACCTCTAATAAATTGTTCTCCACATGGACTAATTGGAATGAGTATAATTAGTGAGTAAAATAGATTTACAGGATCAGATCTTGCAAATTCTCATTTCATTAAGCTGCTCTGTGATTTCTGAGTTTCTTTTTTTTTTTTCAATTTTCTTTTTAGTCTGGCAGAAAAAGATGTGAGTTCATGTTTATCCGTACAATTTGTTAAATGTCATGTCTCACACTATTCTCTGTTCATGATAAAAATTATTTACAGATTACAATATAATGATGAAGTGTGTTCTCTGCACTGTACATACTGAATGTGGTAATAAGTTGAAATATCAGGTCACATATTCACCACTGAAATGTTTCATTAATTATAAAATAATAATTATTCATCTGAAATGCAACAATTATTAAAACAGTATTGCTAATCCAGCAATAATTTCCTAATTAATATTGTAATTATCATACAGTTGAGGTGTCAAATGCTCAAACATATCTGAATTATTTTAATTGTAGAATCTCCATGAGGTTTAATACAATAACATAAGATCGATGCAGCTGATTATTAAAACTGTTGTTATATATCAGAACTACAGTATAGAAAAGAATGAACAATAATATTTAAAGCAAAAACAATTATGGAAATATAGTTTATGTTTGACATTTTAATAATAAAAAAAGATTACAGACAACATGGAAAGAGTGAAATCACAGCGACATTATTAAATGTACGTGAAATTCTTTTAATTTAGTTGTCCTACATGTATAATTCCTGAAATCTGATTCATCAAAACCTATAGTTTATTGTTGTTGTTTTGGGTTTTTTTGTCTTTTAAAATATCCCTCTTGCTGAATTGATATGTAGTGATCAATGCTGCAGCAGAAATTCTAAACTTTATCTATAAGTAGAGATACACTGTATTGATTATTTCACTGTTGACAGATTTTGATGATAGATGGCTGTTACATTTAAACCACCAGACTAATAATTCCTATGCATAAGCCTTTCATAATGCAGTAATATCAATAAACTTTCATCGCTGAGTTGTTTCAGTAATTTAAAGGACCGACCTTTCCAATGAAAATGTGATAATTTCATATTTGTGAGCTTGTGTGGTAATATTAAACTATACGGTCTATTAATTGATGTATTATCACAATATTACTTTTATGAGTTAATTTGGGCTCATTTAGAGATGTAAACGTCACAGTGACTGCTGCGTTAGATGACAGATGACATATGTTTAATGTGATGTCACACTTTTAGCTGCATTATGGCGATACTGTATCAGTGAGATCATTGGAGGCCTATTGAAGCAGATTAGCTTCTGCAGTGAGAGCTACGTCATATGACAAATATATTCAGCATATGAGGAGAAAAATAGGATTGAGCACTCAAAAATGAATCTTACAGCAATTATGGCAAATCAGCAACAGGGGAATAAAATGAAGAAAACATGTTTGTTTTATCTTTTGCACCTACTGTTTCTGTACTTTTTGCCAATTGTGATTATACTCTTTTTAGAGTGAAAGAGAGGGAGAGAAAGATTATTTACAGCATCTGGTAACATTTAATAACCTTTGATTTAGTTTTTTTTTCTCTATGGCTTTGTCTTTTATTGTGTACCACACATCCTCCGAATTTCACAACATTTTTTATAATCTTTATCGTAGAATTAAATTTCCAGGATCATATGAAATCCTCAGAGAGAAAATTGCTCAGTGGTGTTTTAATGCTGCATCATAGCATGAGCTCATGAAGCGCTGCTGTAAGGCGCTGGGGCTGTACAGTGAGTGCTGTGTGCTATGTGCCAGCTGTGGGAGTGGGTGGGCAGCCCGGAGCTCGAGCCAAACCAGGCAGGCTGGAGTGGATCAGCTCTGTGATACTGCAACCCCTGGGGCCTCACGCCCCAGGGAGGGGTCACAAGTTCAACTCCCTCGTCTGCTGGTCACACAGGAACACCGGGCCTCCCTCTTTGTGTGTGTGTTAAAGCGAGAGTATGTGTGTGACTAGGTAGCAATAAAGCAAAAAAATCCAACAGCCAGGCATAGTATATTGGATTACCACAACACTTTTTGCTCATGATTAAAGACACAAGTCTGTGATGTACAATCTTTTATTTATTCATTTTATTTCAAATCGCTGGCCTCAAGGCTCAGAGTCGCTGGTCCTGTTTGCGTTTCACATCATCTCCAATCTATTTCAACATAGCTGGGGTGTGTACATCATCGCTCTGTTGAAATAGCTGCGTTACAAATACCCCCCGGTTCCCCTCGGAGGACAGCATGTAAAACATATCAGGACCTCTGTATATGTATTCAGTTTCTCCTGAGGTGCATGCAGCAGTGAAAATGCCATGCCTTTTCAAACCGTTACATCGGACTGCCCGACAAACGCTTATGGGTTCAAGGTTGTCATCTGTCGACGTCTCCGAAACGCCGCCGCTGTTTGACTTTCACATGGAGGTGCTAAAAGGAGATTTAGAGTGGGTAATCCCTCTTTGGAAAGCATCCATTTGGGAAATTGGGATATCGTAACTTGAGAGAAACACAAAGCGGTTTGCGTTACAGGGTTATCCTGACTTTAAAACACTGAATGTGGTTATGAGTTTCTCCCTGTTGACTCTTGATTAACTGATAATGATTGATTCCAACTTGTACCTTCGTCTTATAATACTGACTATTGTGTGAAATGCACCACTGGACAAAGACATTTTCATCAGTGGTCTGGTCCACTGGTTCGTCTGTGATTTGAATAAAATTTGGTCAGCTAGTATGAGTTTGCGGTTTCTGTCTCCATGGTCCAAATGCTTTGGATAAACTTTTATTCTACATTTTCTGCCCTTTAATAACAACACAGAACTTCTACCAGAATACTTATAATCCAATTTAATAGAGTTTTTACCAGATCGATAACTTATTTGAGACGTTCTAATTGTCTTTTATGTGGTAAATCCCACTGATGTGGTTACAACAAACTGACAAATATTTACAAAGTGACCCGGGCTTTTCTACAATATACTGCTAACTTTCTCGAAGATGATGCATCATTATATTAGCGGGAGTCTTTTTTAGTGTTGTCTCAGTGTGGACCGCTGCTAGAACCAGACAGCTCCAGCTATTAATCGCTCACAACTGCTCCTCCTCTTAAAGGAAGGAACATGCTTACCAGAGGCACCTCTACAGTGATAGATATCCACAATACTTCACCGGCCAGACCTTTGCAAATAGAATACCCTGCTGTGCTAAAGAAAACAATGTGTTTCTGAGGAGCAAAATACTATCCATCACCAAGTCCGTTAGGACCGAGAAATGGGAGCGAAGGAAGAAAGACAGGAGGCCACAGAGTCGGGTGGGGGGTTATGGGGCTACCTGGTTTTCACATCAGAGAAGTTTGGAGGGGTAGAAGGGTTTGTGGTGTCTCAAGGGCCCACGAGCCACGAGTCCGGCACTGAAAGGGCCGAGCCATTCACACAGCTTCTCCTGTTGGTGAAACTCTAGCCAGGTTCAGCCACTGCCACGCCAGAGACAGCTTTAATCAATCATCGGCTGTGGCTGAGGTGAGAGGAGGCATTCTGGGAGATTAATTGTAGTCCTTAATTCAGGGCCTGATGTAAACAAGGAAGGGCTCTAACACCGTGCGATTAGTATGCAGCACAGGGGGTTGTGGGTGTTTTTGTAGTTTAAGGGTTAGAGAGCAGATAAGCGAATAGCTGGAAACTTCAGATGTAATGCAAATGCACGTTGAAGGACCGTTTTATTCCAGAATGTGAAAAAAAATAAACTGCTCCTGTTATTATTTATTATTTATTATATGAAACAAAACCCTCTAACTTTTTATCATGTACAGAGGGATCAAACAGATTCAAGATTCAAGACCTTTATTGTCACATGCACAGCAACACAGTGGGTGGCAACACTGAAGGCAGTGAAATTTGGCTTCTTCGTGCTCTAGTTCCCATTAAAGTGCTAAGTAAATATTTACGACTGGAAAAAAGGAGAAAGATGAAAAGAAGTTGAGAGAGAGTCGAGAATGAAAATATGTATGTAATATACATCACATTGCACGTTGGGTAGGCAAGTGTGGTATTATGATATATAAGTGTTAAATAGTTATGGTAAAAATATTAATATAAATATAAATACAACAGATTTAAGTCTGTGTTATTTAAGTAATTATTTAACCACCTCCTGAGGTTGCTGCACATTCAAGGTCTGTGTAAGGAGGATTTCATTTGAAATGCTCAAAATATCTCCAAAAGTGTACGACTGCATCTTATGAAATGTACTTCTCTCCGATAAACTCTCTGTGGAGATGTGAAATATAGTACGTAAAGACCTCAGATGGATCTCACACTATAGTACTCTCAAGAAACTAACTTGATTCTTTACGTGTAACAAATATTTTACTGTAAAATATGAACCCACATCTTGAAATCCACATATTCTAATTTATTTTTTCATTTTGCTACACAACAGCATACAGCTGTATTGAAGGCATAAATTCAAAATGGTCACTGTTTAGTAAGTAAAGGATTCAAGATAGCTTAGAAAATTTGAATGCTGCTCTCACTATCATGCCAGCAACCATTTTATCAGAGAAGGTGTCACATTAGATTATATCGTGAACAGCACAAGGACAAAACTTTCAGTCACTGTCACTGACTTCTTTTGATTAAACCTCCTTTAGCCTACTGTGCAGAGGAATGGTATTTCTCATTCATTATCTCCCTCACCTAAAGACCTCTGTCTGGACGACAGTACCTACTCTTGTCTCCTTACATTTGCCCTGAACGACCTCCCCTCTCATTTCCTGAGGGTGACCCCCCCCCCCACCAACCCCACCAAAAACATTATGCTGAGTTTTCTTTACACCGACCTGTGGGGACAGGCAAAGACACCTCAGTCATTACCCATGATAACTAATCTATTAATGTTGAATGATGGCCTCATTAAAAGGTTCAAATATAAGTCTAAGCTTATGTGTTAATGACATGTTAATGCTTCTGTCAATTATAAGCTGGGGTAATGACACCTGCAATGAGATGATATCGCTGGTTGAAGTCAAACTTGTAATTCCATCCTCCGAGAGGTTAAGTGGAGCGTTGATCCTTGGGCGGCGAATATAAGATGAATGGTTCACTATGGTTGAGAGTATCATTCCCATGCAATCGTTGGGGAAAGTTTCAAGTTATAGTGGGAAATATTTTGGGAAAAAGCATGATGAATGGAGGGTTTTGGAATATATATGTGTGTTTATAAATGTTAAACATGAAGATCTGTATACTCGTCATGAGGAGTACTACTCAGCCTGTGAAAACAGTTGTATCTTGTCGTCTGTGGCTCTGGAGAAGCTTGTCTGGTGATGTCATAGCGATGTCTTTAGGTTATCTTGGTTTGGGTTTGAGATTTCATATTCTTGAAGCCTGCATAACAAAGTGGGGATGTAGAGTTCAAAAGATGTGGGCATTTACCAGGCAAGGAGGCTCTAATTAACTTATCTAATGAAAGATGCTACTGAGGTGCATCATGGGAAGTGTAGGATCCAGCATTTTAGAGCTTCACCCTATAGGGACTAAAATCAGACTATCTTTACTATCTTCTTGCCTCAATTTTGACCATTCCTTTTATGTCTGTTGCAGGTTCCCATTTAC
Source organism: Thunnus maccoyii (assembly GCF_910596095.1). NCBI lineage: Eukaryota > Metazoa > Chordata > Actinopteri > Scombriformes > Scombridae > Thunnus > Thunnus maccoyii. The sequence continues at coordinate 7,988,946 of NC_056546.1, read as the reverse complement.
TATGTTAGTGCATTACTAAATCACCGGTTTTTACCTTAAATTACTTTTCTAGTCTCCATATTGTGGGATTTAAAAAAAAAATCTTCTGATAACTGAAAAACTAAATTCTCATTTGTGGATTGAGAAAATTTTCCTACGTATGCATATAAAAATCCACCGAATTATCTAAAAAAAAAAAGTTGTTACAAAGTTTAAAACAGGTTTGTTTTCTTATTTTAAATCAACATTTTGGAGATAAATAGTATCAATTGGACAGCAACAAAATGCTAGATTTGACACATGTGATACTAGAGGTCAACGAGCTCCATGTTTAGTAATATTTTTTGGGTAATATTTCAGGGAGAAATGATTTATGATGCACTACACAAATTTGAATAACTTAAGTAAATGGCTTAAGTTAAATGATGTAATATTTTGTACAGGGTTTTTACTTTATACTTTGCAAAATCTGCATACATAGCATTAAGAAAAATATTGTCCTCTCTTTTCCTGGCTTTCCCGTCAACATTCATATGCAATGTTATAAATCTGATCTCAGTGTAAAATCTGCTGCCACATTTTGACCCGACAAGACCCCACGAGTCCTGACAGCCGTGACACAGCCACTTTTCTAAAACAACGTCAGCCAAAGTTGAGCAGGTAAAGAAAAAGCACAAACTTGAGTCCATAGGGGATTTACTTTCAGGGCAATATGCAGATGTTAATGAAATGATTATTGGATTTGGATTCAGATTTATGTCGGGTGTTAAATCTTATCTGTAAAGGTATGGCACCATCCTGAGCCTCCCTGATGCAGGCCTGTCTTCATGTCATATGGCGTTCATATCATGAGCCTGTGCCAGCTGTGCGATCAGTGGGATTGATCTGTTGGCAGCAGGACCATATTCATCAGTCCCCTCTCTCTCCCCTCTCTCTGAAAACCCTCTCTTCTTTTTTCTTCTCTCTCCATCTTTTAAGCCCCTCTTCTCTCCATCTCTATCCCTCTCTCTCTCTCTCTCTCTCTCTCTCTCTCTGTCTCTCTCTCTCTCTCTCGTTGCTTTTTTTCTGGCCAGGCAGACCGTCTCAATGTGAAATCATGGTTAATGCGCCATGACAATCTGACACAACGCACAGTCCAGGCCCTGCTCCATCTGGTTTCAATTTAATTTGGTCAGAGAAGTGGGGGTGAGTGTGGTGCTGGTGAAGGGATGGAGGGGGGTGAGATGAAGGGATGGAGGACTGGGTGCTTGTTGGAAGGGGGGTGGTGGGGGGGGACAAGATGAAAGCTTGGCGTGTTATTCACCGCCGAATCGTCTCACCATCCTTCATTCTTCCCAAATTGCCCCCTCCCCTCCTCACATTTAGCATTAACTCCCCCCCAAAAAAGTTTAAAATGATAGCTGTTCGATCAAAGGTCTCCAAAAATATGTTAAAGATCTGTAAGGGGAACAGGCCATGGGTTGGCTCATTAAGACCATTAGAAAGAAGTGTGTATGTGCGTGTGTGTGTGTGGTGGTGGGGGGGGGGGGGCGGTGATGGATCAGACCATGTTGAATGGACACAGGAGGGCTTTAGCCTCGGTGCAAAGAGTTAATGGGGACATCTTCTGGCAGTTTGCTCTCGTCAGAACGAGATGGAAGAAATGAGACCATTACTAAACGGCGGACCTGTTAAGAGCAATTTTCCTAATTATGGGGATGGAGCGATGTGTCAGTTGCCACGGCAGACGTGTCAACCCATCGGGTTGGGGAGACGGAAAGTGTTAACTCTTTAATGTGACTAACTAACAGGCCCCGCTTAGGCCGAGGCTTAATGACTTAATGGAAGTAATGATCTAAGGAAAGCCATATGTGTTAATGCTGAAGGGGCATAGCGGTGGCAGCAGAATACTGTATGATGGGTTCAATGCACTCATACAGCATGGTGGCAAGTAACAGTGTGGTGTGTTCAAACAGCTTAAAATAATTTTGGGGCAAAACACTTAAAATTTGAAAATTGATACCACTGTGACTTCCTGGAATCTCCACCGGTTGCCTAGTAACATCATGGTAATGACAAGACTCCAGGAAGTCACTGCCCCCAGCCAAGAAATGGTCCAACATAGCTCTTTGTAAAACCGCAACTTTTGACTCAAGATATGACGTGTAAATTATTTAACTTTAGAGGTTCCATTGGGCACATTTTGCTACCGTTGGGCAGAGCCAGGCTAGCTGTTTCCCTCTGTTTTCAGTCTTTATGCTAAGCTAAACTCAGCAACTACTTGCTATATAGCTCATTTTGGTATTTGCAAGAGAGGTGAATAAAAAGTCCTCATACATAAACAACACTATAATAGGTCCCATTCATCACCCTGACCTAACACTACTTCTTGCTTTGCCACTGAATGTAAACAAACGTCAGTAGGTTTTAAAGATCCCATGAAATGGGCGTTTGATTCTTCATCTTGCATCTTTCTGTCAAATCCAACTGACTCTCTCTCCATAACTGAGTTTGAATAAGTATTTTTCATGGGATCTTTAGACAAACAATGGTGCAGAGAGTGGAGACAGAGGTCATGATACAAATGAAATGAATTATAAAAACAAATGATTTTTATTATTTTCATCATGATTAGACAGCAAATACATCTAGAATATGTTAGTTTTGGCCTGATTATTACCCAAAAGAGCCATAGCGACTGATTTTCAGTCTTTCCCTTTTAAAAAAAATCAGTCGCAAAATAGAGATGCAAATAGACATTTAGCACATGTGATGATACAGCGTGGGAGTATTTCTCTCTCCTCATGAGTGAACATCAGACTAGACTTCAGAGCCTTCATAATTATTTCCAGCATGTTTGATTTTTACGACTGGAATCTGGACAAAGTTGAATGTGGTCGGATGGTTTGAACTGTGATTAAATATGACGTGTGAAGTGATGCTGTCTTTTCAAGTAAGTCTTCTCGCGTGTGTGTATGTATCCGCCTGTTTAGGTAACTGCAACCAAACTCTATTCTTGGATTTATTAATCTGTGTTTCTTTCCATTAATTTGTTGACTAATTTGTTGTATCTTGCAGGCGTTGAGCCTCTTCCTAACCTTCGGCTCTTCACCTCTACATTCCACCACATGAAGCGGCTGCTCAATGATCTGTTGGCTGAGACAGAAACTCCCTAAACCTGCTACAGAGCCATGCCTGCTCCCTAAGGGTGAGGGCCTGCACAGCATGCAGCTGTAGCAACAGCGCCTTGTTTCCTTATGGAGGTCAGGAATGCATGCATGTCTCTCCTTATCCCAGTGGAAGGAGATGGAATAGGCCGCAGAGATTGAGAGTAAGAGAGAGAGAAAGGGCAGGATTCCCACCTCATCCATCACTTTTCATGCAGGGTCTGCCTCCTCACCCCGGCCCAGATTTACACACCAGCTATCCTATATGACCGTCTTTATGGACTACTCTTCACTGTCAGCCAACGATAGTGAAGGGATCAGAGAACGCACCGGAAGAAATTAGTTCACGTCAGCTCTCATTTATGATGCGTTTAACTAGTAGGCGCTACCGAGAGGAGACGGATTCGTGCAGCTCCATATTTCTGCCCGACCCATTTCTCCCACTCCTAGTCAAATACACACAGCCATTTTCATCTAAGGTTATCGGGTCAATAAAACCTGGCGACCTCGTCCAATCATAAAACGGTCAATGCAGGAGAGCACGGATTGATTAAGTTCATAACTCGATTTGAGCTGCGTGGAGCCCGGACAATAAAAATCGGAATGAGTATAAATCTAATGTGAGGACATAATCCATAGAAAATCAAAATGTAAAGTAGATGTTTTTAATGGCATCTTTTTTCATCATGAGAATGTGGCCTTTTGACTGGAAGACTATTGATATATTTGATCCTCAACCAAGGCTTTTTCATCAGTTGTACTGGATTGTTGAAGCTGGGAGTTTAACGTGGCGGTACAGTTTTACATCCTGTTAGTGGGGGTCAAGTGACCTCGTCTTATCACATGCTCTTATCAGCTCTCTGCAGCAGAGAAATCCACCAAAGTTATCAGCTAGGATAGATTGTTTATGCTTTCAGGGGGTAAAGTCGGCCAAATCAAGTCTATCCAAGCCACATGTTAGCGGTGCAGCCCCATTCTCAAAATTATGTTCACCTAACCTTGGGCTCTGACTACCTCAACTTATTCAATTAAAGAGGTCAAAAGTTGATGGCGCCAATTCTCCCTAGTAATTAAGCCTTCTTTGGGGATTTTAGATAAATATGCTTAAGTCTATGTCGCAAGGCTTTATACATAAAAATAATAATCAGATAAGCCAGTAGACACTTAGAAACACAAAGAATACTGTTTTGGGTAAATATGGTGGTTGTATTAAACAGTTTGATTAAAAACAGAAATGTGGTGAAAATAATGGTAATTATTAAGACAAGTCACTTAGATAAGTGGCACTGCACTCACAGCAGTAATGAGATGAAACACCTACCTGTATTTCAGTCAAAGGCATCTCCTGTATCTCATTACAGTTGTCTTCACTTCCATCACTCATTACCTCTACTCTCAATTAAGCACGCAGAAACAAGCAACCTCTCTAGATGAGAGTTCTTGGGGGATAATCAATAATCTTTTAGAAGAAGATATAGTGCACTGCTGTTAACATACAGAATAAGTATCTCACCTTATATTAACACATTTGATGGGGTGTTTTGGCATGGTGCACCATGGTAGCCTTGTACCCATATACCCACAATGATGGTGCCCATCATCCAACCTGGCAGATGGCTGGTAGCTTGAACAGCTTTCTGGTTTTTAATTATGATCATAATCAAGGGAAATAAAGATCAATTAAAGCGCAAGTGAAACTAATGAAACGCGAGCGCCATGAGCAGCCGGACAGTTGTCCAAAATGTTTCTCATAATAAATGCAAACTGCGTCCAGTGCTCGCCTTAAATAGCATTAGTATGAAGTGCTGGGTTGAACATAAAACACTCATGTTGATGGCTTGTGGAAGGGAATATTTGTTTGATGTGAAAGCCAGTGTATTCCAGATTCATATTACAGTTATGATCTGCAACATTCACACATAAACAATTTGCCCCTCTGTGAAGCTGATTGATATGACACAATAATGATTTCATGAATAAGACACAGAGAGGAGTTCTTTGACCTACAATTTTTTTTAACACAGAAATAAATGTACATGAATATTGCGACAACAGGTGACTTCATGGCTTTGTTCCCTCTATTAAACACTTTATGGAAGTTTTAAGATTTTCAGCTGCCCCCCACTTTGAAGGAAGTTAAAGCATATTCTGCAATTTTTGTCCATTTACTCTTCAGAGATGGAAATAGCCAGAGCAGCATGTGGCTGCTGGCAATGATTCAACTGCCTTTCACTGAGCTGTGTGTCATACTACAAGACTGCACCTTCCATCCGAGTGAGATGGAGAAGAAGGACAAAAAGAGAGGAGAGGGGGATGGGAAGAGGTGAGGTGGACGGGACAGGCGGCGGTGGGGGGAGAGAGGTGGAGGAAAAAAAGGGGGAGGCCTGAGAAGACAGATGCCACCACTGTGGCCGTGGCATTGTGGGATATTAATAGTCCAGAGCCACATTGTGCCAACCTTATTGGAAATGTGAGCGCTGTCATGCTGTGCTGCCATCACATGCTAGCATCAAAATGAAATGAGTAGGGGTGTGAAAAAAAAAATAGACCTGGTCAGAGGAGATTTCTATAACCACTGTGGGGAAGTGAAATGTTATTTTCCGATACGGGTTACACAGTAATGAAAGGTATAATCTGGTTTAGTATTTATGAATGAGTCCAATGCATGTCCAAAAATAAATTCCATTTCCAAATAACATGTAATCTGGCATTGAGGCCTCATTTTAAAGAGATGAGTGATTGAACAGCTGCCAATAAAATGTTAGTATGTTGAAAGTAAATGTGGGTTAAAACAGAACAACAATACATGCAATAATATTATATGGTGGATTAGACTTTTTTTTTTTTTAATAGCATTTTGTCTCTTCAGCTGTGGTGCACATCTGATTGGAGAATAAAACCTCAATCGCAGGAATTTAACATAATCCTAAATATCCTGGATAGTGCAGCGAGGAAAAAAAACATGCCTGTTCATAATCCCTCAGCTATAGTGGCACCCTATGCAATGATGCAAGACTTAACAATATTATCCTTTAAAAAAGGGGGTAATTAGTGGCATTTCCTTTTAAACTCAATGTAACTCTACTGTTTTCTAAGCGCACAGTGTCTTAGTTTAGAGTAGTAATGGCATAATTTATCTTTTTAGAGCCAGCAGACAACTGATTGAATCACATTGGAATGAAACCAAGTCTTCTGTGATACAAGATCAGAGGAGGTATGTATAATAGTTATAACCATTAAGCTCTAAAGCTGTATACACTGAGCATACAAAATACACTCACATATGGCATACACTGTAGGTTTTTGTGCACAACTACCATGCACTGAAGCCATATGCTGCCAACCGGGCTCACACACCTCAAAGCATCGTGTCTGCAGGCAATTCATCTTCCTTTACCAGGCTTGTGGCACAAGCCAAAAATAACATTTTGACCTCAAAGAAGTTTGCTTGAAAGACAACAAAGATAATAGCCCCAAAATGTGCCAAATAAACTCTTTTTGGGGTGATATTTTATGACTAAATAAGGGGCAGATTCACCAAGACGTGGAAAGGGGTTGTCGTCCTGTGTTTTTTGTTTGTGTTCTTTTTTTCATTTTCTTCATGAGTTTTTGGGAATTTACAGATATTGAAATGTATTGTAAGCTTTTATTGCTGCGTATGAACATAGGGGACAGGGCTGGCTTGGGTAAATTAATGTGATTCATAGTAAACCTCTCTATTATGTTATGAAATATCTGCAAAGGTGACAATAAGAACCGGAAAATGTTTTGTCTTCTTGGGAGCATTAACATGCTCACTGAATTTCATGGCAATTTGCATGAACACATGGGAATTCTGGCCTGAAGCTGGTGCTACACAAAAGAGCAAGTGGTCTCAAAAATGCATTAAGAATTATCCTTTGAAGATCCTGAATAATCATGCCAAATTTTGTGGCAATTGAGTGAGTAGTTGTGAAAATATCCTGCTTGAAAGTGTTTGATGGATTGGTCAAGAGTAGTAGTAATGGAATTAGCCTTCAAACATTCATTGATGTCTTATATAATCTTTTACTAGTCTCAAAACTCATATAAAACTCATCAAAGTGTTACTTACTTTCATCTGTATTATAAAACACTCATTTAGCCACAATATTTCAATCTCTTAAATCGCAAAAATCACTCACATGGCACAGATTGGGTCTTTTGTGAGAGCTGGACGGGACAGATTAAGAGACCCAAGTTGCTTTCTCCAGCTTCTGTTTTACTAAATAAAGCTTTCATCTGGATCTCTTTATTGTTTCTTTTCCATCTCTCAGTATGTTATAAAAGCCGGTTTACATTCTGACATGGTGATCTTCTGATGATGTCCCTCACAGGACCCCTTACAGCAGTGCAGTATAACACAGCCCTGTGCTGTTATCCCCACTACCCCTGAATAATTCAGCCATGCACCACTACCCCTCACACACTGTTTGGAAAATGCAGTAATGAGAAAAGCTATAAAATGCCTCAATGGTCTTTGCTGCTGAAAAAAAAAACCTGGACACAGTCTTAAATGAGAGACACCAAAGAAGGTAGCTTACTGGGTGCTTTTTCCCACAGATTTACAGTAAATGGGAGGGAGAGCAAACGACCACAAAGACAGAACACTTCAAAAGGATGACCTGCATTTTTTTACCCAATTAGATATTTCTAATGTTACTTTTGAGGTGTGATGTTCAGTCGAGCGTCCTCTGGCAGAACAAAGGAAGGGAATGCGTCGGAGTCTCTTCCCTCTTGATCATCCGACGATTTCCAAGGTGTAAACATGAAACTGCTCAGGGAGGAATTATCTAGATGGGGGAAAACGTTGGCAGGAGTTCAGAGGAGGCTTTGTAAAGTAAACCAGATTTGTTCAGGGGTCTGTGATCAGTTTATTTTCCCAGTCCCCCAGTCTTTACGCTAGGCCTTCTTGTAATTGTCCTCATGTTTCAGCTAATTTCACATTTCCAGAGAGAATAAGTGATGGATAAAAGGAGGGAGGAAAGGAATTTAGCAGTTTGAGGGAGTTACACCCTCAGACTTTTATATTCCTGCTGATGTCATTTTGAATGGATTTGGGAGCTTCTAGGGGCGGCTCCACCACAAAACCTCTGGGGTTTCAAGCACTTTTCTACCCCTTTTTCAAAGATCTTGTCATTGGTATTTTAGGATTTTAATGGGTAATGTCGCCTCAACTAAGCTAATCCAATCTAAAACTAGTTAGTCTATTATTTAGCCTTGTTTTTTTCTTCAGTATAAATGGATTATCCCTGCCAGTTCCTGTCGATTAAACACATACATTTTTGGTTTTGCCTCACATTTAGAGAGAGCATCTTTCTAGATTTACCAACATGTCATTGAGAAAGAGAAAATATAATACATATAAAACTTTCAAAGGAACAAACAGAATTCATAGATACATTTTTAAAAATTTTCTTCAGCAGGAGAAACTTTCCATTTCCTCTCGACAGGACAAAAGTGACCCAACAGCCAGAAAATCAGCACCTCCTCTCAGAAACAGGCCGGCAAGCGCTTTGAAACCAGTCCAAGTGGACCAGCACACTACAATGTCGCAAAACTTTTCAAGGTCTTCCATCTAATGTTTCCTTTGATAGTCTCTGGCCGGATTAGGGCACATAATGTGAAACCCAATGAGGCGTGCTTGCAGGTCCCATGCGCAGACAGGCCAACCTAAACCAGCGTCTCACTCCACAGTCATGATGTAACTGCTGTTAGAGCTGAACTCTTCCTCAGTGTGGATGTTGTGCAGTCTTTCATGTGTGAAGAACTTGGCTCTCAATGAAAGGGCAACAGCAATTAGCAAGTTTTTGGACACAACTACCTCAGTGATGTCATGTAACGGCATCCCCAGCAAACTGCAAATATTTTGTTTCCAATGACCCCGATACGAGTCTCTAGCATTGCTGCATGCTAAGAAATAATTTGTTGTCTCCTGATGCAGTTAACAGTAGGTACATGAAGACTGCTTAGAGGTTATGGGATAAAAACATCATGTTTCCTGTGTTGCCTCACAATCAGCAGATTTGACAAGCAACATTTGATACCCATTGCACACACGGACACACCATACAGACAAAAGAAGCAGCCAATGAAAGGAAAATCCATGGAGTGAATGTGATAAAATTAGCTTATTTTTTAACGAAAGATCATAGATATGGCAAATAGACCATGGATGAGTGTCTCTGACATACTACACATCCATCCACCACCCCAACTTCCACAACCTTACTTTTTGCCTTGCTACTGTACATGAAGGGCACGCTGCTTTCTGTATTAACATTGAAAGTTGGCATTGGATGGAAATCATGAGGTGTAAAATTGTCCAATATCTACATGATTCCTACTGGGCGGTTTCTTGGAGGACTGTTCTTAGTGGTGTATCTTGACGCGGTGGTGCACATCTTGATGCTGGTGTTGTGTGGGCTTCCATAGAAAACAATAGGCATGGTGTTTTAATGCATGTCACATACTGCCGGTGTGTGTTTCCCTGTAGGTACACCAGAAAAGTTCAAATCTGTGTTCATCCAAAATGTCTTTGGTTTGTCTGTGAAGATTCTCAGTCATCCAGGTCATGGTTATCTGAGGAGGGTTGAATCCTGGGCAACATCTGTGGGGTCGTTATCAAGGTCTAACTCCAACGACTTTCATTTACACCTGGCCTCAGGTGACTCAAACAACTCTTAACGATTGTCGTTACAACAGCCAGGAGCACTAACGAACCAAGTGGTATAAATGACCTTGATAACGATCCCACGGAGGTTAAATACCCAGGCCTCCCCACCAGTCAGTTAGAACTGAAGAAGCCCATTGGATGAGAGGTGAAACGTCTTCAAGTATCTACAACCAAGTCCAGTTGCCCTCGATTCAACCCTCTTTGGATGTTTTTGGTTTAGTTTACAACAATCACATACACTTGTCATTTACCTGCTATCAACTGTAAGATCCATGATGTCCACAGTAGGGAGCTCATGATACAACCTATGAATATTATGTTATTAAAAGATATTTGGCACAGAGCTGTTGCTGTGGACCCTAGTATGGTCTGTTGTAGGCTACGCTGACTGTTCTATATTTATCTTTAGTATCACAATCCAAAATACTGTGTAATAATATTGTGTAACTGTTTTTCTTGGCTTGAAAATTAAATGTATTGCAACAATGGCTCCAAAGTAGACTTCATACTGGAGAGGCGGTTTTGAAATCAGGTCATCTCAACTCCTAGAAGAGTCATTGATAGTAAACTGTTGCACATTTCCTATGATGATTTAGCTGGAGCTGTTAAGCTGCAAGTAGATGACACGAACATAACACAAATGGATGGGAATCACATTTGCTACCTGCCAAGCTAACCGATACATGAACTACCTTCTTTAACCTGGAGCATTTACTTTGCTGGTTTTGTTGTTGAATCAAAAAAGCTCCTGTAGGGCTTTGGATAGAACTGAATGAATGTTTTATAAATACCATCACTCCTCACAATCAGTTAAATCCTTCAGGCAAACACACTTACCCTCAGTGATCTCAACTCAAACTCCAGGGATAGAAGCGAAGGAGGCGGGAGGGAGGATGCCTTTTGAAATCGAGAGGAGCTTCTCTGAACCATTACCCATCAGCCCCTCCACTCTCAGAGGGCTAATCCCAGGGGGAGAGTGGGCGTCCGCGGAGGATACGTTGTCTCGTACGCGCTAATGGGGGATTACACATGTTAACATCTATCTCACAGTGCGCTTGGCCAAAGGGGCTCTGCTATAGGGGTTTAGCATATGAATAAGGAATAAGGGGATGATTGAATAGAGGCTATGGTGAGAGTGAGAGCTGCCACTCGAGGTGGAGCGATGGGGGTAGAGTGATTAGGATGAGACACAAAGACCTAAATCTCTTGTTGAGATGGAAGAGCTTGAGGAGAGATCGCTCTCAGCTCAATGATTTTCTCTGACTTCATGGCTCCAGGGTTTCAGTCGGGAAGGTGGATTTTGTGATTGTTTGTGAAAGGTGGATTGTAAGATTGCTCCTGTGGCTCCACTATATATTAACTGACTTTAATAAAATTCTTTAAGAAAGGCTTTTATAAAACAAAATGAATAATTAACTAAGTTTACATAAAATATTTTTGTCATTGGATAAAATATACATAATTAGCTTTTCACAACATTTGTGATGATGTTCAAATGACAAGAAAAACAAATGTGAAAGACATCTTGGCAACTGATATGCTAGAAAAGTCGGCACTTTATTCAACCTTCTGTACACGTTTTAACACAGATTTGTATTCTGGCATTATTTTTTAACAGAAAAAGGGTAAACGCACAGCTTATTCTCTATCTTTATCAGTTATTCACAGTGGACTAGACCACATATTGCAGTCTAGTGTATACACTGTTTGTTGATTGTGGTCAGTAAGAAAGCCTCATTATATTGTCCATATGACAACACTGACTAGAGGATTTTAATGGCCCCAAACCAAAACATTTGCTTAAATCTGGTCAAAAGAGCGTACAAGCACCATATAACACCAGCTGTGGGTTAACTGACAAAAAACATGGAATTGTTCTGTGTTTAATTTATTATTCTGACCTAAAAAGTTTATTTTCTGAAAACTCTGTGTAATCGTTTTAGTTCTGTCCTGAGACCCAGTGATGGAATTGAAATGCAGTGCAGACATCAGCAAAGCTCTCTGGGAGAGCGAGGTGTTTATTTCCTGAAGGTCAGGCCTTTTGTGTGGAGAAACTTCTTGCCAGATGAGATAGGGGAGTAAATTGCAGATCTATCATTCCCTCCCTCCCTCTTTCGCTCTCTTCTTTCGTATTCCCTCCTTCCCACACCGTCTTTCACTCTTCTTTTCTCCTCTTTCTCTCTAAAGTGTTGTCTTTCTCCTGTACGCTTACATTTTCATCCCTCTACCGCTCATATTCGAAACCACATTCCCCATACTCTTTGTGCTCGATTCCTCTCCTCTCTCTGCCGCTTACACACTCCGTCTCTCCTTCTGTGTGTGAAATCAGTGGAGTAACCGTTGGCACTGTCTGTGATTTATGGCTCACTCTGAGCGGACCCTTATCAGGTGCAGGCAAGGCTCTCTGTGCTGCTGCCTGCGTCTGAATGACAATGGAGAACCAGTCGCATTATGCTCCGCAGCCTCGCCCCCAGCATTCTGGACACTGCAGATTACATCTAGCTTCTTGATTTATGGACGCCATTTTGTGTGTGTGTGTGTGGGGAGGGGGGGGTGGTGGATGTGGTTTCCAAGGCCAGCGTCTGCACTCGACCAAACATAATTTTGAAGGGAACCTGGTGGAGGTGTGTTTTATATGCACGTGTGTGTTTGTGTGTACAGTATTTACGTGCTTAGATATGCACGTGCGTGTATGAATAGGAAGGTTTAATTTATCATTTTGTCAGGAGTTTAGGAGTTTTTCTGCACAGATATTGACACTGTCTGTTGTTGGAAACGGTGTGCGGGCGTGTCGACATTTAAAGCTCAGGATTAGAGCAAATAAAACTGTATCTTTATTCTCCAGTGACTTCCTGTGAGACAATGATGTTCAATGAGAGAAAACAAATAAATAGAAACTGGGGTGTTCAAATATAAAAAGTGAGGCAAGAGTTAGCCAACTACATTATCACTGTTTTTCCCCCTTTTATTCCCCCTCTACTCTGTAATTGAATCATTGCCATGCGCATCTCTGGAGATAAGATATGTTATTTGGGAGAATTATTTAAATTTTAAAAAAACCTGTTAGCTAATGTAATTAACAGGGAATTATCACAGCTGCAGTTCTTCGTAGGAAAGAAGTAATTATGTAATCTAACACATTAAATGAGGGAAATGAGCATCACATCTCTGACTTAAACACAGCAGACGTTTTGCATTCATTTCATTTAACAGTCAATTTTTATTGCTCACATATTGAGAAAAGACTATGAAATGTCACTTTAGTCTTTTGAGCAGTCCTTGATTCTTTTGGGGTTTCAGCTGTATGTTTGCATCTTTAGCAAAGATGTCATTTAATATGAGGAGAGAAGCAGCAAAATGAGAAAAACTGACACCTACCCAAAATAACAGACAGCACAAAAGTAAAACAAATCTCTCCATCTGTGCTCTATCTCCCTACACGTAGACGCCTAAGCAATGGAGCCAAGCAGCTGCACACACACTATTAGACTTGGAGGAGCAAACGTGTGCTTTTGCATCCTCACTTTTTGATCATAAAATGTTGCAATTTTTAAACATTTGAGCTAGTTTGCATCAAAAACAGTTATATCTGGCCATTTCATATGTTTTATATTAATTAAAAAATGCATTTGTAGCGTCCTTACCTAGTCTCTTACAACCGGAGAACTACGTAAGATACGCTAACTACGTTACTGCGTTCTGTTGTTTTGCTGTTGGTGCAGGCTAAAAATGAAACATCAAAGTGTGTTGAATTTTTTCAAACTGCCCAGCAAGAAGGTGAGACATGATGATGCCGAAGCAATGTAGATTAGATAGCTTGTGGGATGTCAACGCTAAGACAGCCACCCAAGTCTGTTAGCTATGTAGTGTGTTATTGGAGTAGCTAGCTAGCTAACATTAGCTAACTAAACAGCTTGCTCTCTCTCATTCTTTACATGAGTAGCCAAAGTAAAGTTCATTTATTCAAACCAGTTCAGTGTATTCATATGTGTGTTGCCCTCCTTAATGTAGAATGAAGTGACAGTGAAGACTCAGGGAGGACAGAAGGAGAACTAATATTTTAATATATGGAGCAATATAAACTGAGCTTTATAGTGAAAGAGCAGCTTTATTGGTCATGATTGAAGGCTCTATATTGCAGGAAATGGCACTTTCAGGGGTTAATTAAATGACAATTTCCCTGCCATACCTCCCATTGCCTGTCACTAATCTTGCACCCCCACTTTTAACTGTAACTAGGTGCCCATGTCCCTACATATACTGTATTTATATTTGATATTTAATAGTATGTTAAAGATAAGATAAACAACTCTTACGGTCTGGAAATTGAAGGTTTGGTGGTCAAGTCATTGTATCCAGACAATGAAGTCCTGGCTGCTCCACAGTTTTCTGCTTCTTGACTGTATTCATATCTTTCAAAAGCAAGTTTAATTTTCTTTCTCATCATATTTCTGGGCGCCCACATGTCCCAGAAATAACTTTTCTTTGCTTGCTTTTGGTAAAAGACCCTGGATGTGTCTCAAACAAATCAATCCAAACTCAGAAAATTATTGCGCACTTCACTAAACGTGGCTCACAAAAAGCTACACTTTAAACAGTCTCCACTTACCTTACTGTAATATCTTTACAAAATATGTAAATCAACATATTAAATCTGTGTATAATGATACAATGTCATTTATGTAACAATAGTTTGACAGTGAGAGAAAGATTACGTTTAAAGAAGCGTCTGAGCCGGAGAAACATTTTCCCATTTGACTGTACAGGTAGATGAGGTGCTAAATGCTAAAGCTAAGCTAATAAAGTCTTAATACATGCATGTGGCTGTGACCTTTCTAGTTTTTCCACTCACGTCACCTGGGGTTGCTTCCATTCGGCAACAGCTGTGAATAAATGTAAATATACATGTAAATGTCATTCTCTTACAGTGAAGTTCTCTTTTCCTGTTTTCCCTGACCAGGCCTGTAAAATGGCCGCCAATGCGGTCTCCAGTGGCAGGCAGCTTGCTGATAAATGTCTCCCTGAATACATTTCTACAGCGATGAAAACCAAAGACTTTTAGAGGAGGAGGTCTTGGAAAGGGCGCAACTCGGCACAACCAAAAAGGGAGTGAAGGTCTGGAAAGCCCTGAGCGTGTTTCCTCTTGTTCCAAAGGCAATAAGAGCTGTGGCTTAAAGTGGGTTTTCATAAAGACTGGTTGTTATGGTTCTTGCAGTTGCCAAGTGGCGAAGGGCTAAGTGGAGATAATGTGTCCTTGTAGCTCATCAGAATGTGGAAAGGCAATGTGGGCGGCGTGCTCAGTGGACAGATGGCCAAAAATCACATGTAACACAGTACAGAGCCACCCTCCCCGTGCTGACATGCCGGAGAATCCAAACAGTAGCACAAATTATTTATAAGTTCATATTTTGGTGTCATTGCCATTGTTTTTATGTCTTTTCATTCTTCGCTCCTGTGTAGCTTCATAAAAAATGTTCTGGACATTAGTATGGAAACTTTAATAACCCGAAATGGTAAGTAAGATAAGATTTTGCATGCCTTCACTGAAGTCCCATTGTGCGTATCATATTCAGGATCTGCATCCATTTTATCCAGGCTGTTGTAAGTGGCATATGGTGTTTACCCACAAGCCAAAACATCAAATGAGTGTCTAGGAGAACATCTCTGTGAATCTAAAATAATCACTGACCAAAATGAGAAAATGCATATTATTTAAAACATTGCTTTTTATATCATGTACTGTGCATGTCTATGTGTCTGTGTGGGTGTGTGTGTGTGTGCAATAGTGGTGGCATCGTGGGTGGCTACCCATCCAAATCGGGCTGTGTGACTACTTTTTGTACAAGATGATTTCTTACATGGACAGTTGTGAGAACCCTCACTGACACATTGCAATCCCTAACCCTAACCTAAACCTAAAACCTAATTCCAACCCTAACCCTTAAAACCAAGTCTTAACCCTCAAATAGCCCTTTGAAGAAGTGAGAACCAAAATATCCTCAAATTCCAAAAACGTCCTCATTCTGAAGGTCTAACTCAAGGTCCTCAAAAAGATAGAAGTTCAACAGCACACACATTCACACATACTCACACACACAAATAACTAATTATGACATGAAGATAAAACGGACCTCTGACAGACACTTCCAAATGTGCATTAGCACATACACCTACACACAGATCCTGACACAAACAAACACTAATACAATAGATACCACATCATGTACTGTATCACACAGGCAACCAAGCTCACTGATACACACACTCTATCTATCTCACACACACACACACACACATATTAAGGGGCACCAGGCAAGACTTGGAAGGGGTCCTGGACACTGTCATGGGTCCACACGTCAAATGAGCCGGGGAGCCAAACAACAACAATAACAACAGGAGTTAGAGCATATGGGGCTCTGTACCAGCTGAGAAGGGCCACCAAGGTCTCTAGTGTGTGTGTGTGTGTGTGTGTGTGTGAGGGGGATAATAACTGAAGACTGGTGCCTAGAGACATGAGAGAAAGGAAAAAGTGTGGTTGGGAAGAGGAGGGAGAGTAAAAGCCGAATACCGCAGGGCTAAAGCCTGAATGCTCTTTTCTAAGGTGCTCTCCACATCTGATAGTTTTGGAAAACTGTTCAAATGTATTCTAGCATGGAAATCACATCCAATACTAATATATACCAACACTAATGCTGAAAAGACATGTGCATGTAGATTAACTAAAGACATCACATCTGTTTTTGTTCCTAGAGTCCTTTGCTTATTTTGAACACATTTCAGCAAAGGTTTGTTCCTTCCAGGTTTGACTGAATTCAGGCATCACGGTGGCCGTTTGTCTTTCTTTTCCTTCTTGTGACTTGTTATTTATGCTTATGCTGAATAATAACTAGCGCTGAAGCGATTTGTCAAAAAACAGATTAGTGGATCAACAGAAAATTATTTGACATTTTAGTGATTGATAAATTGTTAGACAGTGTTTTCTCTGTTTTATATCATTGCATATTGAGAACATTTAACTATTTTTCTGACAGTTTATAGAGTAATAAGTTAACTGATTAATCAATCTCAAATAATACCAGTCTCACCCTCCAAAGACAAACACCTGTTTCTTATAATTTTACATCACTGACAAAACAAAAGTCACATAGAAAGTGATTCAACAAACCTGTTGTCATTGACTAGCAATAGCAAAATTAGATTTTAAACTGTAGGTCTATCTCCACAGCCCTTAATGCCATACTGAAGGCTTTTCTGACTCATGCTTGATAAAAAATTTGATCTGTTGGTCTCTAGAAATAATCTGTAAGACAATGCTACATCACTGAATATTTCTAAGCACAAAAAGTTTGCCCCATTGAGGAAAGCTGACGAAAGGACATTAACGGTTAATGTTCTAACCTAAGTCTAATGTACAGCAGGTCAAATTTCATGAAGTCTTGAGGATTTTGTGTCAACATCTTGTCTACAAAAAGAAATGCCACAGCTATTGTTATTAGAAACCATCGGATCTCTGTGATATTGGAGGGGAAAACCTCAATTGCACATAGCCTGAGAGACAAAGTCAAAGGCAGAGAAAATGTGAGGGTGGAAGAGGAGGTGTAATGGGGCTGAACTCTGGGCAAACACTGCATGGCAGCAGATTAAGGAGGTGCAGAGCAGGGATTACCCACCATGAATAAAATAGTACCCGCTGGGCTGGTGTTTGTCTGCCTGCCTGCTCTGTACACACACCCCACAGCGAGCACTCACAGTAAACACACACACACACTGAAGCAAAAACAGGGTTTAGACACACACATGCTACATATCGTACATATAAAGAAAAAAATACAAAGAGAGAAGACGACATATAGTACATATATCATCGCCACTGAGAATTTTCTATACTGACTGGCGGGCAGGTGTCTATTAACTTCATGTATTAGACACCTTTGATGCAGCTGTTTGCCATCCTAAATTAATCAGAGAAGTGTGTCTATATCTCTGATGGAAAGATTATTTAAAGGTTACTTATTGGTGATATTGCCAAGTAGGATGCAGAGCTATTCTGTATGCTTATAAGCTAAGTGTGCTCACAATATGAGAGCAGATAATCTGTGAAATTTCTCTTAAGGATATTAAATAGTAGAAGGACAGTTGTCATTCTGAGTCGGAGATGGGAAGAATTCTGACAACTGCTATATTTCACACTTCGAAAAGAATCAGTGGCACATCACTCTTATTCCTTTCAGTCTAATTAAAGAGGAGCTGTTCACCGTTTGTGTCTGGTGAAAATATGTAACACAATAAAGATGGCTAATCTGTGATTTTCATTTATCCTGCATGACTACACTGCTAATAGTGGGGGTGACCATCTTGGACTAATATTCAAACACTCCCAAACTGGGATAGTGATCATTTTTCTCAGTATGAACACAGTACGAATGCAACATTATAACAAAAAAGGAAGTTTTGTTATATAAGTAAAAGCAATAACTGATATTTCCATTTTGAATGCTGCCAGGTATGATGTCTTGAGAAAGGTCCTTGTGACCGAAACATTGACACTTTTAAATAAATCACTGCAGAGGTTATAAGTGTGTGCGGGAATTGACTTTTTTAATTTGGAATAGTGCTAGGTGGCCGTGGTTTAAGTGGGAGGATACTCTCTGAGTTGTACTTACCAAGACTGTAATGGAGGCCAAGAACCACCCAACGCGAACACACATCTCATCGAGTATTACCCCTGAAGTAACACACAAATATACACACTTATATTCAACATATGCGGACACAATACTGAATAAATGCAACATCCAGAGGGTCTGTACAGTATATGCTTGCACAATACATTTTCAGTCACATTAATATATTTTATGTATATATAAAGACGTAGTTCTCACACAGTGCACACACACACACACACAGAGTAAGAGAGAGAGAAGGAGAGAGCTACACAGTGTTAACCAAACATGTGCCAAAACACCAGCATACAGTACACACTCAACCTCTTATTTCAGCTGAAAGGCCCACTTGTAATGCTATCACTCTCGAAGTCAATTTTTGCACTTTTGCTCCTATAATCCCAATTACGGAGCTCGTTCAAAATGATGGATAATGCCTCTCGTAGTGCCTAGCGAAAACAATTTGGCCGCTGTACTTGGGGAAACCTAAGAGGAGAGCCACGCCGCACACATCATTTTTCAGCTTACATTTACAGGGCTCATAAGAGCACGGGTTGTAAAGTGACTTCTGGGTGAGTTGATTTTGGCCAAAATGGGCTCTCGTTTTCCTGAAGAATATGGTCACACACACACGCACACACACACACACACACACACACACACAGAGGGAAAAGAGAAAAGAAAAGAAGGATGGAGTGGTGAGAGCAATGGAGAACGGGAATAAAATGATAAGATAGGAAGGAAAAAGAGAACAAGGGGGGACCAAACATTTAGAAAATAAAGGTAAGGATCAGGAGCAAACTTTGAGCAAAGATACCGAAAAGAAAGGAATGAAACAAACCAACGAGAGACTGTAAGGATGCTGAACCACAATTGCAGACTCCAGGAGTCATAACTTAGATTGAACCTTTCAGCACGAGGCTGGTGTGGTGTGTGCTACAGACAGGGCCTGTTACACCAGGTTCCTGATGACATGACTACTGGGAGTGTGTGGAGTAATTCCTGCAGCCCTGGTTAGCTACCAGGGGTTTGGGGTTTGGCACGTGGGGATGTTTCCACAGCACAAGGATGTTTTCATGTGATATACTTCTGTTCACTCTGTGGGTCTATGTATATATATATATGTGCTTTGTCTACTGTCAATTTACATCTAATTGTCAAGTGAATATTTGCTAATGTTTTAAATGTTGCAATTTATAAAATGCTGTCAGCTGGAACAAATAAATATGTTAATGAATGGAATATGAAAAAAAAATACACCCAGAGAAAAGAAATACGCACAGGTGGCAAATTACAAGTAAGAAAAAAACTAAATATTGAAAACAGTGGGAAGAAATATCTTATGTAATCAATGCAGGGAAGCTAATGTTTTTTTTGGGGGGGGGGTTTGCTTTGTGCCAGGTAGTATTACACACATTTTACACCAAGCAGCAGAAAAAAATGCACCATCCAAATGGCCGTAACAGCAAGCCTACCTAGAGTCACAACATGACTGACATTTCTGTTAGGCAGCGTTGATTTCATTCAGTAACTGAGGCAAAACTGCAAAATATGATGATATAAAGGAAAAAAGAACACAGCCTGGTGGAAAACTGAGGAACTATGATCATAATTTCATCACAGTTTGATGATTGTCCTATCATGGATTTGCAATTAAGGTTTTTATTTAACTTTTTTATTCATGGTAACTACAATTTTTCCCCAACCAAATATTTTAATTGCATAACTATACCTGATATGGTTATTATATAATCCATAATTTACTAGTGGGTGCCATAACGGTGTTCTTTAACTACCAAACCAAAGTACAAAATGATAATGATTCATACTCTTTCTTCCATACCAAATCTTAACCATAATATAGTGGCCATGTGCATATATTGTAGAAAGCAAGATATTTTAAAATGTTGGCCTTAGAGATTAAAAAAAAACATTGTGGATCATATTCCAGGGTTTTGCAGAATCATCTGATATTTACCTTTTTGTCTGGCAGTAGAGTCATAGAGATACAGTACAAAATGCACAAAGTTGATCTATTATTATTTACAATAAATTGAGTGAAAGATGTGGTTATCACAATTAGGTGCACAGCAGCAGTTAATGCTCTACACCTAGCTTGGCACTGTGGGACTGTGAAGCATCTGGACATCTAATTCAATTCATCAAATTCTGTATAACACACTTAGCGAATGCTGATTCCTCCCTTCTCTCCTCCTCACTCCTGACTCTACAAAAGCTTTCTCTGCTGCTTTCTCCTTCTACAGATTTTTTTTCCTTTCCCCATTGGCTTTTTACACCCTTGAATTCTCTCCCTCCATCCACTCTTATCTTGTTTTGCTTGTTCACTCGTCAACTTTAATCTTCTCTTTTACCCTTGCATCTCTCTGCCCTCCTGTTCCATCTCCTCCTAACCTCTTATCCTCTCGATCTGTCTGTGTCTCTCTGTTGTTCTGAAATTTGCCTTCCTCGTCCTCTCGCCAGACCCCCTTCTCACCGCTACCTTCTCTCACTTTACTGTCTCTACCGTCCCCTCCTCTCCTGTTTGCCTCAGTTGCTATGGGGATCTTCTGTCTCACCCCTGTTCCCCACTTCTGTCCCCTCTCCTTAAACATTCCTATTTCATCCTTCCTCTTCCCTCCTCTGCTCCCTTTGTCTCTCTCCCTCTCCTTTCCTCAGTTGTCCTCTTATGCATATCAGTACATTATTTTGACCCCCACCTCTTCCGCCTCTCTTCCCCTTTCTCCCATATCTACGTCTCTCCTTCAGCCTCTTATCTCTCTCCCTTCATCCTCTCTGTTCTCCCCCATCTCCGCTTGGTTCCTCACTGTCCTTTCACTCCCATATTCCAACCACTCCTCTCTTTTTTCTTTCTCCCACTGTATCCCCCAGATTTTACCCGGGCTGTTTCTTCTCTCTCTCCCCCATTATTACTCCCCCCCACTCCACCCCACCCACCACCACCCCCCCGCATCCCTGTGGCCGTTCCCCAGGCGGTTCGGTGCGGAGGGCGCTGGCTGGCGGGGTGATGGATGACCGTTAAGGCAGCTTATTGGAAACAGTCTGATTTATGGGCAAGCGCTGCCTCGGCCTAATGGCTTCATTTCTTTCTGCCGCCACATGATGTCACAGCCAAGGTCACCGCGGCAACGGCCCCCCTTTGTTGTGGTTTTGCTCGCTGATGACCTGAGAGGGATGGAGGGATGGAGAGAGAGGGAGATGAAGGAGGGGACAGAAAGGGGGTTGTGAGGTTTGTTTGTGAAAGCGGAGAGGTGATGTATGAGTGTGTGGAGGTGAAACGGGTTGCGTTTGCAGAAATGCTTTAGTACAAATTTTGTTAGCTATGGAAAATGTGTTTTTACTGCTTATCCTTCACCCCCTTTCCTAAAGTCTCCCTTTCTCTCACTCCACCTTGCTCGCACTTCCTCTCCTTTCTCCCCTTGCTCTCCTGTGCTCAGTAAATTAAAACCTCCATTTCTTTTCCTCTCCTCCGTTCTCTCTTTCTCCTTCCTCTCCTCCCTTTCCCTCCATATCCCAATGACGGGGTATGATAAAACACACACATACACACACACACACACAGCTTTACGGCCTTCCCTCAGACAGCTATTACTCACTTCTACTTTAAATGAGCGCCGTCAAATATATGGGGCCCGCCATTAAGAAGCCGATCAATAAAAATGCCATTAGAGGTGGAGTAAAAAACGCTGATATTAGTGAAGCTCAAAACAAAATATTTGATTTTCTCTCTGATAGTTAGCGAGATGGGGTTCTTGGATGAGGCTTCGAGCAGAGATTAAGTCAGGGAGATCCGGGATTGGGCGGTTTGGAGGTGTGTTGTGTGTTTTTACCCAGGCACGTTTATTCGAAGCTCTGTGTAGTATTCCCATCTGCCAGTCAGCCGGTTTCTCATCAAATTCTGTCTCGGGAGGCATCAGTCTGCTTGGAGGTTGTGGAGACTTTAAGCAGCAATTCTTCTAAACATTTAATTAGCTTAGGGAAAGTCTCAGATAAAACTTGGTTCAGAGTACAGAGAATTGATATTCTCATTTTCTCTAGTGATCTGTAGACATTCTTTACTGCAAATAAAAATATGAAGTGTCATCATCTGATAATGGAAATCTTCCAAAGAGCATCATGAACACCTGATCATTTGGTAGAGTACAGTAGCGTTGCCACAAGGAAGAGTGTACCATCTCCCCAAAATTGAAATTTACCCTTATTGGACACATCATATTTTGGTTTTGGGTGTGTTGATTTGTTGTCGTTGCATGAATCACAACTAAAAAGTAAATTACAAACGAGAAAAGTTCAGTTTTTAGAGAACACGTTTGGATTGATTCGCACCTCTCAAGCTTGTGCATGTGTGTTTTCTAAGATTAGCTCAGCGTGTCCGTGTATACGTGTGTACCTCGCAAGTACACATGTGTGTGGGAAACCTTTGCACTCATTTGTTTTGTTTAGGTTCATTTAAGCGCCTCGGCTCGTGAGTTTTAATCACTGTGTAAATACGGGAGTCTGACTTCACCGGTGATTTATTTATTGACAACAGACGTTCGGTGTGGACCACTGGGTGCTGGGAACCAGGGATCCTCAGCCTCTCCGACTCGTTTTGACTGACCATGGGTTGATGTAGTCGGGGTCGAACTCACATCAGCTTAGTTTATGTACCCTTTTATCTGAAGAATAGAGTTCCCCCACCTTGTGAAGCTGATGTACAGTATGTAAAACCAAATATGGCTCTTCACTGGTGAACTAGGAGAACTTATATAGAAGAAGCAAGAAATGAAAACTTCCCTCTGTCTACTGCACTATTCTGCTCATGCTGCCTCTAATTGTTCATGTCACAAAACTGTAAGTCTCTCATTCCTCGTACGCTGGGTATTTTAGGACTTTGGCATTTTAGGACACATATTCCTCATTATTTAGTGGAACCTGGTTGGCATGCAAAGATGAAGTCCGCTACTTATGATTTTAATCATACAAATGAACACTTACACTATGCAATTTTCAACCTTCTGGAACCAAATCAGATCCCATGTTTAACATTACATTTCCAACCCATACACTCCCTTCATATCATTCACATTCAGAGTAGATGCAACAAACACACATGCATTAAAACATACAGTAGTACATCTGGCCATTTTATCATAATATTCACATTCCCAGCAGATGTAGGCACCACACACACACACCTTACAACACAATGGGCATCTCTGCTCTCTCTCTCTTCTGCCCTGTTCCTTCTCCCTGTGCCTGTTTGTTTAGTTGCCATGATGGATGGAGTCTGTCTTCCTCTGCTTATGTTTTTGGCCACCTCTTTGTGAGTTTTACCCGCTTTTAGTCTAAAGGTGTGTCTGGCCTCTGAGAACATGCTCCAGACATGAGACATTGTCCAGAGTGGTCCCAGTGTTCCCAAAATGCAAGCAGCGGCAACACCACTGGGAAAAAGACACCATTACAAAATCCTGAATATTATGAATATCCCACTGTTGTTCGGTGTATGCACGCATCCAACTTCTAGGATTTGTGGCTGATATTGTTTTGTCCTGTGGGCTTTGTGTTGAATGTATGTATGTGTGAAGAGGGGAAGTTTAACTTTTCAGGCTACAAAATACAAAATCTTTATTGTGTTGTCATTTCTAAATACCTTTTAATGTCTTAAATACTATCACATGTATGAAGTGTATCTTCTATCCATCCTTTGTACCTCTCTGATGCTGATACAGAAACAAATTCCTTGTTTTCTGGTCTCTTTCTATTAGACACTTAATGAAGAAAATTGCTAATAGCTAATTGTGTTGACTGGTGTGATCTTAAATAGTACAAGAATGCAGTAATTTCAGTAAAATGTAATACCATATGAAGCTTTCTCAGACTATACAGAAATCTGTTGCAACAATGAAAAGTTTTCTGCACATTTCACAAATAAGTCTACATTGTGTAACTGCTTGCCACATGATTTGCAAATTGCACAATTTTATAAGAGGACAGGAAACCGTACAGTGTTGTAGAATAACAATATCATCACTGTCATTTATGATGCAAAGAAAAGAAATTCTACACATAAACTGCCCCGGTGACAAAAAAGCGCTACAGAAAAAAATAAGCAAGAATAAAGACTTTTCCTTTCAGCTAGTAGTCTGTTGAAAATAACATACATCTCACAGGAGAGTAGCTGGTAAAGGTGTGGCTGCAGGCTCCAGACTAGGCAACAACACACTCCTAAATCTCAGGCTGCTGCCCACCAAGCAATTCTCTGGGTAGGCAGCGCAGCCTGCTTATGATTTATGATGAATCCCTCTCTCAATTTGTCACTGATGGCAGGAATGTATAATTCAAAACATTTTCTATTTTGCTGTGTTGGTTCCCTCCCTCCTTCCCTCCCTCCCTCCCTCCTTCCCTCCTTCCCTCCCTCCCATCTCTCTCTAACACCCCACCACCATCACCACACACACACACACACACACACACACACACACCAACACCCCTCTTGCTTTATTAATTTGGTACATGTACACAAAAGGGTCTTAAGGCAAATTAAACAAATAGCATGTTTTTGACTAAAGATGTGTGGTGTTGGAAAATGGCTCTGATATATGAGAGAATGTCCCTGAAACATGATGATATTTGTCTTCCTGTATGTTGTGAAGTTAATTTGTCTATTACTAATGTTTCTACTGTATATGAATTTGTGTGAATGAGCTGCATGCATGTACATCTGTCTCTCCTGCAGGGACACATGTCCATGCGCGCTTATATGTGCAATAGCAAATACGCTGGGAGAAAAACATAATGCCACCTGAATACAGAAGAAATAGAAAACATTTTTAATTGAAGGTGTCTTCCAAGTTGCGACACATATCTGCAAAATGGTCACTGACAGTATATTTTGTTTCTTTTCCCTACAATATCCATAGCTAAGGCAGGATTATTATTTTTAACGTAATTTGATTAGACCGCTCCCAGCACTCGGCTGATGTTAGGGAAAAGGTGTGGTTTTGATGAAATACTGAAAAAGGCAACAGTGACTTGAAGAGTGAGACACATGTCTGCCTCATTAACATTTATCGCAACCATGATCTTTCATTATTCTCAACCAAAGTGCTTTCGCTACCCAAACCTAACCACACGCAGGACTCAGGATGCAACACCACAGCCTCCAGTATTTAGTTCCTGTGTTTGTGTGTGGTACAAGAACATAGCATTCGTTTACTGGAAAAACATGACCACTGAACCTAATCCTGGCAGCACTCATGTTTCCCTAAAAAGCTGTAATATAAACATGATTTCTTTGAGAAGGGTTAAAGGGTTGGAGAGAGTGTGTATAATAAAGAAATCGCAGCTCTTTTCTCCACTCCGCTTACGTGCAGGGTCTAATTTTCCCGTCTCTGAAGTGTGAAATTCACTTGTAAAAATGTATATAAATTCTGGTATTTATTGGCAATTTAATCATAAAACATTTTTAATGATGCATTTTATTTGTTTCTGACTTTGTCAACACACATAATCAGCAAAACTAGTTTTTCGTGTTTGTTGTTAGTGAGAAGGGGAGAGAAGGAGAAAAGCAAGGGAGGGAGGGAGGGACTTCTCTCCTACTGACCTACTGTTCTGATCACAAATACTGTGCAGCCAAATTCACAATACAGTTGTTCTCATTTGCATATTTTCCTCTTCCCATTGTCAGACAACGGAACAAGAATGAAATTTGATTGCAACGCATAAATACTATGTTGACCAGCAGTCATTACCAAGCTGCTGAGCTGCAGTTAAAATCATTATTTTATGATCACGATAGAGAAAATTAACAAAAATACAGGTTAGTGTCAGCAGCTGTTCTGACGTTTGAAATGAGCGATCAGAGAAAGTTAAAAGCAACAAAAGCTTATCATATTCAAGTACAGTCAGAAAACATCTGTTATGATATGTAAATGAGCTGCAAATGTGCATTTATGCAAAACTGTATTATACTTGCGGCTGCTGAAACGTTTCCTGTGAACATTGAAACCGCATCAAAATCATGACTGGGCTTGCACTGCTGGATCCTACATTCAGCGTTACTGTAGCTTGTGTGTGTATAATTCTTCTCTTTTTCTTTCTCTCTACAGGCACGCATGTACTGTATGTTTGTGTGTGTGTTTTATATGTGCCCTCCCATCCCCCCAGCCTGCTGATAGCAGCAGCCAAGCCTTATCCCAGTGGCGAGGTAAAGATTGATGCTGCTCATCTGCTGGAATGGGGCTATAAAAGACAGCGCTGGACTGTACACTTGCTCTCCGCCTCCTTTCCTGCTTCTTCTTCTTCCCCACTCACTGCTCATTCTTCCCATCTATCTATCTATCTATCTATCTATCTATCTATCTATCTATCTATCTATCTATCTATCTATCTGTCTGTCTGTCTGTCTATCTATCTATCTATCCCACCACCACCACCTCAGAGACACAAAGAGCTGCAGTAAAACCAGACCCTGTCATGTTCCAAGGTGAGGACTGATCTCATACTGACTTGCCCCCTTCGTTAACACTACACACCCCCACAACCTGGAACATTTCCCTGCAGTGCTAAGTGCTCCTCCGACCTCAGCCGTGGAAGAACCACCATCACCAGCCTCACTGGTCCTCATTACAGATGTCCAATAGCTTACTACAGTAAACTCAATGTTAATGCCAGCTCAGTCTAGTCTTTCATAGTGAACACCAGCACTTTCTTGTCTTTGTTTGGAACAAGGAACAAGGAACAAATGTGAAGGAACAACTCAACAACACTAAGCTGACTAAGTGGAAGAATTGGCATAATATCGCCATCACATTTCGGTGCAGGGCCTTTGTCACAGTGATTTTTGAAAAAAAAAAAAAAAAGAGATTTGTCCAGATGTTTCAAAGCTTTCAGGGACTCACAGTAAAATACTTGAATCTTGGCTGATGAAGACTTGAGACGGCCTGTAACAGACTGGAGAATTGATTTGGACTTGTCTCAAATTACAGTACTTGAAACTTGACATGGACTTGCTCCAAACCTACTTACTGTAAAACCAGCTCTGGTAGCTACTTTGCTTCACATTCATGCTGTTACAAACATTCACTCCTGAGACTTTTCCATGAGCCTCCCAAATGTTGCAACCTGAGGACTGAGATCAGTGTCCAAGAAGATTTTAAACTTTATTAAGGAAATTATTTTCAATGTGCATGTCAGCTTGGGAGGGAAAAAAATATAGAAGGATGGATAATCAGAGCAAATGCTGACGGGTGTTTTGCTGATGTTATGCTTCAGATAATTTAATGATCTAATTACTAATTACTAATCACTGCCCCAAATCCAAATCCTGATACAGTGCACTGAAGCAATGACCATTTAATGTAACACACACCCAGAGTTTGACATCCTCAGTAAATGGTAACCATGGTAATACGTTCAATATGTCGGATGTTTTGGTATCCCCTGTGGATGGCTCATGGTATAAAAGAGAATCACCATATTGGCGAAGAGTTATGTATAGATTGAGTAGTGGAAACAATATCCACTGGTCTGCTTCGCAATCACATGCCCAATCTGCTTATTTCCCATGGTGCCCTTGGTAGGTCAGTCACCAATGGTGCTCCAAGTGCATCCTCACTCACAGACTAATTTTGCATCCTTTAATATTGCATGGAGCTCATTTAGAGGATGTGCAGTTGGGATACACACATGGACGCACATACAAGCATGCAAACACACTTTCTCCATCGTAATTTTCCCTCTCACCCGCTCTCAAGGGTGTATTTTAGGATGTTGTAGAAGGTTTTGGATTGATGTGGTTACACATGGCAAATGAGCGTGTGTGTGTGTATGTGTGCATGATTGTTTTCGTATTGTTTGTAGACATGTGCGAGGATATGTGTGCGTTTGTGTACATGCATATTCCCTAGTTCTAGAAAAAAGCGATGCAAACATCCTTTCTGCTGTTCTCTGAATCATCAATCACACTGCCACTTTAATTTATGTGTCACTTCTCGTTCCATTGTCATTTTTTGGGGGGGAAGAATATCACCGTTACACAGCTCTGGGGAGAAGTTGCTTCTGTTTGCAGCATACATATTGCTTTTTAACCCTTTGTGGACCAAGAGGGAATTACTGCATTTCCTGAAAAGTAAAGTGATACATTCTGTAGAAATGCTTAAGAAACATTACACAGGCTTACACAGGTAAGAGAAGACTTACAATGGCTACTATAACAACTTTCAGTAAGCATTTTAGAAATCACTTCCAACAAAAAGAACTTATCCTTAATGTAGGTAGGCAGCTTATTATAGAAATTAACTCCTAAAATCAGATGTGAGCTAAATAAAAACAAATCCAGCTGTTCCATAATTTTGACCCACTTTTATTTATGTGTTGCAGGAACAGGCATCAAAGGTCAAGGGTTGCAAGTTGAGGGGTCATGCAAGTCATGACTAGATGAGGTCAATGTGAGGTTACTTCCGTTTGGGGATTCCAGTCCATCACATAAAGCAACCTAAAAGACCTCTTCCACCCGGAGCCTCTGCCCGAGTCCCTGCTGTCAGGGTGATGTAGAGCAGAAGGCAATAGATGCTGAGAGTGCAAGAGATTGAAGGGAGTCTGTTGGGGAAAAATGTGCATGAACAGAGACACACATGCACACAAACACACACAAAGATGTACAAGCTCACACACATATACAGCCGCCGCTCCTCTTTCAAGATTTTACACATTCCACAAAAGGTTTGCAAGGTTATTTTCAAAATGTATGTCATTGGCTGCTCAGAGTGTATTATTCGCAGGGACGTACTGATCCAAGACCTATCCGATACTAAAAGACACAGCTGCCTGGCGCACACTCATGCTACATCCTGAAAATTAGATAATACAGAGCATATTAATACAGATGAATTAATTCATCCCAAAATATTTTTTGTGCCAAAGACGCTGAGTATACTTAATAAACATAGAGTAATATCCAAGGAACAGACCATGCAGTGTTGATTAAATACATTAAAATAACAAATTGAGCCTAAATGTAGCACACCTTATTATTCACAAGCAACTTACTGGAGACCCTGTTTCAAAACTATTAGAATCAATCAGCTTAAATTATTGATAAAATATTAATGAAAGTTTAAGAGGAAGAAAGCTACTCCGGAAATTAACGTGACGTGATCACCTAGAGATGAGACATATCACTCTGATGGACTAAAACACTCTTGTGATTGTACGTTCGTGTTACAGAGTGGAGTATCTTCCCTCACAAATGATCTTTGGCTGAGTGCAGACACACAAACCCAGCAACACTTGATGTAACCTGCCACCAGCAGAAGCAACAGTCAGTGCTGACTAAAAATAAGAAAACACGGTAGAGTACAGTAAAAAAAAAAAGGATCGACATTTGATCAGATTTATTCTAGCAGATACTGATCTTTTAAAATATGCCCAGATTGGCTCTGATACCTTTCCTCAGGATCATCTCAGGACATCCCTAATTGTTCATATAAACTACTAGATAAGTCAGTTTTAGCAACACACTCATTTTTGTGGTTACACTGTCAGTTGATAGGATAAGAGTTTCTGTAGATGATGTTACTTTCCTAAATCTGTTCAGCTATTACAGCCAGCATCAAAAGCCAAACCACGGTCACAGACAGGAGCAAAACAGAACTTTATTCATGTCAAATGCTCACTAATCATTTTAAACATTTTTGTGGTGTAGACTTACATTTTTGTTATTTACAGAAAGTCTTTTTGGCTTAATATGTGGTGTAGAATTTGTTCATCTTATCTGTATTTTGCTGTATTTGTTGGCGCATTAATGTTTGCCATGAGCCCCGAGAGTAATCACCAAAGACAGGAAGCTGTTTTCACTGCAACATTCCCAAAAGAAAAACAGTTCAAAATGTGTGGAAGTGTCAGACTCTATCACACAGACATACTTAGCCATCCCAGCCTGGAAGGCACTCTTTATGAAAGCACTTGTGTTGTGTTGTGACAGTTTAACCTATGTGAACAGCGTGATGCAATAAGCCAACCTGCTTTATTGACTATGTGAATCACAGTCAGCCTTGATTCACTGTAGCTAGCAGCTAAACGCTACATGCTACGCGCTAATCTCTTGAGTATAACTTGATACAGGCATAGCAGATCTCTCCACCCTGCTCCAGGGATCTTTATCTTTGCAACACGATTGAATTATTTCTCCTTGCTCAGCTGGAGGAATTGAGTTACAGTGACCATAATGCACAACAACAGACTGCTTGTGTCATAGACCTGTGTCAAGAAAATATGAACAGAACACATACAGTAGCTAAATACTGATTTAGCAACAAGTGATGGCCTATACACTCCTTCAGAGTATATGAGGGAAATCAGAATGACACAAAAAAACAAAGCAAGAGGAAGAAAAATATTCCCCATATTCTTTGGACAAAGACATTTTCACAATGGCTTCCAAAGTTAAGAGGATTGTGTGCAGCCTTATTGATTTTTTGTAGCAGTGTCCGGGAGATGGCGCCGAGAAAATGAGGTCTGGCTCGAAGGTTTATGTCCTGCCACAGTTAGTAGGAAACGTGAGCCGAGGATTCAGCTGGCCTTTTATTGTAAATGTGCTCCCTCTAGATGGACTTAAAGTGTCTGTTTTCCTGGCTATAGGAGGGGAATTAAATATGAAGGGTATCAGTAAATGGGCAGGAAGACTCCAAACGAGTGCTTAGGGACAGTTTCCCATTATTGTCATCTATTATCTTGGACAGATAGTGATGTCGGCCGCTGAGTCGTCGATTGCAATCCACTGCACATTGGTGGCAGGCAGAAAGGTTATGGGTTATGTGAAAACAAAGTAGAACAGTTAACTGTGAAAGGGATAATTTGGGCCTACTTTGCACTGCGATCAAACAGAAAACATTCATAATTAATACAGAATATGAGACAATACACCAGAACAGCACAACAGAGCTTCCAGGTCATGATTAAATAACCAGCTCATGTTGAACTGCTGTTAGCATACTGTTTTACAATAAATTTAACCATATTCTCAGTTATGCCAAACATGCACATCCTTGTAGCTGGGATAATTTGGTCCTGTTTCAAGGAATTCTAAATTATCTGAACTCTATCTAGTGCCATGAGATTAGGTTGCTGAAAAATTAATTGAAGCCATGGCCACATATTCTTGTCAGGCATCCACCACTTTAGCACCACGTGATATGTTACTTATAGTACTCTTACTGGATGTTAAGCCTGTGTCAGATACTAGCTTAGTTCTGGGCTCACCTCTGCGTAGCTGCTGTAAAACGCTGGTCTGTACACAGACAGTCACTCTGAATAATAGGCCGGCAAGCCATAAATGTCAGCCCTTTAAATCACACACAGGCCAGCGCTGTGTCCCAGAGAGAGAATGCTTCATCACCGCTTAAACTACAGCCGCCCATTTATTATGTGTATGTTTATAAATCACTAAGGAGACCTCACATTCCTGAAGCCTGTAAAAAATAAAGAGAGAGAGAGAGAAGAGAGAGGAAGATTGGAAAGAGGGACTGAAGTGAAGATGTTTGAAGAGTGAAGAGTGGTCAGAATGAGGAGCTTATTGTTTCATATTCTCAACTATGATGAATAGTTTTGGGAAAGGTCAAAAACTCTGCATGTTGTTGGTTGCAGAATTAGAGGATTTTGTATTCGGTTACATGTGTCTGTAAAGCCTCTCTGTGATCTCAATTCTTATGTTACGTCAGAGTAACTAATGGTCAAATGGCGCCAAGGTGCGTGCAGATATGAAAAGGTTCTTACCTAAATGGACTTACAAAAAGTGAAAACATTACACTTTGACAGGTCTCAAGCTCATATTGGATGCTGGCGAGATCAAATATGTGAGTTTGCATTTACAAGAAATGACTTACAGTACAGTGCTCCTGCCAGTGTGTTTGGAGAGGCTAGAAAAGATACATTGGTGCATGACTGCTCATTGATTTGTAAAAGTTTGACCAATAATTGTGTAATGTCGGCATGCTTTTTACCTTCAGCTTGTTTAGAGTTTAGTGTGCTAATGTAACGACAAGGCCATCAACCTAAGCGCTACAGCGCAATTGTGCATTTTCATTAGGATGGTGTTCAAAGAAATGACAGCCAAAGAGGAACTACAAACAATGTTACCAATGAAAGAACATACTTGGCGTAAGGACATTTTTCTGACATTCAAGAAGTTTGTTGACAAAACCCAGCTCCCAATGTCTAAGTTAGTGTCAATCACACCAATGATGCACCTACGATGTTGGGCCGTTCTAATAAATTCATTGCCAAATGCAATGAGGAGGATTCATTTCCCGACTTCACTGTATAATACACCAACAAGCTCTACGTGCAAAAATGCTGAATATGAAAGAGGTCATGGATGTGGCAATGAAAATTGCTTGTTCTATTCGGGCAAGATCTCCTCAAAGACGGCTGTTTCTGTGTATCTGGAGGAGGCTGATTGCAACATCACTGACCTCTTGCTTCACACATCAGATGGCTGAGTAAGGGCAAATTCTTGAAGAGATTTCGAGAGCTCCAACCTGAGATAAGGATGTTTCTCCTCGACACTAAACATGCAGAATACAAACAACTTGATAACGATCGGTGGCTGCTAGATTTGGCATTTTTAACAGGTTTGACCAACACGTTGAATGAGGTTAATTTAGAGCTGCCAGGAAAAGACAAAACTGTGGTCAACATGATCAGCTGAGTTAATGCTTTCAAACGAAAACTACAACTGCCATCTTCAAAGCTGCAGCGCCACAATTAGGGAAACTTCCAAAACATTGCATCTAAGCTGGAGAAGCGAGGGAAAGAACATGTGCAACTTGACAGTGTGGGCGCCACACAGAGAAGATTAAAAATATCTGGTCAGACTTTGACAAACACTTTCAAGACTTTGCTTTACTCGAGCTGATTGCTACATTCATGTGCTGTCCATTCGGAGAAGACACTGAGGTTGGTCCCCTGGCCTCAAAAATTGCAACACTTTCACATGAACTCATCTGTGCTGGAGGGATCTTGAGATCTTGTCACTGCAGGCTGACGTTCAAATGAAGTCGCGGGCCCAAGCTCAACAGTTTTGGAACTTAGGAGGGAAAAGTGTCCAAACATGAGGAAATGTGATACCTCATTGACTGTATTTCTCGCCTCGACTTATTTATGTGTTTCAGCCCTTTTCCCACATGAAGGTTATTAAGTCCAAATACCGTTCAGCCATGACTGATGATCATTTGGAGGCCTGCTAGAGACTAGCTACGAGCTACTGTCCGGATTATGCAACCCTGGCTGTCTCCATTCAGTGCAAGTCATCAGAATAAGATAGGAACCCTAAATCTATTGAAATGTATTGTGCTGTGGAGGGTCCATTCAGTAATGCAACGTACATCTTTTATGTATTTTCAGCAAAGGGATTTTTCTTTATTTTTTATTTTTTGGTAGATCGTGTCGAGCTGGTCATTTTAAAAATAGCTCGCAAGCCAAAAAGTGTGGGCACCCGTTGTGTAAATGAACTAAAACTCCTGCACAGTCTATATAGTCTAAATGAAAGACATAACACACATTTTACTGCGTAACCTATAGCCATAGACATACACACTGTATGCTCCTTCAGCTGTGATATCATACAGGTGTGTCTGCACAGTGTCAACCTACACCACCTTTCTCTTCAGACTAACACTCTTTTGTTATGGACAGTTAATATTAACACTCGGCTGACAGTGAATTCCCAAACGTCTGCCAAAAAAAGTCAGTCCACAGGCAAAAATAACTCTTCTACCAAAGATCAGTCAAAATAAGCCAATCAGGTCTTTCATCTTGGCCCTTTTACAGTCCCAGCTCAGAGATTTATGAGTTACAGCAGCGAGATGTACAGTTATCCAATATGTGTATATACATGCTTTTTATGAAGCAGAGTGCTTTTACTCTCTCCATTCCCCCATAAAAGATGGCGCATTCCTACATTTTACTCAACCAGTGGTCCCTTTATGTGTGGCTTGAGGGTTTGGGTGAAGACTGACTCTTCTTTTGTTTGTTCCTCTCCAATCTGGTCTGATTTCTGTGTCCAAGTAAGATATAGAAAAACTGATTAGGTATAAATGCACAAAAGAACATGATTTATATAATGTATTAACGTTTGTTCTCTTGTGTTTTTGTTGGTCTATAATGCACTTAACACAGTCAAAGGTGATGTGATACAATATTTTAATAACTTCACTCAAAGGTAATGCGATTTTTACTTCTTTAGTTAATTCAATCATTTTTAAATCAAGAGGTCGACATTAGTGGAATGCTAAATATATAAAGTAGTCGATAAATGTAAAAACTAGCTGCAGCTGTGCATATTCAATTAACATACAGTATACATTTACAATGATTATTCATGTTAATCAAGACATCAGTATGTCTTTGTGAGATGTTTTCAAAGAAAAATAAAAACCTGTGGTAATGGGAGTTTTTAACTATGGCAAACACTTCAGTTTTGATAATTAATAGATACATAGATTAACATTTACACGGGTTTCACTGCTCTGGAATAGACTAAAAATCTATCAGTGCATTTTAAAACAAGGATTTCCAAAGAATGTCTTAAAAACAAACTTACACACACACGCGCACACACACTGAATAGTATTCCATTCACACTAACTATATAGTGTACCCCTCCTCTGAAAATACAATCACTGGCCCACTTTCTCTTTTCCCAGGCTGCTCTGTTTTCCCTCAGGTACTGTGGCGAGTTTGACAGCAGAGATTGAGGAAACCAGTGGGCTGCATTGGGACACACTTCTAGCTGTGCCCCCTCCAGATTCCAGATTCAGGTTTAGCTTAGTCTATTTTTGTCTGGAAGTTGTGGCTTTGACCCTTGAACTCCTCACCACTGGGTGCCTGTGAGGTTGCCAATTTAGGACTTTTCCCTCTAGACTGTCTCTAAAGTAGCCTCTGGAGAAATAGCATTAAATTACTGTGTTTGAATACAATCACCAATCCTCAAGTCCAATTCAATTTGGACACGTATTTATTTTGTCGGGGTGGTTTTGTATGAGCCAGTTTCTTTTCTCTCATATTTGTTGATTTTTACCAAGGACATGTAGTAAATGCATTATATTGCTGTCCTTGGAGGAAGAGGAGGACTGCTGAGCAGTCACTATACGAAAGGAAATTTAGAGTTAGGACATCACTACACATGAACATGCGATCAGAAGGGGAGGAGTTGAGGTTGAGGGTGGAGGGAAGAAGTGGCATGCAGCATAAATATACTTTCTCAAAGTTCTTTCTCAGATTACTGCAAATTTTGCTCCATTAGGTGCATACCATTTCAAAAGTGATAGTTTTTGAGTTATTAAATGATGAATTGCATGCTATGTTTATTTTAAAACAGAAAGCTCATTGATATTTTGAAATTAATTACTTCAAATCTTTACCAGATATTCCTTTTGAAGATTTGGGCATCATTTACTGTACAAGTTAGCACATTTTATATAAAAACAGCCTCTCTAGTTCATGCTAAACTTCTCTCTGGCAGGTTGTATTTTTTTGTTGCCCTCAGTGGTGCTCGGCTTTGAAGCCAGTCCACATACATGTCAATACAGACCGTGGCCTGCTCTTAATTGAGACGTATCTGTATCGAGCAGTCAAATCTACAAGTCACTCATTGAATATGAAAAATGGAGTATGGGAGGGAGAAGGGAGGGTGGGAGAGAGATCAATGATATGGATCTGCATGTGCAGACTGATCCTCCATCCTGTGTGTGTTTGTGTGTGTGTGTGTGTGTGTGTGTGTGTGTATGTGTGTTTATGTATGTGTGTGTGTGGGCTTGCATGTGGGTGCTGGGGGTGCTGCAGCGTTATTGGACATCTGAATGAGTAATGACGTTGTCCCAGACTGGGCAATTACCACCAGCGCTCGTTTATTAAAGAGGGGATGGAGAGATGGAGCAAGGAGGATGGTGGCTTTGGTGCCAAGGGAATGGAGGATGAATAGGTGACGGAAATGACTGAAGGAAGAAATGCAGGAAATTCTACATTTATTCCATATCATTCACTGAATATTTATTTATTTTCAGCAGTTTCAACACAAGGCCTTATTTATGTCCTATGCAGTTGGTCAAAAGTGGTTGTGTGTTTCTAAAAGATCTAAAAAGATGTGGATGATTGTTGTAGGGGAACAACTCATTTCCCCTCAATACATCTGATTGATTTTGAGTTTAGATCATTTTAGCTTGTTAGCTGACAGCTATCCATCACTGTCTTGTTATAGCATAGAAGCTAACAGATCAAGTCGAGCCAATTATTAGCACTACAGTATCAAGCAATCTCATGCTAACATCAACAATGAATGCTTTGTTAAATTAGCCTCCCAGCTAGTTAGCCAGAAAGCAGTTTTAGGAACAGAAGAGGACCAAAGGACAAGAGACGAGACATGGTGGCCTCCAATATCACTGATATTCAGTGATATTGGAGGCCACCTTTTTACTTACAGACCACCTTTTTACTTACAGTACTGGCCTGATAAAATACCAGACCTTTTCAGTTGCATCCTCTAGTAAAGCTAAACGGTTATAGATGCATTTAGTCACAATTTACACATATGCCAGTTCTCCAGCTCTGTAATGAACTATTCTCATGTTCAAACACTGACGAGGGACCTCTTGCAGTCATGCAGTGTCTCTGAGTAAAGGCGGAAGCAGTGCGGCACCGTTGTACTGTCAAAAAAAACCTCTCAGCAACTGAGGGTGGATGGTTGGGTGTACCAAAAAATTTGCATGGTTTGCATCCTGTTTCTTACCAACAGTCAACATTAGTTTCTTTTAAAAGGTGATGATTTCCTAACCGCAACCAAGTAGTTTCAGTTGCTCTAACATTACTAGACTTTAATCATAGAGCAATAAGGGCAGACAAACACATCTGAGCGATTTTTAGTTAAAACACACTGCAAAATGACCTACTTTGTCATTTGCTTTTGAATAATTGTTGACCGTAATTGCTGCTTAGAGATTTTTGATGCCATTGCAAAACCTCACATTCATTTTTCACTGCCCATATTTTCCGATTTGGTTCAGGGATTCATGACCTTTTGGTCAAATATCTGCCCCCAAAACTATCAAGCTTCAGCTGCCCCCATATTTTTTTGAATAGCAAACTACGCAGAGAAACTCTCCCCCTCCCACATACTCTCTCCCTGCCCTTTGCTTTCAATTTTGCCTTCTCCTTCCCACTTCTCACCTCCTCTCCTTTCTCACCCTGTCTGTCTGCATGTCTGAAATGCTAAGAAAACATTGTGGCTATGTTGGCTATGCTGAGAATCAGTCAGCAGCTGCTTGGTGATCAATGGGAAAGAAAACAAATCATGGCCAAAGGAATTTGGGTTTTGAACTTTCCCCACTCTTTTCATAACTCAGGAACGATGCCAGGGAGGGAAACCAGCGTTTGACAAATGATAGTCGATATAGATGGTTGTGTGCGTACATGCATCCATCTATCTATGCATGTGTGAGCATGAAGTAAATCTGTGCTTCTGTATATATACTATCTATGCATCAATGTGTGCATTCTCTGGTTTCATTGTTATTCTTCTGCAACTTTATCAGATACAGGAAGGTGTATATTTATGCATACATAGCTACTGTATATAAAAGTGTATGTATGCATTTGTATCTGAGAGAGAGAATGAAATTGTAGATAGGGCCTCATTTGCCCTTCCAATTGAACCACATCCTGCCCCAAATCCCCCAC
Organism: Thunnus maccoyii; assembly: GCF_910596095.1. Classification (NCBI taxonomy): domain Eukaryota; kingdom Metazoa; phylum Chordata; class Actinopteri; order Scombriformes; family Scombridae; genus Thunnus; species Thunnus maccoyii. The sequence continues at coordinate 7,950,733 of NC_056546.1, read as the reverse complement.
CCGCACCCCCCCCCCCCCCCCCCATCCTCACATGAGTAATCTGACAGTAGTGCACCCGCTTTGCTATGTATACACACATTCATGGATTGGCAAGACGTGCTTGACTCATGACTCAACCCCAGACGCTTGCCAATGCCACTGTGTTGGTCTAGTGGTGCCACAGCACTCGGAGCGTCCTCACTTTGTCCTCGCCGTGTCACGAACCCACATAGAGGGTATATTGTTCGCCAGGCTTGGGAAAGACCAGAGTTCAAGGACATTAATAGCTACAATGTGTAATTTCCCTCCTCCTCTTCCCCACTCCACATCCTACTCATTCAGCTTTTAGGAAATTTGCGTTTTGGAAATGGGGATATTTCATCTGGGAAAGTACCATTGACAAAACTTTTATGTACATGCTGTTGAAAAGCAACTGTTAATAATTATAATTTATGTATTAAGTGGCAAGGTTTGTATTTTTTCAACTTCACCACTTGAAAATACATAACTTAAACTGTTATATCAACAGTCCTTTAAAAAAGAAAGAAAACACTTTAAGAATGCTACTGTGTTTCTATTTTAAATAATAATTTACAACATGTGCACAGTTTAGCCTGCAATTAAGCCAGACTGACACAATCAAAATTAAGCTTAAATAAATATGTTTATTTTTTTCTTATTTTCTGAAATGTTCCTCACCTGGCTTTGTTGTATATTCTTGTCACTTCGGTAAACCTTTTACCTCCACATCCTGGTTTGTTAGAGAGATTGTGTGCAAAATGTAATGTCTCCTTCTCTTTTTGTGTCACAGAAGAAACAGATTACAGTTGTTCATTTCCCAAACAAGCTCTCATTGTCTGCTCTGGTATCTCTATGTGTTCATGTGATTGTGTGTGTGTGTGCAGGTCTTTTATGCGAGTGAAAGTAAGGAAGAGAGAGTGATAATAGCTTCTTCATTATAGTCTAAGCTACAGGACAGAAGAGCAAGACCAGCACTTACACTCATTCACTTCTAAATATATACACCCTTTCTGGATTCAAATCAACATACAAGGTTTGTCTCTGATCATAAAACAAATGTTTAACCCCCCTCCCCCCCACATCAGTATGGTGGGTGTGCTACTATGTGCCAGCATCACATCTTACGTGCCACCGAGGAGCCTGAGATGATTAGCCTGAGCTTGTCTCCTGTGCGCTAATTGCCAAACCCAGCATCACCTTCGCTATTGTCTAATTAGTCTTAACAAGATAACCGAACACCAATTAAAGTGACCGAATCAGGGCTTTGATAAAAACACCTGCAAAGAATGTTCTCTGTTGTGCGGTTCAAATATGAAAGAGGTAACTTTTTAAATAGCTTATTGTCAAAGATGCACAGATCTGTTGTTTTTTTTTTTACAAAGTGAAGTCTAATTAGAGGAATCTCATTTACTGCTTTGTTGTAAGAATGTATTTATTTGCTTGCTTGAAGTTGGTGGATAATGCAAATGTAAATTGTGGTGTCAAGAAATGAGAAGATCAATCAATCAATGTGGCTTTATTTGTATGCTGACTTTTTTACAGGTTAGTGTCGTTCAAATGTGACTGACAACCAATTTGTCAGACAGCAGAAATATAAACAGTAAAACAACAGGAGACCAATGCACACGAGATTAAAAAAAAAAGTGAATAAAGTAATATGATAAAACTGGAAATTAGATAAAAACATGAATATTAATATTTAAATATATTTAAAGTGGAATACAAAAAAAGAAAATTCAGTTATAGCATCCAAATACTCTAAGTTCATGTTTTTTTTAACATCTATTTTTAGATCCTTGAATCCCCATGCAAAAAAAAATCCATTTAAATATTGTCAGTTTTCATTTTCAAATCATTCTTCCTTTGTTAAACAATAGTGTTATTTAATTTTAAAGAGATATAAGACACAGGTAGCTACTCATACACACATGTACGGACTGTGTGTACATGCCTATAAGCTCTGAACTCCCAGATATAAAGACATACATAGACCAGAGGCCACTTTTTCATTAGAGGTGTCACAAACATGAATTATAAATCAGCATCCTCCCTCACCTCAGTCTTCAGGCTTTTACTACCCCCTTCTTTTATATTTATGTAAAACACATTGTGAAAGGTCAGCGGAGAGAGGCGGCAGAGAAAAAGTGAGAGCATGAGAGAGTCTGGTATGTGTTTCTATGAATGTGTGCGCATGCATGTATGTATATATGCGTGCCTGTGATTATGAGTGTAATTCCTTCGTGTGTGTGTGTGTGTGTGCGTATGTGTGTGTTTTCAGCAGGGGTGAAGCTCTGTCTCCTATGCACGCTGTGCTCATTGAGAAGTGGTGTCTTGTGCCTGGGGGGGGGCAAAGGAGGAGGGGGGGGGGGTGCCGACGAGAGGGCAGGCGGGCGGCCAGGCGCCAAAGAAAGAGGTCACATCCATATTCATCGCATTGGACATGCACATGTAAACCACTTTTAATATGCCGTGACAGGAGAAAGTTGTGTTGAGGCGGAAGGAGATAGAGAGAGGGAGAGCAGAAAGGCAGAGATGGTGACAAATGTGGAAGAAATAGTTGTGAGAAACGTCCACATGTGCATCTTCATTGGAACCTGAGTGACTTCCTGGTGAAACTGAATGGCCTGCAAAATGCCATGTTCAGATAGGCAGTCATGAATAATTCTTATTATTGAAAAAAAGAGATTCATTAGACCACCAAAGGATTCATTTTTTGCCAAAAAGCGTGCCTGCTCACTATATATTTATACACAACATTGCAGGCACCTATTTGAAGTTCTGAGATCACTGCATCGCTGTTATTCAACCACAGTAACAGAAAGGGTAATTAAATATTATTTCACTTACTTAAAAGGCAGTGAACCCCAACTGCCGAGTATCCAAACAAGCTACAATAAACCAGAAAAGTCTGTGGAAAGTTTGGCCCAAAATATAATAAAATGTGTTGATGAAATACAACAGAGCAGTTTCAGTCTTTCCTGAAATCATTCATTCACACATATTGACTCTGGCACACACATAGATAATCAATCAGAACATTCAAAAGACCCTGAATACTCCCAACTGACCGTTGCAAAATGGTTTCTATACTGAAAGCTGAAAATGTTGCGTTGGACTCATCAATTGTGCTAACTTTCTAAATGTATCTGATCAAAAACTCAAAGTAAGTTGTTTCATCATCCAAAGCGTAAGAGCTTGCAATCATTTGTTTTTCATTCTTCTCATAAAGTGAAATGAAATGACATTAAACAGTATGAAAAAGTATGTATGTGGTACGTGTCCAAGGAGTATGACTGATTAGGTCCTACCACATAGGCTTATGCATACACAGCTGATGTATAACATACAGCACAGTATCTACAGTACAGAGATTTTCAGCTAATTCAAACAAGAATTCAACCTGCATCGAAAGGCTGGAGAACAAAAAAGGAATGCTTGTTATAATAGGGTACTTTGAGGTCAGTGGGGGCGTATCATCTTCACATCATAACGGGGGGCCCAGGTAGCTAGTTATGACAATGTGGCATTATATGGCAGCGTTTGAAGTCGGCCAATGACAGCCTTTCACTGTAACTGTCTGCTACAGGCCCTTACTTTGAAGTCGGTAGTGATGAAAAAGAAAACAAAAAGCAAGAAAAAAAACACGATCTAATCAGTTAAGGGGTCATGTCAAAGCAGCATCTGAGAGACTTTGAGAAGGTGGTACGGTTGCTGTGTGTGTGGTGTATCTATAGAGGAAAGGAGTCTGAAGGATTGTTGCAAATGTATTAAGTGGTGGGATGGCAGTTTAGACAGAATTGGAAGAATAGGACCTTTTTGCAGGACACTTAACCTCCTGATACTCTGCTGGTCGGCCCTTTTGATGATGGCATCGCTTACTGCCTCGCTGTCATGAAGCGCCGTGTTCATTCCTTACCTGTATGGACCTACATTGGACCATCCCCGGGGGGTGGGAAGGGGTCACGGTGGGGGTCGGACTCAAGGGATAGGATTTTCTAGTAACCCTACTCCTGACTTTTCAGACAACACTAGGGTCCCCTGGGCATCCCCACCCTCTATGGGCCTTAATTCCAACAAAGCTTTAGCGGCGACAGGAGCTTCCCTAAGCGGACAAATTATGCTATCGGTTTCCCCTGCTCTTGTTAGGGAATGAGAACGCCTGGCTTCCCTTAAACTAGAAGAGAGGTTCTCCATCTGGAAATGTGTTTGGAGTCAATCAAATCAAAGTTGACCTGAATTTGCTAGCACATTTGTTGCCTCTTGAGTATTTAGATGTACTTTGATCCATTGTGCTTAATGGAAGACAGTCAGTTTTAATCCAAGCGCATATTACCACTGGCATTGTTTTTCGGGGGAATCTGGGTGACAGGTTTATCCTGTCCAGCAGAGCGGTGTACTGTGAATCTTTCTGAGTTCTAACCTCCAGCTTGCCTTGAACAGTGGGGAATCCTCCTCAATCACTATAAGGAGGTCCTCTCAGCCTCACTCATATTTTAACCACCAGCCCCACACCATGGGGCGCTGTGTAACGGCCCGTCAGTGGCTGTAACCTAAGCGCCAAAATTGCTTTTTGACGATGTACCTAGTGTTGTTTTAAGAGCCCCTGTCTGTCCTGCCCAGCCCCCACCCCCACAAAATATGATTTAATAATTTTTCTCACTTACTTTTCTCAGCATGAGAGCAAAGAGAAAGAAAGAGACGGAAACTGAGAGGGGCTGGGGGGAGGCAGAGAAGAGCATTCCAAAGTGGTGAAGAAGGGGAGACATTACGGCAGTTATTTCCGCAGCGAAGAGGAGAAAACCTCTTACAAGGCAGTTCTTAATAGGATCTGGTCGCCAAAGCCAGGCTACTCCTCTTGAGAAGTCGTCCGGGTGAAAATCTGAGCAGGCTTTTAATCAAGAGGCAGCGGACGTTAGACAAACAAGAGCCTGTGCTGATGTCATGCTGAAAAATCTGTCCCTTTAAAACTCAGAACTCTATTCCATTAGTGTGCCGGGAATGGGATACATTGCAGATCATATCTCACACAAAATATAGCTTACAAAAGTGAATTCACCCATTTGTTCCACTTAAAGTGTTACCCCAAACTGGAAACAAAAAATAACATCTTTTCATTTTACTGTATTGCGATAGAACATGACTGCAAATTACAGTATCATGCAGAGGCTTCAGTTGCATCACAGATCTCCTAAACACTATGATGGCTGCCAAGAAACCTCTCTATTTTAGCCCTGATCTTGCATGTAGCTGAAAAAGTTTTGATACACTGCCAAATTAAATGCTAAAGGCTAACATGTTAGCAAACGGTCACCTATTTACACATTCACCAGATACAGGTTTGTTTTGCATTGTAGTTGTCTCTCTCACCATCTGACAATGTAAGTCCAGTATTCATGTCTTTTAATTCTAGTTTGGAAAACCTTGTTTCCTAGAAATTATGTTTGTTTTGCCAACTACGTGTTGAGAGTAAACAAACTGCTGCCTGGATTATATCTGACATTTTTTCCAGTGTAGGAAGTGGTGTTTGTGCTTTGTATGCAGGATTTTGCATACAAAGTGCAGGACTTGGACACTGGAGATGAGGATTTGCATCCTGAGTCCCATGCGGTTAGGTTCAGGAGATAAAAGCACTTTGGTTAACGTTAGGGAAAGATTGTGGTTTCAATGAAATGTTGATAATATAAACACATCCTGTCTCGTGTTTCAAGTCACTTGTGACTTTTTTAACATATAATCTACTGACTTTCCCTACCATTAATGGAGTGCAATGTTTCTTTCAAAATGTATTCAAAAACATAATCTCTAGGAGAAAGGGTCAAGTTTGATCTGCCATCTCCTGGGAAAATCTTTTTGTCTTGCAGGATGTTCAACTTCACCGGTCACTTGTGTTCTCCTGCTCTTTGTGAGACTCATCCACCATAATCTGACTAAAACCACTTAATGTAAAATGTGTTTCCTTAATGTAATCAGTTAATGTGGGGAAATGTTTTGTTTATGGATAATATTTATAATTTAAGAGACACTGTTTATTTACAGAAACTTTAGGAGATGAGATCAGCAGGAGTTGAGCGGAGATGAGAAGGAGTGGGGTAGAACAAAACAGGGTTGATCGCAGTAGAATATGAATGAGTCAGCCTGAGCCCTGCTCCAGGCCTGCTGTGGACAACCATATTTAAAACCTCAAGTAACCTCAATCTGTTTAAAAGTTGGAATAGCTGCCGCCCTGGCCAACACCCATGTCTCTCATCTCCTTGCTCATCTCTTCCCATCCCACTCTGCTCCTTAGGAACATATTGTTCCCACACCCTGCCTGCATCAGTGGTTGACACACACTTGAGAGCTCTGAAGCACTGTGTACATATGACCACAAGTGGTGTTACTGTTACCAGGGATCACCTTACCCACTGCCATCAGTTATAAGTCTGTCAAAGACCCAGTGTGGGTTAATGTGTGGGCTGCTGTGGTAATTTTCTGCCTCATCATGATGTTGGATTTCTGTTGCATACTGTAGTTAAAACACAGTTTTTCCTAGAAAGAAAATATGCTTACATTATTGTAGATAGCCGACATAATTTCCCAATTTGTACTTTAATTGTTTTTCTAGCTTTACTGTACTTTGTCGACACTTTATTTAAAGATGAGCTAATGCAATGATTTTGGCCATTAGGGGGCATAAAAATCATTAAAACAAGGTGACAGACACATCACCATATCAGCAGCTTTAAAACGTCATCAGGGTGCCATCATGGTGGGTTTTTGGGTTGTTGTTTTTTTTTGCTTCTATGTGTATATTAATGTTTGTCTTTGTGCAACATAGGAAGATTCATCTGTCTGCAGTTCATGACAGTCAGGGGAGGTAAGTTTGACTGAAAGGTCTGCTGGGGAGATTATACTTCCTGTTTCTACCATGTTTGAGGATAGAGGTAAGATTATATGTCGATTTTTGATTAAAAAGATGTTTTTAGAAGTTGGCAGTTACAGGATTGTCTGCTTTTGTAATTTCTTGGTCATTTCTTGGTAATTTGTGACAGAAATTGTATTTTGAAGTCTCTATTTAAATCTTTTGGGCAAGTTTATATGTATATGTATATATGGATCCCCCCCCTCCCCACACTGGTGGTTTAGTCCACTTCAATCATGTGCTAGGAGAGTATATAAGGGGTGGTTGTGTGAGTTGTTGGTTGCTGCTGCTTTTTTGTTTGGTTGCTACCCACAGTGATTAAAAAAAGGCCGAGAGAAGGGCTGAACTAATCTTTAAACGTCCTTATCCTGAGGCCACTAAAGCAAACAGTTGCCTATTTACACATCAAGCAGACACGGAGCAACATTTCCAATCATTTGGAGGCGTGTTTCTGCCCACTTGACAAATGTAAGTGAAATGTTTATTCACCATTTAGGTCTATTTTGCTCTCCACCAACTCCTGAGGGAAATATCTGGCCCTTTAGCCACACCACCACCACCAGCTTCTCAGCTGATTTGTCTCTCTGCCATTTGGTGCTGGACCAGTAGTGTGCAGTGGATTTACCAAGCAACAAGGCTTTGTATGGTTTAGCTGCAGAGATGCTAGCAAGCCTTTGACAGTATAGAGCCAATATCTTACAACTTTGTGCATTGCCCTTCATGTAATAATGTGTAGCCTCCCTTGAGCTCTCTCTGTCTGTAACTATGATAAATGAACAACAGGTAAAGGTCAACACATAATAAACTGTACTGTCTTTACATTAGGTTTGCCTGACATTATCAAGATGAGATATATTTATTTTTCATTGATCTCAGGCTGATAGTTTGCCTCAACAGACTACTCTGTTTGAGGTGAGCTGTTGCCGTTTAGTCATTCACATCAGTGTTGTCCAGGAACCGAGACTTGATATTGCCAATGCTCGCTTCTTGGAAACCTCATTTGGATGAAAACCTACTCTCACTCTCTGCACGCTGGAGACACATGTATCCTCATCACTTTTATGGGTCACCACAAAAAAAAACATCATTAATGCCATTGTCCTTTCAGCATGCCCTTGCACCTTCACACTGCACAGCTCCTTCTTTCACCCCTCACAGTGCCTCCCCAACCCGTGATAATAATGACGAACATCATTTATGCAAATGTAATTAGGCCGAGAAACATGATAGCGGAGCGCAGGGCGCCAATGGAAATTTATCACTGAACACTCAGGCTCTAAACATTCAATTAAAATATTGAATTTCACCGGATTTAATTTAAACGTAATAAATTAAGCAGTGGAAGAAGGGTTTGCAGTACAGCAGGCTGACATTTGGCTGTCAGTATCACACTTGGAGACGGTCATTGATTCCACTACCAGCCTTTTACGACGTAGACTGGTAGACCAGGAGAGAAGATGATGTTTGCTCCTAATCTCTGTATCTGGGTCAGGGTTTCGTTTAGCTTGGAAAGGTGAGGTTGGGCTACCCTGCTGAGAAAAAGTAGTGCACCACCAAAAAGAATGCAATTAAAGTGCAATTAGATATGTAGTGTTAACGGTCACATGGTCTGACTGCTGTTTAAGAGGTTTTTATCTTGGAAACTGCTGTCTTAAAGGGAAACTTGGGTATTTTTCAACCTGGACCCGATTTTCCCATCTTATTGTATCTAAGTTATTAGTAGTTTGTTGAGTTGTTGTTGAAATCAGCTAAATATTCAGCCATGACAGAGTTGGAGAGAAGGGTTTTTTGTGTTGGAGCACAGAAAGCTTAGTTTGGTGTTATCTAAAAGATTTTCAACGTCATGGCTGAATACTGAGATTTCAGAACGAGACTCCCCTTGAGCAAGATTTTGATTGGTCGGATCAACCGAAAGGTAAAGAAAAATCTTTAATTTTTATTTCTCTGTATGGTCCTTTCAATAATGTTGCCAGACATTTATAATAACAATCTGAGCCTGTCGGTGGCAAAAACAAGCACTTTTAGTGGAGGTACATTGACAGGGTGCTATTGCCTCATCAAATTACATTGCAGCCAGTTTAGCACCTGCCGGCTGAAATGCTTTAGCTCAATACTTCAAAAATTGTTGTACCTATTAGTCACTTAGAAACAAAAAGATGGAAAAATAGAGTCTAGGTTGAAAAATACCTAAGTTTCCCTTTAACACTGTGTCAGGGAAGCAACATGAGGTGGGTAAAACAGATGTATGGCAATGAGGAGAACACAGAACACTATCAATGGACTGAAGAGGCGGGAGTTTGGATTTCAGGAAGTCATCCATCATGAGAGAGCAGGAATGGCAGAGCAGTTGGCAAACATGGATCCAAAACAGGTTTGGATGAGACCAAATTACAGATGGAAATGGTATTTGTGCAAACATTTGTCAGAGACAGTAATAAATTAATTCGTGTTCAACCTAAACAGGAAACCAAAAAACACAATTTGTTCTGTCTGACAACAAAGCAGGTTGAGGCTGAGGCCAAGTGCTCCTGTGCTAAAAGAAAAAAAAAAACAATCTCAACATACCTAGCATAGGAAACCTTTCATTTTCAAATCAAGTAATCACAATAATTCTGACAGCAAAACAAAAAATTGTGTGAAAATAGACAAATCCAACTTTTTATTCATATTTAAATTCAAACCTGCTTTTTTTTGGTCACTTGGGGGTCATGCAATGAGCTGGAAACACAACATTGGCATATTATCACCTTATAAAATTAATATTCCAAACACAGAGAAATGTTATTCTGGTGGAATCATGTTTCTAGCCACCTGATAAATAAACAGTAAGTCAAAAATTCCCACTCTTTTTAGCTCTGCATTTAGTCTCCACCGACTCCTGAGGGGAATATTTGGCTCTCGCTGCGTCTGGAAATGAGATTGATACGAGTGGTGAGAATGAACAAACACAGTAAAGTTTCAGGCCGGAAAAACCAAAACAATGAGCTAAAAGATTCTAAAATGCCCCATGGAGTTGTGAGCTGCAGAGTCGGGTAATAATTCTCTCTAGGTTTCTCTCTACGAGTGACAGCTTTCACATTATACTAAATCATTTGATCCATTGTTGATTAAAAAAAAAAACATATTGATGAATGCAGCTTTAAGTTTTATAAATGTTGTGTACTTTGGCCAACATTTCTTTGCACTTCTCATGAAACATGATAACAACAGATGTTTGGTAAATTAAGTTAAACCCACACTGAGAGGGCTTTACAGCGGTGATACTTTGTGGGATTTGTATGCTACTCCAAATTCTCAAACAGCATGTGTTTGTTTTCATCTAATTGGCTTTTTTTTTTTTTTTTTTTTAGAGTTGGAAGATGGTGAGGAATGAGACGTGTTGCTTGTAGATGTGTTTCCAAGGTGATAAACTTTTCACTCCAAAAGTGACGAGAGGTTGGGAAATTATTGCGGTGGCTCACACTGCTTTGTGTAAGTTCATATCCACATACAGAGTAATTTATACTAGATGTAAATGAGAAATATTTGAAAACTATACAGTAGGTACCATACCACAGTGAGGTCTGGTTGAATAGCTTCATACCTTTATAAAAACAAAAATATGCTGTATATAATTTACATTTATGCACATACAATGTCAGGTGAGGTGAACTGTGTAACCAGCTGGATGCCCTCGCCTCGTCTCTGGTTAATGTAGCGTGAGTGCTTCTTGAGAGTCGATCCTCACTCAAGACTAAAGCTGCAATTTCAGCCTCCGCTCGTACAAACAAACTTAGAAGCTGTGTGAATACAGATCCAAAGAATTGCTGCACTCTAGAGAGCTGTACTCTCAGTGCTCGCTGTGAGACAAAGTCAGAGTTTGCATCTTGTAACGTGTTCTGTTCATGTTTACATATGAAGGACATGGCCGCCTGCCTGCCTTGGCTTCATGGTAATAAGCTGCCATTGTCCCAGTTCTCTTAATATCACATTAGAATTTCATCTCAAGGGGGGGATTTACCACGACTGTGAGAACTTTGTATGTTTAATGAATAAGACTGGGGAAAGAGCCTCTTAATAGTTGCATTAATGCTCTTTTTTTGTCCTCCGTCCGTCTGTACGAATTGTGCATAATATCAAACATGACCTGATTCTTCCCCTATTTCCATAACGCCCCTCTGGATCTTGGTGGTATTTTGTCTCATTTTCATATCAGTCTATGTCTATGAATATGTGCTGAAATCTAGGGATACATTTCAAAGATGTCCTTCAAAGATGCTTTTAATGCAGACTTTGGCCACTTTAAAAGGTGTAAGTAATGTAAATGCATTTCAGACTTTTTCCACAACATTTTATCCTCGCAAAATCCAATTCTAGACGGCTTCTTTTTTCTACCCTGTGATGTTTAAAAGGATCATAATGATGATAACAATAACGTTAATGTTACCCGTGCCAACTTTACATTATATGTCTGAATACAGGGCCAAATGTATATGGACACAAGATTGTGCAGCCTGGCCGTAGGGATTTGCTCTCGTTTAGCCACATGAGCATTAGTGAGCTTAGCTGCTGGTGTTGGGTGATTAGGCCTGGCTCACAGTCAGCGTTACAGTGCATCCCAAAAGTGTTGCATTGAGGTCTGTGTAGGCCAGTCAAGTTCTTCCACACCAAACTCAAAACTTATTACTTTATGAATCCCTCTTTGTGCACTGGTGCAATGTCATATTGAAACAGAAGAGGGACTAAACTGCTGCCTCAAAGTTGTAAACACACTGTTGTCTAAGATACAATTGTATGCTGTAGCACTAAAAATAGAAAGGAGACATAAGTAAGTGGGCACTGCATCTACATACATTTGACCTTGAATATGTGCATAAAATATATTAACAAACTGTCCAACGGCAGGAACAGATACGTAACGTTGTCATGCCAGCGGGCATTAACAAAGCCCAGACGTGTTGTTTGCAATGCAGCTGGGTGTCTACTGTGTGTACTACGAGCACTTGAACCAGTACTTCTCTAAATTTAATCCATTATTAACTTTGATCTGGACCTTGCAGTGTCTTGGATCTACCAACTGACACCAAACACCAGCCCTACAGCCACCGATAGCCCGCCATGATTTATTTATCTCTAATTAGCTGCTTTTCATTCAAAATCATGAAACAATAGACCGGAATTGACATAACTCATCCCTGCATCTAGGCCAATGTTTAGTCTGGGATACCGAGGTCGATCTACCTCTCTGTATTTGATAGTGCCGCAATCCATTATTTACTAAAGATCAAGTTTTAAAGCAGGGCAGTTGAGCAGTTTTTTAATTAGATTTTTTAATGCTCTCTCTCTTTCAACCAGTCTGACAAAGGTGTCAGATTTGTGCAACTCAGAGTCAACTTTTCTTCTCATACTCATGCTATTAAGCAGACACCTCAAGAGATGATTATTTGGTGTTTCCAACCAGGCATCCCAGGTTGGTTAGTCTCAGTTTTTATTTGCCCTTCAAACATCCATAAGTGTCTATAGAGGGATTTAAATATCAAGTGATGAAGGACAGGACTCTGGACAGCACTTAAAGGGAAACTTTGCCGATTTTCAACCAGCCTGGTATCATTACAATGTGGGTAGTCTACGCAAATGAACAATGTTTAACTTCCCTCCATGTTGCCTGTACCCAGAGCTCCCCGCTCATTTGCTGGCAAGAGTCCACGGGATGAAGCAAAATGCAAGCAGACTTTGGAGATCTACATTAGACTATAAACTATATTTCCTCATTTTCAGTAGTGGTGCCTTCAAGGACAGTAAAATCTGGGTCTTCCAATAGGGACTTTAAAATACCCGTTTATTTGAGCACAATCTTGTCTTGCTCATCGTCATCCAAAATAAGTAAAAGAAACAGCGGCTAGCGTTAGAAACCAGTACGATATATCCAGACTCCATGAGGAAAAACATTTTGTAAATAAGTCTCAGTAAATATATATAATGCTGCTCATTTTGTCTTTGATAACCGGCTGGTCTCAAACACACCGTGAGTAGCTCACAGACATACGCAATGCATTCTGGATGTTGTAGGATTCCCCCTAATGAGCAGTATGAGGAATCTACAGCCTTTTTCTCAGTTTTCTCTAGTCATAGGACACAAATTGAAAAAATAATTGCACATTTATACTACATAGAGGTGACCTAGTTTTAAGAAATCATCATATTTACAGTGGTGAATTTTTCCTTTAAAACCCATGCAGGACCAGGTGCTCTTCCAACTCCCTTTAAATCTGAAAACAGTGATTATATCTGACAATCTCTTCTCATGTGAAGTCCAGCTTCTCCCAGGAATAAGAGTTACTTTCAGTGTTGTTAAATTCATTGGAATTGGCCCAAAACGTGGAATACCGTATTGCCATATTCATTTATAGTATGTACTGCTGCTTGACTGTCTATCCATACACCTATTTCTATGCATATACAAAAAATAGGTAGTTTCTCATTCTTTTAGCTCTGTTTAGGTATAAATATATTTGCTCTTGATTTTGTGTGACACTGAATACGCATTCATTCTCTCACTCATATCCCGATCCTTTATTTTCTCTGCTGGTTTGTAATCTGCATTTTTGTCTTTCATACAGTATCACCATGACAAAAAAAAAAGATCACCTAAAACTTTTAAAAAATGAAAACATAATATGACAAAAGTAACACCCGTGAGAGAGATGATGAGTATAGATAATGCGTGAAGCTGTTTTTCATGCTGTATACTTAAATAGTAAACCCTATCCTGCTAGAGAAAAATAAGTATTTTAATTGCCAAAAATTTGCAGTGTCTAATACCCTTGCAGCTGTTTTCCAGGACCAGACTTTATGACTCACTATATAAATATTTTATCTGCACCATAAATATAGCTCCAGTCTATGATGTTAGCTTTGGTCAAGTGCTTATTTTGGATCATCAAAAGAGCTACGGAGACTGAATTGGTTTTGGCTCATCTATCTTTTTCACTTTTCACCTCTCAGTCTCTGTTACTTTTCTTCAGCTGTATGAAGCGGGTGATACAACCAATTTTTATTGGCAATTCAAAGGGAAACACTCATAGCAACGATCAACAATGTGAAACAGATTATCTTTTTAAAAATGCACTGAGGTGTGTCCTCGGCACACAATGTGGCTATGCCATGAAAGTTGTAATTCTGGGCAACTTCTTAGCATCTAGATATGCTCTATGGACATTTTTTTGCTGTTAAAGTCATGTTCAATTGTGCAAACCATAGATATAAACTAATGTCTCTGGTCTTGATGAATGATTTGTAAAATCCAGTATTTTCCAGTGTTACTGTGTTTACTTTGGATGAGTAAGACTTGCAGAGGTCTGATGATAGTTAATTTATCTTTTTTGTCATTTTCAATTTTGCATCCCTTCCCATTACTTTGACTTTCTTCCAATGTGAATCCACCTCCAAAGGATTACTCTGCAGCTGTTGTAACTGTACATTCCTACTACATAAACCTAACACATGGACTACCCGGGTCTCTCATAATGGATGTCCTTATGTTTTATTTACCTGACGAGACTTTAATCAGCTCCCTGATTTCCTCTGTTGTTACACACCTTACCTTGAAACATTGCCTGTGTATATCCTCTCATCTGACACTGTCCACTGTGCTTGCCAGCCGGCTGCCAACAGGAGAGCTGGAGGTGGCAGACAGGGTTGGGGAGGATGTGTTTGTGTGTGTTTCTGCAAGTGTGTAAATGTGAGTGTTTTTGGATGGTGCTTTTGTGTAGTACTCATTTATACATTTGTGTGTTTGTGTGTTAATGTGTGTGACAGGTGCCAACTCCTATGTCAGGGGTGAGGTCACACCCTCCCTCCTCAGCCTAGGTGTCTGCAGAGGTTCATATCAACTCAGCAAGTGATAAGGTGAACACCTTTTACCCCTCAACACACACCCCTACCAACATGCGTACACACACCCAGCCCCCCAGATATCATTAGCCTTTACGCTAACAGCAGGCCCCAAGACAACTTGGAAAAATAAGGGGGTGTTATGAGCAATACTTGAGCGCACGTTTTTAGTGATGCATGCAAATGTAGTGAGCGTTGCGCATTTGCTGCTAGGATATCAGTAATGTCAACGAGGTTTAAATGCCAAGTTATGTGAGTTTATTCCCATTGGCAAAGATGTTTCAGAGGAATACATTTAGGTGATGTGTATCAGCTGCTTAGAATGAAATGTGTCACCACTTTAATTAATCAGCATTTATAACATCTAAGGCTGCAATCACACCGTTAGTGTGTGAGTGTGTGTTTGAGCAGTAGAAAAGTTTTATTTTTCTTCACTGTGTGTATAAGAGAACAAATCTTGTAAACAAAAGTGATATAAATTCATATAAAAGTACCTTTTTGCACAGTGTTTTGTCCTTCTCAGAGTTCAGAGATTTTGATAACTCAAAAGAAGAACTTGTGTCTTTGCTTTACTGACAGAATGAGTTACGAGTCACATAAAAAGTCACACTCAGTGAACAAAGCTCTTTGGTGTCAAGAGCCCAACAAATATAAAAAATAAAGAAAATTCCAAGGTGCTGCAATGGACTTATCTGTGATCTCTGAGGCTTTTACACCAGTTCAGAAAATATGAAGAGATGCGAGCATCAGTTCACACTCTAACTTTCCTTTCCAAGTATTAAGTGGACTGCTGACAATCAGATAGTTTAACTCACGTCAGCCTTTTGTGAACCTTTCCACAGTTCAGTTGGGAGAGAACAATCCTACATCTTTAGTCATCTTTGTGCAGTTTGGCTAAAAAACACATTGTTCATTTCTGCCTCAGCTGCTCCAATCCTGCTCAACGTGAGTGCAGTCACTAAGTCTCAACGTCTGGATCTCTCATATTTTACCCTTTTTCTTTTGTCGTCCCCAAAAAAGGTGCTACAATAGGTAATTTTAATCCTCTGCTGTGATCTACTCTTACACATATCCCAGTTGTAACGCCTTCTTTCTTTTCTTAATATAAACTCACTGAGCAAAGATATGTGTAAAACCCAAACACAACACTGGATTTGGCAAAGACATTTAAAGTGTGTCCCAGAAATCACACTCCATGTGGAGTATGGTTTATATATGATTTACACTAAAAGTTGTCATTTATATCATAAACAGTCAGGTGGAGAAGTGTATTTTTTAACGAGTTCCTGAACTCCACACACAGGCCACTGCACCATTCATGACCTAATTTGGGTATACGGGGCTGGCATTAAAAACTGTGAGCCTGTCACGTCCACTTCAAGTATCCATATCCTGATTTAAGTCTCATTCAGTTTAAGCTTTTATACATACACCACTGATGTCCTGTGATGGAGTAGCCCTGCTGCCATGAGTAAACCACTTAACAGAAACACCCCAACTGCAGATAAAGCGGTTCACCAGCAATAAAGTTTGCAGTATTTGACTGCTACTTTACTCCTGATTGAGCTTGGTTTAATGCAATGAAGGGTATAATGGTCCCAACACTGACTGTTATGTGTTTTGTTGACATCAGATGAAAGAAAACTTGAATTAATTCACATTTCCATCCACATGTTATGTGAATATTAGGAGTTGGATAATCAAGATAGAAGAAGAGGGCGCAACAAGATGATGTCATTAAAAGAGCATCAGTCAAACCTCAAACAATGAAAAACAATGTAGAAAGAATGATGGAAAAATGACGTTTATGTTAGTGTCATGTATTCATTTGAGGAGCATTACAGTCTCCTCTTCTCTCCGCACAGATCTAATGTTTTTGTCTGCTGCTATTTTTCATCTCCTCAGTGGACGTTAAAGTCACATGCTGCTCATGTGCATCATGAGTTGATTGCGAAGTCTGTTTCCATTGCACTTTGTCGCATTTTTATTGATATGACAACTTTTCCACCTCAGCCAAGTGTAAAAACTTTTTCGCAACATTTTTTGGCATTTCCACTCAGGTTTTTTTTTATGTACAAAATGAAAATATGAATAAAAACAGGTGAATGTAACGTGTCACTTAATACTTCACAAATGTTTTGCCTGTTTTATGTCAGGTCCACGGGGCCAAAAACCTCCTCTTAAATCTCAGGGGGGAAAAAAAATAACAAAGCAGTATGACTTGTGTTTGTCATTTATTACTTCCTGTTTTACATATTGGTTCGATCTCAGCTCTAATATATGTGATTTTAATGTGAAAATGCTATGTTAAAAGGTATTGTTAAAGTTCCCTGGTTGCCAATTACTTTTTGTATTTCACGTCTCATGTTTATATATTAGCCAAAACTCAGTTACTGAGTATGGGGGTGGTGACACTTGATGAATTTTTGGCAGTGACTCAGCTTTCTCTGAGTAGCTGTAGTGGACTTGGATTGTTTTGTTTTGCTCGCAGTACTGGATGTCATTAAGTGGTCAAAGTAAAGTGTTGAGACTGCTACAACTAGTCACAGCATTCATTCAGACTGCAACAAGGCACTGTTTATTGCTATTATCAATGTTAGGTCTAGTGATTAGAATTTATTTATTATTAATGGCAGTTATGTCTACAGTTTTGAGAGGAACCATAATTTGACTCAACTTTGTTTCTTGATTGTTACAATTGATTAAAAAATGGAAAAACAACCAGAAAAAAACCACTACGCGGATCATTTGGAATCCAGTGTTTTGCCGTTCTGTTTTCTTCTGTCTCCATTTTCACCTCCGTACGTCTCCTCTCAAACACTGAAACATCACATTCACACAACAGCTTGCTGTCTTGTTTCATGCGGAAATTACATGTCAAACAAAGCTGTGGCTTTTTTTAACCTGTTATCGGACTTATTTGTCTAACCTTCACATTTCTTGTGATGTTTTGGAAGTGAAAAAATAAAAAATAAAAAAAAATAAATGCACAAAGAACCTCATTATTGCGTTCTTGAGTATAGTTCCTATAATCAACCCATATATCAGCCTGTGTCTGTGTACAGGTTCAATTAAATATTTCTCATCAGAAGACAGAATACTCAGACTCTGAGCTCCAGCATATGTTTGATATTATTTTCTACAAATGTAATGCACACATGTGCAGGTGTATATTTAACATTTAATTTCAGTTTTGTCCATTGATCTGATATAGCTAGACTGTGTGTGTGTGTGTGTGCCCATGTCCATCTGTCTGCATGTGTGTGATAATTTATTTATATCAAGTACAAATGGTGCGTAATATCCATTTTACAAATGAAACAGGTGTCTAAAACCATTTCCAGTGTGTTCTCCAGGCGCCAAGGTCAATTTTTTAAAATTCCTTTTCTAACACTGGGGTCTCCTCTGGCTGTGCTGTCTGTTAAACCCTACAGTATTTATTTACACTGTCTTTCTCTCACACATTCCTTCCCAGTGAGCCAGGCCCTGGGCTGCCAGCGGAGGACATGAAGTCAAGCCAGGGAGCCAAGGCCACTGTCAGCTCTCAGTGGTTAGAATAACCCAGTAAAAGCTCCAGGGAACTGGGCTGGGACCGAACCAGCGCTGGCAAGGAGAGCAAGTGAGAGGTAGGACTGTAGATGAAGGAGATTTTTTTTTTTTTTAGGAGTGACTGAACCTAGGTTGAATGTGTGAAGACAAAAAGGATACAGGGCAATCAGAGATGTGCATGGGTTTAACATATATTCAAGTTGAGGTACTGGATGCTGTAGCCTATTTATGTCTGTCAGTGTGTAAAACTGTAAGTTGCATCCTTAATATATCCTTTTACTTTCCAGCAGAGTATGAAATATATAAGACACAGTATATAAGATAAGATTCACAACCCATGCACCCACTAAGCCATTTTCTTGTCATAACTTCCCTGCAGTTTGTTCTCCATTTTTGTGGTTTCAGTGTTGTGCAGAACTGTTTTATTATTTTTGGAAGCCTGTAACTTAAAATACAAATTGTCCTATTCTTGTAACCTTTAGTAGCACATTTACTTCATAAATTTTGATTTTATGAAGTAAAAGTTTGTAGGTTTGTAGTATTTCTATTTCAAACTATTAAGCATTTATGTGCAGCAGTTATATGGTACATTAATACTGCATGCTACATGTTGCCACTCTCAACCTTCCGCAAAACCACATTGTTTTCTTACAAAAAGCCGGTACTCTCCATTTACTGAGCTATATACACCATGTCATGTGCCACTGTGATCAGTACGGCTGTTTAAAAGGTGCGGAGTAAGATGACTGACCACACCCTCCGAATTTTCCACTTTACCCAACCATTTTGTATATGGCTCGCTGCACATAGCACTTTATATTCTTAAACAGTTTCTGCTTAGAATTTGCACATTATACTCCCACATGTACTGTATACATCGTATTACTGTGTTCCTACGGAGGCTATTTTTAGACATTCTTCTCCAAATCAAACACAGACACTGATAAACACATTTAAAATCACATCACTTGTTTCCAGTGAGTCAGGAATAAAAAAATCGACTGGAAACTAAATGAAAAAGGAACAAACTGGTCACTGCTGTGTTATCTGCTGCCTATGAGACTACAGTATAAAGCTTCTTCACTGATATAACTCCAGCAATAAAACATCACACATTATCTCAAATCTCTTTCCTCTTGCTCATTATTCTGAGTCTCGCTCGCCCCTCCTCCTCAGTGCCCCTGTCACAGTGTGTGCCTTTGACACGTGTGGAGGAAGGACACACTATCAGTTTTTCTAATTACTTATTGGTCATGATCAATTAGCAACATTTTAAGGCACTACGGTAACCTTGTATAAATACACTGGTGGAGTTCAACAGCCATCATGGTTGACAATTAAATTGGTCTGTCACTGCTGGGCCCTTCATTAATCTCAACTTGTCATTCTTGTTTATGCTGGTCATAGTGGCTGTGTGAAAGGAATCAGCTCCAGCGTATGTGTGCAGCGAGGAAGGGAGGTCAGATCAGACCAGTGATGTGAGAGAAGTTGGAAGTTGTGTGTATGCATGTGTCATACGCACACATGTGTGTTTATTTGCATGAATCTATACGTGTACATGTGCAGGAAGTGTATATTTTCTGTGTGTGTGCGTGGACGTGTGGTATCTGGAAATCTTTTTAATCGCAACTGTCATGTTGAAGCCAGTTGGCACCCTGAAGCGATTACCTCATGTGTCCTTGAGTATTTTCTAAATTGCTTGGAGATGTTTAGAGCCTCTCCAAATGACTTTCATAATCGTGCGGTAACGTGGCCATTTACACCATGTGAGAAAATTCCTGCTCACTTAAACCCGCCTTTACATCGATTGAATTAGACAGAAAAGCTATTGTATGTTGCATTTAGTTACAAATCCGTAATCCTCTTGCCATTTCCCCTTGGATTTCCCCGATTGTATAATTCCCTTAGTATACAAATTTAAGAGTTAAGTTAGGGCATAACTATCTAATTTAGTTTTGATTGTTGGTAATTTTATTGGCATTTTGGTTAAAGGAGCACTAATGGGATCTCTTACTGAGTGATGTAAGCACTGGGAAATGAGACGCGCACACACACACTGGTGGGAAACAATAGTTAGAACCGCATATACACAAACACACTCTTGTGCTGCTGACCTTTCACCCCTCTTCACTGTCTTCTGACCCTCCTGGTGTGACCCCCCTTTGGTAGGAGGGTGGGTTGGCATTGGTCACATACCCCGAACCCCCTCCCTCCTCCTCTCCCCCTCATTGTTTCTGGGTGAGTGTATCTGACTGGAGACGAACAAAGGAGCGTGTGGGCGCCTGTGGACGCAAGCTCGCCTTGGATCGTATTTACATATGAATGTCAACACCTATTTTGTAACTTTCCCCCTATATGCGGCTTTCAGCAGTGATATGATGAGTGTGTAGGTTTATAAGTGTGTGTGTGTGTGTGTGTGTGTGTGTGTGTGTGTGTGTGTTTGTGTGTGTGTGTGTGTGTGTGTGAGAGAGAGCGGGCAAACTTTTTGGCTTTTTAATTCAGAAGGAAGTGGTTCTAATGTGTTATTTGAGCCAACACTCTCTCTATTGATATATAGTATATGTTTTTGTAAAAAATGTCATTAATTGAATAGTTTAATTAATATTTTTTCCCTCATTAAGTGTATTTTCATTCTGTCTTGACCCGTCGATGCCTCTGAAGGAGAATAGATGTGAGGTAAACAAGGCAATTAGTTTGTAATGATCCTTTCAACCCCATTGTCAGATTTTGGCTGTATTATGGTGGTGATTACAGTAATCAGTTGTTTTTACTCCATATAACTGATTATGCTTTTTAAAAATTATTCTGAGCCCAAATCTGAGAGATTCACTTAAATTCCCCACGTTTTGAACATACCATTTAAAGTTTGAGGTATAAATTTAATTGATTTCAAAATGTAAGTCATACATGTGAGTATATCCTGTGTATATGGCTGAACATACTACTCGATTTAAATGAAATGATTGAAAAAGTCTATTTAGTCTAACTAGTTAGTTAGTTTACTGAGTTAAATATAACAATGCAAACATGTAAAACAACTTAACATGAACATGTAAAAACATCAGGTCCAAATAATTTTCTATAAAACGATAATACATTTCTATCAACACATAATAAAGAAGTAATTGTTAAAGCAATGAAAAAAAAGAAATGCATACCCAAATAGAGGTAAATGGATGTTGTTGTTTTGTTTTTTTTTAATTCGAAAGACCACAAGGACCAAAAAAGGCTTGAGTGTATATATATATATAGCTATAAATGAAATGATATAATTGAATAGACAATAGCAATATCAAGCACAGTTATTACTTTATAATCCTTTGTCCTTAATTGCTGCCAAGAACAGACCAGCCATGGTAATGAATTGAGAACATTTGCACATGGCATTTTTTTCTATATTCTTAGCAGACTGTTAGTGTCAGCCATCGAGTCATGTTCCTTTGATTGTGTGTGTGTGTTCCTACATGTCCACACACACACACACATACACACACATTAAGCCATAATTAGCAGGGTGTCCATGCTTGAGTGCTTGTGTGTTGAGCAGTGGAGTGGACAGTGAGGAGGAGGAGGGTCATGCTAATGCGGACAGACTCGTCACAACCGTGGGTGACTGGCATGTGGACCCAGAGGATGGAGACACTCCTCACTAATTAGGAATCCCTAAAATGAAGTGTTGTGTCTGTGTGTGTGTGTGTTTATGGTAATGTGTCTGCGTGACTGCAGAGTGATCTGACAGTTTGTTGGCGGGTTTACTTGCACAGATCCAAAGGAAGAATCCATCCTCGCATCTTCTTTGTCTTTCCGGTATTTTCATTCTCTAATGTCCGATACATCCTGGGGGTGTTTTTCTAGTGGACTATGCCCAAGAGACTTTTTTTCCCATGAGTCTCAGGAGGAAAGTTTTCTTATTTTATGCACAAATCCAACCTTCATTTGACAGACTTGACGGTTATTTTATCAGTGGACACACAGCATTACTCAGTTATAATTTCTGTCTGTTCACACAACAACACTGCATACAAAAATATCAAATTTTCTTCTGACAACAATCAGGATGTCCTATGCAAACGTTGGGTACATTGGACAGCGAGTAAACAGTGGCATGGTGACCCTTTCACAGCAGGTGTGAGGAAATGAGGGTCCGTAGTGACCCTACAGCCAAATCAGCTCTCCGGTTGTCTGGTGAGCACCTGGCCTGACTCTTACCAGGGCCCTAACCCTACCTTTAACCATCTATAACTGGAAGAACTTGACTGGTAAAACTCGCGTGATGGCATAAACTTGTTTCATTCAGATTTTATGTATTCATTATTACCAGAACAAGAATTCTTTCTGTCAATAAAAAGTACAAGTCCTTCTGTTGTGGTCGCAGTGCATTCTGGTGGTGTATAGAGTACTCGTCTCATCTTCTGCAGGTGGTTCAAAATGATGAATCTGTGATGCCCATGCTCTTTGATTCTGGGAGAATGGAAAAAACAACCTTTATTGTTGATCTTTTACATAACTGCAATAAAAACTCAGTTGTAGCTGCTGGAAATATTTCAACTGACATTAAAAATGAACAAATTTGGCCTGTTATCCACAGAAACCTACTGTGAGAAAACCTCTTCATTAAACATCAAAATAGGCTCATAATGAAAGCTACATTGACAACAGCTTAATTTTTATAGTCTTAAAATTTCTTGGGTACATTATACCTTTTATGAGATTTACCGGTCTCCATGCTTAAATGTATAAAACCTTCATGATACTGCAACTCACTGTGCACAAAAACAACCAAATCAGACAAGGGTTTTGTATTCTGTTATATTGTAATATGTTTACGTGTGAAGTCATGCAAAAAAGACGGTCATAGTTTTTGTATGTGTACACTGTCATTCCTGGGCTCCATCCCAACTGCAGACAGATCCTCGTCAGGGTCACTGGATGGTAATTCGAGGGAGGTGGCTGTGATTAAAATTTATATTTTACACCCCCCATCACATCTGCATAGCCACAAGACAGGCCTGCAGCTCTGTGTCTGGGCTGCTGGTGTGGCTGTGTATGTGAAGGGTGGGATGCATGAACACTACTCACACTTCAGTGCATGTCTGAACACACTAAAACACATATACATATATGTGCCTACTAATAACACACACACACACACACACACACAGTCACCCTGTGCCTTCCTCCTCTTTTTGGTTCCAGCTGAGTGAGACCAGGCCCGCGTCATTTCACCTCAGGGTGCCTGCCGGGGTCAGAGGTCAGGTGTAATGGCCCAGTGCATCTCGGAGCACAGTGAGTCTACTCCAGGAGCTGACACACTCCGCTACCCCTTCTTCCCCACCTCCAAGCCTTTTTATCAAAGCCAATAGACAGACAACGAGTGTGTATGTGTGAGCGAACGTAAGCCAGTGTGTTGTTAAAGTTAAAGATCACATTCAAAGTATCACGTTGCCAAACCAGCCCAGGACCCACTGCTGAAAATCTACTGTGTATTCAATTAGTCAGCTCAGCTTAGAGAAAGTTTAACTCAACTTAAATTAGAGTACTTCTAATAAAAACTTAATGTTTCTAATGAAGTGGCAGTAGTTTAACCTGTTTTCTCTAAGAAACATACAGCACAGTGATGCTGTGATGATTGAACCATAAAACTATTGAAATTGTGCCAAATAAGCACAATTAAGAAAAAAATGACAGTGTTCACGTCTCATACAGTATGTAGATAGATAGTAAGATAAGTAAGAAACACTTTAACTGAGTTATTTTATTCCTTAAAGGTGCAGTACGTAGAATTTAGTGGTATTTAGCAGAATGGACTGGGCAGAAATGGAATATAATGTTCATAAGTTTGTTTTAATTAGTGTATAATCCCATGAAAATAAGAATTATTGTTTTTTTCGTTACCTTAGTATGAGCCCTTTACATCTGCATAGGGAGTGGGTCCTCTTCCATGGAGGCCACCATGTTGTACAGCCATAATTCTACAGTAGCCCAGGATGGACAAACCAAACAGAGAGGGCCTTTTGCATTTTTCGCAGCCACCGTAGTTTCTCCTACATGCTTGGAAGGGGGGGGGGGCTATTCTGCAACCTCACCGCTAGATGCCACTAAATTCTTCGCATTGGACCTTTAAGTTCATGATTGGAATAAGCAGAACTTCCTTTGCAGAGAAGGGTCACTCGTCAATCTATATTGTACGAATAAAGTTGTGTTATAAAACAACTTCTGAAGAGTAATTTATCTCTCCCATTTAAACCATCTAGATCAGTCTCATTGACTCTAGAGCTACTTCACGAGCTCATCGTGAAATCAGACATGTTCAAGTTTTATCCAAAGTGACGCTCGTGATTGTAAACTTGAACAAGCTTGACATGCATCTGCCATTATTGTTTCTCACAGTAAGTTTTTTTAGGTATTTCACGATGATGTTTCTAGGCTGACAATGAGTGAACCAGTAGGAAGTTGGCGTTGTATGTTTAAAGCAGGATACAAACACTGACCGGCAGCATTAACAAGACAAATTTCCAATGATAGTGATAGAACTTCATGCAGTATAGTTTAATGTGTTATTTGCATTTGCTTAGTAATTTATTACTGTGTGTGTGCTTTTTATGAAAGTGGGTGTTATTACATTGCGGTTGATGGTGGCAGTTAAAGAGTAGGGAAACTGTCAGTGTTAAGATGAAGAGGGAATGAATAATGACCTCTGTAAGATCATGAATTATGGTTTGATAGAACATTGGTTTAGCTTCCTCTTTAGTTTTACACAAGGTCATGTCAGTATTATTTTAAATATATGATACCCCTAGAAATTTTCCAGTGTTGTTGAGATGTAGGAAAAATTAGAAACTAAATGTACTGGGATAATCTAAACAAGTGTGTGGGATTGATTTTTCTTTTTCTATTAAACCTTTCTATAGATAAAGAAATACAATAGATAACACACAAATTTATTAAACTCTATTTACTGTTGCACCTCACACATTGTTGGTATGTCAGATTTTAATAAACAGCATAATTGATGATTGTAACAATTAAAGTTTAAAGTCATACTAAGAAGTAAAACTTAAACCTAGATGGTATTATTCCACTTTGTGTAATGAAATGAAGCTGTTAATAAAAGTAACAGCAGGCCGATAGATGAGACCTACACTGACACAGGAGGGCTGTTCTGTGATAAAAATGTCCCAATTATAATTTAGAGAATAATGATTTTTGTATCAAAGCCATCATCTTTCATTCAGGACACCTTAAGAACTTTCACTACATTCAGTTCAGTTGTTCTGGGGTTTTTAGTGTTTTTCAGTTATTTTGTTCCTTGTTTCACTGTGATTGAGATGTTTAATTTTCACTGAGACTGACATGTTAGGCTGATGTTATGATTTTAAAGATATATGTTAATTACTGAATGGTAAGGTAAAGCTTTATGAATCCATTGTTTGAAGTAACTATCAGGTAGAGGTTGGATTTTACACATTTTTCCTGTAAACGTTAATTGTAACCGGTGTGAACCGCAACAACTTTTTTGGTACATGGGGACATTCAGTCAATAGTTTGGACACACTTTCTCATTCAACAGACAAACTTTTGACTGGTGCTGTACAATCCTAGTGAACATTTCTTCAAATTGATTTGTTCAGTTTAATGTACCGTAGCATTGAATTCTTTCAATTTACTACTTGTTTCAAAAGAAATTAAAAAAAGTATTAGAAGTATTAGCTGTAGCAGTAGCAAATGTTTTGGGCTTAAAAATGGTTTAATTTAAAGATGGTTAAAATTGATACAAAATATCAGTTATTGGCGACTTCAATACAAATACTGGATGTTGGTCAGTTAAAACCTCAGACACTGATTTAATTCAGTGATACTGATATACTGATACATTTTATGGAGTGTCTTTCTTCTGTATTGTGTGTTGTTAGTATGTAGAGTAAAAGTAAAATCTACAGCTGTGCAGAGGTCACATCTTTTTTTTCGCAAAACTCAGTCCAGAACAAAAGTATTTGTCAGTAGTTGGTTTCATCAAAGAACATCAAAATCTTTCCCTCATGAAAAACTGAAGTATATTCTCATGACACATTTTGATTGTTCTGGCGCCATTATGGTGACACATTTCAAGGGTACTGCATTTCCCCGAACCCCCTGGTTAGTTCAATAATGGAAGTCAGTGGAGAGTGAGGCAGACAAACGGTCTATGTAGGCCTCACATCCTTAAGACCAAGGATTAGTGTGTGTGTGTGTGTGTACATGTGTGTTTTTGGTGTGTGTGAGGTAGCTAGCTAGCTAAGTGACGCAGTGATGTCATAGTCCCTGTGTTTTCACATGGGAACCTGATAGCTCTGAACAATCCAAGGCAAGCAATTTTTGGCTCAAGCGCACTTGACATAACAGAGAGATAATTGTAGACTTTGTGTCCGCGGAACCTCCAGAGATCCAGAGGATCAAACCCTCTAGGATTTCGGACACTTTGATGACGCGTTAATGCCTGGAAAAACATTTACCACCTCAGAGATCACAGATGGAATAATGCAAATGTAATGCAGTTCAAGTTAAATGCCCTCTGATATCAGGAGATGATGTAAAGTTTAGATTTAGTCTTCAGATATTTTGTCTTAACCGTTGCCAGGGTGTTGAAAATCAAATACATTCATATTGTATTCCACTTTCACACCTTTGATCCAGAGAGTTGCCATTATAAATGACATTATGAATTATTTTGTGTAATTTAGTAATGGGAACTTCAATGTACAGTGACTAACGCTGGTGGGGTCAAGTTGAGCCCCTTCATTATAATTAAATGTGGACGACTGGAGTCTTTAGCTGACTCTCTGAACAGAAGTTGACATTAATGTAACAGTAAAGAAGATTGTATTGACTGTACTTTAGCCATGGAGATTTATTTCACGTTTATTTTTTGGGGGGGGAAATGTTAAAACACACATGCTATTCTTCAGCAGTTGCACATGTTCACACTAGGCAGCTGGCTAGTATACCGTAGTGGTGCATACCTCACAAATTCTGCACTCTTGAACTCTCACGATGCTACATTTTAGACTGTATGTAGCCTCCAAGACTCTAAACTTCATCTCGGTAACTTTGTGATAATTCACAAATTAAGAAATGTGAATACGTTTGCAGTTGGAGTTGTGATGATTTTGGACCACTTTACCCTCAATGCATAATATTTTCCATCATTTACCCGGGCTTCATGCATGAATACATTGGCTCTTGATGTACAACAGTTAAAACTGTCTTTAGGGATATAATCAAATTAACTAGAAGAATGCTTACCTACTAAAAAAGTTATGAGTGTGATGTACTGTACCATTGCTTTTTAAAGTTTCTGTCTCAACGTGTAACACACAACTGTTTCCAACTCACATTCTTTATTATTTAGATATGTATCACCAGATAATGAGATCTTACAGTATGTCCAAATTGGAATTCTACCTTTCAGACTGAGCAAAAAGGTTTTTGTGTTGTGTTGAGTGTTATCGATATTAACAAATAAATCATTAAATCTGAAGTCACTGCTTCAAAGCTAATGTAATCAGGATTTAGTAAATAAATAAATAAAAACAACAAAAACCAAAGGATATAAAGAACTAGATAAACAAGTAGCCGAGAGCAGCCATTTCTTCCTTGATGACTGATAAGAAAGACACAAACTCATCAGTTTGCTCGGTCAAACATATAAGCTCTTGGTTGTTGCCACATAGTTTCACGGCATTTACGGCAAAAATACATGCAAAAGACAGCCGTTTTTGTCTTTTCTCTTTTTGTATGCTTGTGTTGACAAAGAACTTTGGAAACTATGGTTTAATACAGTACACTGTGTGTGCCTCGGTTACCCTCAAAACTGCCAAACATCTTCTGAGTCTGAGTCCATTCAATAAATATTTATAATTGTGACAAAGCATTCTTAACCTTTTCATGCTTCTACAATTTGCCCTTGAGACACATGCCGGGAGAAAAAAAACGAAGACTTTTACAAGAAGGATAAGAAATATTTTTTAAGAAGCAGGTTGCCTTGAAGCGAAGCAGAAATACCTTCTGGGTTGTAAAATATCTTTGAAAAGTGTGAGAATGAGAGATGCGTGATTTTAAAGCTATGTTTAAAATTTAACAGTTTTCTTTATATTGCTTGACACCTGGCATTAATGACAAGCTTTGGCAGGTACCTTTTATTCTAGGACTTTCCATAAACATGATCATCAACATTTAGCCACTGTGTGTGAGTGAACATCAATATTCAGCCACCAGGTGTATTTGTTATCTTTAGCGGAAATGTCTTGTCAATTTATCTGATCTGTGTTTATAATGACTGAGGTAATAAAGAAGCATTCAGAAATGGCAAGAAGAGATAACATATTGGAACTTGTCTTGATGACAATAAGGAAAACTTGACTTCAAAGTATTGACAAGACATTATGCACAGTGTTGTGACATATATTGTGGATATCTCTAATAATAACAAACTGCAGCAGAACTGCAATACAGCTGTAGAGCTGTCTTCCTGTATCATCAGAAATTCTGTAAACAGATTTATCCCAGAATTCCACTCTTTTCCCTCCATCACACTGACATGTTCATGGTTTGGCATGCTTGTCAGTCCTGTTTGACTGTGTTTTGATCATGCAGCTTATAATGAGGATGTAAGATCATGCAGCCTATAGCCAAGAGATGTTTTCGTTTATTGCCTGGAGTGTTGCAGTGATGCTTGTACTAATGTAATTATTAGTAGCAGTTGTCATGGTACAGTAGTAACACCGGTAATAGTAATATAAATAGAGGTTGTAATATCTGCAGAAGTATGCATAAATTGTATCAGTAGTGGAGTAAAGTGAGGCATTAATGGCAGGCATAATGGTGGTGGGGGTCAAAGCATTTGTTGTAGTATTTCTACAAGTAGTGGTAGTATTGATGTTTGTTGTAGTAATTGGGGTGACACTATTGAAAATGTCATTTTACTTATCTTTAATCCTCTGTAATACTTTTTGAGTGAGCATGAAAATTCTCAGAATCAGCATGTTTGAAGAGAATAATGTCAATTCAAAGTCCACTTGCTAGC
The DNA here is from genome assembly GCF_910596095.1 of Thunnus maccoyii. Lineage (NCBI taxonomy): Eukaryota > Metazoa > Chordata > Actinopteri > Scombriformes > Scombridae > Thunnus > Thunnus maccoyii. Next base: position 7,921,349 of record NC_056546.1, on the reverse strand, counting down.
GTTTTCAAACTGTTTCAACTGATTTTATGGTCTCAACCATTACATTCACTGATGAAGACCATGAGATGGGGTTGAAAGGTCTGGAATAAACAAGTAATCCAAATTAAACGACCAAATAAGTTGTTTGACCATGTGACTCCAGAACGACACATAAGAACATTTTTTAATCTGTGCCCCTGTCGGTAGTAATCTTAAAGACGTTGTTTGTCTGTGCTTTCCAAAACTGTTATAAATCACTGTTATAACATAATGATGTTTTATGATGTGACAACGCTGTGGTTAAGGTCTGGTTAGGTTTATACACAAAATCACTTGATTAGGTTTAGGGAAAGATCATGGTTTGGGTTCAAATGATCACTTTGTTAAGGTTAGAGAAACATGGTGAGGGTTAAAGTTACTTCTTCCTTAAAGTTAGGTGACCTTTGCCATCATGGCTAAGATAATAACCAAGGGGGTTAAGGTTAGAGGAATGAGGAAAATAATCAACATATTGTGTATATGTACTTCAGCTGAACTGCTCCAGGCCATAATTACTACGACCACTAGATGGCATCTGTCACTTAAACGCAACAATAGGTCATTTTTTCCCTACTGACATTACGACATATTGTGTCATTTTTCTTGAGAGATCAGTATCAGTAGTAAGAGTAAGTAGACCTCGAGTAATGATAATTTTGTCAAACATTTGATAAAATTGTTTAACTTTCATTTAAAGGACCAGATTTAGTGGCACCTAGTGGTGACGTTGCAGATTGAAATCAAATCAATAATCCCCACCCCCCAAGCGAAAATGCGACAGGCCCTCTCTAGAGCCAGAGCGTGGTTTGTCCCTTTTGGGCTACTGTAGAAACATGCCGGTGCAACATGGCAGCCTCCGTGGAAGGGGACCCAATGCTAAGCTAACGAAAATACACTACTTATATTCAGGTGTTTATGCACTAATTAAAACATACTTGTACATACCTACATGAATATTATATTCAAGTCCATTCCACTAGATGCCACTAAATCTTACACACTGGACTTTTAAATAATGGACATTTAATTGTATTGAATTCAGTTGAATTGTAGTTACAATTGTAGTGTTTGTTGCACTAATATTAGTATCTGTACTGCAGTAGTGGTATGTCTGCTGTAGTTGTAGTGTCAATAAAACTGTTTCTTATTGTTGTATAGTTATTGTATGTGTGTGTATGATCTTGGTCATGTTTCTGTAGGTGTGTAAATGTGATATCTATTACCGTCTTTTATGTAAGCTGTGAATATGTGCTGTTGTTATTTATTCCAGCAGCCATATCATGTCTGTCTCATGCTATCTGTCCACGTAGGAGTTCAGGCTGTTCACTCTAAATTTATGACTCTGGGGTCTAACTGGGTATATTTACAGTCTCATGACCTGAAAATGACACCCGCTGGGCTGAACGAGGAGGGGAGAGAGGGGTAGAGAGGTTCACAGACTGTAACACACACACATCAAATGTTTTGGCTGATACAGTCACAGATGGGAATACACATCTACTTTGATAACAAAGATGTTTGTTAAAAAATAGTTCGCCATGAACTCGCAAAAACATGCACATCACATGTTGTGTTTTTCGTCATTTATACTCCATTTCCCATCCATTTTTGCACTAGTTATCTGTTTTTTGGATGTCTTTTATACTTCTTGACTTTTCCTCTCACTTTCCTACATGGACGGCAGCAGATTGCAAAGCTTTTTATCAGCAACTTATCTTGATAAAGTTGCAATTTTCAATGTATTTATTATTTTTTTAATAGAGTAGGCAAAGCAACTGTGATTGTTCTTTGTGATTTGACAAAAGATATTCTGGGAAATGTAGGATATACACTAATTGTAGTATACTTAGACAAAGCAATGCTGAGGAAAGTGGCTACTAAAAATGCAAATTACAACACTTTAAACACATCAACAAAATGACTCCTGGAGTTCAGACAAACATCATAGATTGAGTGGGGAGGTGGGTAAGAAAATGGCTGAGTGTTAAATAAGGTGACAGCTGCTTGTTTACAGATCCCAGCACCTCGGGGTGATGGCGGCATGGATTGACACCTCAGCTTCAGACTGTCACAGGCCCGTTTCCAGAGAGGCAAATGGTGCTTGGCAATAAGTACAGTTCACACGGGTTTGATTAAACCGCTGGTGATAGTTTGTACCTTCACAGTGTTGTGCTAAAAAGGTTGAGAGGTTGTGTGTTTGTATGATTTACATGTCTGTGTGAAACCTTACCAGGATAAATATCACAGTCTCTTTCTCTCTCTCACTTTACACCCGACTCTCTCTTTCGCTCCATTTCTCTTTTTCTATCTCCACTGCCATGACTTGACTTTAATACTCCTCTTTTATCAACGACTTCTATCCCTTTTTCTCCTTTTGCTTCTAAATTTGTTTCTTTCTGTCAGTACCTTTCTGCACCTTTCTTTGTCTTGTACCCTTCAAATTAAATCAATAGATTTGGGGAGTTATGCTTATTCGCTTTGTTTCAAAGAGTGAGATCAGAAAATAGATATCAATCTCAAGTGTATACGTTAAGTACGGAGCTGGAGTCGTCAGGGACTCGTTAACCTAGCTTAGCATAAAGATTCCAGTCTTTATGCCAAAGGAAAACAGATCTCCGAAGTTCAAAAACTCACCCACCGACACGTATCTCGTTTGTTAACGCCATACAATTTGTGGTTTCACAGGGAATAACCTGGTGGAACTATTTCTCGGCGAACAGCAGCTGGGTGTAGCGACTCTGTGCAGCATCCTGAAGTCTTATTATCACAGTCCAAATCTTGTTTCCAAGAAATTATGCTTATATACTAATTAGGTTGAGCAGTTACAGTAGATTTTGGTGATAAATGCAGGAGACCAGGGTCATGTGTGTGGTTAGATTTAGACAACAAAAACACTTTAAGGTTAGAGGAAGGTCGTGGTTTTGTTTACATGTTTTAAAAATAAACCCGTCCTATCAAGTCCCTTTTGACTTTTTCAATATTTAACTATGACCATGATCTTTCCCTAACCTTATCCAAGTGCTTAACATAAACACAGTGAGTGCCTAACACATTTTTATTTACATTTAACCCTTATTTATACTGGCTTTTACAGCAATGCCCTGATTACAGTTAAATCAAATCAAAAGGAAAGTAACAAGGATGGACAAACACATGAATAAAACAGAAATTGGAGGATATAACCATAGAAAGTTTAATCTATGAACATGTTTTTTTTATTGCAAGAGTGGATATCATAAGAAAACAAATAAAATAAGTTGTCAGAGGACATTTAGAAGATATGTTCAGTATCAACATTTCCTTATTAGAAATATGGAATCTGGACAGCATTATGTTTCTAACAAAATAGGTTAACTGTTGCAGATTTGTTATACATGAATTAAATTCTAGCAGACAGGGTTACACAGTGAGTTTGCCAGACTTTGTATCTTTATGCCTGCACGGACCAAATCAAAAACCTGTGCTGACCGACTGTGTTTGGCAACCTGTGATACATCAATAGTTAACTGTTAAACGAATGAGTTACAGCATAATAATTTTTCCTGACCCCGGTTTCATACTCTGCACATATATAAGATTGATATCTTCTCAACTCACACTCAAAAAACAAAGCTAATAAGCACATTTCCCAAACTGTTTAATTATTCCTTTAACTCTTCTCCTATTTCTCCTCTCTGTCCCACTCTCTCTCTCTCTCTCTCTCCCTCCCTGTATTTGGAGATTCAAGCAATCTGATTGGCCGACCCAGCAGGAATAAATGCTGTGAAGCTGGGCTCGGAGAAGGGGTCGCTGTGTTTTATGAGCCATTAAAGTTTTATTCATCCCTGCACTGAGGCAGCCTTCGGCCACGGGGTCACCATGCTTTAAATAAACTCCCATCATTCCTCTGCCCCCCCCCTCCCTCCCCCCCCCCTCCCCAATATCTGCCTTCCCACCCCCCCACTCCCAAACCCTTCCACCCACAGACTTAATGGACTGTTTATTGTTTGATGTTCAAGTCCGACTTCATCATTTTTTCCCTCTCTCACTCTCTCTCTGTTTTTTGCCCTCCACTTGTGTTCAGTGGTGTGGAGGTTTGAGTGATGTGGTTTTGTTCGTGTGTTTCTATATGTGTTCATTCATTTTGGCGTGTGACTGTGAGTCCCTGTGTATGTGAGAGAACTGCATAGAGTACATAGAGTATGTCGTTAAATTCCTTTGGTGTGTCGTGTTTTTATCATCATCAACGCTGCTCTCAGCTCCTCTGTTTCCATGGCTGCATACATAACTTCTAATAGATAAGTCTGGCAATATTCTATATTTTAAGTATTGTCTGTAACCTATATTTTGTGTCATGGACTTCCATTGTTGTTCTAAAAACTACTAAAATCCAAAGAGGCACACTGTCATACTGGGTGACATCTTTATCATGAACAGGGGCACTGTAGTTTATTTTGAGTCAATCCCACAAACACCGACCTGGTGTCATAAATGCTCACTAGAGCACTAAATGATTAATCTGTGTCTAAATGCAGTGTTAGTTCCTGTTTGAGTAACTTTTGCTAAAAAAAACTACAGCCCCTCCAGGTGTTTCTCATAAATTAAACTATATACCATATTGGCCCAAATATAAGACAATATTTTATTCTGGGAATAACATTTGAAAAAGTGGGGGTTGTGTGATATTCAAGGACATTTACAAAATCAGAGATCCTTTTTGAATGGAGCTGTAACACCAGCTCTACAGAGAGTGTTGCATTATGGGTTGTTTGTAGCCTTAATGTTGCTAGGCTATCAAGTGCATTCACTTACATTTACAAAAAAAGGTGTTTTGTTAGCTCAGTTTAATCCTGCAGGAGCTTTCGAAGGCTCGTCTAACACGTTTTTCTGATGCAGAGTAAATTCATAACAAGTGAAAATGCATCAAAGGCGTTTCCTGACGTCTGTGCTGCAGAAACGGACCGGGGTCCGAATCATCTGCAAAGCAGCCAAGAATTACTGCTGTCACAGATGTTGAGGAGCTCAAACAGTCAGACAGACTGAAAAATACTAACTGCAGGAGAAAATAACTTTGATGGCTTCCAAACGCCTGATGGGAGAGAGTGTGTGACTGATAGACAGGCTGCACAAATGTGGGATTTACGATTTTTTTTTCTTTTTTTCTCCATAAACAGTTGTTGGAAAAGGGGGCGTCGTCTTATGTTCAGACCAATATGGTATTTGTGACCTGCAAGATATAACTTGGGGCTTAGAAAGGGAAGGTAGGGAAGTCAGAAAGTATTAAGGGGAAAAACTGTTCAAACCTATAGCACAGTGTGGAAAAAAAAACTCTCATTCATTTCAATGAGACCAGTGAATTGGCTCAACGGGAGTGCCATCACAAAGTGCTACGTCAAGGGTCATCAAACAAAAATGTAGATCAGCTTTTTGCACAGTGCAATGTGATATTATTCGACAGAAAACTGCATTAGCCAATCAAATGTGTGTAAACGCATATCCTTGGTAGACTTACTCTGAACACTGTATTTCTACTGTTTTACCTCACAATCATTCAGAGGGAGGTTAAAACTGATTATAGTCCCTGCAATAACTTTCCTCAGTTGTAAAATCCAGTCTCAAAGTATTTATCTGATAAGGTGCAGATCTATTAATCAAGCTGAATTGTATATCAGTTTCTACATGAAGCAAGACGGCCACACCAACTTAATGGTCTGATCGCCGTGTAACCGATTGTTATTTTGTCTTTTCATGGTGTTTGTTGAGAATTAGAAAAATACACAATAATGATTAGCCTTTATCCTTTAAACACGTAATAGTTCATCACCTTTGTGCATGTAGAGCGTGTTTTTTGTGGAGGAAGAGGAAGTAATAGAGATAGAAAGAAGGAGACAGAGACAGAGTTTGCAGAGTTCTCTTGCATGTTGTGTTACAGCTGACCCTATTCTCAACTTTGACACCTGACCCCACCAGAGATCTGTCATGAGAGGGAGCTGCTTAACACAAAATGGAGCCTGGTTCAAGAGTCAGAAAGAGAGAGAGAGAGAGAGAGAGTGAGAAAGAGCAGGAGGGAGAGAGAGAGGGAGAGAGAGAGAGAGCACACAGAGGAGTCATTTATCCTCTCTCGCTTGACTTCAGTTTTTTTTCTTCCTCTCCTTTGCTTTCTCTGTTGTTTTCACTGCACAGAAACAGATCTCTGTCTCCCCGTCTTTCCTCTCTAACCATCCCCTCACCCTCTTCTGGTTGCCTTTGAGCACCAGCATGCCTCCATCAGCGGCCACAGGTATGGATTCATGGCAGCGAGGACCAGCAGGATTCTGGGAGGGAATTTTGTGAGACGAGGCTTTAATGAGAGCGAGGCCTCGTCAGCCGACAAGAAATGTATGCAAATGATATGCACACACACCAAAAGGACCCTGGGTAGGCGAGGCGAGCGCCGGCCGGGCTCCCGCTGAGCACTGAGGAAGATGAGCGGCTCAGGTCAGAAGAATGGCAACAAAAACACCTCCTCCTCCTTTTCTTCCTCTTTCTTTTTTCTTTACCCTGCCTCTACAAGTGCAGAGAAAGATGCAAACTGGTTAACACATAAGCTGAGAGATGAGGTTGTAGTGTTGCTACATAGTGCTGTTGATGTGTTTTGTGAGCTGCTGTTGCTAGGTAGATGGAGTTTTTTTTTTTTTTCTTTTATTCATCTTTGTAAGCACACTGACATTTGTGTGGTAAATTAGCTGGAGATTAAACACATCTGTGTTTTACATCCAGACTTTTCAGACTTTTAATTGCAACAAATTATGACAGTCAAAAATAAAAAAATAAAATTGAGCTCAGCAGAGAACTCAAGTTGTGTCCTCTAATTGTGCTTATGAAAGTAATTTCTGTTAATGGAGTAATTTGACATTCATTTCTTTTGACACTTCATTTGGTAATTTAAACTCACAACATGGCTATTTAATCATCAGTGCGGTGTGTGTAATAGGCCAAGATGTAAGTGAAATGACCTGTTTTAATTCTGCAATAAAAAATGTATTTATCAACAATTATGAAAGACAGTTGTGATTTGAAGTTATTTGCACATTTGATGCTAAATGAAGCCTATGTTTATTTTAGTACTTTCCCTGTAATATTATCTTGTGCATATTTAATTGTGTAAAAGTTCTTCACTTCTTTAAATTCTTCACATTTTTATCTTTGTCTTATTTAATAAATTAAATACAACATCTAATCGTGCAGCCAACCTGTTTTTAAATCTAAATGCAAATACATTTTGACTAAAGTCACTCCAAATATCTTTTTCCATCTGTATATTTAGTTTATAATTATTATCTTTAATTTTAGTATATATAATTGCTGATTATAATTACAACGTTTGTACAAAATTATGCTCATGAAAAGAGGATAATAAAATAAATATTAGCCTTCTCCTATTTCACCGATTAAAAAAATAAATACAATTTAGTTCAATTGTTGCTAGTCTGAAATAAATTATTTAAATTGTTATTTAATGTATCGGGATTTTTTTTTTTTTTTTTTTTTAACTACCGTGCGGATCCACATCAGGCGGCTCCTGCTCTCCTCTTCTCGCCTGTTTCTCCGCTCGGAGCATCGCTCCTGCAGGAATTACGCACCGTTAACCGGCCTATGTCTGTGTGTGTGTGTGTGTCTGTGTGTGTGTGTGTGTGATCTGACTGCCGCTGCAAAAAAAAAAAAAAACAGGAAAGAAAGAAAGAAAACGAATAAAGGATGAGAGAAAACGTTGGCACGACAATCTCAGTGGCGTTAACTAGTGATCGTTAAACGCGCCGCAGTCCAACTGCATCAGAAATGGAAACCTGTTTTTTTTTTTTCACCGTCGCCTTCGGGTGAGAATAAACAAGAGGAAACGGGAGGAGAAGAGGAGGGGAAAAAAAATCCATTGAGTCTTGGGAAGAAAATGAGACTGGCACCTGATGATGTCGACTTTGACACGTGTTAATTGCTGCTCAGCTCTCCTCATTAGGGAGTCTCAAATTATTTTAGCGCTCCGGGCCACAACGCCTTGTTTGCTTTGCTGAGGAGAGGAAGCAATCTGGCCCAAACTTCAACTGCAAGGCACAAAGCGTTTGGGCAGAATTAATTTGTATAATTGTTATAATAAATAAAAACGTAAAATTATTATTAAATCAAGCAGGAATTCAAATATATTAAAATTAATAAATATATATACTTATACATACCTATTTATAAGATTGGTTTATTGTTAAATATCTGATTCTGTTAAATATTGAAACAAATAGATGTTTTGTTTAATTTCACTTCTTTCTTACATCAAATTTGTCTCATTAATAATAATTATAATGAATCTGAATTTGTTCTCAATTAGGATTTTTGTTCCTCTCAGTATTCAAGACATTTAGACATTTATTTGATGCGTTCAAGTGTCATCTACTTCTCTCTGATAATCAAAGATTTACAGTGAAGTATCGCCTCTATTGCTAAATCAATAACATGCTCAAAATCAATGACGTTCTCGGATAAAATTGTCTCATCGATGGCCTGACAAAACTGCTTCACTGCACGCCGTTGCATTTAAACATCAAGCAAATGTGACTTAGACCCAATCAAATATATTCACCCACTGAAATCATTCTCTTCCTTATGTGATTATATTCAAATGTGTGTCTGCAGCCTCGACTTCAGTCCTCACCCTTCACCCACACGGCTCCTTGCAGCAAACACACACACACACACACACACACAGATCCAGTCCAGTGCCTGGGAGCACCAGCCCTCATCCTCTCAGCTAGATTACTTGTTACCTGTTGGCATGTATTTATATGGCCTTGCATGGTGAATTATAAAGCCTTTGTTATTGCCCTGGCTTGGGGTCGGCCACTTGTTTATGACACCAGTAATGGCGGTAATTGTTATTGTTGAGATTACCTGTCAAGAGGATCCGGGCGGCGAGCCTGGTGAAGGCGTCCCTCTCTTGACAAGGGGTGACAGGGGGACGGGGAAGAGGACAAGGGGGGTAGAGAGATTGGGGATTGGGGGTAGGTGGGGAGGCTTGGACGCCCTGATGACTTCTCCGCTGATAATCAGCCGCCGCGGCCTGTGGGATAATTCAGCTGTCAATGCCACCTAGCAGGGCCCAGCATCAGCCAACCGACCCCAGCTGGCGTCATTCATTTGGACCGAAGATGGGGATGGAGGCGAGAGGAGGGGTGAAGGGATGCAGGAGCAGAAGGAGACAGAGGAGTAGAGACAGTGTCTCCATCTCATGTCTGAACGTCTGAGTTGGAGCTTCAGATGCAGTAAATTAAAGACATCATGAAACATTTTGCAGTGTTAAGACGAGAAATATCTCAGCTTTCAAAATGTCTGTCCGGATCCAGTTTCTCTACAACCACCGCTGTCAGATTTTAAACATTACACAAGGAAATTGTTTTCTTCTTTGAACAAACAGCCTTCTCATATAGCCTAAAACGCACTGACTGCTCCTGCTTTAATTTAGCAATTGATCAGCAGTTTAAATCTTTCTCTGTTTAAGATTTGGAGGCGTTAATATCAGACACTATTTAGTAAGTAATATCTGAAACATCATACATATACAGACTGTGTATTTGTATCTTCAGTCTCTACTTAAATTCTGCTTGATAATAAGGTCACTGACATGATAATGCATTTCTAACTTTAAAGATCCTTTCTCTAATAATTCACCAATACAGCTCCTCTGAGTCAAATGATTTCATTTCTTTTAAGTGCTGATTGTAGTGAGATATTCACTTTAGTCCAAACTGACATGACACTGAAATAGGGTAGCTTAAAAAAAATATGATCCACTCAAACAAACTCAAATTTTAATAGTGTATAGATTAATTGCATTTAATCTTTCATGTACATAAATTGAGGAAAATATGAATACATATTTGTGGCCCTTTAAGGTCCCATCTAATTCCTCCTGTATAAGCAACCTCCTTGTCTTCCCAGACACGTGTGCATCATAAAGAGGGCAGCAGCAGCTAAAATGGCAGGCAAATCACTTTTCGAATGGTTTTGGAGCAGCTATCAGTGTCATCCCTGAAAGGTTGTCTTTATCAATGATTCTGCCTGATATGGACGGGGGGGGGTGGAGGGTTGTTGGGGGGGGTAGTGGGGGGGGGGGTAGGTGGGGTTCCCTATCTGTCGCTGGAATCTTTCATAGTTTAAGGGCCAGGAGCTGTTAAGAAACTGTCAAAGATTTGGACAGCTTAAGTCCCCGGGTAGCGAACGCTGAGCTGTTCTCTATCTGTATTCCACTGTGGCAACACGCAGGGTTGTAACACTGCGCCACTGCTATTCCAGTGGGATAATGTCACTGAGGAAATAGTGCCAGGAAATTGTCTGCACTGTTTTTTTCTTGATTTTTTTTTTTTTTTTTTTTTACGACCAAAGATCTATTATGCAGTTTTAAGGGATTTTCTGTGCCATGCAAAACATTTTGTTGAAAATACACAAATCAGACTCTAATTTCAGCAACTGTATATAACAACTGTCCACACTGTGATACATCTCTGGTGTTCAAAGTGTAGTTTAGTAAATTAAACAATATGTAGTATTTTGTCAAACACCTCACACACTGTGTGAATAATAACACATTTTGAGTCTTTTTTTAATTAAGAATTACAAAAATAATATTTCAGTTTTTGGCTACTATTTCACTACTTCTGGAATATAAATGTATTATGTAGTCCAGTAGATGATTCTAGTAAAGCTTGCTCTTTTGAAAAAGAAAATACAGATTTTGTAGTTATTTAAATGTGGTCAAAGTGAGTGACACTGAAATGTTGTAGTCCATTTAGCAATCAACACATACAATATTTCATCTAAACCGAGTGTGATATTATTTTCATAACACCTCCTGTATAATTGTGATGATGTTTGAGCTCGGTTTGCTTTCCCTCCGCCAGTTTATAACTAGAAAGCACACAGAGGATCCTGTGTTACATGCAAGACAGTTTTGCTAAATGTGTTCAGAATGGAAAATAAACTCGACAGGAGCTTTTGCACATACATCAGCGCTTGTGTGACAGAGGCATTCTTTTAAGTGGATTTAGAGAAACCTGTTTCATATTTTAAACAATGTTCACAGAGCATTTTGTTTGTTTTTGTAAATTTGTGACTCAATAAATCAATGTTCCACTTGAATGCAGTTCTCTTTGCTTTTAACCACTTTTGTTTGTATCTTATTGTCAAAGGCCATGCATCACAAACAACTGCTTCATAACTTCATTTTGAATCTTCGGTTTTATTGCTGCAGCTTAATCCTTTGGCTGGTTGACAGAATTTAACATCATCATCATCATCATCACAACTTTACCAAGGAATTTTTATTAACACAGTGTCTCCTCGATATTAAAATAAAGCACAATCTCATTTCTTATTCAAATTATAGCATTAGGCACATATGCATTTATCACCTGATACAGGGGTGAGGTTATAAACAATGCCATTCATTATCTGGCCCAGATGCAACGATTGTTGATTAAAGGGCTTTGAATATAACAGCCACACACACTTGCGCACACACACACACACACACACACACACACAGATGGGTGGACATTAGGAAAAGAGAGAGGCCATCTGAATAGGCTGGAGGGACATTAACTGCAACAATGATTGATATTTGCCGCACAGGCTTTTTAATGGTATTGTTATTCCTCAGAGTTATACCCCGTCCTCCCCACGTCTCGTCTCGCAGATAAATGGAGGTGTAATAATGAATAGAAATTATACTGATTATTTTGGTGGAGGTGGCTGGAGAGCAAGCGAGGAGGGGGGTGATTCATAATCTAACATGAGGCTTAAAGCTTAGTCAACAGTGTCTTGTGAATTTTCTTCATTGTATGGTGAGATTCCTTGCGGGAGAAAAATATAAAAAGCTCTAAAATGCTGCATATTTATGCCACAACAAATTCTGTTGATGGCTCAATATTTTAAAACAATCTCTTGATTTTCATTGTCATGAATGTTAATGTAGAGTAATGATAATGTAAGTAATGGTAGAAGAAGAACAGATATAGATGCTTTATTTAGAAAAATGTGTAGTTAAGAGACTTTTGCCATTATTCTATATTAACTTCTGCTTCAAAATGTAATCATAAATGTAAGGAAGGCATGTGATACTGAAATCATTTTTCTGCATTTTGTATAATTTTATCAAATTATCAGAAGGTGGAAATCTCATTTTGAAATGAAAGTATTCACTTACCAGAGTTGACATACTGGTTTACAGGTACTACACAGAACTAATATCGCCAGAACCGAAACAGAATTTGACTTTTATCTCCCGGTAAAGCCCTGCCTCTCTGTGAGAAACTGTTATATTAATTGGTTGTGTTTTCTTGAGAGGCTTCACTGCTGCTGAGTGTTGCACATATGAACAGCTGAGGTGGACATCGCCAAAACACATTATTTGATGTGAGAGGCCAGCTTGTCCAAAGCAGTTGTGTTTATTACACACTCTTCTGGCACCTGCTGCAGTGAGTCGGGCCTGCCAGGACGGACACACACACACACACACACACACACACATACACACTTCCAAAATCTCCTCTCCATCTAGCCACTTTCCACCCAAATGATGGCCATTATCACTTCTCAATTACATTTGTGGGACTCAGCTGCTGTTTCATTGTGTGCTGTTCTATATCACGGAACTTAGAATATGCAACTCAACACTTATGAGCCCAACCTCATTTAATATAACCTGACACACATTAGTCGACAGGGAAGGTTAAATCAAAATGCTTTTTTTTTTTAATGCAATTTTATTTCTGTTTCTAACAAAGCGGTTTTGCAATTCTTATTCTGCAAACTGATATTTGACAACCCTGAATGCAGTTTGATTCATGCAAGAAAACCCCCCACAAAATGCATATCCTTCTATGCGGCATCTACTGTGGGCTGTTTGCAACATATTAGAGATTACACACTACAAACAGTGAGGGTGTCGGCTCTGCTTGGACATTTATTTAGCCTTCGTCCTAGTGCCTCGTTGCCTATGGCTGTCACCTGTTGTTCTATCTTTCTCTATGTCTCTATTTTTCTCTCCCTCTTCTGTCAACCTCCTTCTTTCTGTCACTACCGTCTCTCTTGGTCACACCACAGGAAACTGACATTTTTCTTGTCTAGCTTGAAGGAACAATTCAATCGGCTCATTTCGGTCTTCGCTTTTACTGCCACAGTAAGAATGTGACACTATTTACTTTTTTTATCACTTTAAAAATCTTTTTTTTTTTTTTTTACATTTTCTCCCACCCTTGTAGTTATCCCTCATGTCACCTCCACGTTACAGCCCCTGTACTGGATGTACTCAAAAATTATATTAATTAATTAATTAATATTTATTTATCCAGACCACAATGACCTCTCTTGTCTCCAGTCTCCATTTTCCCTTCTAGTGCTCTTCCTCCTCCTCCTCTTTCTCCCCCTTCTCCTCCTCCATACCAACATGTTGTGCATCATCCACTCCCTCCATCCCTCCTTCCTCTCTCCCTATCCTCTCCTAGGGTGTAATGGTGTGATGCCTCCCTCCAACGTCTCCCCCACCCCACCCCGCCCTGCCACCCTTCCACTCTCTCAGTAATCAGGGCCAGATGGAGGCAGAGATGGAGTGATGGAGGGAGGGAGGATTGGGTTTGGTCCTAGCAGTGTCTTAGAACGTGGGGAGCTGTCAGCCCTGCAGGGAGAGAGGAATTCTCCAGCAATAAAATAGGGATTTATCACCACTCTACCACAGAGAGAGAGAGGAGAAAGACGAAAGGGAGAGGGTGTGAGGCAGAGAAAGGGACGAAAAGATCAAGAAAGTCGGATAGAGAATGGTGACGTGGGAGAGAAAAGGATAGAGAGGAGCAGAAGGGGAAACCTGCATAGAGGGATACATAGAGAGGTGGAAAAAAAACAGATAGAAGACTCTTAATCATTGTAAAGCTTCACACAGATGAGAGAGGTTGAAGGAAGGAACAAGCAAGATGACAGACTGACTTTGCCACTGAAAAAGACCTGGAAGGAAGGACAAAGCCAAAAGACAAGAGGAGGACAGAAATTGAGAGAGACAGTTGTGTGATGACACCCGTGGCTCATCTGCTCAGTTCTAGCAGCCTGACAATTTCTCTCTTACCATCTGTAGCATCCAGAGACGAGCGAACGCATCTGTCCTGAAAGTAATGCCCAGTTGCGTTCAGGGGATGGGGTGTTAAGCAAAAAGACTCGACCTCCCTACTGGGCCAAATGAACCTGCTAAAATAACCGCTCTCCACAATCGGCTGTGTAATTGAAACCAGAATGTGCAGGATTTGATAAATTGCTTGACCCTGCAGGAATGTTAAGGTCGTAAATTTTTAGTGCGTTTTGGCCGTGCTGAGGTGTGCAGAGGTGTATGTTAAAAGCATGTCTGTTGGTGTGTATGTGTGTCTGAGATTCACAGAGAAAGGCTGTGTGTGTGTGTGTGTGTGTGTGTGTGTGTGTGTGTGTGTGTGTGTATTTTATTATTTCAAAACATAATGGTCTTTCAGAGTTGTGTCCAAGTGGCAAGACACAACCGTGCAGTGTATATGCACCTACACAGGCACGCACATGTAAACGCAAGCCTACATGCATGTGCACATCAACACATACACACTGCTACAAATTATACCGCACAGTCCCACTCAGTGACCAGATAGACTATAAATTGTACCTTTGCTCCACATCTTCAGTGGTTTACACCAAAGGAGTAAATGTGAAGATCTCCCGTAAGACAAAAGCAGAGCTGCGTAGTGAAGCTCTGGACAGGGAGTGCACACATACCCGACATTGTTCAAATATTCCAGCTCAGGTAAAAGATATATTCTGATAGGTGGTTTACTAACAGCTTCAAAGAGATGCTTAACCCTGCAGTGCGGAACTTTTACATATAAATGGACATCTATTACATTCAAGCCCTTGCCAAAACAAGTTCACACAATGCTGCCAGTTAAATCTCTCTGTATTTCACAGTATACTAAGTTTTTAAATCTGGTGTTGGTAGAGACATTCCCACACTGGCCCAGATGAATGCATACCAGAGACTTCTGCCAGCCGAGCGACTGACTTCCGGTTAGCCGTCTGCTAACTTGAATGGGGATAAAATAATTTAATTGTGCAGCTCTTCTAGACTTCCCAAATTTATTGGACCAAATGAATCAGCTGGGGCTGTTTGTGCTTCAGAGAGAAAGAGAGAGAGAGAGAGAGAGAGAGAGAAAGTAATCTGCTTCCATGTTGTTTAATCAACACTGAAGACGAACACAATGGTTAGATTAATCGTATCGCCCACTGAGCTCATCCATATCAAAACTGAGTTGCAATCAATAAAAAGTTTGATTGATGATCTCCTGCAATGTCAGGCTCAGCTGTGCTCCAGATTAGCTGACATCTGAATTGACTCAACAGAACTATTGAGACCGGATGATGGTCCTGGATCTTCTCGCAGTTTTACAACCTGGTCTTCAATGGTAAAGGGAAAGAGAAGGCTCTCTATCCCCCTTTCCAGACCTGAGAATAAACTCCCCCTGAGAAACAATTTCACTCCTCTGGCTGAGCTTACAGATAGCTCATTTCCTCCACTAGCAGCTAGTAGTGCTAGCGACTAAATCACATCAACAACAAGGAAACATCCTGTCTCCACTCCTTTGTCCAGTGGGACAGGCTCTCTACCTGACGCCCCGCATGAGACCAAGTGTCCCCAGGCAGATCACTCTGCCCCTAAGCCCAGAACAACACCTCAGTGGCACTCTCCTGCACCTTTTGGGCCATTCAGATGTTGATTCTTTTGCTTGCGCAAATTCATTATTTTCAATGGAGATGTGCAACAAGTGTGCTCAAAACTGAAAGTGACACTGTCACGCCGCACATTCATTGTAACATGTCTGTTTTTTCTCAACTTTTTCAAATGCATCAAGCGCGCCGCAAGTCATGTAACAAGAATTAATCAATTAACCCCACAGCACTTGCGTCACCCTTTCTGTCAAAGGATGTCACAACATCCGGTTGAAAGGTCAGCCAATACTGGTTGCCAATTGCCATTAAAAACCATAGAGAGGTAAAGATTGCTTAGTAATGGCAGGTGCGACAGTCGTGCAACCTACCAAGCACCTTGGAGAAAGTGGCATAGCTGGCGTTTGCCGCATATTTTTAGACACAACATCTGAACAGCCCCTTTGTCCTCTTTGCCTGGATCTGCCCTATTACCCTTTCCCGTAGGCGGTGAGGGGTCTGCTATTGCTGCAAATGCAGCGACAGTTGCTGTTAATCATCCTAGCAACCTCGCCATCTACAGTGGGGGATGTTTGAATGGTCAACCTGAGATCCTTGTGATCGGCGATTCTATCATCAGGTTTGTCAAACTCCTTGTGTCATTACCTACTGTTATCTGGATTTAAAGTATCTGATGTCATTTAACAGGTCCCTGCTATCCTTGATCTTTACCCCTCTGTCCACACTGTTATTGTGCACATTGGAGCTAATAATATAATGTCTTGACAATCAATCAAACTTCAGTCTGACTTTGAGTCTCTGACAAAAACAATAGAGAGCCTCGGGGAAAACTGTATTTTTCTCTGGCCCCATTCCAACCTTAAGATATGGTTCAGAACATTTCAGTCTCCTCAGTCTGCATTGCTGGTTATAGAACTTCTGTATTGCTACTACATAAGGATTCATAAGCAACTTTTATTTGTTCTGGCCCAGGGAGGACCAGTACAAAAAGAATGTTATTCATCCAAATGGACCAGTGTTAAAGCAACTGACTTCAAACTGTATTAATTTTATAACATCACTGGCCTGACAATTACCTACAAAAATAAATGCCTACAAGACCTATAAAAATAAACTCCATTCTGTCTAAGACTATAAAAGGCTTACAGTTGATTCATTTGAATATTAGAAGTCTACTACAGCATCAGAAACTTGATCACTTGAATATATTTGTCTCTCAAGCAGATCCAGGTTTTTTAGCTCTTTCAGAAACATGGCTTAAGAATAGCATTAGTGATTCTGAGGTGGCCTTAAATGATTATAATATTTTTAGAACTTACAGAATTGGAGGGGCAGTGGGGTGGCCATTTATGTCAAATCCTGTTTTTCTGTTTCTATTCTACATGCTGTTACTGTGCCCAAATGTTCTGAATTCATTGCCCGAAAGATTAATAGTGGGTCTAATAATTCCATTGTTGTAAATGGGATTTATAGACCTCCTTCAGCTGATGCTAGGTCTATTGATTATTTGGCAGAGTTACTCTCTCTGTATACTTACTCGGAAATTATAGTTTTGGGAGATTTTAACATTGATTGGTTGACTGTTGCTTCTTATTATTTAAAAGGAGTTTTTTCCTCTAGCCTCAATTTATCTCAATTGATCAATGAAGCCATCAGGCGTAATCGGAAGAACCCTTTAAGAACTATTGTAATTGATTTTGTTTTTTCTAACAAGAGTTACAAAATCATTGCAAGTGGTGTTTTTGATTTAGGGATTAGTGATCATTGTCCTGCTGCATATATTAGGAACAAACACTCAAAGAGAACTTCATCATGAATTATAGTTAAGAGAAATTTAAATGAATGAGCTTTTCTAAATGACCTCTATGATAGTGACATTCATCTTACATCTGGAACTCCTGATGTCGAATTAGCTTTGGATTCTTCTTACAAAAACATTCCTCTCTGTTGCAAATATGCATGCACCTTTTAAAGATTAGAGTGAAAAATGGATCTAGCCCACAGTTTTCCCCTATCAACCTATTCAACAAAGTTTGGTCTCTTGCTAGAGGCACTAAAGAGGCATCCCACTGGGTTTCATTTAGAAAGATTGGAAATAAAAGCACGTCACTCATGAGAAAGGCTAAATCTGATTTATTATTTGAACTTGGTCTCTAGCTTTTATTCAAATCCTACAAAATTTTGGAAGGTGGTAAAATCTAATAAAAGCAATTCTGCTGCCTCCCTACCTACTCATGTCAAGTTTGATGATTGCTTAGTATATGATCATTGTGAGATCTGTTCTGCCTTTAATAGACACTTTGCAGCAGCTTTTCATATTTTTGAGGATGAGGATAGGGGATCCCCTCTTACTAACACCAACCATCTTTTTGTTAATCATGATTATGCACTCACTCCAATCATGCCTCTCGGTTTATTCTACATCTTGTGTCTATCAGTGTAGTTATTGAGGCTCTTAATATAGACCAGTAGACCAATATCCAAATTGTCAACTTAACGAATTTCACACCACAAACTCTGTTCTGAGCCCACATCAGTCCGGGTTCAGGCCTTTCCACAGCACTGTTTCTGCTATCACTTTGGTTGTGAATGACATCGTCAGTGCCTTGGATGAGAAAAAAAACATTGTGCTGCCATCTTTGTGGACCTCTCCAAGGCAATTGACACTGTTGATCATTGCTTGCTTGCACATATTTTAAGTAATGTTGGTTTTAGTTCAAGTGCTTATGCATGGTTCCTGAATTACCTGTTTGATCAGCAGTAGTCAATGAACTAGGGAACTATTCATTCAGAGTTTTTATAATTTATATATATATATATTTATGTAACTAAGGGTGTTCCACAGGGTTCAATTCTGGGTCCAGTTCTTTTTACAATTTATATTAAGAACAGTTTTTCATCTTTAACTAACTGCCATGCACATTTATACGCAGATGACAAGATATTGTATTGCATTGTCGACTCTGCTCAGCTGTGAGGAACCTGCAACATTTCTTTGATGTTCTCCAAGCTGCACTTAATGATCTTAAACTTTTATTGAGTGCACATAAAACTAAGTTTATGTTATTTTCTAGAGCTAGAGGTAACCGTAGCAAAATCTTTCATATTTCCACTGTACAAGGATCCATTATTGAGAGAGTTACAAAATAGAAATACCTTGTTATTTGGATAGATGACAAATTCACATTCAAATTTCATGAAGACAATCTTGTCAACAAATTTTGGCAAATAATTGTCTTTTTGTATAGAAATAGAATAGAAGTTTTCTGTGCTCTGTAGGAAAAAGATTGTTAAAGCTGTTTTTTTCTCTGTTATGGATTATGGTGATGTGATTTATTGGCATGCCTCTGCTTCTATTCTTAAGCCCTTGGATGCTGTTTACCATTCTGCCCTCGGGTTTATTACTGGTGATGTTTATAGCACTCATCATTGCATCCTGTATCAAAAAGTTGGGTGGTCTTCTCTGTCTGTGATACGTGATAGGCATATGTATTTGTTTATCTACAAGGCTCTTATTGGGAAGCTGCCATATTATATCACATCTATGCTACATTGGTCCTCTGGACCACATCAAACATGGTCTAATGACTGGCTTTTGCTGCAAGTCCCTCAAGTTTGTACTGAGCTTGGAAGATCTGCTTTTGGTTTCTATGCTCCGACCACCTGGAACTCTTTACAAAGCACCCTAAAAATTAATACTTAAGTAACCCTCGGTCAGTTTAAATCTATGATCACAAACCATTCAGCTTCTCTTTGTACCTGATTTAATTGATTTGTTTTTTATATCTTTATAAATCTTTTTATATCTTTTTTATCTTTATTAGTCGACATCATTGTAAATGAGGGCCAGCCCTCAATGATTTTTCAAGATTAAGACATTTTTAAGTGTTTATTTATGTACAGTATTTGACTCCTATTATGACTTCTCCTATGAAGACATATTTTATATTACAACTGTGTTTTACTTTATTGTCCTCCTGGTCACAGGAGGAGTTGTAGACAAATATGTTAATAAACACTTATATCTGCTTACAACTACACTATAATGTGTTATAATCCATTTATTAACTGTTTATATGCTTCCTATAAATTCTAAATAGGGGGACATCAAGTAAAGTGTTACCAAACTCTGCTATTCTGATGATCATTTAAAAGATTTATATCCTTCTCTAGAATCCTCGACATGTTTAACAGGCTGAATGTTATTGTCCTTAAAATATTTTCTTAAAATAGCTGCTTTTTTCTATGGTTCAAATAATCTTCCTTATTTATTTCTTGAGTGAATGGTGATAATGAGTGTCTTTCATATGAATCGACTTTATGACTGCTTCTCACATGCGGCTCCAACTCTTCAAAATACTCCATAGCTGGCAAAGCATTTTATTTACTCAATAAGCTTGTGTTCATAAAGCTGTTTGGAATGATTCCTCAAAATTTGTATCGGGCTGTAACTATTCTACACTGAAAGTGATGACTTAGCTGTTAACAGCACCTTGTTGGCGCAAGTCTTGAACATCAGTAGTATTCAAAGTGTGAATGTCAAGTGAAATTCAAACTCAGCATCTTTAACTTGTATTCACTTGCAATTTTGTGCAATTTGTTTGTAAATGTTCAGCATCAGAGGCAGCTGTTAGCCCATCAGTACAGTAAGTAGCTTGTGAGCTAAGATGCTCACAGCAGACAAGCGTAGTTTGCACTTGTTTCCTTAAATATTAATGCAATGCAAGAAGGCAGGCCGGAAGTCTAAAACACATTTGCAGTGTAGTATGAGCATCAAAACTGCCAGTTCTACTATTTTACATGTAGCCCTACACACTAGCACATGCAGGGCTGGACTCCATGTGGTGCAATGTAGGCTTGTTCTTAGTACACAATGTCTAGCTATGACTAAAAATAAAAGTATTTGTACCTGTTCCAAAGGGCCACACTCAAAGGCGGGGCAGAGAGAGGGGAAGGACACGATAATCATTCATATGAGGTTAAAGGCACATACTTTCGGGGAGTCTCGCTTTTAATGCATTCATGGTGTTGCCCTCATTTGCTCATACAAAAAGTGATAGAAGTAAGAATGTGAAGACTGAAAAAAGGGAAGCTTGAAAGAAAAGTTCAACTACTGCATAATTTCTCACTTCAGCACGGCTGGCTAATCGCTGCATGGCGTGGGCGTGCTTGCAGAATTGTTAGTTTCGGAAAGTTACAAAAATTGTTGGACTCCCCCCCACATTTATATGTCAAAAAAGTATGAGGGAGTGTGTTTCGGAGACTTTGATGATCCAACAAGCCGTTTAGTTCAAGCACACTGATGCCAGAATTATACTTTCTCAGCTCTCTTACTGGTGCCACTCAAAAACCTGGGAACTGGGGGAAAGGCCAAGCTGGTCACCCATTGGTCAGACCACACCCCACCTATTCAAACTGCTGAGCTCCAGGTGGAGGACACCAAAGACAACGCAATGTGGTCCACAAGCCAAAGTCCGTCACACGTACAGATTCATCTTGCTACTTCTGATACAAGAAGCAACCTGCACCAACAAACATCAAAACAAGACTATGAGTAATGTTCTTAAATGGTGGAGAATGAGACGTGTTGAGTGCTGTGTGAGTCATCGTCACTGAAAAGATTTTAGATGAGGATTATGAAGAGCATGGCCTTTATATGGGAAACAAATATTGACTAATCGTGATTAGTTGAGTATAAAATTTCAGTGCACAGATGCACCACATTGGTTGACAGCGCTACAGCAAAGCCTGGGAGAAAACTTCATGTTAAAGGTATGACATGTCTTTACTTGATTACAAAAACATAAGTGAAGCGATAAAATAACATTTCCACATTGCAAAGACAATTAGACAACAAAACCTGAATGGAAACCTAAAATGGTGTAAAGTCAAACCAAATGGGGACATGACAAGAAGTTCTGGAAATTTGAAAAACTCATATATACAGTTTATGTATATATGAACCAGCCTCCATGTGTATGTATGTCAACAGTGCTGAGGGCATGGAGAGCCCAGCCAGGACTAGAGGGCATAGAGAGGTCAACACAATGTAAACAGAGACCGCCACACGATTTACGATGTTTGCTGGCTGCTAAGACGAGGGGTCTGCACATTCTCACAATCATAATTGCTTTTTGCAGCTTTTCAATCAACCCGACTTGGTGGACATTGTTTTTGTATTTTTTTCACCACTCATTTTCCCCCCTTGTCGTCAGGGAGGCTGCTCTGTGTGTCAGTAGCTACCCCTGCGTAGCTGTGATTCGAGTCTAAACGTAAGCAAAAGTCTAAAGCTCAAAGATTCTTTCTTGTTTTTCTCTTCTCTTTTTCGTAATTAGGAGCAGACGTTGGTTCTCTTTCTCTTGCTCTTTTGAAACCCCGACATTGGCCACTCTGGCCGACTGAAAGGGGGAAACCCAGTCACACATGTGGACATCTGGTTGGACACAGAGAGCATGCAGCTCCACAGTGTTTCACCCCCTTCCCTCGCCTGTTGACAGTCGTTACCTGTGCCTCGGCAGGCCCTCGCTGCCCCAAGATAAAACGACCTCTATCCAGAGCCAGACGCATAAATATTTCTCTTTCTATTTTCCAAAATAGCTTTTAATTTTACAAGTTTTATGGCCCTAATATTAAGTGCATATGTTTTACAAGACATCGTGTCCTCTGCCTCACCCCTCGGGTTCACTGTTGGAGTTTTTTTCTTCAGTCTTCCAAAGGAAGAAGGGAAGAAAAGTAAAAAGCATAAATAGGGGAAAAGGTGAGCCAGAGAAGGATTTCTCTGTATATCGTTCCAAGCATCCACATGTTCCACCTGAATCCTTTCAGGGTACAGATAACTACTAGCAATGCTACAAGTGTCTCTCACCTGTTAGCATTACAAATGTAGCAATTCTAATGACTTTACACCACACAGACAGCAAACAGCCAAGCAAATAAATAAAGGCAGACATGCTCATCACCACAACAAGGGGATGAAAATCTTACAAGGATGTTTACATTTATCCGCCATCAAAAAATGGCAATCAGCGTGCATGTCTAAACAGCAACAAACACAGCTAGTGCACGTGGGGAACTTGAATATCCCACATGTTGGTTGCTATTTTAACTTCTTAGAGTTTTCTTCGTAACTGTTTTCCATGTGCATCTGTGCTCTTAGCCTCCCCGTGACCTCTTTCTCTCTGTCCATCTTCTAAACATCACCAACATGTGTTTCGGTGACCAGTTACAGCATAAAATCCTACAACGAGTTGACTCATCTTTCATGCAACCGATTTTATAAAATTCATCAACATATGTGACCAAACGGCATGAACTCAGGCTCATTTAACTTGAAAAGAGCCATCTGAGAAAATAAGGGTAATAAGGGTATTTATTGTCCTCATATAATATACTTCAAAGCTCTGAGTACACATTGTTCTGCCAGTCAATGTTGTATTACAGATTTATTACTCTAAACACAGAATAATGTTGCCTAACAAATGGATAATATCCCAAAGATAACTGTCTTTCAAGTGAAGGAAAAGGTTTACCAAAGAAAAATGCTTCAACTGTGAGATTTAGTCAAGCATTCAGGCCTCAAATATAAAGAAAGCCCAAAGCAAGATTCAGTGTGTGACTGTGTTTTAATTTTGCTCATGTTTTATGACTCAGTGTTTCATTTACCCTATAATTCAGTGTATCTGGAACTGTTGTTGTTATTTACCTCTGGAAAGTAGAATCGCACACATTTTACGCATTTAGCATTTATTCAGACTGATTTTTAAAAGTAGAACAAAATATCACAAGTTTCAGTTAGTGCTGAAATAATATTCCTGTAAAAGAAGGTATATATAGAAACAATATGGCGATAATATTACAGCCAATGAAATAAGAGAACACTATAAATTGAGGGGATTTTCTCACTCTATACCTTGTTCATACTGTTTATCATTGCACTGACAGTAAACAGCACTGTCTACATGTGCCTCTCTGCAAGACATCCCAGTTCACAAGTGCAAAACAGACATCAGAACAGGCCCAGCATTGCCTCAGATGAAATACGCCACAATAAATCCCCCTGCGTATATCTCCAGCTTGTTTGCATCACGCTGTCCGCTGAGCTCAGATTTAGCTCCAGTGGTGACATGAGTTACGGCACACTGTCTGAAACCACCTTCTGAGGATTTATTACTGTGGCATACAACTCTGAATGGGGGGATATTTGGATGGGGAGGGAGAGAATGGAGGAGAAAAGGAGAAAAGCAGGAAAATTGATCCATTTTGCTTTGGGTTGAGACAGAAGCATTTGGATGAAGGACAGAGGCAGGATTGTGGCAAAGGAAAAAAGGAGAACAAATAGAGTCATGTTCCAAAATGAGATATTCACCATTTGATCAAGGTAACACGTACCACAAAAAGATTGATAGTTAAATGAAAACAAAGTAATGGTATTTTCTTAAAGGATAATAAATGTCTGTGATTGACAAAATGATAAAACTTTAATGGCATTGATTCTCTGTCTTTTAGATATATTGAATGATGAACTTTTAGGATTTTTGTCTGCAACAGATGTTTTAAAATGTGTTTGATAAATGGGAGATGTTTTGAAGGGAGCAATGGAAAAGTCATTGGTTTTGTTTTATAGCTTCCACTCTACAGATGGTGGAGACAGGGGATGATGAGAGAAAGAAGAATCAAGCAAAAAAAAAAAAAAAAAAAGTCCCTTCGTCCTTTATATTATTTGTCCCTTTTGCTACTTTCTACAACCAGCTGATAGAAAACAACAGTGATTCAGCCAAATGGTTCATGTGAGTTTCTACATCTGCTGTTCCAGCCGCCAGATGCTTGGTAGTTCTTTTCTGGGAAATATCTCTGACAAACAGGAAGTTAGGCATTTTAGTTTTTCTGCAACAACACATTATTTGGGATAAACAAAAGAAGGACTGTGTAGTTAGTTTGAGTGAGTTAGAAAGCAAAAAAAGCAAAGAGCATTTACCTGCTGAAACTGATGAACAGCTTTTTCCACAACAGGAAGCTTCTTTAAGATACTTTCTAGGAACTCAGGAACTTTTACTGTGTTTCAACAAGATCAACCAGATCAAAAGTTAGACTTAGTTTCTAGGCCCTGCTTCAGGAGTAGTTCTCTCCGATGGCCCAGATTTTGCAGTTGATGACCATTGATGGGTAAAATGCAGGCGTTGCAGCTGCTTAAAGTCCATGTAAAGCGATAATAAATATGTTCTGAGTTTGTCACACCACAGATGTTTAATTAACCACCCAGCCAAATTTGAATGATTAAAAAAAAAAAATCAGCAAGTATATAAAATTAGCGTAACATTACTCACTTCTCTGCTGAAAAGTGGCTCCATTGTGGCTGTCACCCTTGGAGCAACTGCCTCTCATGCCCTGCTTTTTGGTGAAGTGCTGCCCGGCAAATGCTCTCCTACTGGCTGGAGACTTCCCAGCCACACAGCCGGTCGGCGCTGAATCCAAAGCCGCTGCCGGCTCCACCTGTCAACGGACACTTCAGCTGGGTGTGAAATAACTCCTTGAGCGCTAACGTTGACTGAAAAATGGCCCCATTCACTAGTAACGGTGGATAATCCAAAGTGAATCCAAGTTGTCTCTGATGAAAGTTTGTAAAACTACCCAGTGTAAAAATAGTAACTATGACTACATACACTAGTGTTTATATAGTGGGGGAGGGGTCATGCTAGTAACCCCTCTATGTCATTGAGTCACCATTTCAGGCTCGCCCAAAAAATCCTGAACACAGAAACACTCTAACTCCATAATTCAATAATTCAGTACTATTCTCTTCACATGTTTTCAGCAATTATTTTCTAACATGTATAATGTGTTTAAAAAGAAATCTCTGAGTTTTTTTTTACATGGACTTTAAGCATCTGTTCACACAGTAAGCAACCCTAGCAAGCTTGGGAGGGGAATTTATTTTCATGTTTATTGAAAATAAACTTATGTAGTCTACTTCCCAACTACTGTAAAAAAAAAAAAAAAAAAAAAAAAAAGTTGGATAAGGAGAGTGATAAAGCGAATAAGAGAGCAAGCAGCAATCAAAAGAGTAGAGAACTTAAATTTATTTGCTAATTTTTTCAATGTCTGAAAAAGAGACCTTTAGCTCCTGATTTAATTTGTGGGTTCAGTTCTTGAGGCGCCTCGGTTCCTGGGACTGTTTGGTCAAAAACGGCCAAAGTGGTCATAGAATAACACAGTAATTTTCAAAGTTGCTTGCTATTGGTTTTCACAGCTTGTGTCCCTTTGCAATCCAGCGCTAACAGAACAAAATCCCTCGGATTTAACCTGGAAGAAATCCATTCTTCTATGTAAGATCAGGCTACCTCCTACACCACGGTTCTAGTGTCATTTATTTTGACATTTATCTGCAGGCTTTAACTGTAAAAAAAAAAAAAAAAAAAAAGATATGACCCAAGCAGCCAGATGTTTTCCTAAATTAGTTGGTAAGTGCCCTCTCATTATCTCAAGTGGTGAGAATCTGACAAAACAGCTGGAGGAAATGGTGAGATCTGATCTGGAACAAGGTTTGAGTGCAAAACTCTTTTTGTGTTTAAAGTAAGCACAAGCGCTCATATTTTGACATGCAGTTCACTCACAGCTTGAATTTGTTTTATTCTCAGTTCAACTGTTTTGTCATTAATGAACTTCCATACAGGGAGGAGTGCAAAACCCTCCATGAACTCTTATCACCATGGAACTCGCCAAAATACAAAGACAACAATCTCTTAGATTATCACAAGGCAGTTCACTAGGCTATTTAAAGGGAAACACAGTTTAATTTACAGTAACAAAGTGACAAAGACGTTTCCAGAATAGTGGGATGCTGACTCATGGAAAGCTGCCCATTATAACCACAGTCCTCTTCATACCACTCAGCAGCAATTTGGGGTGTTAAGCGCTTTGCTCAAGGACACTTTGACGGTAGTTCTGAAAGAGAGGAGAAAGTCCAGATGTCCAGACAGAGACCATTCAAAACAAAGACAAGGACATTTCGGCCAGGGAACAGAGAGAGGAGTGGCACCTCCCCTGCAGGAACAAACTGATGTCAATCTGTGCATCCAGGAGGATTAAGTGTATGTTTACTTTGCGTCCACATGTGGTTCTGAGGACAAAACGGTGTGAGTCCTCACAACTCACAAAGACACCTATGTTTAAGCTCGGACAGGGAGGAGACATCTAATCTTTTCACCTAATCTGCTGTGTAAATACACAAATGCATGCAGTGTTCGAAGACATTTAAATGAATAAAAGCCAGAGCTACTGTCCCCTAACTGCAGTTAAATACAATGTTAGAGTTTAATAATGACAAAAGTCATAAAAGGGAGAAATTTAGAAGCTTTGTAGAAATGATTTTACCTCCATGCTTGATAATAGAGCATTTGATGGTTATTTCATCCACCCTCTGCTGATCATAATATTTGATTTGCTGTTGAATTTCAGTACATTAACCACAACAGCCTTATCATTATGCAGAGAATATGACTTCTGCCCCCAATATACAGCACATTGTCTTATCAACCCATCCACAACTCACCTCCATGTACTAAAAGTTAAGTTTAAGGTTCTACCCCATTAGAGCTATTTTGACCAGAAGTCAATTGAGAGAAGCACTTTTTAATTTTTAAGAATTGTATCCTTTTTTTTAACAAGAAAGATTAAATAAAAGTATGACTTAATTAGAAGTGTACACTCCAGTATTTTAGTGCGGAGGCTTCAAGGGCTCCCCTTCAGTTGGTGCCTTTGGTTTCTCTCTGTTATGATGATTGAAAGTGCCTAGACTTTGGATGTGGACTCTGTAGCTATATATTTACATTATATTAGCACCAGGCACCTGTGCTATACATGTAGCATCTACCTATTAAGCACTCTTAACAAATTAGACTAAGCTAAGTGCTTTACTGACAAATTTACTCCAGGATTGATTTGACAGTACTTCATAAACGGTCTATATCTCCTTTACTTTGGCCTCTTTGTTTCTTATTTCCCACTAGATTGTCCCAACCCAAACACAACATCAAACCAGCTTTTCTGTTCAACATTTCGCCTCCAACTGACGCTTCATTTTTCTCCGATGCTCAACGGACCATAAACCCCCTCGTCTTGGACCGCACTCCTCCAGCCTGTGTGTTTTAGAGAGCCTCCTTGTCCATAATGCCATATAACATAAACACATTGCGTTTGATTGGTAGACATAAACATTGACTGTGGCTGGAGCACAGTTTAACGCAAGGCCACAACTTACAGCCGCTGTTAACAGGCTCGCTGCCATAACAGAGAGAAGCCAAGGTCGACCGCTGCCCCGCGTACTCAGGGTCACAGAGGAAGATGAGAGCGGAGAACAACACTGGAAAAAAAGGATTTGTAAAAAGTTGCACCTGCTTTTCCAAGATACTTATGTAGATAGATCATGGATGGAAGACAGGAAAGTTTAGACAGCTTTCAGGTAATGTGAGGATCAGGATATACTTGCTTTTTACCAGTGAAATGAGCAGCATTGTTCAGAGCATCATTTGTTCTAAAATTGTGGCAAGTTCAAGACAAGTAAGACACAGATCACAAATCACTCATTGTTTTTCCATAGAAAACAATGTGTGCTGGTGTTTTGTCATGTGTCATAATAGATCAAATGATCGATCGATTATCGAGAATAATGAAGATACTTTATACTTTGCTGGGCAGAAGAAAAAGCCGCAGAGGCTGTGCAAACTCTTTAGTCAACCTGCCTCAACCACTTAATTTCATCTTGTAGTTATAGTGTTATTTCTTAATGAATGCAAGATATGTGATGTAGCTATCATGCGAAAAAACTCAAACATGGAGTTGAGAGCAATGTCGCCACAATGCGAAGCTTCACAACATTTGCTACTTTCCTAACATGTTGACACACATCACAACACTGTTGATTTGCAGGCATATGTAGAAAAAACACCGGATGCTGGTGTTTTTTTTGACATGTCAACATTCGATCATGTCTCTGAATAATTTTGTATTTATGTGGTTGTCAGCAAATAATAGCAAATAATAATGTGTTGAGCTGTCTGTGTCTTGTAAATACAAATTAAGACACACAAGCTAATATGAAGCGAGCATTACTGGTGGTCGGCAATTGCATGTTAATACTGACGCTTCATTTTTTTTGTGAAATTAACCTGATACCTCAAGCCTCAAACCAAGGAATCAAGCCTAATGGTAAGACTGTGTACTGTGTGCTGAAGCATACCAGTCAGATAATTCAGCTTTACTTTTACCATTACTCTAACAGTGTGATGCCAATCTATGTACATACAAGGAATCCAAGGTTCCTGGTAGTTGTCTATATTTAGTCACCTGCACTGCCTCCGGATGATTTGCTAAGTCATCTGTAACACACCTACAAGATAATTATTGAACCATTACCTTCAAGTAAGAATAGTAACGTTTAGGAATTTAGCTCATACTTGATTAATCATCCAGTCATTGCAAGTGTGAAACCAGATGTTATGATCTGTCAGTATATATTTAGAATATACAACGTAGAGTGTAACATAATATGCCTTGTTTACAAAGTCTTGTGTTTTTCTTCGTTCTTTCAATTTTTACCCAGTGCAGGAACTGACTGTCGACCTGTCCACATGGAAATTTGTTTTGTGTTTGTTTAGCTGCAAAGGCTGAATGTTGTATTTTAATAAGAATT
Source organism: Thunnus maccoyii (assembly GCF_910596095.1). Classification (NCBI taxonomy): domain Eukaryota; kingdom Metazoa; phylum Chordata; class Actinopteri; order Scombriformes; family Scombridae; genus Thunnus; species Thunnus maccoyii. The sequence goes on along the minus strand of NC_056546.1, from coordinate 7,891,915 downwards.
CAGCAACAGAAAAACACAGAGTAAATGTACCATACTTTCATTTGTGCCAGTGTCTTTTGCTTTGATTTTCAGAAAAGGGAGACGTTTTATCCACGAAAAACATGGGAATTAAGCCTACATTGTTTATTTCTGCTTTTATTAGTATATTGTGCATAAATGCAGTGAAATGCATGAATGTATTTAGTTTAAACATTTCAGCATTTATATGCTCTATACTCTCACTAACATACACATACAATATATTACCTCCATCATTTTGCTTTGGTTTCATTAGTTATGACGTCCCAGTGCTCGTATTACCGTAGAAGACTCGTTTCAATACAAACCAATTTAAGTGACACATTAATCATTAATTTAATTGATATGCTATAAAAAAAGAATGATTGTAGCAACATTAAGTGAAAGGCTTCATTGAGAGTACTGCTGAATTTAGCAATATTATTTAAAAGTCATACATTATTATTTCCTCAAAAAATATTAACTACTTTGTAAGCAAATAAGACTGCTCACTCACTTCACTGTAAACCTTAATGTTCATGCCAGCAATCAATTTACGAGAGTGGGTGCCATTTTTTAAAGTAGTGGATATCATAGTTGGAAATATTTCAACCTCAGGTTACCTTCCCACACAAGTGCTTCTTATTTACCTCAAAATGGTATTTTGTTCCTGGGCATTCCTTCTGGAGGTGACGACCCAGCTTATCCCGAGTCTAATAAATTGCGCTCTGTTTTAGTCAGCTAACACTAACATACCTCCGCTTCATCCATCATGAAGCTTAACAATAGCCATGTCCTCCGCTGCTTCTACGCTGCTAAAAGCTTTTCATGTGGAACCCACAGACCTGCTGCGTGTGTGCGTGTGTTCATGCATGTGTGCTTGTGCATATAGTATATGTGTGTGGGTGTGTGTGTGTGTGTGTGTTTCCTGGGGCTTATAGCTTCCTCTGAAACCTCTTATCAGATGAATGTGTTTGATATCCCTGCTGTCAAGGATTTCTCACATATACATAAACAACCCCTGAACCACCGGCAGGTTGCACTGATGGAGGCACATCATTGAAACTCTTATATGTTTAGGAGTTATGTTTCAGTGCTCTTATGTCACCCACTTTCTAGTTCAGTCTTTCCCCTAAGCTACATTAAACAACATAAACCCAGCTGATGAAAAATGGCCTCATGTTCGATTTTTCTCTCTCACTGACAACAGCGCTGGTTTATTTAAAAGCCACATGACAGGTGAACGGAGGAGTGTGTGTGCGCAACGACGCACCGCCCAACCAGACGAGTGACATCTTCATTGATGTCAAGCTAGCTCACGGTTTGGTCTGTCGGTGTCTCATGGGGCTGCATCACCCATTTGCATAACAAGCCGTCCTCATGACGCTAACGCCTTGACAGATGTCAGGCTTATGAGGGAAGTTGGCCATGTCTTTCCATCATTTCTAAGCTTCTGTCACTTTTTGTTCTGCTCTTTCTCTGCTTTTGCAACACACATTGTTATTTCGGGGGTGAGTCACATCTCATCAAGGCCTTGCTGGAGTCGTCAGTGTTTGAGGAGTCACTTGACAGTCATAAACATCATGTGGTGACATAATAAAAGTGGATCATTTTTCAGGGGGAACATTTAAAGTTTCATGCTACATTTTATTGGAATGAAGGAACTTTTATTTTGGTTGCAGCTCACAAGTCAATGGGGGTATAATAAATTCTATATGACCTATTATAAACTGTAATAACTGTTTTCCTTTTACTGTCTAAATCTGAGAAGTTATGTCTAGGTGAAGCTTGTTCTTAGGCTATTATCAGTAGAACTACAAACCATCTACATCTTAGCAAGTAACTTCTGAGTAAAACCTGAGTAAATATTTTTTGCCGTACAAGTTTTCTAACCTGATCTTAAACATACTTCAAGAATTGAAGGTAAATCAGTGTCTTTATCTTGAATATAAGACAGATTGCTACACTTGAAAACAGAAGAATACAACTTTAAAAAAGTTGATTTGCATTAGAAGGAGATTATTTTTGCAGTGTTACAGTGGCAAATATAGTGATGCTATACTGTAGCAAATGTTACTGTTGTTATAATACCTAGTCCTCCAAATATGTTGTTGGTTCATGCACTCCGGGGCAGCACACGTAAGCGTTTCCTGATCTGACGCTCCTATTTATTGTAAATAAATTGCAGTACGGTAATACCTTCTGCTGTTTTTTAACTATAGAGTGCTGCCTTTTCCCAGACTTTATTCTGGAGTATTCCTGACGCCCCTATTGGCAGCGATTGGCAAGATGACATCATTACATTTTGTGATTTATGATGTGACAACACTATGGTTAAGATTTGTTTGAGTTAAGGCACAAAAACTACTTGGTTAGGTTTCGGGAAAGATCATGGTTTGGGTTATAATAAGTACTTTGTTGTCATGGCTATAATAACCGCGTGGTTAAGGTTAGGGGACGATTGTGGTCATGGTTTAAGAAAACATTGTTGACTTGTGGTTAGAAACAGGAAACAAACAGTGCTTTCCCATTAAAGTCAGATGTTTTCTTGACCCATCCATCCAACCCAACTCCCTATGCACACTTTGTTGCTTTGTAATAATGTCACCTGACTTTGTCTTTTGCTCCCATAATAGTTACTACGGCTGCTAGATGGCTTTATGATTTGAATGTAATTATATGTCGTTTTGGGGCTGAAGTGACTGATTCTGTCATTGTTCCTGGGAGAACAGTCTCTACAGCACAAGTAGAAGACATGTAGCAGATCTGGTAGCAGTTGTATTGAATAGCAGCACTATTGGTTTTTGTTTAGTTTTTTGTGGCTAAATTGGCATTAGACAAACGTCCTCACTCGACTACTGCATGATAAATATACTTGATGTCATGCTTTTTTAATAATTATCCTTTACATCCAGGCTCAAATGCAACCAAAAATTACTTTTGGAAACTAAACTGAGGGATAAAGCAGCCAAAAGAACCACAGTCTCCACATCTCAACATTTCACACAAGACTCATAAGAGGAAAAAAACAGTATGGCAGCTCAAAGACTCTCCTTCATATTTGGTTGGAATAGTAAGTGGCCGTTGGTGCTCCCTGCTGTTTTACGTCACAGGGGAAACATCTTTATCACAGCGTATATTATTCCAAAACACAGCTTCCTGCATGGAAACGATCCCTCCTGTCCTCAATTCGTCTGCCTCTCTGATAGACTACATTGCTTCTTATAAACTGTCCATGGTCCATAAATTGTGCAGCGCCGAGCATAACACTGCACAGTGTCGGCCTGCAGGGACACGCACATTCAGGGCCCCCGCCTCTTCCCTCTCCCCTGTCTGAGATTTGCTTAGTAAATTGTGCGATGAGATCCCCGGGTTTAGAGAAAAGACAGAGAAAAATTGGTGTGGAGAAAAGTTTTAAACATGCCATCTCTCTGTGAGTGAGTGTGCTTATCTTACAGCTCTGCAGATGTGACATTTATTCACTTTTTATATTAAAAACATGTCTATAATGTTGGTGACGACGGGAAAAGATATGACAGTCCAGACCATGTGGACAGTCTCAGGGTACACCTTACCTCTAGTGACAGTACTTTTTGTGCTCTATGTACTTTATTATCAACTAACATATTAGCAAGTCAAAAACCTTGAATAAACTACACTCAACACCATTCAAAGGAAGTCGAACAAAATAATTTGAAAGATGCTATAAATACACAAATATTCTACATAGCAGCTTAAAGAAACATGGCATGTTTAATGTAAGGTACATAGTAGAAATCAATATCTATCAGTAAAGTAAAAACTGTGTTCTGATTATTTTTGGGAAGCATAACTTTGGGCACAGTGAAGTTAAAGGTGTCCTGTGGAGTTTTTAACCACTAGTAGCACTATGGAGTAATGTTTTGTTTGTATTGTGCACAAACACGAGCACTACACATTCCTGCAGCTTCACAATTTAATGTTTCATCAGGAAGGAAATTCATTCAATGCATTTATTAGACCACAAGAATACACACAATGTATGTTTTTAGTATCACCTTTAAATTGCAGGGTACCTTTAAATAAATAAGGAAGTGGAATGATTAGAGCTCTTAAATACTGCAGTACCACTAATAGAATAATAAGAAATAATTATAACCAAAAGCACCTTTAAGGATTAGAACAAAATGCGTACACAGCAGTGAACCCCAAATCTGACACCAAGAATAACTTCTGTGTTACACTGAACATGATTATTCCTTTGATCCACAAAGATCAACATGCAGCCAGAACTGGCAAGACTAGGTTTGAATGATTGAGTACACAGGGATTAGTACAACTAAATCACTAATAAAACTATACAGAAGAAGATAGTTTATCTTTAAGAGACGATAACTGGATAAAAAAAGAACTGTGAGAAACTGTAATAAAGAAGAAACTGTACATAGAGTGAAACTTATGTCTGTAAACTTGAGCACAAGAGTCTGAACATGCCACTGAAACTCTCACAGTAATCAAACTGTTACTTAATTAGAGAAAAGTGTAAGGAAAGTTGAATCACAGGGGAAGAATAGAAAATACCCTCCAGGAGAATATTGCATATTTTTGCTGAAGATACTGATAGACTAAGTCCTATTACTCTCACCACCTCCACAAATTAAACTTAACTAAGGTGATGCTTAAATGACAAGGTCAAATCTGCTTTCATTGTTACAGTCACCCCTGCTCTCTCTCTCTCTCTCCCTCACACACAAACACACACGCACACACACACACGCACACACATTTGAGGCTACATTTCTAGCAGGCCTAGAGAAGCAGAGACAAAGCAACAGCAGAGATGCGTGATGAAGACGCACATTGTCATGGTTGGAGGGTGGAAACCGGCTGACAGGGTGACAGCGCGCGTGGAGCTGACATTTTTCTTTACCCATCACTGTTGTGAGCTGATGAATATGCGAGATGGGTAGCACATCCACACACAGCAGCCTCCCTTCCATCAGTTACTACAGTGAGAGTGTGGAGGAGAGATTTTTGCACAAATGATGTTGCTCTCCGGCTTTGTTTCGACTAAAATGTTGTTCTCTCTACAACAATATGACTCCAGTATAAAGATAAGAGAAGACATGGGGGTTTTTTTGTTTGTTTTTAATGAAAAACACCTCTTGTGCCTCCTTTGGAATTGTGACAAATATGCATTTGGAGAGAGGTCTTTGCCAGCTCTGACTGAGGTAGAAACATTTCAGAAATGTCAAATATTTCTGTGCAATAATCTCCTATGACAGCTTCACATGCACTTGTTTATAATAAATGTTGCATTTAGGGTCCACTTTACGAACAATTATCACCATCTACAATGACATGATAATCCCTTTTAGTGAATAATAAAGATTCTTTTTATTACAGCCCTACAAGTTTCTAAAAAAAAACAAAAAAAAACGCTCCCCATCACCAGCACCACCACCCAAAACACATTTTGAGATTAGAGCAGTAGATTGGATTGTATGATGAATGGTGAAGTAGCCTCAACATATAAATAAACTAATGAAAGACGTGGCTCGGGGCCAGTACTTTATCAGTATTGTGCTGTGGCTGGAATTCAGCCCCTCTGTCCCGTCTCAACTTGCTTCCTCGCTGTTTACTTTTGGAGGCCAAGCAGTCAGTCCCTGCAGCCGCTCAATGGCGCGACTGTGCTGAAAGTGAAGGCGGCACTTTGAGTGAAGCCGGGAGACAGCAGAATTAAAACTCATCCATGCAGTTATAATACTACTACTAATAATAATAAAAATAATAATAATAATAAATCCCAAATTGGGAATCGACTCTTAATCGACTGAATAATTTCTTAAACTTCCTGAAAATATTAGGGAAAATAAAGATATCTCCAATAGTCCAATAGATTTTCTTTTTACACATAACCACAAACAATGGCGCCATTCTACTGTCACCCCAGTCTCATATCTAATGGCTGGAGGTTTTACTGCGTCCATAGCTCTTCTTCTGGGACCTTTAACAGCTGTGCTGAGTCACTGTTCAAGCTCGAGTGGATCAAAGCTCCGGGAGAAACTGTGAATTGAGTAATTTAATTCTTTAAAGAGGAAAACGGGGAGGGTGGTTGTAAATAAGTGTTTAAGGTATACGTATCACTTCATAAGCAAATAGAAGAGGAGTTGCAACGCTGTTCTACTCCGTGCCAAAGCTGTCGTTATTATTATATCCACTAGCAGGTGGGAGGCAAGTGGGGAAGGGGGATACAGGCTGTGGTGAGTGTGTGTTTGGAAGGAGGGGGAGGTCGCTATTATTGGATTCGGCCTCACCAGGTGAGCTGAGGAGCCGACCCCCCCGATCCTCTTGCTCTCCCTGCCCTGCCTATACCGGTGCCAAGGTGACCTTCCAAGAAGAGAGAGAGAAAGAGAGAGGGAGAGAGAAAGAGAGAGAGAGGGAGAGAGGTGATATTCAGGAAGGTGCTGACAGAAACATCTCTGGTTATGAACCAGCCGCGGTTTGCTTCTCTGCCTTGGAAAGGTGCGCTGCCAGCGGCGTCTCCCTCTCTGCAACAGGAGCAGCTAGCAGGGACACACCGAGGCCAAAAACATGTTATCCCAAGCACCGGATGTCTCTGGTCATAAGCTGGAAAGTGGAGAAACACACCACGCGCCCACAAAACATCCCGAGCTGAAGATTCCTGCTCTGAACGAGCTGTGCGTAATTCTCCACAAACCAGTCACGGGGGTGTTTACCTGTAGGATCTGTCTGAGCCGGGCTCTCTGTCACTGCCTGTGTCTGGCACACACTAGTACGCATGTCTCCGGTCCTTGGCCCACATATCCACACTCATACCTGCTGACAGGCCCCCCTTGTGCGCCATGACGCGTAGCGCATTTGCTGTAATATTGCAGAACGTCACCCAGCAGCCGCAGCCGTCGCCTCTCCCACAGAAACTAAATAAGAAAGTTTACACAGCGTCAGAAAATGCTTTTTTTGTATCACAGAACAGCTTTAGTGCTGTAAAGAAGCTTTTGAAATATTCCAAAGTAGCAAAGGACCCTTTAAATTCATATTGAATCTTTTGATGTCATCCAGATTAGTTTTTATTTTTGCAAAAGCAGCGTTTACTTTAACGGTTTGTTTGAGTGGTTGTACGCTTTTTTTTGCATATTATGTACGATTTATTTCTGAGCACATCTGTCAGCTCAAATAATAAAAGTTTATTTAAAAGATGAAAATGAGTTTTCGATATTTATATTGAGTCTATCCGTTCAAAACGTCGCCACCGTGGCCTTTACCTATATTAAATGTGACAGAGAAATGTTTGTGATAAGAGTTTTGCTACGTGTGTGTGCGTGAAGTTGGGGGTCGCTTGGAGTTACTCATGTCAGAGTAATTACGTCGGTGTTCCTTATGGTCTTTTTGAGAGGGAGAGTATCGCATTTTGTTTGGCGCGGGGGCCTCAGTCGGCCTCTGAAACTGGATCTCATGACTTCATCTCCCCAACACGAACTTCTGCAAACAGCATCGTCTGACCCCGCAGCTCCTGATCGCTGAGTTTGAAACTTTACAATCTAAATTCTCAATATCTCTCTATTTCTATCCACGGAGCGAGCAAAAAAACTACCTGAATCCTAGTCTAAAATAATTTCTCCCCATATTCGCTTGGTGTTTCTTTCTCTTTATATGCATAAGGTCAATTTGACCGCTTAAACCGCTAAGGCACGTTGTTATAGATATGTTTAATCATCGCAAGTTCTATGACCACTACAAGACTGATGCCCAAGAGCCTAAAGCTGTGCGCTTTAATTCAGAATCTCGTTTTTCAGACTTAATGGAACTAATAACACAACACTTAATCACGTTACTTTCACTCTCCCCTTTGCATTTCTATTTTTTTTTTTATCTGCAGTGGCTTGGGGTTAAACAAATGAAACGAGCTTTTCCCCTCCTCCTCCTCCTTTTCTTCCTCTCCTCTCTGTGAAACCTCAGAGGAGAGCAGACCAAACGTTACTTAGCCTGAACGCAGAGAGGCTGCAGATAATGAGAGCCTGGTTGCATTAAATGGACAAACAGCAATCCGGCATCTCCTGACCCCTCGATGCTCCTCTCGGCTCCATTGATCATCCCCCCTTATGAGATAATGCAATTACAAACATCAATAAGGAGCTGCGAGGGGAATCATTATGTGGTGACAGTGATAAATGATGCTGCAGAAAATAGCGGGCTCCTCTCAAACAATCCGTGCGCCCAAGGGGCTTTTGAGGGCCGGGGCCCCGTCGCCAAGGAGACAGATGACATCCAAAATGGCCCCCGCTCAACAGTCCTCCTCTCTTCTCTTTCTCTCTCTCTCTCTCTCTCTCTCCCCACCAACAGATTTTTGTTTTTCTCTCCCTCCCTTTTTTTTTTCCTCCTTTTGTTTCAAAACCAGCTGCCGCGCGACCTTTGAAGATGGAGGTTTTTTTTTTGAGGGGGGGAGAGAGAGTTGGAAAGTTTGTCCTGCGAGGCGTTTGTAGGCTACAGTTTAATTTGTGTTTGTATGTGTATTGATTTCATAAAGTAGCTCAGATATTAACATGTCATCTCGGCCACATGTGCATTTCCTGTCTAATGATTTTCGCTTTGGAAAATATGGGGCATTGATTGGTTTTGGCATTGATTGGTCGAGTATTGTCTTATCGCGCGCTCATGTCAAATCTTTAATATTATTTTTGCATCTATTTTTCCCTCGAGTTGGACCTTGTAGTTATGAAGGCTGAAAGCAGTAGGAGCTGGTTTAGTTAATCTACATAATCTGCAAATTTTATGGCCAACATTTAACTCCTGGCTCTCTGGAGGAGAATAAGATAATTTATAGTGCTTCGATTTGTGGCCACTCAGGTTTAGTCATATGAAATTTAAGGCCTAACCTGTGATTTTTATTTGATTCAAATTTTTAAAAGCTAATAAAAAATCTCTCAAACATTATTTTTTATACTAAAATATAACCAAGATCAACTGCCTTAAAAACGGGAGGGGAAGACACAAAATGCTGTGCGTGCGCGCTTCAACTGCCAAAAACTGCGCATTAAATATAATTTTAAGCTCCAAATTCAGCTCAGTCAAATTGTTGCTTTCAGTGTGTATTAACAGGCCCCGGCGTTCAGCAACCAGTAACAACCCGGTGATTTGAATTAATAAGCCTACGCAAATTATTGCCGTTGAGATTTGTCGTGGCTTGTAGGGTAGCAGAGAACATGAGGCGCACGGTTACATGTCCAAGTTCCCTGTTTCAACCATAAAGGCGCATAAATATCTGCGTTGTTGTGGGAGGAAGACAGGCCTGTCCGGGCACCTCCACTGCTCTGGAACACATTTCTGCTTCATTCATTACTTTGACAGTTCACTCTGCGGTCAGTGTGTGTTTGTGCGTGTGTGTGTGTGTGTGGAGGAGAGAGACAGAGAGAGAGAGAGAGAGACAGTGAGAGTGTAGTCCTAACCGTCATCATTAACTTCAAATTACGTTTTGACTTTCAGCTTTTGAAATTAGCACGAGTCAAACTTAAGCGTGGTGCATCAGAGCTTAAACTGAGAGGAAAAAGTCAAAAGACATTCACATCTCGCCAGTTTGAAATGTAGGTCAGCTGTGACAGAAATGTCTGTAAATATGAAAAATAACAGTCATGCAAAAGTTTGTACATCTGATAAAATACAATAGAAGTTTCACTTATAATAAAAAAAACCCTTCAAATCAATTATTATTATTATTTAATCAAGTATCGAGTCTTACAAATATATATTAAAAAAGAAAATGTCACTGAAATGAAACAAATCAAATCAAGTTATTTCAATAGCCTAATTTAATTTAATGAAACAAATGGGACAAATTCCTGTGATGAAAGTGCAGTAAAAACAACAATTATTTCACTCCAATGGCATATTTTGTTTAATAATTATACAAAGAAAAATCTGTTTTTATATTAAATATAAGGTCATATAAAGGAATATACATGAGATGTAAAGACAAGATTTTATTTTGCATTAATATTTGCAGTGCGCTTATTTATTGCAGCCACACACTGGTTGTGTTTCGTCTTAGATTTTTCACTTTTATCAAACTTCCAAACGCATTTTTTTTGCGGTTTACGTCCGTGCGTAAAAGGATAGTTGGTGCCGTGCGCCATCTCCAAACGTCCCTGCCCCGGACAGTTTCCAGGCCTCCCTAAAGAGGGCAGTCAAGCATGGGCTTTCTCCTCTGTCTCCACAGCTCCCAGCGGCCACAGGCTCAGGAATTCACATTTCACAGCCTCGGATTTTCCAGCCATGGTGGAGAGGCGAAGCAATTAAAACGTCGCCTGGGTTTTTTAAGAGCGCGTATTTTTCCTTATTCTTTAGTGTAAATAGCATTCACTTCGGCAAAGGCAGTAAAAACACAATAGTTGCGCGGAGGAGAGATAGAGAGGGAGTAGGGGGGAGAGTATTGATTTATACGCGCATATTGTTATGGATAAAACAGTCTCTCTCTTGTTCGCTTGTTTGAAAAAACAAGACGCTGACTTTGGGATTCAGGGGCTGCGCTCCGAAATGTATCAATTAGACAAGACTCGCTGGGCTCTTCTCCGCAGTCGGCTCAGTCTCTGCCTCCTGAAGTGAAGTGTATCCCGGAGACAACATCGGCTGCAGAGTGCTGAGCTTCAAGCGGAGCCCTTTGACTGCGGGCAACAAGGCGTGAGGGAGAACTAATCTTCCCATTTACATGTTTGTAGCAATTTTACCTAAATGAATTTTAATGCTAAATGAAGGATAATTCGCTTTCTTGCCGAACCCCTCTTTCCTCGCCTCTCCTCTCCATGTGTGAGAAAATTACAGCATAACGCATGCATTAGCTGCACATTATCCACAGCAGTGGGAGGAAGGTTGACTTAAGTGCATGTTCCTTTAAAGTATAAATGGACCTCTGCTTTCTTCAATGGGCATTTGTTGACATGTAAACACGTCTGTGCCTGATTTATCTTTAGAACATCACATGTGGGGTTATTTGGTTTTTGTTAAAAATGTAATAATAATGTCTCTGTTTCATATCTGCATATAGGAAGATAATGTGAGACTGTTGTGAGTTCTGTTATTTGAACAAAAAGTATTTATTTACAACACAGATGTACATATATACCCTTCAAAAGCATAAGAAACATGACTTGTCTTCAAAGGAATCTTAAAGATGTGCGTAATACATGTTTGAAGCAATGGATAATGGATGCATTGATAACCCACACAAGCACATATGCACACACACACACACACACACTCACAAGTTCCCCCTCACATGCATACTGCATCACACACACACACACACACACACACACACTCAAACACACACATGTACAGAGTGACTTTTACATTCTCTCCTGTCTGTTGATCAGCATTACATCATCTGGTTAAATCAAAATGAATGGACTGTGGTATAAATGGTGTTTTCCCATAACCTCTGCCTCTCCGTTATCAGGCCGCATCAAACACTGAGGGGAAGACAATCCATTGGCCATGCGAGTGCTCAGCCTTGTGACATAAAACATATCAATAGGACACTGAAAGAGACTTTCAGCAGTCCTCAGCCATAGACACACACGGAGGAAAAAAACAGGAAGCATGTTTGCGGGGCAGACACTTGTAGTTTCCCATCCGATGTGTTTTTTTTTAGATTGTTTGTGAGCATTTACTGAAACCCCACATCATGTTTGTTAGCCTGTCGTGATTTTATCCATGTTTTCCATTGTGTGTTTGCCTTCATGTGAACAGAGTATAAAATGGATAAAATGAAAAACTGAACAATGGCGATAGGATTAAAAAACCTTGTATATCCAAAATGTTAGCTTCTCAAAAACTGTTTAGCTTGTCATGTGTTTGGAGTTAATCCAATGAGTTATAAGAGTTTCATGACTCTAAAAGGTCAGATCATTTTCTATACCAATAAAAACTTTCTACCAGTAGAGGAACATATAATCAACTGATATGAAATCATTTAAAAAAAAAAAAAAAAAAAAGCACCAAAATTGGAGTTACAAGGTTTAGACACAGCAACAGTAATACAAGTTAGCTGCACCCTGCATGTGCGTGGATGTAGGCTGTGTGTATGTAAAAAAAAAAACAGGACATCTGAATCACCATCACACTCTCTCTCTTACCATCCAAATAAAGGCTTGCGAGAAATGACAGACTGATCGAATTGTCCGTTTATTCACTTTTTTTTTCTTTTAAAAATGCATCGTGATTCAATGGGAGGGAGGGGGGGGGGCAGGAGGTCAAATTTTATGGAGAGACGGCACACACATAGTGTGGAAAGAAACCAGAAAAAAAGAGAAAAAAGTTCACATCCTTTTTTTAAAAAATCTATTAGAAACAACATAATATGCAGAACAATACAATAGCATTTACAATACTTAAATTCCCAGTTCTTGTGAGAGTCCAGCGTAGTTTTACAACAGTATACAGTATATTTTCTTTCTCCACTCGTTTCCCAAACTAGGGTTTGATATAGTTATACTTTTAATTTCTTTTCTCTTGCTTTCCCGCCTTCCATGTTTCAATCCACTATATTTTTTATAGGGCACCTCTTTTGTTTTGTTAGTGTCCTGTCAGATACAGACATTGGCTTCTCCTTGGTCCAATTCCATCGTCCCAAAGAGTGGAGTGCTCTTCACAGGAAGTCTCTTTTGTTTGCCAAAGAGTCTAGAATATATCACCAGGTGCCGCATTCGCCAAAGGTACAGGCAAAGGACCCAGTGTGTCTCTCGCATGTCATTAATGCTCGCAATCGCAATCAGTATTAATGGAGGAATCCATGTGAACCTGGTGGGCAGCGGCGAGGGGACGAAGTCAGGTGCCCACCAGAGAAGAAGCAGGGGTCTGTCAGGACAGGGGGTCATCTGGGTTGAGTGAGGTTTGATCTTCTGTGCTTCACCGTCGCTGGATACATAGACGAGGATTATCAGCCGTTTAAAATGTTGTTGGGTCTTTGATGTGGACAGAGAGGTTGTTGTTATTGTCGTCAGGAAGTCAGGGAATCCTGTTCCCGTGATCCGTAGGCCTCTGTGTGACAGGTGATCCCCTGGTATGCCCTGCAGTTCTGAGGAAAGAGGAAGAAAATGGTTAATCAGTTATCAATTTTGCGCAGGCAAATGAAAGACTTTGAACTCTACTATAAATATGCTCATCAGAGACGTGATTCATTTTAGTGTTTCTAGTGTATTTCACTAGAAAACCTTTAATTTTGGGATTGTCAAGATTTTAACTTCAGTCCAGGAATCACACTATTAGTTGAACCCCATTCAAAGTCACATGATCAGTGCTGATGTTGTGGAGATAACAAGGCTTCACCCGGCAGCAGTAATATATAAACTTGGTCAACACATGACGTTGAACGCACTAAAATCTCCACTGAATGTGCAAACATAGTTAAGCTCCCAGCAAGTTGGCATATCGTCTCCACCACTGGGACAGAGAGCATTTAACAGCAAAATTAAACCGCTGAATGAGTTAGATGTCATTAATCATTCATTAAATAGGACAATAGATCACACTAGACTTCTGAACACAGACTCTCGTGTTACATTTTCAGGCTGATAACACATAAACATGCTGATAAGACTCCGGAGGAGAGAGATTGTACAGGATGTGGCAACTACTGCAAACCCAACATTGCGCTAATCTGGGTCAGAATACAGACCCAAGCCTGCCCTTCACTAAGACTGTGCGGATGTATGAAAGAGAGCGGGTTTAGTGAGTTAATCCTACACCCTCAGTAATGCTACTTTAACAGTAGGAGAGGACTTAGAGACCAAACACACATGATCGACTTTAAGTGATACCAAGGTCCAGTACTTAACATTTCCTGGATAATCTGTTTAACTGGACTACAAGGAAACTCAAAATTAGCCTTTGATCTATCATTTGATTGTTCACAGTCAGACTATAAAAAGCAGACTGCTTGAGGAAAACTATTTCAGGTTAGTATTAATGTGACATATGATTCAATCCTGTTTAAAGGTAATACAGATGAAAAAGGCTTGAAACACAGAATTTAACAGTTATATATTACAACTACCTTATTTCAGATAACAACCAAAACCCCTTAAACTGATGAAACCTGCTGCATGCCATCAAGCCTCCCCATACAATGAAATATGAGGTAAAGAAATCCATCTTCTTCCACCCTCTTCTCTCCCTACACTCCTCTCTTTAAAGCTAACAATAGCCGCCATCCATCTATGCAGGTTGGAAAGTCACCGCTGAGGAGCCACAGCCATTGTTGTCGAAACCAAAGAGAAGAGGTGAAGCTCACAGCCGCCCGTCACCTGAGAGTGCCCGGGGCACGTCCACGTGTTCGCCACACACACACACAAGAGGGCCACTACGGACAACACAAAGGCAGGCAGGGAAAAGGACAACAAGGTGCAGCAGGAGGAGGACAATAGAGGAGTGTACACGAGGGCCGTCAATTTGTTATCCCCCTCATCCATCAGTTTTCACCTGGGCTGCTGAGGAGAATAGGTGCAACTCGTGTAAGAGAGGGGGTGAGCTATTGTGAGAGCGGTGCTAGCTGCAATTAGCGTCTTAATGGCATCAAACTTTGACCTAATGGCATCAAACTTGTGACCTTTCTGTTGTGGGATGTAATCTGTGGCCTCACAACAAGCCGAGGCATTAGTGATGCTAGCTTAAATAAAGTACAGAGCATGTTTGTGCTTAAAGTAATCATCCATTTAATTTCCATCCAATTAAATTTCTGTTTTTCAAGTTTCTAAAAACTTTGATGTCTGTCTGTAGTGAAGCATTAGCATGTGCAGTGGCAGCCACTGTAGCTGAACAGACATGAAACAAAACTTCAAAACTACAAAAGAAAAAAAAAAATCAAGAATCTGTTAGATTGCTACTTTAAGTTGTTTCTGGTTCTTGCATATGTATCCCTGGTTAACAAGAGCGTCCTGACGACAAGAATAAATCCATGTCAAGGTTCTAATAAACGCTATGCATGCTTGAAAGAGCACACATTGCTAATAAGGTTTTTCACTTAATAAGCCAATCAATACATTGAGCTGTAGGCCTCCTTTCTTAGACTCCAAGGGGGATTCCAGAGGGGCCAAATCAACAGGGACACACATTCACATGGACAATACGAGGGGGCACAAAATCCCCATCGGGACCTGTTTTTTCCAGTGTTCGTTAATAGTAAAAGTTCATCCACCAGAAAGAGAAGTTGAGGGTGGGGGGTGACAGTGGGAGGGTGTGTGGTAGTAGTGAGGGGTAAGGGGGAGGGAGGGAGGGGGGGGTATCTTGACCCCTCAGCAGAAGGTTAACAAATTTGTGCTTAATGATTGGAGCAATGAATCCTGGGACAAAGGGTCTCCAGCCGAGCCTGGCAGCAAAGGGGTTACAGGCAGCGTTCACTCAAGCGTTCTGCCCGACATTTTGGGAAGAGCTCTGAGTAGGGAGGGCCAGAAAAAATTCCATACGCTCTGCGCCATAATTAATTCTTCCACCCTGTGATAACTATTGTCCTGAAACTGAAAATTACAGTTTTCAGGGGCCACCCCTGGCTAATTTCGTGGAAAAGGGAAAGCAGGGGAGAGGAAGAAGGGAAAGGGGGTAAGGGTCATACGAGAGTCATTCTCGTCGCTATCAAAGGCTCTGCTCACTTCTGCTTCACTTGCTGGGCTTCATCTCTGCTGACAGGTGTATTGTTTCGCAAGGGGATATAAGCTCTGTAATCATCATTGGGTGGAAAGCATAACGCTCTTCACTAAGCAGGACTAATTGGCTTTAGTTTTAACTAATGTTGCAGTGTGACTGCTAGGCACACCTTCTGTATCAAGGCTCAGCACTCCCCAGCACAATAACCGCTCAATTTAGCCCCGCGGTAACAAAACCTCAACTCTGCTAATGAAAATTGCTTATAAAATATAATGAACCTGTGCTCTCTTAATCAAATAAGATAACCGTTTCCCCCTCCTTCCCATAATAACCTATTAATTTAATTGGTCATGAAAGAATATAACACATCACTTACATTTAATTGACCTAGAAAGGAAAGTAGAAATATTTGACGGAGACAAGCTAGCAACAGCTAACTGATGAAGCTGTAAAGAAACGACTAGTAGTGAGGAGAAGGAGTAGACATATTTCTGTCACTATCTCTCTCCCAGCTTCCATCCTCATCGCTCCCTCCTCCTCCTTCCTTCCTTCGGTCTTTCCCTCCTTCTACACCTCCCTCTTGTCGTTTACTCTACTCTCGCTCGCCATCTCTTCACCCGCCCCTCCCTCTTTCTGTCTACCCCTCTCTCTCTCTCTCTCTCTCTGTCTTTTTTCTTCCGCTGTCTACTTGTCTTCTCTGTGCTTTGCCCGTCTCGCAGAGGATTCCTCTGGTGGCCCAATTACGAGATTCAGCAGGCAAATTGAGGCTGTTTAAAGCAATGTCTGCTGGGAAGGCTAGCAGCTGCTGGAAAGAGGCTGCTTGGACACGGCGAACCAGCCCTAATGTTTACACGCTTGCACACATAAACACACACACACACACACACATACACACTCACACACGTACATCTCATTCTGAAAGCACAGTGTTTCTATTACCATGTCTCCCTGCATTTCAAACCTGAAAGATGCCACTCGATGTGAGATTTTCTGTCTTTGTTTTGGTCGTGGACATTTGTGACGGAAACAAGGGCGGCATATTTTCACAGTGGCACGCACACACACGCACGCACATTCTGTGGAGGGTTAATGGTCTCTATTTTTGTAAACTGAATAAGTCAAATCCATTGGTCACACCTCTGGTGATGGCATATTTAATTTGGATCTAGTCAATTAGGCCCAGCTAAGCTCCATACCCTGCTGGCTACCTCCTCCATTTTGCACTAGTTTGTGTCCCCTCCCTGTGCCAGGAGTAATCCTATTACCATACACACACATGCACATACATACGCATACATGCACAGTTGCACTGACATGCACGATTGTGCACGTGCACACACCCACACACACACACAGGCACATGCATGTATTTCACATATGAATTTTTGTATGTGGTATACACGCACCCACACAGGTATACACACACAAACACGCACAGGTGCACACACATATGGTGTATAAACAAAGACCCGTAGCCACTTTATATACACTCTGCACTGTGACAACATCAAGCCTGTATACGTCCAGAATTATGTGGGAGTCTATTTGGCCCTGGGGCGAGAGAGAGGGAGAGAGGAGGTGAGAGAGAGAGAGAGAGAAAAAGGCAGAGAATAAGAGATTTAAAGAAAACAGGAAAAAAAAGGTGTTTGTGTGAAAGAAATAGAAGAGGGAAATTGACAGAGTGAGAAAAACCACAAAGAGGGAGTGAGACAGAGCGAGCATTAGACAGACAGAGAGAGGGGGTGGGGTGTGTTGGGGTGGGGGGGGGGGGGGGGGGGGGGGGGGGGGGGGGGGTGACTTCTCTAGCTGGTTAGTGTGTGTATTAATGTGGCTCATGCATCAACAGCAACCCGGCAGATTTATGACACTTAAGGGGCACTCACTTCTCTCTCTCTCCTTCTCCTTGCACCACCGACAACTGCTTACATTTTTTGCCAATCAGTCTGTTGCCATGGCAACGCTATACCTGCCCCCCCCCGCCCCCCCCCCCCCCCCCACCCCCTAGTTCTCCATCCCACCCCATCTCACCACCCACCCCGTCCCAACCCATCCCCTCGTCTTTCCTTCTCATCATCCCTCTCCTCCTATCTCCCCCCTTTTGCCCCATTCGCCTTCTTCCTCCTTCTATCTGCTTGGCCCTCACACACACACACACACACACACACACACACACACAAACACACCATACACTCAAAAGATATAGCTATCATGAATTATGATCATAAATTGCTATCAGAAAATATGTGTAAACTATTGTGTGTGAGTATAAATACATTCCACATAGATATGTTCTCTCTCCCCTACGTCTTTCTTCCTCTCTTTCCCTTGTTTTTTATCCTTTAAACCTTGTTTCCTCTTTTCCCTGATATGAAGGATGTTTAGTCCTGTAGCTATTGGATATGTGAGAGAGTGAAACAGCTACACACACACACACACACACACACACACTACATACACAAAGAGTTACAAGGTTGTGATCAAAGGCTCTTATCACCAGACTGAGGGTGGGAGAGTTAGAGAGAGAGTAACAGAGAAAAATCCGCCTCGGAAGAAAAAGAGCCTGTTTGTAACAAAAAAACCCACTTAAACTCAGAGAAAAAAAATTACAAATGAATTATTCCCAAATATATCCGTCTGGAGAATAACCGGTTGCCAAACAAGGACTTACGCAATCTAAAACTCCCATAACTTTAAAAATTTTTGCTATTTCGTACAAAATGTCAGATGTCGTTTTTAAACCCGACACCTTATTTTTGTAGCCTAAAAGCAGATCTGCCACTCCTGATCGGCAGTAAATGTACTTATGAATAATAACAGTACTGTACACCTGAGTCAGTGATCCCAATTCAAAATATAATATATCTCTGCTGATATGGAAATAGATCTGTAAGTGTTAGTCAGCGTGTGTCAATGTGTACTTACATCCCCCTTTGTGTTGCGATTGGTTGTACCGGGGCGGGGCTACATGTAGTGCCACTGACCTTCCATGCCCATGTTCATGCCCATTCCACCCATTGGTCCTGAGAAACAGAGAGGGACAGACATTTTTTTAAATGCAGATAAAGATGTAATATGTCTATGCAATCTACCTACAGTTATTGATGTCACGGTTGATTTAAAATGGACAACAAATGTTTATGCCTTTATTAAGTTATTGCAACCAAGTGGAAAATGTTAAACTGAAAGGGCAAACATTGAGTTAAATACCAAAGATGGTTCCTCTGTAAAACTAACTTGACTGACAACATAGCAGAGGAACATACTGGCTTAAATCTGGCAGAGCGAGGTGTGGTGAGGGAGGGGGGGGGGTTAAGTAGCCTGGCAGTTTATCCAAACCTGCTGACTTTGAGTGGAGGGTGAGATAGGGTTAGAGACTTGAGAGAATCCCAGAAAACAGGGGATAGAGGAGGAGGAGAGGAGCTTAAGGACAAACTCTGGGATTAGACCTGATGGCGTGAGAGAGAGGGACTGAGAGCGAGGGAGTGGGAGCCAAGGAAGGAGATGGTTGTGTAATGTGATTAACCACACCTGTTCTGGTTTGTGTGCTGAGGGAGGGGGGAAGGTAGCAGTGTTTGTGTACAGTATGTGTGTCTTGATCACTGTGTTTGAGGGTGCACATACTGCACGGCTTACATTTAAACCACCACGCAGCTACCATATACTACCATTAAGTATTTGTGTGTGAGGAAAGACTAGGAGCATGCCGGTAGAGTAAACCACAAACAGTCAGATACTGTGAAACACACTAACACCCAGAGATAATGTTGGAGACTAAATAAGAGAGATGAAAGAGATGAATCAGAGGAGATGCGAGTAAAAATATATGAGAAAAGAGAAAGCAGGAGCAAGACTCAGGGAAGAGGGGAAAAAAAGGAGGGCAAAGGCATGAAAATGAGTGAACGACAGCGAGGAAAGAAAGGAGAAAGATGGGAAGAGTGAGGGAAGAAAGAAAGGGACAGACACGCAGAGAAAGCCTTACCAGGTGGTCTGATTCCCATGTGCTGCTGGCCGTCCATGACGAAGCCCCCCATCGGCTGGCCATCTGGATTGTAGGGAGCTCCTTGACTTACTGTGGATGGAGGAGGAGACAGAGGGAGGGAGGGATAGAGGGATTGGAGGGAGGGGACGGAGTGGTCAATTAGTGCTTTTAATTAAGGCTCAGTGGCCGAAGCGGGATCATCTGTTGGCCGGTGCACGCACAGGGAGCCGCCGTTGTCTTTTAACGTCATTCTGCTGTGTGTCTGTGCAGCCGGCTCTCCACCGTAAGTCGCTGGTAGACTTTAATACATCTAAATGCTTTAATAGGGATCGGCCTGAGAGAGTTCAACGCACACTATGGTAAGCTTACTGTAAGTCACACAAGGACTTTTGTTTTAAAATGAGATTTGAACCATCTGGAAGAGGTGACAACTGTTCTTTAAAGAATGACTGATAGTAAACCAATATAGCATGTTAGTATGACTGGAGTCCTTGTTTACATAAAACTATTTCTATTTTACCCCTTAACATACAGTTTTTCCACTCCCCCTCCCCCTTTGCTTCAAATCACCTTATTCCACACTGTTTGACAGTATCATATGTGTATAGTATCAGCCAGTTTCAGCTCTTCATTGAAGTCATTTAATGTTTAGACTGCGTGAAAAATTTAAATCCTGGTCTTGTTTTCATGGGAACATCATTCAATCAAATGGAAACACTCTAGATGTGATGTTCATCATTTTATACATGTTTCCCCAAAATTCAACCTGATATATTTGGTATTGTTGGAAACTCCGCTGTGGGTTTGAACAATGTTTGGCTGCACAGTATGAGTTTGTAATGACTGGCACACCAGCAGGTCAGTGAGGTTTAAAGGGTGAAAAATTTATGGTAGGAATTTTTCTCACCCAAAAGAAGACACACAGCGTTTTGAAAATATGCCTGAAATTTTAGGAATATATTAATTTCAGTCCAAAATACTGTCGCTGTATTGTAAAGGTCTTGAAATGTTTACATTTCAAACCGAACTCTGTGTTTTAAAATAAAAGAATTTTAAAATATTTGCTGCTTCTATCAATGTCTGATTGTACACATGATCAAAAAGAACAAAATCAACTCCAGGCTAAACGTCTGATCAGTTTTCCTTTTTGTCAACAATAAGTCATTCATGCTGAACGGCCTCAGAATCTGCTCCTACCTAAATGCTTTATCTAATAAATACTGCCTATAACTGAGCAGCTACGATAAGTGAAACCTGATAGGGTTCCTATTTTTTGCTCGCCTCCATTGTTCTCTCGTAGAAATCCACTTACCTTCGATTTAGGCTGTTTGGGGGTCAGTCAAGCAAAAGCAAGAACTCAGCCCCACTGAATGCCTTTGAACTTTACTGCGCCCCTAATGCCACCCTGACCTCTGACCCCTATTACAGGTAATAAAGTTTACGGCAGTCCAAACCAAGCCATGCACCAGGGGGACCGCTCACTCACTCACTCCCCTCGCTCCCCTCGCTCCCTGAAACAGCCGCAAATGGGGACGAGTTGGGGGGGGGAGTTTAAAAGAGTGAGAGGGGGTGGGGGGGGTAAAAACAGGTCTGGAGCCAAAAAGCCAAACAACGGTCACCCAAAAAAAGAAACGGGTGTAGTTCTCTTTATGTTTTGGTTTGAGCCAGGGAGGAAGGGTTGAGTGTTTTTTTCCCTTTGCCTGGTTGGCAAAGGGGGGGAGGAAGGGGTTAAGAGCAAACTTTACTGAGAACACAGCTAGTTTTGTTTACAGGCTAAGAAAAATAAATCCACTCATCGTTAACTCATTTTCAGCCAAATTATTATATCTTAAAATTAATAAATAGTTTCTCACCCCAAGTAGTACATCAAAGTTGATTAATGGTTGCTGTTAATGTTGTAATGTTTTGGTCCTTAATTTTAGTGGTCAGTCACGACAGTGAAGGGGAAAGCCCCTGGAGGTTTTGGACATTCCAGGATGGGGGATCAGGCCTGTATTTACCAGCTGAGGGGCCTCCGGGTGCATGGAGCGTGGATGGCTTTCGCCTGCGTGACTTGAATACAGTAACTATAGGAGACTTGCCTGCACGGTTTGACTGGTCGATCATGGGCTGGACTATTCTCCTCCTCGCGTTAATGAACCTGAAGGAGAAGGAGGAGAAGGAGGAAGAGGATGGATGGAGCGAGAGAGGAGGAGGAGAAGGAGGTGGAGGAAACAGAAGGGGGACAAAGACATAGAAACACAGTCAGTGTATTTCTCAAAACAAGATTAGACAAAAATTGCTGACTAAGACCTTGAAAAGCTTGTCACACAGCACGAAAACAAATACATTGCCAAACCTGCTTCTTTCTCTTTGCTAACCATAATAGTGATATGGTGAAATTGTTTTCCCCTAAGCAACCCTGAACCCTGGTAAAGCCCCGGAGAAACCACGGCGAAAGTCACATCTTAACAACCTTAACAACCGAGGCAGTTGTCTTTCAAAACGCAGAACTCCATGACTTGTACAAACTTGCACTGCCTCAGTGTATACACAGTCACATCAGCCTGAACACTGGGGTCTTTGTGGGGCGAGGCTTAAACGGGATTTTCTCTCTGCCTGTTTGAAACATGTCGACCCATCTCACTTTGTTGGAGACGTTCCATCTCACGACGAGTCGCGTTTGCTGACTGTTTAACACACTTGGCTTTGAGCGCGCTTGTGTGGGAAGTGTTGCTGACAGTGACATGTCATGTTGCCACTGGTGAGACTCATTGTTTTGGGTGATACTATGTTAAGACAGGTGACCATGTGTTACTCTGTGACAGCAGGAGCTTTTTTTAGTGTGAGTGTGTGTGTGTGGGGGTGTTTTCACAGGAGCAGGGATTGGTAAATATAGTCTCGGACCAACCCCTTTACCCCATGACCTCCAATAAAAGCACACGGTGGGACCATTTATTGTGCACGCTCACACACACCTTTACTCATATTTAAATCACACATTCTCAATTGCACACACAGTCTTTCTCTCTCTCTACTACTTTCATTCACGCACATTCACGCTCTCGCACACACTCACATAAGCAATGCTCTGGCCTTGCTCAGCCTAACCCCTTGTGAAGTGACCCTTTGACCTGTAATGACCCGAAGGAGAGAGGGCTCTTGGGGCTTCTGACTTGATTTATGTGTTCCTGCTGTTGCCCCACCGGACACTTCTATTTCATCACTAAAAGGGGAGCATTAGCTAAACTTAAAGGAAACAATAGTGCCATGTTTGAAGCTGAGAAAAGAAGCATTTAAGGCCTCGAGGAAAGGAGGGAAGGCGGAACAGTGGAGGGAGAGAGGTGAAAAACAAAAGGACGCTTGCCTGTGCATCTGTTTGACCCCTAATTAGTGAATAGAACCCTCTTGTTTTATATATCTTTAATATTCCCTCTCTAACTGCTTTATGGTGCTCTTCCTATCTATCTCGATTCACCCTCTAAAGACAGAGCTGCAGGGGAAATGACGATACAGAAAGTAGCAGATAGATAGCAAGAGAAAAGGAGATTTGGAGCCTAATTATTTCTCTGTATTGTTTTTGTATAAATGCTCTTCTATATCTTGTAAGCTGCTTTAGAAAAAGTGTAAATTTTTGACAAGGGTGTAAGTAGAGCCTTCTGTTAGGTGAAACGATCTGAGAAAAAGAAAGACAGTGAGCGATGGGAATCTCGTCAGTCTTTGAGCTTGAGGCTTTCGCAATTTTGTTCACTATTTGTTACAATAAAGTATGGTGAATTGGAATTTGGGGGGAGAGAGAAACAGAAAGAGCAAGGGAGGAATGCAAGAATGCACTGACATGGCAGAGCACCATCAAATGAGGGAACGTCTGGATTTTTATCACCGACACCCCCTCCCTCCCTTCCTCCCTCGCTACCCTGTTTTGCTGGGGGAGATATGAGAGGAGGAGCGAGGGGAGAGAGGGCAAGGAGTGTTGAGGAGGCCTGAGCATTCCTTTAACTCCTCTCCTCTTCTCTCCAGGCCCTTTACAGAAGGTCAACTTCAGGCCAGCGCTGGCTAACAGTTGACCTCTGCTTCTCTTCACCTCCTTCCCTTCATCTCTTTCATTAATGTCTCCTTGCAACTGCTCTTCCTCTCTCTCGCTTCTATTTCCCTCCTCTTTATTTCTGTCCTGCCAAACTTTGAACCTTTGTCCTCCCTCAAAAATATACTGATGCAACAAAGGAGGTTGTTTTGGCAATAGGTGTTCACTTCTTAGAAAGTTAGGCATTTGTTCCTGGTACAATGAGGCTCAGGGAGGAATGTAATGGACTTGTAACTTGTTGTGACCTTGAGAAATTAGGCACCAGTGCTTTTAAGGACTTAAAAGACTGTGTATCAATGATCCTATTATCACTGCTACTGTTACTACCATTACTACTCCTACAAAGAAAATTACACTCTACTAACTAAACTCTACAAATGCTGTTGATAGTAATAGCTGGTTTTTGCCTGTGATTCTGCCTCTCATACCTCCCTCTCTGTCCCGTACTGTATCTGTTTCCTTCTCCTGTCTGCTCCCTCCTTATCATTCCTTCCCTGTATGGTGGAAACTGGCGTTCCACCTCCCAGCAACGAACCCACACTCTAACCCACTGACCCCCTCCTCCTCGCAAAAACTCTCGCCAGTTTCCTGTCCCCGTCGTCCCCATATCTGAGGCCAGATGCACCATGGGGGCTGGAACAAAGGATAAAATGCCTCTCATAATAGCAGCCAGGGGAACAGAGCGATGGAGAGCGGGAGAATGGGAGGGAAGGAGGAGTGAGAGAGTGGGAAAAAAAAAAAAGGCAAGGGGCTCTGGTCTGCAAACCAGACACTCTTGCTGTGACCGTTAATAAGCTGACAGTGAGAAAGACTGTGAGAGAGGGAGAGGTAGGGGTGAGGGACAGAAAAAACGAGGGGAATCGAGGAAGAGAAAATAAAAAAGGGAGGAGAGTCAGATAAAGAGTCAATAAAGAGTGATGGAGAGACAGAAAGGAAAGGCAGAAAGGGAGAGAAGAGAAAAGCAGAGCTCCTCTATTAGGGGGAGTAAGGCTTCACCTTTGCACGACCCCTGGGTGCTATAGGGCCAGTGTTTATGGCCTGTTCATTCCCCTGCCTCCCATCACAACACAATGAGCTGCACTATTCAGCTCCACTCAGTGCAACAATAGCTGGGCTATTTTGGCGTGACACACCACTGGTGGTACGCCTAAAGTTGGTCAAAAACACTAAAAGACAAGAAGGAGGAAGAAATGTGACTCAAAATAAAATTTTGCTTTGTGTAGGTCAGGGAGTCCAACATGGAGCGAACACTGCCGAGGGTACAAGTTTGATTCCCAACGGGGCACACGTGCTTGACATATGCATGCGTCCATGGTACAGTGGATCGAAAAACATGTCTGCCATATGTTATGCCAGAACTGAAGACTCTTAAAAGTCATATAAGGGGACTGGGTGAATTTTATTCTTTGTTGATTTGCCTCCAATCTATTTCTCTCTCAGAGATTGCTAATGTCTGGATTAATCCTCCCGCCCCTCTCCCTCCTTCTCTGGGAAGACTGGAACTGATTGCGACGGCGTCTGCCAAGCCCTTGCTAATGTCCTATTCTCATTACACCCGAGATTCACACACACACATACAAAGACACACGGAGCTGAAGGCAGTCGCACACAGGTGTACACGAAGCACACGTGAAATGCCCAATTAAAAGCAAGAAATTGTCTTTTTCATCAGCTGCCTTTGTTGCGTGACCAATTAGGGGATAATTTAATAACTAGCGGTGGAAAGATGCAGATTGGATATACAAAAGGTTACTCTCCGAGCTCGTTGATTTAAATTCATGTGGAGTTCTCAATTTCTGTGCCACACATACTCACACATACACACACATCTCCTGAACCTACTACCAATATTATATTAGTAATATGAGATACACAAATGTACACATACACACACACATACACATACGTCCTCTGCACTCACTACCAATATTACATTAGTAATCTGAGAGAACAGGCACACACATGAACAGGCCTGCGCACACCTCACATTTATACACAGCTGGATATTCCAGCATCGCACACACACACACACACACATTAGGACCCGGCGGTGTATTTCAGTGCACGCCGACAGAGGTTTACATGCATATTCAAATCTAAGAGCCGCTTAAAATAACTGTGTAACCACACACTCCTCCTGGCTGCCAATCAATGTGATTTAAAAGCACTAAAAAGAAAGCGAGCTCTGACGGGTAGAATCATGCAGCTTATCATCAGGTTGTCACTGCGCGGCTAGCATCGATTGTCTGCTGCTCAACCACAATTAACGCCTAGCCCATATATCCTTCCTTCTCACTGGTTGAACACACACTCACACACACACACACACACACACACATTCATGCAAACCTTTTCTGTTATTTTATCAGCACTTATTCCATTTGTTTTTTGTCTTTTTAACAAATCCTTTTAACAAATCCCATTTCAATAAAAGTGAAAAAAAACAAAAACTACACTTGGTTTGCACTTTGCACACCCACACAAATACAAGTTACCAGTCATAAATCTCAAGATAAGCAATCATGGAGCGAACACACACTATTCCCACTATCTCCATTTTTATGTCACACCTTGTGTCCCTGCAGAACTTTATTATCTCCATCATGTGTCCCAGGACATCTCCATCTTCTTAAGTAATTAGTTATTTTATTATGGAGCTCACATATTCTCTTATGTGCAGCAGGAGGTGGCGGTGCATTAGTGCACATGTACATGCATATATTTGTGTATATGTATGCGAGCGTGCTGTATGTGGGTGTGCGAGGGAATTACGGTTATGAGTTTCTCCTCTTGTTCTCCTGAGTTGACGAGTTAACTCATAAATCACCTCCTTCTGTTTTCCCCACATCCCTCCTGCTCTCTTTTTTTTTTTCATCCTCCTTGGTGTTGCTCCCAGGTCAGATACTTGGATTAGATACTTCAGATTAGTTTAAATAAACTAACGCAGCTGCTTGCAGGGACTCCATTTGCAACAGACGCACACAAATCCACAAACAGTTGAGAGATGGGGCAGGCACTCAAACTGACCACAAAGCAAATGCAAACACATACTTCACATTTAAACTGTATGAAGCAAAATGCTGAGCGTCAGTAGTTTTCCAATTGGCGTACATTATACTGAAGTTCAGTTTGAGTTTTCAACAATGATTGCATGATTTGTATTTTAGCCAAAGTTACAGAAACGATTCAGAAACAATTCAAACATTGAACAATAAATTAACACGCACTGTTCTTCCCAATGACTTAATCTTGCAACCTCTTCAAATCCTTGTGACTACTTGTGAACCCTCGTCTTAGGTTATTGCCATACTGTTATCTTAGAATGAGTTGAAAAGGTGAAAATTAGAAAAAAAAAGACAGAAAAAACTGAATTATATCTAAGAGAAAAACACATAAATTTCTCTTTCTTATTGCTTTCATCAACTTGTGACTCACCCTCACCTTGGTCCAGGTTGGGAACCACCGATTTTCAGGGATTTTAAGCTTTGAACTTCAGATTGTGCAAAGAAGGCTGCAACTAAGGCGTATCTAATATTGTGCAAAGAGGCTCTATTGTCCTTCATTTGTCTGTGCAGCTTTCAACACGTAAAAACACCTACATGCATATACACAGTTAACCTCCAGCAACATGCGCTCACTTGTCAGCATGTAGCATCACTCTCGCTGTTTTCCCTAAAGCTGCTCAGACCAATCAAACAACTATAAATGGCTACATGTCACCGCTCAGTAACACTCCACATAAATAGACACCCCGTTCAGTACCATGATCCAAGCTTCTCCTACAGAAAAGCAGGCTATGTGCATTGTGGTGGAGACGGTTAACTGTGGCACTGTGACAGACATAAACACACATAGACACATATGAACAATATGCAACACACACACACACATATATATTTGACAAGTGAGGTTGAAGTGAGGTCATGTAAGAGTCACGTGACCAAGTCTGAGTGCTGTTGGGCAGCAGCTAGGTTGTTATTAGACAGCAGGCCTGTGTTTTGAGTCAGCAATACATCTAAGTCTTTATTGGCAAGCGAACGGTTCCTGAACCATCTCCAAATGCATGCATAGCTATGCAAAGACACACCCACTGACACACATCCACACTGGGTACATGCAGGGCTGCTGATCCAGCTCCTAATAACATGAGGTGGATTAGTTGGATCCAGTGCCTCATATGGAGGGAAACATAAGAAAACAGTGTGAAATTTAAAAGGAGCTTTAGACTGAGAGCAGCCATGGGGTCACTTAATCCCCATTACTGCACACACATAAAACACACACACACTCCCTGTTGCTCCACTACGCAAGAGCCCAGTGTCCATTAAGAGAGCCATGAATCTACCACTAAAGCTGGTTTTACAGAGTGGAGTGACAGGCTGGGTAACCACGCACACACTCGCACGTACACACACAAACTAGAGCAAGAGAGTGCAGAGGAGCTCAGTGTGTATGTGTTTTTTGGTGTATATATATGTGTCCATGACAACCAGGTGCCTCTCAGAGTTACAGAAATGAAATGTTGGCCATTTGAAAACCATACATGAACTCATTGGCTCTGACTAGGCTGGCTTTGCAACATTCACAGACTTCTAAATAGGACTTGCCAAAAGGCAAAATATAAACAGAGGGTGGGAGAGAGGGAGGCGAGAAAGGGGGGTGAGAAACAGACAGAAAAATGAGTTGAGAAAACAAGAGACAGAGATGAAGAAGAATTTAAAAAAAAAAAATAAAGACACAGAATAAGACATCAGAAGGGAGTGTGTAGCTGTCACATGTGACTTCTGTTACTCTCTTTATCTTTGTTCCTGCTTCCCTTCACACACATTCAGAGAGTCTTGGACTCCGTTTGCCAGTCATCCATCAATGCCAGAGGGAGGGTATGGCTTGAAGCCTGGCTTTACCCAGTAACAACATGGCTGTCCTTTGCTGCCCACTCCACAAACACAGCATTGGACAGAGACTGTGTCCTTTAGCCTTTGGGTTTGGATCGAAATGTATGTGCGCCTGTGTGACTGTGTGTACAACTGAGTGACTCTGTGCTGCTCTGTGTGTGTGTGTGTGTGTGTGTGTGTGTGTGTGTGTGTGTGTGTGTGTGTGTGTGTGTGTGTGTGTGTGTGCACGTATAGAAACTCTGTCAGTAGTAACAGCCTTGTGTGCGTTTCTGCATTCACTGTGCACATCTGTTTAGGTTTTGGTTGCTGTTGTGTTATTTTTGCATATGTATTTGCATGTAAATACATACAGTGTGTGTTTCTGTCCAGCATGTTCACAAATAAAAACAGAAATGTAGCCACTAAAAAGTAAAAAATCTCAGTTTACACACACATACACACACACACACACACACACACACACACACATACACACACACACACATACACACACACAGATGACCACAATGTCACACAGAGCCATTATTGCTGACAGGGCTTGCAGTGCGGACTGTGGCAAACACACAGTGGTTGACCTAAATCCCCCCATACTGCCCGTGTCATATCCTGTCTCTGTGCGTGTCACTTCCCCCCGCTGGCTCACAGCAGCCATCACTATGGGGTTCCCTCAGAATGCCCAGAAACTGGCAAAGGCAGTTTTAGGCAGTCGACACTTAAGAGTCAGCAAACGCCAAGAAGAGGAAGAGAGGAAAAGAGGATAATACCTATAATCAAAAAGTGATATTATTGTTTTCCATTGATTTACATGCTCACATTAAAATATTAGCTTGTTCTACTCAAAGATTAGTATATCAATATATATCAGATTCACTAAGACTTTTAGAAATAATGGATAAATCTTTAGGATTGGATTCTCAGTGGCAGCTAACAGTCACCACATGTGCATCAGTGCCAGCAGAAACAGTCTGTTAGCCTCATCATTTTATGCTTTCTACAAATCCTTGACATAGAACCATCACTTATGTTAATTGCATGAAATCAATGTCAGTTGTCTGCCTGTTAATTGTGGGAGTAGGTGTCCTATTTTTTCCTAGATATTTAATTTTGGCACAAAACACTTGCTCCGTATCCCTGCTGATTCACCTCTCAACAGCGTTTGATCAACACAAGAAAACATCAGCGTGAGAACAACAACTGACTGATGGCGGCGAGGGCGACAGCGGCCATGTGTGCTTCAACACAGACCCTGGCATTCACGTTCTGCCGCCTTTCATGTTTTGGCCCCCCCCCCCCCCCCCCTCACCCTTCTCCTACTACAAAAGGAGGTTGAAAAGCGAGGGAGAGGAGCGGGGCAAAAAGAAGAGGGAATAAAAAAGACAGAGAGAGAGAGAGAGAGAGAGAGAGAGAGAGAGGCGAGTGAAGAGAAATGCAGGTTTGGCCTCGGGCGGCGTGCTGTGATGTAAGAGAAACAGAGAGAGTAAGATGGAGGGAGGGGGAGGAGTGGTGGTGTTCGGTTCACAGTGTCTTTGCACATGGACACCTATATGTGTATAAGCATACGCACGCACACACGGCTACACGTATTTCTGTTGACATAATACAGTAAAGACAGAGTCGTGTCTGCACAAGCTAGAGATTCCTGTAAAAGGCTATTGGTAGCAACACACTTCAAACTGGGAGAAGAAAATATTGTTTTTGAAATGATTCTCACATTTTAACTCAGTGTTGAAATCTGAGGGTGAGGTCATAACTAGTGTGAAGTGTGAGTTCATGTTTGTGTGTGTGTGAATGCGTGTTTCTGTGTGTGTGTGTGTGTGTGTGTGTGTGTGGTATTTGCTGTAATGTCAGGGAGTTTCAGGCTGAAGCAACTTGACAGAGCTGCAGTGTATGAACCAAGCTTCAGGGCACAGTCTGAAACTGGGCCTGCTAATTCCAAAACACACACACACACAAACACACACACACACACCTCAGATGTCTTTCTGTGAACAAGTTCCAGCATCTCTCTCTCTCTGTCTCTCCAGCCTGTCAACATACTGAACCATGCAACTCATCTCACTTAACCTGTTTGTCTTTCTCTCATATTATTTAAAGTCTGGTTTATTACAACTTGAGTCCTATTTTTATAGTTTCATAGTCATTTCTGTTGTTCGTAATAGGATTGTACTCTGCAGTTTTGTCAGACTCCAATCAGGAAATTAGATAAACAAGCCACTAGTTTAACCAAATTATCTGAAAACTTCTTTAACTGGCAGTAAAACCAAAAGCGAGTGCACACAAGATGTCGGTAATGATTCGTTGCACAGAGAAACTACACATACACAACTATGACAAGTACGGTCAAAGTTGAAGCAGGGTTTGGGTCAGTAAACTGTAAGGACAGTCTGGGTAATGACTTTACAGTTTGCTTTTGTTTCCTCTTTTAAATAAGTTTGTCTAACCAGGGGGTTTGTTTCAAACCTCTTTGGACAACCCAAATAAAGAACTATCCCACAATTTTGATTCTGTTTGCTTCATTAGCATGTTCATTGCATGTGCAAATTTGTCAAACTGTCTATACACAATTGCAATTAACTTAAAAGGAAACCAACAGTCGGTATATTCTTCTTCTCGATCCGTGTTGTTTTTTCTCTCACCCCCTCGCCAGTCTCTCTTTCCTCCCCCTCTCACTTGCTCTCCGTCCCCTTCCCCTCACCTCTTCCTCTCCTCTGCTCTCCCTCTGCTCGTCCTTTCAGAAACCCGATAAGCGGTGTATGTACGTGCCACGCTGCTCCTTCCTAAGTAGCCTCCACCTCCGTCCACTCTTCCCTCTTAAATACTACCCCTCTCTCTCTCTCTCTCTCTCTCTCTCTCTCTCTCCTTCTCTCTCCCTCGCTCTCTCCCTGTCTATGCTTTTAAGACGTTCGTAAAAGGAGGTCTTATTGACAAAACAATCGCTCGGCAGGGCTTAAACACTGCCTTTAAAGGGGCATTATTAAATTGCAGGCAGGAAGGGGAGGGGCAGCCAACAAGGGAAACCTGATGACCTCGCCATCGATTTTTACATCACCGGAGCGTTAGGAGAACTTAGCAGAGATACTGACTATAATCAGAGAAGGAGAAAGGAGAGAGAGAAAGAAAGACATTTTATATATTACACTTTGAGCTTTCGGGCTTCTGCTCGTGTTCAGAGTGGTTTACAACGTGTGAGGAGGTAGAGAGTTGTATTGCTCAAGGACACTTTCAGCATTGATAGACCTAAATCTGGAACAACCTGATCTGATGACCTCTTCACTTCCTTCTTTACTGACCTATATTTTTATTTTACACACAATGTGGAATGTTCAATTACGGTTTTGCCTCTCATCTACAAATAGCAGTAAGACTGGTTTGATCTGCTTCAAGCTGCTTGAAACTGCTTCTATTACGGCCAATGTGTGACAATATCCCGGTTGGATGAAATAAAATTAAAATGTTCTAAAATGTCACTGATTTTGCAAAAATAAAGACAAGTTTATCCCTCATAAACTCTCTGAGGTCCAGAGTTTCACTTGTTTCTGAACTGGACGTACAGTATTAGTGGTTTGGTTTGCATTGCAACAAACAAATTGTGTTTTTGTTGTTGTTTTTGGACAGCAAACCATAATGAGGTGTTAACAGTTAAAAAAACCACATGTCTCATGACCACTTGGTGTCTTCAAAATCTGATCAGTAAAATAGTCTTTTTCTCTGTGTATTTAATTTATGACTTTGGATTTGACATTTTACATTTGTATCCCAGTATGTTTAATGAAAATGAATCCATCAAGATATCTTTGGCATGTACACTATGTTGTATGTGTAACAGCAGATATTATGACATGTCGAAGCAGGAAAAGCACAGGTGCCATTGATTACATTAACAGGGGGGCTGAATCCCATTTAGTTTTTTCCACATTCATGACCCTGGTGATGATTCAGCTTCCTTGGACGCCTGAATGGAACTGGACCATCTTTAACATGATCAGTTCCACCTGTGCTTTTCCTGCTATAACCAGTCAAAATGTGTGCTGCTAAAAAGATCTACTGTGTGCCTATCATTAAAAACCATTGTCGAACATTTAATTGCGTGTTTGTTAGTGTCATGTGGTGACTTATCTGTGTGTGCCTGCTGTATAGGTGTCGTACACTGTGTGTAAATACTCTTGTCTAGGAAGTGTGACTTTGCATAATGTGTGTGTACAGTATATACTGTTTAGGCTACTATGTAGGGATGTGTCGTATTTGCATTTGGGTGTGTACAGTATGTGTCTAAACTTCTGTATATGATTTTGCTTTGTAAATGTGCCACATGCATTACAGCACACACACACACACACACACACACTTACTTTCTCCATTCAAATTGAGATTCCCTGGTGCAGCGTATTTCTGCCAATAATTCATGAGTGATCTGCGCCCCTTGCCGGCCTTTAGCATTTTTATTTAATCTGCTGAGCCCTACCGCGTGCTCGCTCATCAATAATACACACCAACATGTGTGTTAACACATCTATGGTGTGCGTGAGTGCGTGAGTGCATGAGAGAGAGAGAGAGAGAGAGAGAGAAAGAGAGAGAGAGAGAGAGAGAGACAGGCAGTAGGTGGGTGTATGCGTATTATGTGAAGAAAAGCACATTGCACATGTGTATAAAGAGATGTGTGTACACTATAAGACAGAGAAAGAAAAGGAGAGTGTGTGTTCTTAATGTTCTGCACTCAAACATGTGACGTGAGGATCGAACTGTGCATTTTATTTGTCACTTGTCCGTGTTTTTCATCATCTGCTGGGACAACATACATGGATGACCCACAGTTCATCTGCGGCCATTCAACATGAATCCAACACCGATCACCCGCGTATGACCGTGAAACAGACTCCCACTAAGTGTTTTATGCTTTCTGAAGTCCTCTTTGGCTTGATTTCACACTTGTAGACCTGATTTGGTGCAAGTGAATGCTTGATAAAAAATGTGTGTATGTGCGCGTACTGTATGTGTGTGTGTGCAACACGGAGAATTTAGACATACACGCATTTGTGTTTGTGTGTGTGTTCTTCAACAGCACTGACAAACAGAATCACAGCTAGGGAAATTGACTTCACCAAATCAGTGGGTCAGGAGGTAACATCACCAGGGGTTGCTATGGAGACACCCAATGACAGGGCTTCCCAACCAGCACAACAACATGCCTGCGAAATGGCAGTTCCCCTAACGTAACCTCTCTCTCTTTCTCTCTCTCTCTGTGATTGTCTTTTTCCTCTTTCTTTCTCCTCTGTTGTCTTCTCTTTACCTCTCCACTATCTTTACCTCTCTTCTTCTCCTTCTCTTCATTCTATCTTTCTCTCCATTTCTTTGTCTTTATCTCTCTGTCACCCTGTGTCTTTTCACTATATTGTTTTCCCACTCGATCAAGCTTCCATGCTACAATGTACTGCTCGCTCGCTCAAAGAACCGTGCATGGAAATACGCCTGTGGACAAGCGTGCGCGCACACACACACACACAAACACAAACACACACACATGTACACACACACTTGAATACAACAAAATGTGAGGGGGCAGCGGGATCCCAGCATGCAGGGTTTAACAGCTAATACCCCTTAGATTAACCACCCCCGGTTCCCCTCTCTTACACACTCATACACACACACACACACACACATCTTCCACAAACCGAGATTAACCTCCCACGATTTACACAGTGTGTGTTGGTCTTGCACAAATACATACACGCACACACACCTTCAGGGTGTGTTGCTATCCCCCTACCAATAAAAATAACAAACAAAATGAGAGCACACAGTCAGCCTTAAGTGACCAAGCTACTGTTCATGTGACTCTCTGTCTGACTCTCTCTCTCTCTCTCACACACACACACATACACACACACACACACACACACAGATACACACAGCTTGGCTTTATCTCAGCTGTAGGAATTGATCCCCAATGGATTTCAGGGGGGGTCACGTGATTTGATAACCTCTACAGGATTCCCTCTGGTCAGGAGGCCCAGTGTGTGTGTGTGTGTGTGTGCGTATGTGTGTCCGTATGTGTGTGTGTGTGTGTGTGTGTGTGTGTATTGTTTTTGGCCCGGTATAAAATGAATTCTCCATAGACTGATACACCATACCCTAATCTAACGTCTGTCTCTGAGGTCTCAGATTGAACAATGGCTGGGAATAATGTTAACATCATTAGACTGCTGGTAATGGGGATTTATCATGTCTCATCTCTTTCTCTCCCTCTCTCCTTATCTTTCTCTCTTCATCTATTTTTCACTCCGTTTGGCTCTTTAACTCTCTCTCTCTCTCTCTCTCTCTCTCTCTATCTCTCTCTCCTTCTGCTGCTCTTTGCCTTTCTGCAGTCTCCACTTTCATGCTCGTACCTAGCAACTGACTGATACTTTCAAGGATTATTTTAAGGGCCGCTCAGATCAAACACCCTCTGCCTGGGCCCTGCCTCAGTTACCCAGACTCCAGCCCCTTTAATTAGACATGGCTAATAACACTAAGCATGTGCTGATAGCCATCTCTCTGATAAGACTAGCCGCACAAGGACATAGGGCCCCTTTCTACCTTTTACAGTGCAACCTAAGGTTAAAACGGCTAGTTAGCAGCCTTATTTTATGGCCCCAGCAAGTCATGCTTGTGCCCAATTAACAGGCT
This sequence comes from Thunnus maccoyii, assembly GCF_910596095.1. NCBI lineage: Eukaryota > Metazoa > Chordata > Actinopteri > Scombriformes > Scombridae > Thunnus > Thunnus maccoyii. The sequence continues at coordinate 7,856,682 of NC_056546.1, read as the reverse complement.
AGTTGGCACTTACAGGGCATTAATTTGCAAAGGCAGGTTAGCAATCAGGCGGTGCACTTCTAAGCTAAGCTCCTTCCTAACAAGGACAACTTAAAATGCTAAATGCATCATGAAGAAGTACTAAATAGTAATGTATAAAATGATATACGGTCAGTGGACACCCAATAAAATGATTTTAATAGAATAATGATCAGAGGATAATAAGCAGCTGCTGCTACAAAGACAAAAATCACTTTTTTGTTTCTTAATTTAAGTTTACAGTGTTGCAATCTTTTCAAATATTATTTGGAATATAAATTTGTTGTTGTCATCTGTAGAAATAACTACAGTGTGTGTCAAACTATCACTGAAAAAAAGCTGGTTTCAATAATAATATGGTGCATAAACTGGGAATAAATGTTAATGTTTTATCGAGAGAGAATAAATGTTAAATGAGATGTTCACCAGCTGATTAAAACAAATGTTAATCACAGTGAAAGATAATGGTAGAAAAAGCCAGAAACCCCAAAATAAGTCAGTCAAAGTAAAAACCCTATAATTAGTCTCAGAGCTACCACTTTTCCAGTAATCATTCTTGTATAACTTGTGCATGTTGGATGATTTTATTGGATGTTTTCAGATGGTAGTTTGACTCTTAATTAACATGGATGCTCATGTTTGGGCTGAGTTAGGCTGTTGGTTTGGAAAATCACTCCAGGCCATATCTCTTTAGATGGATTGATCTAGGTGAGGATGATTCAGTAAGTGGTGTGTGTGTGTGTGTGTATGTGTGTGTGTGTATGTGTGAAAAAAGGGGTGGAGTGGAGGCATTAATTCCAATCATTAAGAACTGGGATAGCCTGGGGGAGCAAACCCCTGAAATCGACTGCATGTAAACTCTGAAATGACTTACCAGTTGTTCACTTGTAGGATGGTGAGGCCTGTGTCTTGCGCCAGCTGTTTCTTCTGTTCTTCTGAAGGGTAGGGATGCTGCAGGAGAGAAAGACAACATGTATGAAAAAAGGCTGACCATGGATTGTTTAATGAAGCCTCTTGTTTCAAGAAACTTCTTGTTTCTTGTTTCAAGCCCCTTGCTTGAAAAAAAGGGGTTTGATTTGCACAGTTTATACACACTCAGAAACACACACAGAGCCATACTGCATAATGAGAGGTAGAAAATGAGACGTGTGCTCATGTTCATTGGTGCGTAGGTGTCAGTATGTGTCTGTGTGTGCATGTCTATCTGGATGTATACTGTAAATACTATGTGTGAGTATGTGCACGCTAACGTGCCTCTCTCCCTCGATCATTAATGGAATATGAAATCTTGTAATTAATGGCAGCCAAAAAGGCAAGCCAATTAGAAAGTTAAGTGAAGTGGAGAACCAGCTCTGGTAATTAGGCAGCCTCTTACACAAATATATTCACGTCGACGGCCCCCCTTTCACCCCTCTGCATATGTAATCAGAGAACGGGGAATATGTAACGTTGACCTGATGGAATACAGACAACAGAATGTAAAATCTCTTGTCTTTATTGCTGCTGGTTGCTTTTATCCTTATTGCAGTTGATACAATAACATGACTCTGTTAAGTTTGCCACTTCGCTGGAGTCATTTCTGCTGTTTAACTGCAGTGATGGTAAGAAAGTACAGAAAGCCTTCCAGGTTTCATCCTTTTGAGTACCAGTTAACACAGGAGTATGAATTTCCCCCAAAGTCACACATTGTCATTTAATGTCATTTTGATTCTTTAAATCTTAAATATGAAAATATCTGCCAGCGGGAGGGTGAAACAATATTAAGTCCCTTCAATGTAAAAACATTTTCACACAAAAATAATTCAACTTTCTTTTTTTTTTTTTTTAAATCTTGTCTTAACTCTCAACATTTTTTAATCAAGCCTCATCATCTTGACATTAGAGGCTGTCACTTTTGGAAGAATTTGTTTAAACGAGATGTTTTGAACTGCTGCAAGATAACTTATTTCACCTCACTCTGAGATTATCTTTTGTTTATTTAAAGACTCATAAATATGACACATGAATGCATGATAAACATCAGTTCAATTGCTAGAAAGACAACCCAAACTGACTTCAAGTCCCAGTCTTTAAATAAAACTACTGACTGCACTCCCCCCCCCCCCACCCCCCCTCCAGAAGCCAGCTGAGAACAGTTAAAGTCGAGCCACCTGTTTAAATATATAGAATGAATAAATTGGATAAATGTGAACTCGGGGACTGTGTTGATTTATATTAGAGAGGGGGGGTATCACAGTTGCACAGAGTCTTGTTCGTGGAGGACAATGTGCTGTTCATGACGGAGACAAGACATGGACTGTGCTGAACACCATAGGCAGGCCATAAAAGAGGAGGAGAAGAGGGAGGAGAAGGGGAGCGAGGGAGAGGGTAGATTGTTGAAGGGACTGCACAAACTGGAGAAATATGTAGATTCAAAAACGGTATGTATACATTTAGGAAAGAAAGAACAGATACATAAATAAGGAGGATCATAAAATATTACTAAATGATCCATTCTGCAAAAGTCTTATTTTTGCCAACCTACGGTGCAAATTATGTACTAACCAGTAGAGTGAAATAAAAAAAATACATTAGAAAATTCTCTATATATTCTCTGCATCATTTCAAACAATAAATTTAAAAAAGAAAATATTTTAGGTAACTTTTACTTTCTTTAAAATAGAAAAAGAGCACAATTGAAGTGGTTACTTATAGCAGTTGCCATACGCAGAAATTTAAAACATTACCAAAACTTGCAAATCCACAACAAAATAAGGGAGCGGCTAAATGTGTGTTTTGGGCTACACATATCCCCTTACAGTGAACAACAGTATACATATGACTACTGTATAATATATACTGTATGTCCAACAAGAACACACACACTTAATAGTCAATCAGACGTGCAAAATCAGTGCGGCGCCAGCATTTTCATTTTTTCATTACAGTTTTTTCAGTGCATAATGAACATGATTGTGTTTAAGGCTGGGACGACCCGGCAGAGAGAAAGAGAGGAGACTGATTTTTTCCCAGCCGTTCCTTGTCCATGTGATTGGTTGTGGGGAATGGGAACACAAGGAGGCTAATTTCATGCGCTAAGTTATAAATGCATTGTCGCCTCCGGCCAAATTTGTGTCCACTCCATTTTTATGTGCCTTTATGTGTGTGTGTGTGTGTGTGTGTGTTGGGCGTGCGCGTGCGAGTATCTTCCATACTGTAGACGGATCAGATAATATCAGCATTAAAATAACTGAAAATCTGTGGAGCCACTCGCCTGTCTGTGTGTGTGTACAGTGTGTGTGTTGAAAGTGAGAAAACGTTATTCTTTAGGGCTTGAGTCATCTGATGTCTTGATATTGCACTTTACATATAGGCACCACACACACAGACACACACACACACATACACTCCTGATGCATTAAAGCTAATCATGTGAGTAACATGTCTTTTAAGTCTTTCTTCTCAACAAACAAAGATGATTGAGGATGAAGAGACAAATGTGTCCATTCTACACGTCGTAGATCTGTGGAAGCAGGAGTGTCTGCCTCGTGATATCGGGGGGCTGCGGCCACGCCAGGGGCCACAGTACAGCACAAATACACCCTGTTTCGATGCTTCCCTCCCTCTAGCTTCCCAGTACACAGACGCAGACAGAAAGATATACACAACTAGTCACACACAGACAGACACGCACGCAATCTCAATCTCAGACAGTAGCACTAGGAGAAAAATATGCATGCTGGCATGAGTGTACTCTCTACAACAGACATCCTGCCAGTGGTGGAAGGTAACTGAGTTTATTTACGCTTTGAGGTTCTTGTCCTTATAATATGATTATGTCACAGATTAAATGACCCAACAGTGTATAAACTTGTTAAAATGAGTTCCAGCTACAACATGAAAATGCTGCTTAAGCATAAATTGCATCAGTAATAACAGTCTAATATATAATAATATAAAGCTGGCAGGGTCCATTCTGATGCAGTACTTTTACTTTTGTACACTTTTTAGTAGTATTTTGCTGATACTTTTACTTTGAGTTGTGCTGGCAGGACTTACAGTACATAAAAAGTATCTTTACATTGTGTTACTGCTACTTTAGCTCAAGTAAAGGATCTGAAAACATCTCTCACCACTGCATACTGCCCTGATTACAACCTTAAAAGTGCTACATGTACCGGAGTTTTCACATACAAAATGATACACACGTAGTGGAAGAGTGCCAGAGAGCCAGTACATCAAAACTGTTTTCGTCCTCCTTCTTTCTAAACCGCCAAATTAGCTCCTATCTGTCAAAACACTGTGATTTAGCCTCTCGCTCAGCAACAAGTCGCCCAGTTTTAATATTGTCTGTGAGTGATTCTGGTCTTTTAACGGCCTTTGGCTGTGATTCAGCGGGTTGAGAGAGAGAGAGAGAGAGAGAGAAAGGCCTTTAGTGAGAAAAGCAATAACATGTTCTTTAAAAGAGCAGATGGAAAGTTTCTGCGCATCCTTCCCTCCCTTCCCTCTTCCCTCCGCCTATCTTAATGATATGTCTTCTCCAAATATACAACTCCTTTCATGAGAATTTCCACCCTGCTCGCTGCTCTCTGCTGAGCATGTGGGTGCCAGGAGGGGTGTGTGGTTTTGCTTCTCTCTCTTCTGCGAGTCTTATCAATCCAAGTGTGTGTGTATGTGCGCGTGCGTGTGTGTGAGTGTGCATGCGTGGGAGTGCGCATGAATGTCTGTTGTCTTATATGTGACCATTTGAGTCGAATCGTTTCTTTGCGTGTGTTCATATTAGCAAGTTTGTCTGTGCACGGACATGAGACTGTGTGTTTATGTGTGTGTTTGTTCTCATTTGAACCACTGAGCTTGCTGGGGCTTCGAGTAAGTTCAGCCGTGCATGGTCATGAGTGTGTGTGTGTGTGTGTGTGTGTGTGTGTGTGGGTGAGTAACAGAGCATCAGTAACATCCCCTCCCTGTCTGACCGCCTTCCTCTCTGACCCCTCAGACAAGAACAAGAGAGGGATAGATAGAGGGAGAAAAGAGGGAGAGAGAGGGAGAAGGAAGAAGGAGGCAGGGGAGGAGACATGGAAATGGATATCTGGAGCCCCAGGGGTTTAACAAAGAGATAAGAGCATAAATATTCTGCAAGACCCCTCTTTACTCCCTCTGTCCCATGTCTAACCCAGGAGAAAACTATTCCAGGCAGCCCAATAAAACAACTAAAAATCGCTTGGAATAAAGCTTTATCAGGTTTAGATGATGAGAGAATACGCTCTCTTTGTGTGGATAAAATATAAAGACAGTAATTAGAAATCTTACTTTAAATTTTGAGTTACAGACCTCACATGAGAGACTGATTTTCTGCATTTCTATTTATGCTTGAGAAACCTGAAACTAGAGTGGCTTCCAATATGGGAGCGGCTATTTGCTTGGTGCCATGCTCAAGGTCACTTTGTCGAGACACACGGCTATTGTGCGAATTGAACCTTTGACCTTTACGGAACAAACTGTCCTACCAAAATCTTAATCTCATTTGAAAGGGCCATAACTCACCAAAAAATTTTATAGCCAAAGAAAAAATGAACTTCCTAAGGGTCATAGCTCCCTAATTCTTATTTTTGAAACGGTTACACTGTGTAAAGCCTCGTCTTAGCCTCCTTGTAGCAATAAAAGGAAGAAGGAAAAGAAAAAAGCCAGAAAGAACAAGAGCCTGAGTCACACTTTTGTCGGGGATGCTCCAGTTCACCACGAGGGGAGGGCTATTTCAGATACTTCTTTTATCTTGCTGCTGTTCTCCCTTCTCTTCATCTTGCCTCCTCAGCAAAACCATCTCTCTCCTTCTCTCTCTTTCTTTCCAGCTGTCTCTCCTCACTGCTCAAAATATTTTTTACTTTCAATTTGACTTTTGATTTTTAAAAAAAACAAAAAAAAACACTTAATAGTGAAATTCACTTTGGAAAAACCTTTACACACCTCACAGTTTTGCAGTATTTGACTAGTGAACACACACATTTCAGTAGAATGAATTGAGAAATTGTGTAAATATTTCAAAATATATATACACTGCATTTTAAATGAAAACCTGCATTTTACTAATACATCTCCATCTTTATGTGTGTGACTCCATCCTTGGCAACCAATTCAGTACAGCCACAGTCTACTCCATCCCTTTCCTTCCTTAGCCATTAGTGTTATGGTGTTATCGTTGCATATATTTCTATTTAAAGCCACGCTTCCCAAGCCTGTGCGCATCCCATTAAAAAAGGCTTGACACGCCACATTACCTTTATAAAACAGCAACCATGAAACAGGATGGAGAGAGGAATAAGAGAGAGGAAATCATATGTTGTCACAGTCATGTGATGTTCCTCAAAAAGAGGCCATGACACTGCACAATCTGTGGATAACAGACATGGGTCAATGGTGTTTTGAGTTAGCTTACTTTACTGCCAGATGGTTGGGATTTGCCACAAGGCAACGGATGCCAGAAAATGCAATGAATCTCAGTAAACAATTTGTTAATGTGCAACAACTTTCTTTCGTATACTTTTCCGTTATTAATAAGATACTTTGGGTTAATTATTTTTATTTAGCACACTTAAAACAGAGACTTAACTGTCCTGACACTGTAAACAACAACTACCTGAAACACTGTACAGGCTATAGCAAACACCAACATTCATGGTTGTTGACTGGGGCATGGCAGTTGAGGTAAAAGTGAACAACGTTGACTTGGCCAGGTCTCTTCCCCTCACTGTTCCCAGGTCAAATCTCCTTGGAAACCGAGCTGCCCATCAGGAATGCCTGACGGCTAATCCGGGGGCCTTTTTGGCTAGAAGGGCATCATACCAAACTCTCTTACACACGCATTGACACACACAGTCAGGAACACACAGTTTACTGGAAGTGTAGCCTTGCTCCTGCCAGACGTGTATGAGATTACCTTAAATATTTGGGGAGGCAAGCACATTGTTATGCTAACAACAAATGCCCAGAACCCTGAGCATGTGCAGACTTTAAAACAAGCGTTCCAATCTGTAAGCCTGCTGTATCTCATACAACAAGCTTCCAATTTCCAAAATTTCTTGCTCATTCAGTGGAAGTTTCATCCTCTGTGTGTGTTCACGCTGCACTGTGAGAGCTACGCCATTTGAAATTCCTTTCTGTGTAGGTGGCATCGACTGACATCCCTTTGACTTCATTAGGGAGCAGGGACCCAGCAACAAACCTGGCTCTGGGAGAAAGGGGGGATTAAAGAAAAAAAGAAAAGGGAGTGAGAGCGAACAAAACAACAACAGAAAAAAAACAAAGCACCCCTAACCTAATTTCCTCTGATTCGGGCTGCTCCAATGCAAAATAACAAAACAGAGCAAAAACAGATCTTTTGAGAGACTCAATATGAACCAACTACAGGATGAGAGTTTCAGAGTGCCCTCTGCAAAGTCTGAGCAAAATAAACACCCCCTGACTCAGTGATGTAAAGCACAAAAAAAGCAGAAACAACCCTTTTCATGGCATTGGGCTACACTAAACTATCTCAAAGCTTGTATCATGAATAATTCACCACCACTTTTTTTTCTTTTTTTTTTTTTTTTTTAAATCTCGATGTACACACCAGAAATGGCAAAGAGACCCCCTTTCAAAAATTTTTTGTCATCAAATCTCTCCATCTCTTCTGGAGATAAAGAAAATGGAGGAAAAAAAAAAACAGATGTTCTTAGGCTTTTCATTCATTAATGAGCATTTTCCCTCTTGAAAAACAGCTTTTGTTGATTTAGGGAAATCTCACAGCGCTCTTGCCTATGGGAATGAGATAAATCTAGTTAGCTGGTGAGGAAAAGGGTGAAAAGTATGTCATTAAAGCTCTAGTACAAACTGGATTAGACAATGTAGGCTACAGCATTACCAGCTTCTCCACTATGATAATTGATGATTAGCATCATTCGCTTTTCTAAAACTCTAAGGGCACATAACACAATGCAGGGCAACAGCCACTGCTGTAGCAGTCAGTCCTGTGCTACAGGGTGTGGACAATCATCCGTGTGCTTTACAGTTGGGTGGGTCTCTTGCCAATGTGTATACTGAAGCTAATGGCATGTATGCACATGAATATCAAGTCTCAAGTCTTAACAAAGTGCTGTATTGTTGTGTTTAACAGTATGTAAAGGGTGAGGTCTGTTGATACTGAGGGAAAGCATTTCATGTTGTCTGCTGAATTTGTGGTGTCTGTACTCTCCGCTTGCTTTCACTAAGAGCGAGGGCGTGCTTCATTAGTCCTCCCTATTCCAGCTCAGGGGAGGCTAAATTTATTAAGGGGGCCGGATGTTGCACAACACCTGCTGCTGTGCTTCCCTCTGTGCAATAAAGAGGGGGTGCAGCATGCTAGCTAGTGCTAGTGGTAAGCGCTGCTCGTTGGACTGAGGCTGATGAGCTGGGGCTAATTCAGGGGGTGATTATGTAGTTTGCTGGACCACTAAACCTCTTTAAGCCCGTAATTACCGCCTATTTGAGCGAGGGGAGGCACTCCAAAGCAATCGGTACTTGCACCAAGCGGCGCAGTGAACGGCAGCCACAGCTGGAGGTGGGCTGCCTTAGGGCTGCCTGGGATGGAGGGGGTGTATAAATGTGGAGTAGGAGGGATCCACAAAGCCTCATCCCAGTCAGGTACCACAGAAAGCTGAGAGAAAACAGCGGGATGCCCCTCGGTGCATCAGCATGCTAGCTCCAAGCTCTGTAGCTTGGAGCTAGCATTCTAGCAGTGATCTCTAAGCTTAAAAACAAATGTTCTCTTGTTGCGCACACACCTACGATACACGGAGCTTGTTACACAAGGCTGCGGCGAAACAAAGTGCCATTACAGGAGAGTTTAAAGCAACAAAACAAAAACTATTAAACAAACAGGTAGACTTCCTAACCACTGCAACCCTTTGGACTAAATTGAGCTTGTAAGTAAGCGAGGAGAGCGGTTGGATATGTCATTGTGGTGAGAAACTGAAGGGCTTTTTTTAGACTCAATGTCTATGACATACAGGAGGGAATCAGATTCTCAGATTGCACCTCGACCAAAGGGAATCCATTTCATTTCACCTGACTTTCAAGGAAATTCGACTTTACATAATGCCACTGAAATCTGATCTCTCTGAGGAAGCAATTTGGGGACCACAGAACATTCTAATAACCCTGGTGATATTATTATGTTATTATCATAATTACCCTTTTGCCCCCGACGTTTTAATTAGAAACTCACCGTTGGCCCCTAGGGGGGTAAAAAGAACCTGGGTTGGGGGAATGCTGAAACTAGGTAAAGGTATTTCACAATTGCTCCCTTATGCTCTTTGGAGCGGCAAGTACAAGAGGGAAGGAGGACGCAGGCTATGCTATTGAAAGATGAAGCTCCTTCACTCTACCTCCCTCCTCTGTCTTTTTCTGACATCTCTGTCATTCAAAGTACACCTACGCCCCTCCCTCCTTCGTCTCATCCCTCTATCTCTCTATCTTTATAACCCGCCCTCTCCATCCCTCTGTTCTATATTTAGCATTTTGCTAAACTATCTCATGCTGTCTCCTTTTCTCCCCTCTTTTCTTCCACCTCCACTTAATACCTCTCTTTACTGTTAGCTCTCATCTTTTCACCTCACTTTCAATATCCTCGCCTTGTTCTCTCCTCAACCAAATGCTTCCCTCCGTCTCCTGCTTACTCTCTCCCTCCTCATCTTCAGCAGCAGAGGGCCTTCTCCATCAGTGCACCGCTTTTACAAATCAATGACTTAATCTGTCGTAACAAACAAGTGAGCAGCACCCTCAGCCCTGCTCACTTCCCCCCCGCCATCGCTAACACTGAAACAGCGTGCCACAGAAAAGATTGGAAGAAGAGGAAAAAGAAGAAAGCTGAAAAATACACAATGTAAAATACATGTGCTGTGTTGGAAGACAAAGTACTGAAAAGGAAAGATGTGAGGGTACCAGGAAGGCAAACATGTTCATGTTCATGTTCATGAAAGAAGTAAAGAAGTAAAAGAAACACAGGACAGTGAAAAATGAGAAAAATCCAAGTGTGTGTGTGTGTGTTGACGTGGGTTTTCCCACCACATCCTCTCTCCTTCCTCTCCTTAGCTCTGCCCAACTCCTCTACCATGAGTTATTGCCTTTCTGCATTCACCACCTGGTTCACTAGCTATGATTTCTCTCACTCCACTGGACACACACACACACAAACACACATCCTGACACACAAACATGCTTACTTGTGTGTGTGTGTGTGTGTGTGTGTATGTGTCACAAATGCCCTTACTGATCATCCCCCTCCACAGTGGCACCTTGGGTCAGCAGGTCCAAGTGTAAACACACTACCAGCCTATGGTCATACCTTCCATGCTGCCTGCCTCCAGTGCATCATTAGCCTTACAGTGTTTTATGCAGAAAACTTCAATAGTAAAATGATGAGTTATGAATAGATGTCACATGATACCTCATCTATAAATCATAGATCCCTTTCCGATGCATATGACACAGTGTAAGTGCACCGATATCGCTATGATATCATGGTTCAAGGCCATTCAAATGTTAGGCAACACAGCTGTATGTTACAGAAAAATTTAGTAAGAGGGAGTCATGGAAGAAAGGAGAGAAAGAGAAGTCAGAGAGGCAGAAGGCATGCATAAAAGATAGGAGACCCTTATGGTGTTTCAGAAAGAAGTGTTTTGTCTGAGCCAGAGACAGAGTGTAGGGGAAAGAGAGAGAGGGTTCACGCATGGGAGAGAATACAAGTGGGAGGAACTGAATTGATAAATTAGTTCAGCCAACGCGCAAACTGATTACCACGACGGCAAAGCCACAGGATCCATCGAGCACACGCATGGAATGAGACACAAAGGCACGCACACACTCACACTTAGCACTTACAAAAGAGACATGAAGCTGACACATACAAATAATAGCACAACTGAATATGCAATCACACACAGATGCGCGCACGCGCACACACACACACACACACACACACACACACACACACACACACACACCAAATGTATCTAGGGCAGGCTGCTGCAGTTATAAGTAAAAGGTATTGAGCTGCTGACTCCAGCCAGAAAAGATCCCACAATCCTCTGGATCACCAAACACAGCCTAATGGATAATGGCTAACAGCTAGCGCTAATGTGATTTCACACTTAGCAGAGTTAATATATCACTGGCTGAACAAAATCATGCTACACAGAGAAGCTATGCTAAACTCTGTTTCTTGAAAGGTGGTAAAAAAAAAAAAATACTGTCAAAGCTTCATTTGAGGAGTTTTAAACGAAAAAAGGAAGTGTTTTGGAGGATATGTATTTGCTTACAGTGAGAATGAGTGGCTAAACTACTAAGATTGAAGTGTTGGATAGAAGCATTCCATCAAGCTAACCACAGACTTGTGACAATATTTTTCCCTGACTCTTCCCCACTCCAACTTGCCACTCACTCTCCAATAAATACCACAGTGATGGTGGGGAACTCCACACCCCACCCAGGCACTAACGTCACTGCTGTGGGCCCTATGTAAAAGTGTGTGTATGGATGTATGTGTTTGCATCTGGGGTGTGGGTTTGTGTGTGTCTGAGGGATGAGAGAGTGAGCCTCTTCTTCGGATTTGCAGATCATTGTAAACTGATTAGAGGGTACCAAACCAAGAAGGATTTCACATATCTGAGTTATTGGGCCTTTGTCCACCCTGCAGTCACACACATGCATGCATGCACATACACACTTAGGCTATAACATACAGCTGATAATGAAAAATAGGACTAGTGTGAAACACAGCTTCAGCATGAAGCCATCAATCACTCTGACGTACAACAATGAAACCACACACTGGACTGTTTCATAGTTTCCCAACTATGAAATTATATGAGGGTTGGGGGAAGGGGGACATGGGAAGAAGAAGAAGAAGGATGAGAGAGAGAAAATAAGAAGAAGGTGGTAATGACAGTGAGAAGGTAATTGAGAAATTAAGAGTGAGATTAAATATTTCCTCACCTTGGTGTTTAATCTTTATGATTTAAACACATTTCATGTCAAAAAGAGGTTTTACTGAGCCAAAATGAGATTCTGTGTACAACATTTTCTCACTAGACTAGTAACATCTAAGAACAATTTGTAAAAATGTAAAAAGATAAAAAGCTCTCCCAGTTCGAACATGAACTGATCCGTGTGTGTGTATATGTGTGTGTGCATTTTAGAAAGCCATGTTAGATCTCTTGCAACTGGTGATCCCCTCCAGTGCTACTGACCGACCTTGAGGGTCTGTAAAGTTCTCACGTTCTCAAGGAAACACACTGACCCACCCCTTGACTAAGGCCAGATCAACACACATACACACACACACACACACACACATACATACACACACATGTGCTTGCTTTTCGTCTAGATCTATGGCAGACATTTTGCAAAAGTTCAAAGGTGACATGAATTAAAAGTTAACTGCCCTTGAGGGCTTTTAAATGGAGGAGTAAAACGATACAAGGGGCAGAGAGGAGAGAATGGGAGAAAAATGCCGAATTAAAGGGCTTAAAGAAATGTAAAGGGATAAAGGAAAAATACTATCTAGCATGTCTGTCCACAGACATAATTTCGTACAAGACCACCTGGACTGTCTGCAATGAGATTAGTGTGAATTTCCTCATATGACAAAAATCTGACAAGAAAAAACAATCACCAACTAAGCACACATAAAATGGTTTTAGGGTGTTGGGTGAACTGCTTTCTTCTTTGGTATAATATGTTCATATCACCTTTCTGAGATTTTTGAAGCCAAGGAACATTCTTCTTCTGTGGTATATACTAAATGGCAATTTCATTTAGATTTTTCTGTGATTGACATGTGATGTGATAAAAACCCAACCAACTGAAATTTCAAACAAATTACAGGAATTATTTCCATGTAACATGTAACCCAGATTCAACCAATAGGAGTTCCACACGGACAGATTTTGATGGAGACGTTCCAAAACTCAACATATTTAAATTTGATATTTATACAAGAGCTATTTTGAAAAATTCAAAGTATGCAATGTTTTTACCAGAATCAGAGTCTTGGCAGGTTGGAAACACCTCTTAAACTGTCACTGAACACCATGGAAACCCAAACTTATGAAATGCATTAAGGTGAGTTGGCAGAGAGTAGGGTACGTAAACCACATCCATACCAAGGTAGGGGAACCTCTGAGATATTGATTTTAAGTAAAGAAACTAAATCACAAAAGCAAATAGGTGGTTTGATTTTCTAAGCAACATTCAAGGAATTAATCCAATATCATAAATGACAACAAAAATGCCAATTTCACCTTGATATTCCTGCAAACTGATAGATATCCTCCAAACTGCCTTCATCTGCCATGTGTCAGCCTACTGTATCCCTTTCTTCATCTACTCATCCATCCATCATTCCATCCATCAATCATGAAACAGATGGCCTTTCAGGGGTCCATGTCAGGACTGATGGCTTCCCTCTGCCCCGACCGTACCGTTACCCCACCCCCCCACTGCCATCAAAACCCCCAGTACCCCACATACACACACACAGATACATTCACACATACAGACACACTTCCTGCCCCCTACACTTCCACCAGATGGACCGGTCTTACTATCTACCATCCACTCCCATGGATCACTATCTACCCTGATGGAAAAGATGGGTCATCAGCCAATCAGCTTTTAATACACACACACACACACACACACACAAACACGCATGCCCTCGTGGTATGGTTGCAAGTGTGTGAGTAGTACGTCTGTGTGTCTGTGAGGGTCAGTCCACAAAGAGAAGCCCCCAAAGAGAGCTGTCTGCCTTTGGTCTCTGGGGCCTGTCAAGAGGGGTAATTGATGATGTTTTCATTACAAGGTGTGGGGCAATGTGGGGGTTGGGGCACAGTATGAGCGTGTGTGCATGTGTGTGTGTGTTTGTGTGTGCGCGTGTAGTGGGGGTCGGCAGGTTGACTCAGCTGCCTCCTCTTTGACACCAACCACTCCTGCTATTGGTACGTACAAGTCATTGCTTCCAAATGCCCTTGTACAAGCACACACACACACCCAGCCGCAGACATGCACTAAAGCAATCACACATACATCTACACAAACACAAGGCCTTACACACACACACACACACACACACACACACACAGCCCAAAGCCAATTCCATTCCCAGAGATAAAGTATCTGAAACAGAGTAAAAATGCTGAGAATAAGAATAACTTGTTCTCTTGTTTTCCACTGCCGCTCTGTCTCGTCACAGTGTCACGCCAGGCCTTTGGCAGATCTGTCCGTCTGTCTGTCGTCTCTTAGGACCTCTTTGAAATCCTAATGCAGTGGCGCCTAAGATTCTGACTGCCACTTAGATTGAATTAAGACCTAATCGGAGACACCAGGCCACATAGGCCACTATATTACTTTACAGTATCAAGATGGACATCGTGCCTTTGTTGTCGTTTATGAATAAATGAATGAAAACACATATAAAAAGTCAGCTGATGTTCTCCTTTTAAGCTCGCTTCCTGATATCTTTTCAAAGCTATTACTGAGGCGTCCTGGTGGCTTGGAAGGTCAATTGAAATTATTTTTCATGAGAAACTTAATTTGTACAGCGGATAACTAAGACAAACAAGTCTAACAACAATCACAGGACAACCGTAGTCATACACATGAACACAAATACATGTAACGTCTCCGTGTTCTGGATTCAATTCAAGTATGGTAGCTTTATCATATGTCATCCTCCCTCTCTCTTCCCCAATCAACCTAACTGTGTAATAAAGGCAAAAATGGCCAAAAGTAACCTTGAGATAAACACTGACTATTTTAAGAATGAAGACAGGGACAATTTTGCATCTGCAAAATTGGATGGACCAGTGCAATAACATAACATCCTTCCAAGTCAGGGTTGCCGCGGGTGACCAGGGTGCTGACATGTCCAGGCTCCAGCAATAAACAGCCGAAGACTAATGGCATCTGAGGCAATGGTGAACTCTGACCTCAAAAGTTTTTTTTACCTCCCTTCTGTTGTTCAGATGAGGCTTTACAGATCTCCTTGCTGAGAAGTTCAGGGACTGATAAGTTTTTTCTTTATACTGTCCTGCGGTAACAACGGCAATTTTTCATATTAATAAATACTCCCTATGTTTTTTTTAAAATTACAGTTAAAATACAATAGTAATTCACTCTATGACCATCAAAAGAACACTGTTTAAATGATTCCTGTTATGTTTTTCTAGTTGTACTGTAGCAACACAAATTTGTCACAAAAAATGACTGTATGTGGCAAAGACCTTCTTCCCACATAAAGAAAGCATGTCTTGTTCTTCTCTGTTATGTTCTGCTCAATCCCAACCTAAACCACTAAGATACCATGGATATCTTGCCTTTATTGAGCAGTGCACCTATCCATCCATCTATCCATTCAACCATCCATCCATCACCTCCTCTCACCCCCCTCCCGCCCACCCTGCACACCCTGTGTGGATTCCTCCACCACCCAGGGCCCACGACAGCAAGGCTCCTGGCCTCCTCTGCCAGCGCAGAAATGAATTATATCGCTTTTCACACCTGTTTCTGCTCAAAACCCCTGCTGCACGCTGCTGTGTTGAAGAAAAAAAACATTTCCAAGCGGGGGGAACAGCGCTCCCCCAGCTCGGCTACATCTGCGTACATGAGCGGTTAAATTAGACTCTAATTGTATTAACGGGGGATTATGCCTTCCAGTTGGATTTTTTATACTCTCTCTCTCTGTGCATTTTACACGTTTTAAGGGGAGAAAGGAGGAGGGGAAGAAAAGCAGCTCATTGAGGGTTTGCGGGTTGGCTTCTTTTATGAGCTGCGATCACGGCTGCCCCTCGTTACACTGAGTCTGTGTACAAATAGGAGGGGAGGAGAGCCAGAATGAGGGAGTGTTAGTGATAATGTGTATGAGAGTGTGTGTCCCAGTCTGCCAGGCTAATATACTGATGCTAACGCTCTGAATGCCAAACCCCCCTGCCTTTCCTTTCTACATACACACACACACCTACTTCAGTTTAGCAAAGCAACAATCTAAACAGGGATAACGGTGGTGTGTGTAGTGGGGAAGGGGAGGGGGGGCGGGGGGGTGAATTCCATCTAATTACTCTATCACATAATTTCACAAATTGCCTTTTCATAGGGGAGTGCAGAGCAGAGCACGGGGCGCGTTGGGGATTGGAGGCCTGAGCTTTCATTTACTACTCATTTCTTGTTAAATTAAACAAGAAAATACCATTTGTGAGGAGGGGAGGGGGGGGGTCGGGTGGATTCCAAGTGCACAATAGGACTGTTAGAGGAAACAGAGATCGGGTACCAGCTATTTCTTCATCTCAAGCCTTGTCTCTTTGGCTGTAACACAAAGCAGTAAGGCAGCTCAGTTATGCAATTCCTGCAGAACTGATTCCACAATTTATATTATTTTGTTAAATAAATACCGTTGTGGTTATTTGTGGTTAAAAATCATTGGCACATCTCATCAGAAATGTAAGTCAGTAAAACAGAATGACTGCTAGAAGTCTAAACATGTGTGTAATTGAGGGTATCAATAGAAAACAAACATCAAAATGAGATAAGGACACAAGTGGAAAAGCCCCCCCCCCCCTACTTTATATTGTATCCCACCAAGTTTACAGCTGCATGTCAAGCTGGCAGCGAGCTGTGTGGCTCGGTCATCGGTGACAGGCGGTAAACGCTAATGTTTTGTAGTCGCTCCAAGTCAGAGCAGCCAAATTCTTCCGATGAACGTGTCCCACAAGCGCTGTCAACAACGTATGAGCTCATTGGGCGTGTTGAAGTGAACTCAGCGAGCTGTGACTGTTGTCATCGTCAAAAATTCAATACCACTTCTCTATCTGTCACTCTATCCATCACACAGCTGATAGAAGCTCCGTTTAACCTTTCTTTCCAATACCCATTTCTTTACCTATTACTTCTCCTTTTTTACATCGTCACTCTAAGCAAATTGTAATATTCTATAACACCCTTGGCACTGTGGCTTTGACCCTGGCACTCATAATCAGAAGTTTTTCAGTTGGACAGCTGGTGTCCAAGAAAAAAAATGGAATCCCCTGCTTTAAAATGTTTACCCTTTCCCTGCCAGAACAAGACGCTGGCAATTTGCATCCTTGATGGATATGCAGAAATGTCTTCAAAAGAACCCTAAAAAAACAGCTGTATGAATGCAACCTACCACCTACCCTGGTGGTGCACTCGCAGCCTCAGTTTGCCACCCACCTTCCCCTTCCGCTTCGGTACAATAGGAACTCCCCTGAGGGTCTAAGTGTGAGGGCGAATAACACAAAATACACCAAGATGGGTATCCAGACTTCTACTTGAATTTGCTCTATTCTATTTTACTGTTTCTGTCCAATTATCTCTGCATTAGGGTCACATTGTTGAATATGTATTATGTTTGAGAAATAATGGGATCCTTACTCAGTTTCTTAGGTTTGTGTGGTGCCAAAGCCCTCTGCTATGAGTTTGTGCGTGCATACGTGTGTGCATCCATGCATCTGTGTGTGTCTAATTGGCATTGTGTCTATCTCTAAGAGGCCAGACTCACATCCTGCATCCCTCTGTGAAACAAAGGCAGGCCAGCTGATGATGCTGTGGATGAGCCTGGATCAGCTGCCCGTGCTTATGTTCATACCAGCAGAGGCAGAGAAACATACTGCCAGTGTAAGAGATACTGTAAATGTTTTTACATTGGAGGTGCTACAGTATGTGTGGCATTTATACCGACATATGGTGATTGAATTAATGGTGACACTGAAGAATGATTAGGGTAAACAAATGAGACAACTGCAAGCATTTATCTGACACCAGTGGTATTGTTAATGCCAGTGTTTCTCAAAATTAAGACCACATTTCCCATAAACAAAGACGATGCTGCACCTCTGCGCCTGGGTTTCATTTCTATTTGGCTTCTCTGACAAAGATAAACATATTGGAAGTGATTTTTCCATCAACCTTTCAGTTTACTTCAGAGTTTTAAAAGCTGTTTGCACTGACAAAAACAGCAGCTTCTTTCTGTTTTGTGCCATATAGCAATATACCCTATGTGGCATTGTGTGCCTGTATTAGTGCATGTTTTAGTTCCTCTTTCTCTTTTGCCTAGGAGAAGAAAAAAGCTGATGGATCATCCTTATCCCCCTGTTCACCTCCTCGCCTTCTCCTCCGCTTCTTCTTCTCTTCTCCCTTGCTCCCTTGACACTCACTTATATCCTTCCCACTGTTTGAGATCAAACAGTGTAGAAGCCTCCCATAAGCCCAACTCATGGTGTAATATGACACAGTAGGTGTGTTGCTCTGTGTGTGTGTGTGTGTGTTTCACTGAATGTGTGTGCTGAACTGTATTTCCACAGACAGGATGTGTGTATGTTTCAAACACCTTTCCTCTGTGGCCCCGAAGGTTTCAGGGGTGTATGGGTTGAGGTCAAAGAGTTGGAGGAGAGGTTAGTGTGTATATGTGTGATGATGATTGTGTGTGTGTGTGTGTGTGTGTGTGTGTGTGTGTGCTGGGTGATGGAGAGCTGGTGGTTTGTGAGGGAGGTATGGTGGGGGTCAGATGGAAAGGGGAGAGCACAAAGAGAAACAAAAAATCTAAAAGGGCTTGTGAGATGTAAGTGTGTAGATATATACTATGTACACAAATACAGTATATCTCAGCCTACACGCCACACTACACTGTGCACAAGACAAAAAGTTCCTCCAATTTGCTATTACCACCGTCGGAAACAGGGGAAGACACTGTACAATGCAGAGCATCAACATCAAAGACAGACTACAATAAATAAATAAAAAAGTTGAGCCCATCCAATATCCATAATCCAACAACCAAATTACTTTCCCCAGCATCCTCCCTGTTGGCTTGTGCAATCCAAACCAACACCCACTCAGCCAAACTGTATCGTGTTCTCCACAAACTCCTGACATGGGCAGAATTTGTGTGACGCAAGGCTGCATGGTTGAAGTTAGTTTTGAAACATATTTCCTTAACATAGCACTAGATTTAAATTATAATCAGGAATCTGACTCGGTGTAAACACAATATACAGTAGATGTCACAGTTTAAAGCTTTTTTTGGACTGCTTTACACATAAACTCCAGTTAAGCTGCTTTTTACTTTTGTAAGTTAAAGTTCTGTCAGCGTCTAGTTCATATTTCCCCCGTCTTCCTGCTGTGCGCTCTTTTGACTGTTTTCAATCATTTTTATGAAAGGAAACTTTGTTTGCTACTGTAGTCCTACAAACTACAGTAAACTTGTTATTTAATTAAACATGGGTACACACTTCTATTTATTATCCTCTTCCTCTCTTTGATAAGTATTAAGAGATGTTGGCATAATGTCACGTAATGCTAACTGCGGCTGGTGAACGGATCGTGTTCGAAATCAAAAGAAATTTGCGTTAAATAACACAACATTGTATTTACTGATGTCTTTAGCAATCACATTGGCATCTTCCTTTGTCAAAATCATTTTTTCCCACTCTCTCTCTCTCACACAATTTGTGATCCTGACAGCTGGTGCTAACGGCATTGGTATTCCCTGCTATAATCGGGTGAAAATGAAGCAAAACCACAGGCCTTTCAGTATCCCAGGCATCTGTTAAATAATGACAGATTTGTTTTTAATAAGGTTCATCTATGTATCTGCGGCAGCTATGGCCAGGGGCGTCTCTCCTTGGCTTCAACCTTATTCAGTTTCAGCAGATGAGGAGCGAGAGCGCAGGCTGGTGAGATTGCCGGCAGATTACACAGGCCTGTGTCTTTGAAGTGTTCACCGTACGAACCGGGATACATTGTGGAGAAGAGGGGGGGGGTCTGGTGGTGTGCATGTCAGTGTCAATGAGTGTGTCAGTGTCTGAGGATATGTGTTCGTTTGTTCGCAAGTGTATGGGTGTCAAATAAGACAGCGGCAGAGTTATAAAGATAGAAAATGTGTGTGAAAATGTGTGTGTGTAAGAGCAAGAAAGCCTGTGGCTGTGAAGTGAGGTTCACTTTGCACACGTGATGTGAAACTTAGAGCTATCGAGAACAAACGCTGTTTCATTCAACTCACTGTTAGGTGCTGGAAGAGCCATGCTCTCATGATGTTGGTGGCCACCTTAGGGAAGATCCCTCTCTTCTTGTTGCGTTTCTTTTCTTTATCTGGGTCATCGTCATCCCCTGTGCTCGGTGAAGCCACGCTGTTGTCCAGGCCATCACCTGTCACATGATAAGGAAACAGGAAGAGACAGCAGAGATCAGACACACAGTTTGTTTACTTCCTGCATTCGCTGTGCCTCTGCGTTCAAAGGGAATAAATACGATTTCGAAGGAATTCTGGAGGGCTTTGTATGCACAGACGGAGGGGTATAGAGACACAACAATGGCAAGCAGAGAATGGCTGGAAAACAGCACCTCATAAATGCATTCATTTTTAATACATTTATAAATAACCCTGCCTTTCATTTTTCTCCACCCGCCACTTGAAAACACAGCGAGCGCACGGATCTTTCTGTGAGAAAGAGAGGGAGAAGGGGAGCACAAAGGACTTGTAAGGTCGCATTTCCCCACTCTCCCATCCAAGCCCGCGCAGAATTGAAAATGACAGAGAGATTTAGTCTTTATTATCCTGAGGGGAAAATAGTTATTGAAGCGTCGCCCCGGCGCATTCTGCCATTTTACCTGAGGTGGAAAGAGTAACACGGCACTACAAAAGGGGAGGTTGCGAGGAGGGGGAAGGCAGCAAATAAAAGGAAAATAGGTGGAAAAAAGGAAGTCAGAGGCACAAACAGCGCTAACAAAGCTAGCTGCTTTTCATAACAATGGCGTCATGGCTGCTTACAGCAACCTGTAGGGCTTCGATAAGGCTCTATTAAGGCCAGTTAACCTCACCTAAGGGGAACACTGAGACAGCTTAGAGTATTTGAGCACTGAGAGGAAAAGTGAAAGGAAGGCACTCCGTTGGCCTTTTCTCTGCTTTCAGACTCAACAACATGAACTCACACACACACACACACAAACACATACACACACACTGCACATATTCAAAACTACCCAATTACTGTACGCATTCTATACAGCTCCGGTGGAGAGAAAGAGGCTCTCCCCATCTGTGGCTGTGAAAAGCCTAATTGTTATTATCATTATTCAAAAATGCAAGCCATCCTCAATGAAGACGATAATCATAAAAGAAACATGAGGCGAGGTAAACAAGTGGCACCCTCACTCCTTTCCTCACTGCAAGAAATTTCAGTGGCTGATAACTGACTTTTGTCCCATGCTGCCTCTCTTGACTGGAAATGAGGGGAAGGAAAGAAGAAAAAATAAAAACACTAAAGCAGTGCACAGAATTGGATCCAGTTATTTATTGATTACACACAAAGCACTTCTAAAGCTTCTAGGTCTTTTCACTGTGGTGGGAGTAGATAACTGCATTCGAGCGGGCCCGCGCACCGCTAGCTTGCAGAAGGCGTCACCCAGTACCTAGCTAAACCCTAAGACCCCGATTCATCGATAATTAATGGGGATGTTGGCGCTAATCCGGTTGGAGATGACTTTTTTCCAGCCTGCCACATCAATGGAATAATCAAGGGCCTAAAACCCAGGCCTTTGCTCCCCATTACCTCAGGCAAAAGAATTCCTGAAAGCATGCCTGGAGGGCACCTGAATTATATACACCATTAGGAGAGAGAAGCTCTGAACGATCCATACGCAACAACACTCTTGGCTAGCTTTCACTCTCTCTCCGACTGTTCTGGCAGAAGGAGATACATATGCACACATATTGAAGGCTTTTTAATGAACCTCGTGTGGAAGTGGAGGTGATGCTATGGAGGTTGGGGGGAGGGATAAAACAAGGACTTGCTTTTCATAGATGGTGCGATACAGATGCAAATGCCACCCACTGCACATTAATAATGCACATATGCATGTAAAGCTGGTGGCAGGGCTGGGTAGGTAGGTTTCATCACCAAAAAGTTCAAAAGTTGGATTCGGCCAATAGCCACATGGCAGGTTGAAGTGCCTTTAAGCAAGTCAGTGACTTCTGCCAGTTTACTCCAAGTCGCTGGATAATGCTTGAAATGTAAATGTCTATGTGCAGCATATGTAGTCTCACACTTTCAATCTACTCTCAACCATGCAAGAATAAAGGATTAAACGCAAGGATTATTTTCATTAACAATTCATCTGTTGATTATTTTTTAGATTATTCAAATGAGGCTTTAAAGTCACAGAAAATAGTGAAAATCGGTCATCACTTTTTAAGAGCCTGAGGTGATGTTGTTAAATTCCTTTTTCTCCCCACTAACAGTCCAAAGATATTCAATTAACAAGGACATAAAACAGAAAAAAGCAGCAAATCCTCACATCTGAGAGCAGGAAGTGGTGAAGCTTTATGTTTGCTTAAGGATGAATCAATTATGGTTGTCGATTTACTGATCCATTAATTGATTAATCAACCAACTTTCAGCATTACACTCATACAAACACACCCATACACACACACACACACAATGTAGCCCTTCCACCCAGCTCACAGACCTCTCTCTGTCTAAAACCACACTCACATTGCAAGCTTCAGTTACATCATTAGCTCGGGACAAATGCAGCCTGAGCTTAACAAGTGAGATTTTTTTCTGCCCACTGTTTCAGGGCTAAAATACACCCACCCCTCTGTCTCTCTCTTTCCCCGTCTCCCTCTACGTCTCTCTGCCTGGTGGAAAAGAGGGGTGAGCCGAGCTGAAGCCTTGTAATCTAAGACCAGATTTTCATTGGAAGCAAATGCTTTCAATCCGTTGTAAAGACCGGCTCATGTTCAGCAAAGCCTACAATAACAAACCTAGGGGCTTGTCCCATGCGAGTTGGGAAAACAGAAGCAAACGGCTGGAGTACCAGCTCAGAGTGAGTGAGTGAGCGAGTGAGCGAGTATGCATGCAAGTGAGCAAATGGGAGAAAGTGGGCGAGCAGGAGGGCTCAGGAAGAGGTGAGAAATCGTGAGAAGCATGGAGAGAAGGGGAAGGAGAAAAGGGGGGAAACAGGAGAGAGGAAACAACAATGGGAGCAGAGAAAGAACAGAATGAGTAATAAAAGTGTGGATGTTCAGAGAAAACTGTCACGAGAAACTGCATGATTGTTGCCTGCGCTCCCTCGCTACTGTTAAATCACAACAGCCCATCTAAACTGAACCCACTTTGATCATTAAGACTTCTTCTTAACATTGTATCATGTGGTACTTTATTATATACTACTGTATGTCTTAGATATTTTTTTAATTGAACTTTTATTTAACAAGAAAGTATCACTAAGAGCAATTCTCTCCTTTTCAAGTGCTCTTTCCAGTCCGGTAATCGAACCAGTAATCTTCCAGTCACAAGCCTGCAGTCTAACCTTTAGGCCACCAATGCCCCATATAGCACAGTATTATACTGCACTATATCAGCCACATTTACAGTACTACGTCTTAACTATTGATTTATGGCGAATAAATTGTTAATGCAAGCAGCAACTATAATTTTCAAAACCCTTAATAATGACCCTACAGACTATCAAAATCACTCCAAAGACCCCCGGCTAATCAATAATTTCGTACAAACCAAAATGATGCATACAGCAATGTGAAATGATGTATAATGTGAGGGAGGCAGCCTGCGTTACATCTCTCCCCACATTTTTCTGTCTCCTACCATGTGAGAAGAACATAGAAACACTATTTGTCGTACAGGATCTTCTCAATACATTTACACAAAATGTTAAATGACAATAATGACCCTGATTCAACAGATTGTAGGCAGAGTATGACCGTTCGTGTCACCCATATTTCAAGCCTTAAGTCGGAGAGGGAAACTCTAACCCCTCCCAATATTCCCTTCTTTCCTCTCCCTTCCCAATACTTCTCCTTAAGTCTGACCCATAGGCACTTACTTTACCTAGAAGGGGAAAAGGAAGGAGGAGGGCTGGGGAAGGGCCGTCAATTTTATTGGCATTTCCATTTTCACTGCAATTTGATACCAATCACCTCTGCGAGGTCTGGGGCTAATTTCTGCTTTTCTTTAACCCCAGCGAGCGAAGAAAGAGTGGGAGGTGGAAGGAGAGAAAAGAGAAAGACTGAGGAAGGGTGAAGCAGGAAAGGTGTTGAAGCTGTGTCTGGCAGCCATGTTGGGGAAATGTCAACGGTGTTACCTCAGCCTGTGAGTGAGTCAGAGGGAGGGCAAGAACAGGGGAAGAAATGAATGGTAAAGGGATGGTTAAGAGAAAGAGAGAGAGCGAATAAAAGAAAAAGAGGGCGCTGAAACTCAAGCCACTGACGAAAGTGATGGAGAAGGAGAAAATGATGGATAAGAGAGGAAAGAACTATTGTGTGACACACTGGAGTTCACTGTAGTTACCATTAGCAGATATTGTACCGCAAGATCAGATATTTTGGTGGGGAAAAAAAAGGACTATGTTGTCACTGAACATTCACATCCAGTACCAACATTTTTGCAACTTTCCAAAATACGTTATTTAACAACATTTTCTCATTATGTTGAGAGAAAACGTAATTCAGCCATTATTACATTTCTAGCAAAACTTATTTGCTGTCTTTAGTACTATATGTAGCACCATAGAGACAGAAGAAGTAGTCAAGTGGCTCGGATGTCCAATCTGGGGAGTAAATATGATAAAATTGCTGCTTTTCTGGAGCGCTGATGCACACCGATGTCAGGAAATAAGACAGGGAGCACGAGTGTTTTGTACTCAACAGACCAGATTTAAACATTTTTGTATTCTTTTGTGGTTTTTAAAGTAGATCACTAGATATTTAAGCAGCGATTTCAAAATCTAAGTGACTTAGTTGTGATTTAAGTGACTTAATTAGGCCTCAGTCATGTCACCTAATCAGTTGGTCGGTCAGGCATCTATTGTTTTTCCAACCCAGTTTAGATTAAATGTCTGTATCCCATGGAAACTGCGCTCATGCGGGTCCCACAAAATTTGACAGCTACGGTAGCTTAGAATATAGCGCTTTTCAAAGATGACTGACGAACACAGTTACACAGAGCTGAAGTAATGTATGGTATGAGCATGCAGCTATTATGTTAACATTAATAGCCGAGTATTGTTCCTAGCTAATGAATTAATTATGTAGCTTCTCTGTCCACTTTGTTTTCAGTCAGTCAGGTCTTGTGTGTCTGTGTGTATCTGTGTGTGTGTGTTGTGGCATGTTGATACATATTAGGCAGAAAGATATACCCTGTCTCCTTCTCCAAGGAGTATTTTTTATTTTTGAGAGGTCACTAAGCTCGTTGAAATCTGAAATTACAGAGTTGAACTCGTTAAAGTAAATATTTCACTTATTTCATTGAATGTTTTACATTGTAGGAGGAAGTGCATCACTGTCTCAATGTCACCTGTCAAACAGTGGCCACATACTCTGTTTTCATTTGGTTGCCATGATTTTTTGTGTTTTCCTTTTTTGATTTCCAATTTGTGGTCGTTGAGCCTGTACTTGGTTAGGATCTGTCTCTGCTTTCTATCTCTGACAGTAAAGAGATATTCTGCCAATTCATAATTTCTTTTCAGGGCCAGATAATATTCTGATCTATGTTGGCTTTTAGTTTCTTCTTTCCAATGTTCTGAATAGGTTTCTTTACATTGCGTTATAATTTGGTTTACTCTGATTGGTGTTTGGAAAGCAGTGATGGCGTGAGAATGGTCAAAGTGTGTCTGAGAAGGGGGAGTTAGTCTCAGCACCAACTAATATAACGTTTCTGGACTCTTTTCTGGGCTCGGCTCAGCTCTCTCTCACACACACACCATTCTAAACATCTTATTAATTTATGTATTTCCTTATTAATTTATTAACTGACTACATTCCATAGTTAGAAAATAGCACGCTAGCTAGCTAATTCTTGTCTCATTTGTGGTCTGATAAACAGTAAATTCATCAAATCCAGTGCCCCATATCGCTGTTTTCCAAGCTACTGTAGCGGTCATATTTCGCGGGACCCGCATGAACACGGCTTTCATCGAACCATCGAGCCTATCACCATATGGAAGTGGGTGTGGTTTCATCTAAACTGGGTTGGAAAACCGATAACCGCATCAGTCAGTTGTCTTCTCGTCAACTAACGTCCTATCTAGTAAGCCAGTAAGCTAGTCAGTCTATAAAGCCAACAAGTCACCTTGTCAGTCACCTGGTTAGCCCATCAGTCAATCAGCCAGTGAGGCAGCTCATAAGCCAGTCAGCCAATGAACCAGTCAGTCACTCTTGTCCATAGACAGGCTGCCAGGCTCATTAAGAGCATCAACAGCCTGTAAGCCTGAGCTGCATACATACAGTGTGAAGCGGCCAGGCTAGCAAGCTCCAGTCTCCCCATGAGGAAAAGCCACAGGCACAACTCTGGGCATGGCCCACTGATCGGCCATGACAATGTCTTTGCAACTAGTTGGAGGAGGGGCTGGGAGGGAAGGGGTGAATCAATGCAGGACGGTGGGGGTGCAAGTTCGTGTGTGAAGAATGCATGCATGCATGGATGTGCATTCGTCTGTATGTGTGCGTCTATCTCTGTATTTCTTTATGCATGTGTTTCCAGCCACAGAAGCTCTGAATGTCGTACGTGTGTGTGCATGTGTGCACGCGAGTGTGCATGTGTGTGTATGTGTATGTGTGTGTGTGTAGCAATTAGGGAGCAGGCCAGTGACTGGAAGGAGCCAGGGGCAGTTGAAATGCCCCGGGGCCAACCGAGGGAAGGAATATTTTATCAATCCCCTCACATGCCGTATACACTCTTACACACAAACACACACACACACACACACACCGTGAACAAACAGTTAATGACGTAAAAACTAGGTTAGCTTTCGCCATGCATTTCCACTAGCTTCGTTAGCATTAGCTAAACAGACACTTATTTCTATGCTCATTCAGCTTGGGTGGCTTTTATTTAAGCCTTTTCCGCTACTTCATGTTTCATTCCTGCCTTGCCCTCCTTCCTACTTCATTACTTTTCTCTCTCCTCTCTCTCGCTCTCTCTCTCTCTCTCGCTCTCTCTCTCTCTCTCTCTCTCTGTCTGCTGGAGTGTGGGGTTGGGATGGAGGATATTTGCACAGGCATTGTTATCTTTCTTCACTGTAGGTTTGAAGTTTTGTAAGTCAAACAGCAGCAAATGATATTTCACTTATAAAATCTGGCTAAAACTGAGGTAAAACCGGCTTAACATTGCTCATTAGCCTCAGTGTTGACGTTTTCAATCTACCTCTTTAACTACTGCACACTAATGACGCTTCCTCTCTTCTGTCTGTTCGTCTCCCTCTCCTGTGTGTTGATCACTTCCATACATCTCTCTGTCTCAAGGCATACCCTGACATTATCAAGCAGTATCTAGGCTAATCTGTTATGATCTGATTATGAACCATCTCACAGCCATTGGTACTACCTGCCCCCTCTGTGCGGGCACATGTGCCATTCCAAGGTGTCAGCCATTTTTCTGCTGCCTGGCGAATTAACAGCTACGGATTCACCAGTCAGTCATCTGCGAACAGCGATCATGTCAGGCACGTCGCTTCTAGCGCAACATGAGAGAATTATGACATTTAGCTTTCTAATCTTTTTTTTTTTTTCTTCATAGGAGCACTGCCGAGATGAGGAATAAGGTTATGAATATTAGCTTTGTGCCAGATGTCATGAGTGGGATCCTGTGTGAGGAATCGTTCACAGATGGCCAAACGTTTTTGGAGGATACAGTGAGATGTTTTTGCAAGGTTTTATAGGCCGTGGATGGACTGAGAGGGAGAAAGAGTGGAGACAGGTCTTTTGAGTTTATGACAGTGCATTTAGTCTATGGGCAATTTGTTGCAAGAAAGAGAGAGAGTGTGTCTTTCACTGTGAGTGCGAGTGACCTGGAGCTGATCTCTCATGGGCCACTCCTAGAGTTTCACACCCCAGAAAGCTCACATGACCCTGGGTTGGCTGCCCAGGCAAGGCCCAGGCCTCAGGGGCCTGCTATCCTGTTCCACATGGGATACACACATCTCATATTGGCAGGCGAGAAATTCATACACACACACACACACACACATACACACACAAAACATGATACACAAAGCACACACACATGCTGGTGTATATTCACTAAAGTGCTCTCCCTCTCAATCTTTCTTTCTGGCACTCACACACAAGCACACGCACCCTCGCACACATAGACACACATTACATTCCCAGAAATCCTCAGAGGGGTAAAGAAGGGCTCGCAAGAGGGAGGGAGAAAAGAAAAAAGTGGCGTTTATTGTATTCAGGCCATTCATAAGCTCTAGACTTGGGGAGGGGGGGTAGCAGGAGGGTAGCAGGCAGTGGGGGGTTCCCTTTGCATGGCTCTGGAGGCCCCTCCCATCTCCAAATATTCTGAACATGCAGGAATTCCTCGCAACGCAATTCCCAAGTAGGGGCACATTTTCAAAAGCGTCTCTCCTTTTAAAGCACCGAAAACAGACACAAACTTGAACACACTCACATGCACCCTTTTCCTAGGATCTTTCAATAAGGCAACTTTCCAATAATGACTACTAAAGTATACTAAACCAACATACACACACACACTGACACACACACACACACACACTTCAATACAAAACACTCTCTGTGACCAATGCTGTTTCGCCTCCCTTTTATTCCCGAGGAGGAGGAGAGACAGAGAGAAATCCCCTCGACTATTCTGCGGATAATGACATGCGCTGTCGACAAAACAATATGGCTAGTCTAGACTTCCCTTCCTGCCTTTGCCAGATAGAAACTCCACTATTTTCAGATCTTTTGCTCAAAACTTCCGCCAACGCATTTGGATCATGTGATTCTGAAGCGTAGATTAATCTTTGTAGAACATACAGCAGCTACAGCATAATGAACAGAAAGATTAGGTAGACAGATAAAGTTGTCATTATTACAAGAGAAAGGAAAACAGGGCTTGCCAGGTAAACAATCAGGGGAGACCTAAGTAATTGCTTCCTGTAATCAAAGACAATTCTATTGAAGTAATTACAGTAAATAATGGGTGCTACGCAATAACAAAGCAGGTTACTTTGAATGATGACAGTTTTGTGGATCAGCACTGACAGATTCAATAATGACAGTAACTGGTGAGTCATTTACAAGGGTTATTTGTAATTAAAGCACACTGGAGACTTCTTGTTGTGAAAATCTGAGCCAAGTTTGGAGCAATTATTTCATTTGGGGTGATCTGATGAGGAGGAGATCAGAAAGCCAGTGACAGGGAATGTGTTTAACTAACAACAGTAAAAGAAAAAAAAAACTGAGCATATTAAGGAGTTAATTAAAAGTGTTCCTCAAAGCTTGAGGTTTAGGGGAGAGAGATATAGGGCTTTTGCTCCAGTAAGCAGACATTTGCTTCTCCATTAGTGTCATATGAACATGTGTGCACATGTGTACAGCTGCACATGCAAGAGTGAGACACCTTGGGCTGTAGGAAATTGAGCTGGGTATTTCTTACTGTTGACATTTTATAGACTAAATGCTTAATCAGACTAGACAGGTATAAATATGTATTATTGCAGCTGTAGTGGATTAATCAGGTCACCTTTTAGAAAATAGTGAATATCAGACCTGTGTTGTTGCGGTCATTTTCTCTTTGTGAATGTGTTCCTGTGCTTCTGTGTGTTATGGTGGAGGCCCATCCACTGTTGGCTGTGAGGGGGGGGAGGGATCAGGCTTGTTGACATAGCCATAGGTGATGGCAAAAATGTCAGTGTAAATGTGACTGCTCTCTCTGTGCCATTTTCCCGTAAAGGGTCATCACCACAGGCTGCCTGACACGCTGGAAACTGCCTCAAGCGCGGGGTACCGGCACGACATTAAACTGCAGTATGCCCCCACACACAGATACACACACACACACACACACACACACACACATACACATACACACTGCCTTTTATTCCCACTTCCAGATCAGTCGAGAGAGAAAGAATGAGGGAGAAAGAGACAGACGGTACAAGCTAAAATGAAAGTGTAGGGCGATGAATTCACCCTTTCATGTTGAGCACTTTTGCTGTGTAACTATTGATTTTTGCCCTCTTGCCTTTGTGTTGCCGTTTTTCTTTTTTTTCTAACCTGAAGATAGAAGGCCAGAGCCAGTTCAAATGGGAGCACTTGTGAGGGGGGCCCACGGATTCTTCGCCTCAGTGAAGGGAAGTCCTCACACTACACTTACACACCAACACACACACACACACACAACGGTAAGATTCCTGAAATCGTGCCTCTTTTGCTGCTTTCTCACTCT
This sequence comes from Thunnus maccoyii, assembly GCF_910596095.1. Taxonomy (NCBI): domain Eukaryota; kingdom Metazoa; phylum Chordata; class Actinopteri; order Scombriformes; family Scombridae; genus Thunnus; species Thunnus maccoyii. The sequence goes on along the minus strand of NC_056546.1, from coordinate 7,826,398 downwards.
TAACGCTCACTCTCTTGCGCTGCCTCTCAGATGGCTTTTGACACCTTTGACTCGCCAAGCTCGAGTCAAACCCAGCACACGGCGAACGGGAGCGAGAGAGAGGGAGAGAGAGTCAAATGGACTATGGAAGAAGGGAAGGGGGGGAAGGGATGGTAGAGGACAAGGACTATAACAAAAGCTAAGAGCACTTAACAGCACAATGGCACGGCGGTCCTTTCCAAAAGTCAGCTGATGTGCTGAAGGGCGTTCCAAAGTCCTTCAATGTAGACATGGGACAAAGAGAGGGAACCTTCAGCTAAACTAAAGGAAAAACATCCTATTTTAACTTTGTTGTGGACTAACATGTGGTGAAAAATATATTTTTAGCACCAGAAAACTAGATTTACTCATGGAAGGCTTTTCAGAAGCTATCAAAATATCCTCGTCAATCAAGTTAAACTGACTATAAATTAATCTTTCTTTGCACGAAGACACTCAGGAGCCCGCTACTAAGCAACAGCATCAAGGTAACATTTTTAGCCAAGATGAATTTACTGAAAATACATCCTTTCAAATGATCTGTGCACACACTTTTAGATGAGTTAAATTTAGTGAAATTATATCTTGCAGCACTAACTTGTTTAATTTCAACCAGTCTATCAAAGCAACCAGTTTAATGAACTAAAATTAAAGATCCCCTCCAGACATGTATTAAAACATATAAAAAGACTCTGTTTGGAATAATATTGTGCGTCTGATATGGTTTTTCCACAAAAAAAGTGTAATTACCATGTTAAAATCCTTAAATTATATCTCTTCCTTCTCCCTCATTAAAAATTCCAGAGTCTATGAATATGCAAATATATTTCATTTCAAAAGTTTATTACTTCACAGAAGATCTCTCCTACTTCACTGTAAAGTCTATTCTCAGTGTATGTGCACTGGAGGCTTCGAGTTTCCATATCACACTTGTGTGAGTTGAATATAGGATCAGGATTGGCTCCAAACTATTTGTGATGTCACAAATCATACTTGTAGGTCCGCCCCTTACAAGTGGATTTTCAGTGAGCTCAGAGAAACTTTCTACTTTCAGCAGATGAATGTGAAAACTGCTTTCCAGTGTCAAACTGCACATATATCATTCTGCACAGTGACGCTTAAACATTCAACTGAAGGAACTAGAAGAAAAACATTTTGAGTTGAGGGAGACTTTAAGTAAAAATGTATAATTTTTGTACCAACAAATTGTCTGTAATCACTTCTTCATATTTGGGGTGTAGGTTCCATTAACCAAAATTAAGTTTCCCAGGAAGTTTATTTTTCAGAGCTAACGTGTGCAGCACTCGTCCGTGTGTGCATTTTTCCACATGGTAACTATCTGAGTGACACAGCTTCTGATAAACACTTACAATACACAAGGATTTTCCCACTCATGCTAACCTATCGGCGCCAGCCAAACTGCAGTATGTAGTTAGATAATACAGGCATGCCAGCCCTGCAAGCTAATAATAGCACATTAGCTTCCAGTAAGTTTTTTTTGGAATAACAGAAGGTTTTAGTATCGTGAAGGAGTAAAATATAGTCTGCACCCACAAGCTCAAGTTACTGAAGGGGTGGTTAGAAAACAGGATAAGTCCTTATCTGAGCGACAACCTACTCTCTTTAAATAGTTTTGGTTGTTGAGCTTTTCCATTTACATTTTAGGGTTTTAGCTGATTTTTAATGAGTAAACAGATCAAGTGTGTGTGGCAATTTCTTTTTTTTATTGGATGACTTTTTAAAGACTATTAAATGAACATTATAGATTCTGCCTCCAAAGTAATGTTGCATCTCCACTTCCTCCTCCTTGTCAGCGTGTCCTTGATAGGCACAGGATGTGGTGTTGTGGGGATGTGGGGGATTTGTAGTCCTATCAGCCTCCCCATACGCAGCCCAGATAAGGCTTTCGGGACAGGGGCAGAGGAAGAGGAAGTGAGTGGGTTTACAGCAGACCTACTTCCTGTGGACCATGGGCCCATGTGGACGGGAGTGATATGCCCCCCGTGGCTGCCGGCACTCTCGTCACACAGTCCCACCAAGTCACTTCCTAAAAGAGGCAGCCCTCTCTGAGGGTGACTTCCTGTAAGAGTATGACCTCTCTACCACTAAACAGAACCTCAGCGGAACAAAGACCTGGGACTACCCATGGGAGCTTGTGTGTACAATTCATATATGCGATGTGTGTGTTTGTGTGTGTGTGTTTAACACTGCCACTCAGGCCTTTACTCCAAAGGTTATCACCAGTGAGAATCTCTGCCCCCAGTCCCTGCTCATCTCTTTGAGTTTCACTGGCTCGGAGCGAGAGGGGATGATCAGGTTACATCCAAATGTGTGTGAGTGTGTGTACCGCAAGTGGCATGCCTTGTGTTGCTTTGCAAACACACAAAGTAAACGCCCTTGCTGCCCTCCAGCCCACCCTGCTGCTCTTGTGTTTACCTACAGGTATTTGTTATCTAGCTTCTCTTTCCTCTCTCTCTTTCTAAACTCTTAAAAAAGCTTGAGGTCTTTATCTCTCACTTGAATCCCTAAAGCAGGTATCCATGTCAAAAGGACCAAGGGGAGGGGGCCTCAGGAGGCAGCATGTTTGGTCTGGGTCAGCCCTGGGTCAAGCTTTGGCCCAGTTGACACACATAAAATCAACCCTCCAACCTCCCGCATCCAAGGTTACTCAGACTCACAACGCGCCCAGTTACCTCAAACACGGTATTTCACATCTTCGGGCTTTGAAGTGACATTATTGCCTAGACTGAAACAGAATATTTGAACAGGTAGATGTTCAGAGTCACCTGAAGCAGCAGAAACGGTTGTAAATGGACACATTGATTATTGCAGGGATCAAATCTGTGACTACATCATACAAGAAAAAAAACTACACAAGGGATGTGATATTATATGCACTTGCACTATTAAGCAAGCGCACATATGCAGAAGCCAGGTTTGAATGTTAGAAGCTAAGGGAATCCTGACAAAAATTAAAGTGGCATCGACCCATATTCAATGATTTAAAAAAAAAAAAAATCCGCAGGGATACAGGTTTTGACCAAAAATGGCACTTCTGCTGGTGTTTTCCTGGCATGAAATTGGCTTTGTGCGAGTGTCGTTTGGAGAGCCGGCTGGTAAATTCTCCCGTTCTTTTGTTAGAAAAGGGGGGGCTCCATGCATAATGGTCTTAGCCAGGGAGGTCTGGAACTGTGTCCATAAATTGAATTATTTCAATTTGAGGGAGAGAGAGTGAGAGAATAATGGAGAGTGGCTGTGAGTGAGTGTGTGTGTGTGTGTGTGTGTGTGTGTGCGTGTTGCATTTACATGTGAACATATGCATGTGTGTTGATGGAGAGGGAGACTCATTTTTATTCTTCTACGGGGCTCACATTTACAAGTGAGAATATAAACCAAGTTGCAGGAGATTACAGAGGAGGCCAAATGTTACCTTGCAGCTGGAAGCTATAGTGGATAAAAAAGACCGCTGGTCGAGGCCGCCGCCGCCACAACTACAATTTCCTGTCTGAAAATTACAGTTTCACTATGACATATCTTTCTATTCTTACAAAAGAGATTAACAGCACAAAATAAAAACAAATTCAGTGACTCTTTGAGGGACAGTAAAGCAAATTTAGAGGCTAGACAATTTGTCCTAATTGTGTTTAATCATGAAAACTGTATTTCTTCTAAAAACCTTTTGAAGATGAACTCTTCAGTCATATCTACATGTTGAGATAAAGCCATCTTCCAGCTTTGTAAACGCTGAAACAACAGATATGTGAGTGTGATTGTATGTATATGTTTGTGTGCTGAGGTGGGGGTGGGGTGAAAATATTCCTGACACAATATAATCGGCAGGGGACCATATGGCAAACTGGCAGCAAGCTATTTATCCTTATCCTCTTTGGAGGCTAAAATTAGCACTTTGCTGTTTGTAGCTTTAAGCTGGACTCCAACTACTGTGATAGGGCTAATAATAAAGAAAAAAAAAACAGCCCAGCTGGCATAACTACTCCGCCTCCTCTACCTTCTGTTTCCATCCTTTTCTCCCTCTTGCTAACTTTCTAACTCCCTCTGTGTCTCATTTTCATCTCCTTTTTTTCAATCTCATGCAGAAATAACCCTTCCTGGCAAAACCGCCCTTCATTTTAAGACCAAATTGTGTTAATCTGACCATTAGGAACTGTATCAATATCATATAAGTGTTGCTAGAGCCAGGTTCCCTTATAAGCCCGTATGTCAGGAAAGCCAGGATTTCCTGAACACGGACCCCCTCGGCTAGCTTAAGACCGTAGGATGATGGGGCTAATCTCTTTATCAAAAGCTTAAATAAACGTTGCTGCTCTGTGCATGTGTGTGTGTTTAAGTGAGTTGCTTGTTTGTGTGTGTGTTCGTTGTGTGTGCCAAGGGGCCAAACAATGCTTCTCCACTGAACAAAGTGCTAATACTCTGTCTGTTTGCTCTCCCCCTCCTGCCTCCTCCATTCCTCCTCTCTCTCTCATTCTCCCACCGCACAAGCCAATGCCCAAAGTATGTCTCTTTCATATTCATCTAAAATTGATAACTCTATAAAAAAAGTGGTTTAATTTTTGAAAAGTGAAATGCATAAACAGGCGGAAAAAGCTCATCTGGCCCCAGACTCCTGTCATCCACTAGCAGAGGTGGATCAGGGTCTTCCCTGAAAAGTTAACATCTCTCTGATCAGGGGCCTCCTGGGTCCTGAGCTCAGCTCCTCTTCAAGGGATGATTTTCTGTCTGTGAGAGCTTGCATGCGTGTCCCAGTGTAATTCCAGCAATTTGGAGCTGAATTGAAAGCAGACAAAATAAGGAGAGTGCAAAATTTGTCACAGCGTAGCATGGTGACAATTTGTCACCATGCTACGCTGTGACTAGTTTCCCATGGCAAGATCTTCCACAGACACACACACACGCAAATAATTTCACAAGTGAATGAGCCTGCTTAAACTTTTTTATCCCATTCATTTGCATGACAAGCGCATTACCACATTTAAACTTGTTACTTGTCTACATTTGCAAATCACAGTTAAAGAATTGCATTCCAGAAGGAGATATCCAGTAATTTGACAAAAGTGGCATCTTCTTTTTGGAGATGATTACACGAGAACGATGCAAATTATGGTGCTTCATACAGAAATAAACCTGAATTGAGTCCTTGGTTGACACTTTTCAAACAAGATCTTGAATTTAGAGGTACTGAATGAAAACAGCTTCATGTTTAAATGTACAAATCATGTGTGGAAAATAACTCCTCTGTTCCTAATTTTCATTTCCTGCATACACACACACACACACAGAAAAAAAAACTGCTCCAGATAAAAATCAAAAAAAAAAAAATTCCACGTTTACACATTTAACTTTCTTGTCATAATCTCCCCACCATGAAACACAAGAGACCTCTACAAGGCAAAAAGTGTGTGTAAATAGTATCTTTTAGCAAACACCAGTAATTAGATATAGGCATTTGGCATTCACGCCAGTCGCAAATTAAAGAAGAGCGCTTCCTGTAAACAAACAGCGAGAATGTGTCTACATCATTAGCGTGCCACAATTATAACATGGGAGCTAAAGATACATTTCCCTCCCGCTTGCACTCCCTCACTGGAGCAAATGAAGTAGAACCTCTTCTTTTTTTTTTTTTTAAATGAATGGCTGTTGTACCCTTTCTTGGAACTGCAGTCAACTACATGGTCTGATCCAAGTGAATTTATGAGTAAAATAAGGAAGATAAAAGGCAACTTGGTAAGAAATAAGCAACATAAATGATACCGATGTTTTCATTTGAAAGGCTCTCTGAACAGGACACATCCTAAGCGAGCAGAAAGGTTGAGTAAAAGCATATGAGAGATAAGGGGAAAAAAAGGAGAGAGGAGCTATTTCGTGTGCATGCATGTCACGAATGAATATGTATTTCATGTAAATTGTGCACACAAGGCATATTGTAATGGTCTGGGCTAGACTTTGCATTTCTTTGGTCATGCAAACATGCCCACATGTAACCAACAGACGGAGAGAGAGAGAGAGAGACAGAATGGATGCAGGAGTGCTATAAAGTAACAGAGAGAGATGGGGAAATCGATTCCTCTGAATATCATCAGAGAAAGTGAAAAACAAGCACATAGTGAGATTAGAAGCCATGGCGAGAAAAAAAAAGGAGACAGAGACACAGACGTATGTGAGAAAATAAAGACACGGACGTGTGCAAATATAAGGGCTCACATGATGATGTGTGCACATGCTCAGCAACACGTACAGCACATAAATCCCAAAGTCAAACAGTCAAATAGCCCCTGACACCTTATCAAACTGTTTTATGACTATTACCTTCCCACAGAAGATATGTTCACTCAAGCCAATAAAACATGAGTTAGTGGACCTGATTGACAAAGCAGAAGATGGTTTCACATGTGAAAGGAGAGGAGAGGAGAGGAGAGGAGAGGAGAGGAGAGGAGAGGAGAGGAGAGGAGAGGAGAGCTTGAAAGATGCCAATAGAGATGGTTGAAGAGGGTAGGAAGTCACTTTGTTTACCTATATTTTAGACTCTTTTCTTCCACATGACCCCAGCGGCCGGGTGACACCAGCCCTAATCCTAAAAGCAAACTGGCCCCCCACTGTGAGAACTTGATACAATTTCCTCTTTTTCGAGAGGGGCAAACTCAGGCCACTCTGAGTTTGGTTATTGCCTAGGAGGCAATAAAAAGTAATCGAGGGCTATCGTTTTCCGGGAGGCGAGTCGCTACATGTTAGTTGATGCGTCGACCGCCGTGATAGAGCGGGGTCGTAAAGATCTCAGTGAATCTGGGAGAGCGAGGTCGTGATTGGACACTGAAAGGCCAAACATCTCTTTTTCCCATGTAACCACAGATAATAATGTTTGAGATGCAGTAAATCCAGTTGAGCCTGAATAAACTTTGCTACCGGCAACAGTGAGTTGTTGTGGGGTGTTTTCTCAAGGTATTTTGAGGTGTAATTACCCTTTATGGCTTTCACATATTGATTTTCATAAACAGCATGTGAACAGAAAGTTAGGTTTATGTTCCTGTGACCCTGCAGATACTAAACAGTTGTTTTTTTAATGCATGGACACACTTTTCTTTAACCCTCAAGGGGACGTAGCGTAAGTTTAAGTTGGCCTGGCCGCTACTCTTTCACCTCTGAACTGGCAGAGAAGATATTGCTGTTTGCTAGCACCGGTGTATACGCCTCAATAGACTCCCAAACAACACTCAGCAGCACTTAACACACTCATCAGGGATAACTGCTCTCTCTCTTTCTCTTTTCCTCACTCACTATAGAATTTTCACACACACACACACACACACACGCTGCTCCAAAATGCTTTCACAGCATTCACTCCGAGATTCTCTCCTTTCCTCCTCATTTTGCTCCGTTTCTTTCATTTTGTCTGCTTCCTCTCTCTCTCTCTTTCTCTTTCTTCCCGTGTTCACACTCTGAGGAAATCAAGGAGAGAATCGTGTTTGTATCTGCCAGCTACTGTACTTACACACACACACACACACGCACACACCTCCAGTAGTACAGACTGCAGACTAATCAAGGGAGCTGCACACCTTTTATCTATACCACAGAGCCTCACATTTAAAGAGATTACCAGGAAAGCTGGACACCAGTAAGACAATTACCGGACAGAGGATCTTCCTCAATAACGTCTAGACAATGTCTAGACAACCTGCACGCAAAACTGAGTACTGTTTCTCTGAATTTCTATCTTTCTATTTGCGGATGTAAAAAATAATAATTAACGCTTTTGTTATGTGCATAGCTGGATAAAAGCAGAAATTAATGCTTTTGAAAATGTCTTTATTTTATATTAGTGTCTGGTTACAAGCTGAAATTTCACCAACCTTTCAATTGAACGTTAAATCGAACTGCTTTGTAAGAAATTAAACTGCAAGAGTATATTCATACTCTCAAAGTTGTCATTGTATACGTGCCAATGCAACCAATACGTGTTTTTATGTCTTTACAGTTCCTGTTAATTAAATTGCATCTAATTCTCCTCCACAGAAAAATTTTCAAGAGCAGCTACAGGCTACTGAGAGAGAAAAGCTAGTCGGGGAGGGGGATACATACAGAGAGACACACACAGTTCTCTCTTCCAGTCTACTGGACAATCGGACCAATTAATCGGTGACTTTGAGGGGGCCACGTGAAGCCAAGTGATTGGACGAGCCAAATCTGGCTTCTGATTGCCTGGCACCCCTGTCCATGTCCCAGTTTGCCCGCCCCAGCCCTGGAGACAGGCCAATGAGGAGCCAGAAAGCAACAGCTCCTCTGTGGCCTGACCTTGTTGGAGGGCACAGAAGTCGGAGGGTGGATGGATGGATCACAACATCGGGAATATTCTAGCCTGATCGATGAGAATTCACAGCCGATGGAGGTTTTATACAGTGATTCAGAATGAACGGGATGATGCTGTGTCAAGACATGATATTAAAATACATATTAAACCAGGAAAGCTGACTATCCAAATGTCTTTTAGAGCCACATCCTGGAGACGAGGGAAGCCAAGTGCCACATCCTCCACCAAGATGATCCCAGCTGCAATTCGAACTGGCAACTGTTCGGGGCAAAGATTTCCTTTTCAACCATTACCACAGGTCTTTGCATTTGAGTGATACTTTACAGTGACTTCCTGAGCTTATTTGTTTTCTTCCATTTGTTACAGGGCTTGTTTTCATTCAGTCTCACATCAAAGTGGAATTCACTCTAATTATCAAGTGCAATGCAGGAGATTAGTCCAGGACAAGGAAAAATTAACATATAAGACTTACACATATGCACATTTAGGTCCGCCAAATAGCAAATATCAGCATAAATTTAGTGTTCAGCATTCTTGCAGCTACACCAGCCAAAAAAAAAAAAAAAAAAAGCCTTGGAGCTAGATATCCGACCAACAACCAGAAATCTCAAGCCACTACTCAGACACTAGAAATGTATGCAGACAATAACACATAGCCTTACAGGGAGCTATTTGCCTTGGCGCGGCGCACTGTACTCTTTACAAACGGTCTGGGTAATTGGTGATACATATCTAATATCGCCAGTCATCGCCTCACTCCCTGGATGTTTCTGACAAGCGGAGAGGGAAACCCTGTAGCTTTCAAAAACAGAGCAAACACTTTGCTCCGCTCCTCTGCTCGACTCACATGCAGCTGCCCGATTCAGTGCCTGAATGTTATTCTGTTTCCCTCGCACGCCAGGCCCTCGGAGAAGCCAAGGGGTGTCCTTACAAATTCACACAGGCAAAGAGGAGTACTTTATACTGGGAGAAAAAGAGACAGCCCGGTCATGTCCGTGAGGGACCCCCTTCCATCGCAGGCATATATGATCTGTTAGCTTTCCCTCTGCCCTTCAAGCATTACTGTTCACAGAAAAGCATGATCCAAGGCACAACAGCTACAATGAGGTTTCTCCAGAGGGCTTCTGGGTATTAAACAAAGGGGCCTGTTGGCAGGAAGCTAGCTAGCAAACAGCTGGGCTAATAGAGTGGGACTAATTAACTACAGGGCCGCTCTCCGACTCTCCCTGTCGAAGCTTGCTGGATGTTTACAAAGATCTCCCAGAGAAAAGGAGGAGAAAAATAAGAGGCTTTCTTCTTTGTCTGCTCTTTAGGGAGAGAGGAGACACCCAGGACCGATTTTAATGACATGTGTGAAGCAAATGTGATCCTCCCTCCATTTGTTTTTTTCTGAATGCCAATGGAATTTAGTACTGAAAAATACCATCGGCATTGTGGTCAAAGCATAAACACCCATAACTAAGAACTCAGCATGAGCATTGTCACCACATGCAAAATTTAAAAAAGTAATTTTTTAAATTGCTCTCGCTGTCACTGTGACACTGACAAAGCACTGCAAAACATCTGCTGATGAATAAAAGGTCTGAGGTTTATCATTAAATATGTGACTTTAAAAAAAATGACATTATCATGTTATGAATTTGCATTGGAAAGAGTATCTTCTCTTGCAAACGGGTTCAACAACATGCACAAGGAGATCTCTGATCTTACATAACGCCGAGACCTCCTAACAATTCCTGCAGCTCTTGGATTTGAGAGTGTGAGTGAGTGCTACGTTTCCGGGTAGGCATGAGGATTTTTTATACCAGTGGGCAGTGAACCGTTCAGAGAAGAGGGCAGAACGGAGCATGTGTTTGTCTCAGGAATAGCCTCAGAAAAAAGGCTGAGAGCGAGGAGACTGGAGTTCACTAGTTAAAGGCCCTCGACCATCCAGCATCCTTCCTCTGAGCTGTTTCGCTCTGCTGGAGGGGGAGGATGGGAGGGAATAAGGGGGCAAACACAGAGCAGGACGATGGTGAGACAAGCTGGGAGGAATTAGAGGAAAGATTGAGCGCAAGAGGAGGTGTAGAAAGAGAGTAAGAGGGTGGATTGATAGACTGAGGAGAAGGAGTGCAGGGGGTGGATTGAAGGATGGATGAGAGGGAGAATGGGTAAAGGCGAGAAAGATAGACATTAGCCGGGCGGCTCTACAGGCAGAGGGGAAGAAAATGAAGAAAGTGGAAGAGAGAGACAGAGAGGGAAAGGTCAGTGAGAAAGCAATCTGTGAAAGGTAGAAGAGAGAAAGTGGTTGGGGAAAATACAAGAGAAAACATGAAGAAATCGTTAGAGAGAAAGAGAAATAAGAAAAGAGGGTGAGAGAGAAAGAAAGAGCAGGAGGAGGGGTGAAGATAGAGAGAAATAAAGAAGTCCAACTGAGAAAGAAAGATGAGAGAGAAGAGGAAAAAAAACAGATGATAAAGTGGGAAGTGGAAAGAGTGCAAGAATAGCAGAGAGACAAAGATGACATAAACACATAAAGAGGGTAAAAGGAGGAGGAAGAACAGTGAGAGCAAGATGGAGAGAGTAAAAGGAACAAAGAGAGGTGAGAAAGGGAAAAGGAGGATAAACAAAGGTAGTGTTTTAGAGTGAGTGGGAGGCATGGAAGTAAAAAAAAAAAAAAAAAAGGGGGGAGGAGAGAGAAAAGCACGGGGATACATAAGGAGAGAGAAACCGACTGAGAGCGAAATGAAAGAGAGAGATGCAAAGAGTAGGTGGGAGACAAGGGAAAACAGGAGAAGACAGGGAGGATGCAAAGATGAAAGAGCTAGAGAGAGAGAGAGAGGGAGGAGAGACGGCGGGGTGAAGCTGTCGGGGAGAGAGCGAGCAAAGTGCCAAACAGATAAATAACCAGCTTACTGGGATTACCAAGTGACTGACACACAATTTGCCAGAGCCGATATGACGTGGCAGTGATAGCTCTTAACCCATATAAACCTGAAACCAGTCCAAGATGTCCCCCGGTATTTGCTGTTGTCACTGTGTCCTGATGTGTGTGTGTGTATGTGTGTGTATGTGTGTGTGCACCCACATAAACACCACATAAACAAAGCAATCACACACACATATACAGACATCAATGCATCTGCAAGTTTCAGAGAGAGGTTGAAAGAAATGTTTATTGCTACCTAGTTTTAAAAGCCTAAATTAAGAAAAATACACGACATGGCCAAATGTATGTGGACAGATCAGAAACTCTCACTCCAAATCCATGGGTATAAACATGCTGCCTGCACTCTTCTGTTAAGGCTTTCCAACAGATTTTACCTTTGGCCATAGTGCAAGTGAAAATATAAGTTCATTAAAGTTATGAAACTATAACAACAGTGAATTAATAAAGTGGCAGTAAATCCAGCTGTGTTTACAGATAATAAAGCTACCACAGCCACTTTGTACAGTCTTACATTTACCTAATTTAGCAGATGTGTTTCAGGAGTTGCAGATACCAACATGCACGCATCATGTTTAGCTCCCAACTCTCCTGTAACACGAATCAAAGCGCTTCATTCATTAAACTGACACATGCAGAATGTGCACATTCATACACACACACACTAACCCACATTTTACCCTCTAATGAACTTCCACAACAAACAGAAACCTACAATAACCCGGGGAGAGTCGGAGAGGAGAGAGAGTGAGATATGAGGAGATAGAGAGAGAGAGAGAGAGATGATGGCAGAGAGAGAGGGAGAGAGAGAGATGATGGCAGAGGGAGGGAGAGAGAGAGAGGAGGCGGGCCAACATAAGGAGTGGGCCTATAATTGGAAAGATGTGAAAAATGAAGTGTCAGTTTGGTCAATAGAGGGCAAAGGTCACAGAAGCAGGAGCCCAAACTCGGCACAGACCACGCTCATTAGAGTGACCAATCAGATCGTGCCTGGCTGCCCAAGACCATTAGTCATCAAAGGTAGAGGCGTGCACACACAAACACACACAATGTTGCTTTGTCTTCCCCTGTTTCCCTGTAATTTGACTCTATTTTTATCAGTCTGGATTCCTCTTCCATATCGTCTGTCTATCTTTTATTTTACCTCAACTAATGTCTCACCTCTTAGTCCCTCAGCTCCTCACTGTTTCTTTGCTAGAGAGAGCATTACTGAGTGAGAAAGCAAGACAAACAGAATGTGATAGAGTGCGAGAGAGAGAGAGAGAGAGAGAGAGAGAGAGAGAGAGAGAGAGAGAGAGTGTGTGTGTTTGTGTGTGTGTGTGTGTGTGTGTGTGTGTGTGTGTGAAAGACACAGAAAGAGAGAGGATGAGACAGAGTGTGAGACGGACAAAGAGACAAAGAGAGAGACAGAGTGTGTGTGTTGACTATATAAATGGCTGCTCGTTGGAGTGGAAGGCATGGCGGCGCTCTCTGCTCCCACCCAGGCTCTGCCTCCTGGCACTGGCAACCCTGCAAACTGCTCGCCTTGACATCGCCTTCAATAATATATGAAGTTGCTTTTTTGCCTACAGTTTGTTTGCAACGCCGCCCCCCCCCACCACCGCCAACCCATTCTCCCACTGCTGCCTCTCTCTCTCTCTCTCACACACACATGCGCGCACACACACACAGATATTCTTTGAGTGTACACACATCCAGCAGAGTAGTCTGGTCAATGAGGGATTACAGACTATATATTGGACTCTTTAAATTTTAGGTTTAACACAATATTAATTACAAAAAATATAGCTAAATTCTGTGCACATGTTACATCTTGCACATTTAGTTATAGTTCATATCCAGGAAATTTTAGTCTAAGTTCAAGTGCATATATTGTCAACCTGGAGTGAGGGTTACAAGCTTCAAAGCCAACACTTCTTGATGGGAGATGTAACTAATCATTAATGTCAGAAAAAACCTCTCCAACATGCCAGCTTTTCGTGTTCTGCAAATTACAGCCTTGTTTTTAGCCTAACTGCTATGTATTTAATATCCACTAAGGATCTGAACTGGTTTTTTATGGGCCTGGATTTCCTCAAAGAGGCGCATGCAATCCTCCAAACAATACTAAAACATGAAAATCACCATCTTGTGACAAGGTTTTCTTATGAAAACATCAAAATATTCCTGAATGCTCAGAAATATCCTTCCAGAGACTTAATTGGTAGGGAGTTATACAAACTAAATATTGAAATATATCATTTAATACCAGCAAATGCACACAAACCTAATATGTTTGGGATGTAAAGCTAACAGCACACTGAGGGACTGTAACTTAAAACAAACACAAGTCACAGCATGGCACAGGAAGTCAGAAACTGCTCTCTGATGACAGGACCTGGGTACGAGCCATCTACCACACCATGTCTGCTCTTCCAACGTGTCCCTATGCAAGACAATCCAGACGCACTCCTCTCTAACTGACAGCAACCTCTGACCTCTCTGTGAGTTATTAGCAGCAACTGCATGCTGTTGCAAAAGCTCGTTCCCTCTGCAAACAGTGTAAACACGCCTGTCAAACCTTATCTGACTCCATACTGAAGTTTACTATTATGTACTCGATGTATATGTTATATCTGATAAATATACTCAGCACCTCGTTCTACATGTTTACCGTGTTCCTGTCCTCCCCTTCACCTCCACCTGATGGATAGTAAAAAAGATGCAGACAAACAAACTTACCCTGTTCACTGCTGTTGTCGCCGCTGTGTGATGTGTGTCCGCCGCTGGACGGTCCCGGTGTGCCTCCAGAGCGTGTGGACGCCGTGTCATCATGATCTCTGTTCCAGGACGTCTGTCGTAGCAAGAGAGAGGACAGACAGTTAATCTAATGTCTTTTCATCTTTAGTTGTGTTGATTTTATTTGTAATTTCTTTTTTTTAGAAAGCCTTAAGCTTGCATATTTTATTGTCTTCTTTTGAAATTTTATGTCTATATTTACTGTACATTATGTGCAATGAAGCGTACACACACACACACACACACACACACACACACACACACACAAACTCACAACTAAATTCATCATTTGCCAACTCTCAGCCCAGTCACGCAGTATGTGTGTGTGAGCCACTGCAACAATCTTATGGAATGAGGATTATTGGAGGCTCGATGAAGAGAAAGGCCCAGACGAATAGCAAGCGAACATGTTGTATTAGTTCCCAGCTTTCTGAGGCATGCAATCCACGGCTGCCTCCATTTGGCTCAAACCACTAGCAGATGAAAATACAAAACAGCTACAACTTAAGATAGGCCGCAGCAAGCGCCAGGGAGTGATGTCATCGACACAGAGCAGACCAGAGAGACGGAGAGAGAGGTAAATAACTCACAGTATTGCTGCTGAAGTATAAATCCTCTGTTTTGTCCAAAAATTAAACAAAATATAGATCCATCTAATGTAGATTTAAATTTCATAACAGAGCCGAGTCAGAGACATAACCAAATAAGCTGAAAAGTTGTCCCACAGGGTTTTTCCTCGAGTAAAAATGAAACCAGAATAATGAATGACCAACTGAACTGAAACTGACATTATATAGACGAATAAAAAAAAAGTTTCAGTATTACCACAGAGAGGGAGTTCATTCTTTTCTCCAGAAGTCCGAGAAAAATTCATAACGACTCAACAAAGACTAGTTACTTCCTCCTGGTTAGTGTCTTCAAACACAAGCAGCTGACTAGACAGGAGAGACTCAGAAGACCTGGATTTATATATAGCGGTGTGAGTGTGTGTGTGTCTGAGGCTAGATGAGTGTCAGCTGTATGGCAGGGAGCGAATGGTCCATACAAACACACACACACACACACACACACACAAATGTGTCCAGACACACACAAGTAAGCAGACATCAAATGCAAACACACAGACAGACATAAACATATTAACACACCTATAGATTTGGTGCGCATACATTTATGCACACATACACACTGCATAAACTGTTCAACAAACACACACTCATATCACACTCTGCCCCATACAAAGCCGCTACGTGCTATTGAAACTAAACCAGATGTTACCTCTTATCTCTCGGTGCCTCTGAAAAGCAACATTAGCGCTGAGGACAGGAGAGAAAAGAGACTTCAAATAGAAGGAAATGGAATCTAATGTCTTATCACATGCGGCTAGCTATCACAAACAAACACGCAACAACAAAAAAACACACACACACACACATACACACACAAACACTTACTCAAGCCTACTCTGCCGCCCGCGTGAGCCTATCTTTGCTCTGTCAAATCAAATGAAGCAGATATCAAGGGGCAATGTGGTGTTTGCATCACGCTTTTAGGTCTACGTGACGAAATGAGTGATAGAAACCCGCATGGAGGAAGAGAGGAGGGAGAGGAGAGAAACACACTGGGGAACAACTGGTTTCAATTGGGATACTAGCGGCGTTGCCTTTCTGAGGAGGATTTGGAGTTGAGTTTAGCATTATGAAAAAAAAGTAGGCATTAATTCATGACACAGGGTTTGTTTTAAACAAAATGTAGATGGAATAAAATAACAGAAAAGAATATACAAGTCAGCAAATTCAACACATTTGGGGTCTATTAGAGCTCGTTTGATGTTCCTGGGCTATGAAATTATAATCCAGTGCTTACATGGACGATATAATCGTTGTTTTCCAAATTAGGCTTTGAGGCTTTGCAATAAAGAGGAAAGTCACTGCACAAAGGCATGACTGGGATAGTGATTGGGTAGATAAATGTTGATTTAAAGTGGGATAAGATACCAAGAGGATCTTTTTTTCCACCTCTTACAAATTCTTTTTTGCTGACCGTGGAACACTGAAAAATGAAACACCCGTGCATGACCGAGTAACTCCAGAGAACATCAGAAGTGAGGTAATCCAGACCACATGCTCGGCACGCAAACAGTTAACGCTGGCTTTTGCCAGCTCCTCCAAAAGTGCAGTTTTTAAAAATGAGCAGAACTTGTTTATACAGAGCTATGTGAAAAAGAATAGCTCAGTACCCAAGGGACCCGGCACGGCAAGTATTAAAAAACCCAAGAGCCTCTACTTGCAAAAAGGATATGTTTTTTTTTTTTTTTTCATTTTCTTTTTGTTTTAATTCTGTTACAAATTCCACTTGAAAATATAATTAGAAAGTGGAGGGGGAAATGGCAAACTACTGCATTAGCTGTAATTGAACAAAAGAGCGCTTTGCCTGCTGGGAGGTGGCCGCTGAGGCCCCATGGGAAAGGGGGCGGGGCTGAGACAGGGCCTGGTGGCATCTCCGCAGGGACGGGGAGTTTATTTATAATCACAGGCCGCCCTTGGACGGAACAGGCCCGGCACTGATCTAACACGCAATTAATACACACACGGCTGAGATCACACAACCCACACACACACACACACACACCAGTACACACAGGTCACGCAGCATGTGTGCACACACCCATGCACAAATATACTAATACAGTTTTTTTGGTCACTCGGCTTTTACACACACATAAATACTTTTCATCTGCCTTTTATGCAAACATATCACAGAACCGCCATATTCAGTCCCTATTTAACAAAAGCACACACCTTGACCACAAGACACACAGAGACAAAAAACACACACACACACACACACACACACACACACCCTGCGCCAACAAGACTACAACACACAATGGAGAGGCCCACCTTCAGAATATGGGACATGTAAATTCTCAAGATGAATAGACGCATAAACAGAAAGCTCGAGGAAACAGAGAGAAAAAGAGAGCTGTCCCTCTGCACACATAGCTACACACTTGATTTATTCTATGTCCCCTTAATGAGCCGCCATGGTCTCTCTCTCTCTCTCCCTCTCCCCTTCTCTCTCTCTCTCTCTCTCTCTCTCCCTCTCTCCTGTGCAGGATGTAGATTAATTCAATGCTTAATTGTTTAGTAAATTCAATTTTCCACATTCTATTCTGCCTAGCTTTAGCTAAAGTTCTTAAATCTGCCGCGCCAAGCCGAGGGAACCCTGTTTGTGAGCTATGCATACCTTTTTTTTTTTTTTTTTTTTTTTTTTTTTCCTTTTTTCTTTTTTTTTTTTCATTACCATTTTTCTTCCCTCAACCACCCTAATTCGCCATGAAAAGATTTTCCTTGCTGGAAATTCTGATTCCGCTATGATCGGTGAGGCATTCCAATCCAATGCATTCTCATTGTGCCGCGTCTAAGATGCAAGGGGGCTTCCCATTCTCGCTGTGCCAGGCCCCATATCATACAAGCGCTCATGCAAGAAATGTTGCCTTGCCAATTCATTTGCAATAATAAAGAAAATGGTTAAGGTTGTTGTTTTGCCCCCCTCCGCTCCCTCCCCTTCTTTCCTCGACTCTGAAATATCTTTTTGTGATGATATGGATATTTACTTTTCACTCCGTGCCAGCGAGTGTGCAGGAATAATCATATGTGCATACTTAACGGCACAGACATAATAACCCCCCACACATACACTCTTCAGTGGTGGTACATCTGAATCAAAGATGACAGTTGGGCTACTCCATCCCCCAGAATGCTTTGGTGCATCTGTTCTCTGCGGTTGTTTTCTTTAACACCATTTTTGACCTTTGCAACAGCGCTGCTTCCTCAAGTCGAAATCTGCGAGAATGCCATGTGTTGCAGCAGCGAGATGGCCTGCAATAACTCCGGACACATTCTCCCACTCAGCTGAACGCTGGTGGGGAAGCTGTTAGTGAAAGGGGCTGAAAGGCCAGCTATTGTAAACTCTTGTTTACTTTGCTTTCCACTGTGACTAGATAAAGCAGGATCTGCCTCTCTGATAACCGGCCAGGCAAGTGCTTGCCCGACTACCTCCGCTTTCTCTGCTCTCTCCACCCCTCTCCTCCCCTCGCTGCAATATTTGTGCTTCCAAAATGAAAAGAAGGGGTGATAATGGTATGCGTGGTGCAAAAAAAAAAAAAAAAAAAAGAGTGAGGGAGCAAAAGACCCCCCCCCCCCCACCCTCTCCCTTCCATTCTGCTCTGCACTCCCCTTCCTCCCTAACTCTTC
This sequence comes from Thunnus maccoyii, assembly GCF_910596095.1. Taxonomy (NCBI): domain Eukaryota; kingdom Metazoa; phylum Chordata; class Actinopteri; order Scombriformes; family Scombridae; genus Thunnus; species Thunnus maccoyii. The sequence goes on along the minus strand of NC_056546.1, from coordinate 7,808,094 downwards.
ACAATAGACAAAGAAAGAAGAAACAACCTTATAATTGCTGAAGGGGGTGAGGGAGAAAACTGGATTTGGTCTCTTGAGTAAGTAAAGTATGCTACATTGAATAGCCGTCAGGTACTCTTCAATCGGCTCTTTAAAACCAGTGGGTTAACCTCATAGAGACAACCAAAGATAATTACATGTTTGAGATAATTACCAGAGCTTTCAAAGTCCATTTAGATGACACTCGTGGAAACTGACAAACTGATTTTCTTTTTGTCTGAGGCCTCCTCCACTTCAGCTCTCGCTACAGACTCCTTGTTTACTCTCTGCGAGTTGAAATCCAAACAAAAACATTAACTCGAGTGCTCTCCCCTTCCACGCCATCTAACCCAAAACAAAGCATATTTTTTTTCTTTTTTTTTTTTCAGTTGTGAATGAAAAGGCCGGGGCGTAATTTCTTAATGACAAGGTTTGCTGCGGTTTCTTCATTAGCTTAGCGTAGCTCGACTCGCAGCCGCTGCGCTGGGATGTTCTCGGCGGATCCCTTGGAGACGGGCTGTTTGTGACGGTGGCCATTGTCAGAGGCTCGCGGGGGGTTAAAGGGGGGAGAGGAACTTTCCATTAGCTAAGTACACATGTGTTAAGCCAGGTTATTGTTTACTTAGCCAAAGAAACCACAGCAGGCCTCGGGGACAGACATGGCCGCCCATCATAAGTAACACGAGACACAAGCCAAGAACTTTATTTGCAATTGGGATCTTGTGGCTATCACAACAGAGTATCTGTGACACAGTGTGGCTCCACTAAGCATTAGTTTCCAGCAATAATGCATGATTTACAAACAGCTAATAAATCAACCAAAAATTCAGAGCTCAGTACAAAACAACAAATTGAGTGTGGATGTCGGAATATATATGAAGCTTTAAGAAGCTCCTGGCGTTCCTATTCTTTGAAGTCACTCTGGCCTTGATTTGCTTAATCAGAATCACCCCTACTTGCTATTCCACCACAATAATGAAGAGGCTAAGAAACACACAAGTCACGTGGTCGCCTCTTTGTATCACTTGTTGAATCCTTAACAGCCGCCTCGCATTCACTCCCCAAAGGGAAAAAAAAGGGGAGTTCAGGGGAAGGGAGGGAGGAGGAGGTGTAGAGAAGGGAGGGGGCGAGTGGGGGTCAAACCTCTCCTCTATTCAACTACAAAAGCTGCTATTACCAACAATCACCACGATGATTCAAAAGTTTGTATTAAGAACAGCAGCGTGCCACTGTAGGAGAGAGAGGGAGAGAAAAAAAGAGAGCGAGAGAGAGAGTGTGCGCGCCTGGTAAGTCAGTGTAACTCGATCCATACTTCAACGAGAAGCGGATAGATTAGCGATAGCGGTGTACTGATTAGGAAAATAGTGGCTGACCCCGGCGCTCAGGGTTTCCATTGAGTTAGGAGAGAGGGCCAGGGGTCACTCTTTGACCGCCAGAGTTACCTAAACTAACACTGCTGGGTCTCACTGACCTGGAAACCAGCACTTGTATGGCATAACAGTGCCAATTGTTAGGAAAAGATACCGCGATAGCACTATCAAGAGTAAATTCTTACACAGTGACCACAACACTAAGCACACACAAGCAGGGTTTGTTTAAGAAAGATTGTGTGGGACATAAGCAAAACAGCAACGGATCCCAAATGTATAGATGTTATTTCAGATTGTAGGCTATTTGACATTCTTTTAACATGATTTCAACAGCAAAAAAAAAAAAAAAAACACACACTCTCAAAATGTCAGTTCCACAAAGCCCCTCTAATGTAAAAATACCTCTCCACTAAATTAACTCAACACATCAACTGCTGAGCATTCATAATCGTTTAAGACCCTCTCACGTCCACAAAAAGTCAGGCGGAGAATATTTTTTAAGGGAAGTTTCAATCATTTCCAGCCCCACTTCAGCCTGCATGGCTCAATCAAGTAGAGGAGCTCTTGAGACTTGGAGTGAGTCCTCAGCACTATTAGTAGTGTTCTGCTCTACAGTGGAGAGCCCAGGCCCTCTGAGTTCATTAGCAAATTGCTGCGCCCCTCCCCATGCTCCCTGTGCAATTAAAGGCAACTGTGCAAATGACGTACAGCGGCGTGGAAATACCTCCCCGCTTCTTTGGACTGGGTGAACATGTGTGCCAGGCAAATAGGCAACACAACAACAAGAGGACTGAGACAGTCCCCACCATATACAGCGGTGGACACAAGTCTTTCCACATGAAAGGCCTCTGCAAAAATAGCACAGGATAAAATAATTTCATTTTGTCTTTTATGTGTTTTCAGCTGAGCTGAAAGCAGGATGTATAAGTATTATTGGGCAACTGGAAATGTGCTGCTTCAAGTGAAGAAAATGTGGTGGGAAGCTCTCCGGGGAACGGCAGGGAAAGGGTTAAGAAAGTCCAACTGGTGCTAACCAGTCACTCCACTCACATAGCACCTGAGGGGGGTGCTGCATTTATCAGGCCAGTCTGAACACACACATGCACACAGCAGCATACACACAAACACACACATATGCATACACTCATATGCACACAGCTTATGCACATTCGCACACACCTTCACAGAGACACACACACACACACACACAAACACAGAAGGGTGAGCCCAAACTGGCTGGGCTGCATTCACAAGCCAGCGCAGAGCCTCTCTGACTTTTTCACCTCTCAGCTATGCTCTGCTTTCTTTTGAAAGGGGCGCTCAGCGTCCCTCCAAACTCGCCTGACAACAAAATGCCTCGCCTAACAAAACAATGTAAAGACATGTAAAGAATATTCAGAATATTAGTGTGATGACGCAAGGGTGCATAATTCAGCAAGAAAGTCAGCGTTGTTGGATTGTTGAGTTTAATAAATTCAAAGTATTTTTTTTCCTCTGACATTTTATTTTCTCCTCTGCTACAGTCGCCTCACTGGAATAAATTGGTTTATGAATAAATGAGCCTTCTTTCTCCATCTTGTTAACATTGTTCTTTTGTGCAAATTCTCAGCATTTTTTTCCAGTCCACTTCAACTTTATGCCCGAGGGCATATATTAAAAATACATATGGAAAGAGATAATGCACACACAACGCAAATTCGTTAAGGATGTCACCGCCTAACAACTGCAGATAAGATGTTACACAAAAATAGCCCACAAAATCCAAAAAATATATATTCAGCCGCAAGTAAGTCATGAAGAGCAGTGCCATTAGATTGACAATATAAGTATTCAGCAGTGAGAGGCATGCACCCTCTGCCTCTGCCTGTTTGGATATGCCCATTTACACACAGCCTGCTGCTGTGGACAGTCTCCATGCTATCCTACTGGAACATCAGCTCATCCTTCAATATTACACATCTGTCAAAAAGTTTTCCCTGCGTTTTAATGCAAGCTATGCCTGTAGGTCATTTATATTATTCTGTCAGCGTAAACATAAGCTTATGTGGTTTTGCCCTGAATTGGCTATATGTAGAGACCATCATTAGATTAAAATAGGCCATGTCTTCATCTTACAGTCAATTAAAGATCTGCATCAGTGCCCCAAGCACAACATAATTTTCTTCATATACCTAGAAACCCAAGGGTTTTAACACACTCAATTTCCATATACCATAAGGCTTCATTCCATGTCTTGACCTATCTATAAAAAAAATTAAAAAAAAAAAACTTCTGACAACTGAATCCCCGAGAGAATACAACAAACCGTTCAAAGAGACACTTAAATGCACAAGTGGCGTCTGTGTTATTTAATTCTGTTTCTGGATTAAATGAAGTATTATCTTCCGGGTGATCTTTCTCATTTCCATAATCAGACATAAGGGCCCGGGATGGAGGAGTGCATGCGCGGCGGGGTGGGGGTCTTCCCAGTCGGGCCCCAGTCCTGCCATTCAGCCCAGAACATAAAAGCCGGTGGCCGTCTCTCTCTCTCTCTCTCTCTGGAGCCCTCCACTCAGACCAGCCACTCAACCATATGGAAGTCCGCGGATTTAAATTATTTAGCCTAATCGCTTCATTACTTTTTATGTCCGACTATCCAACTAATCCCTTTAATTTGGACACTTGATTCCCCCCCTCGTCGTTATCCATAGGTTATAGCCGCTACTCTTCCATGCCATTCCACAAAACTCTGTGCGACACTTTAACTTTTTGAAACATGGTCTCATAGCCTGCAAGCCTGTCTCCTGCACAAATGAATCGTGCTATTAATGGCTGAAAATCCAGATTTGCATAATTCTAATCATCGTTGCTGTTATCATTATTTAACGGCAGTGTATGGACCATTAGGGTCATGCCTGTGCGCGCACTACAATGTCCCCGGAGTGCCAACAGTCAGTGGAGCACATAATGAAGGCTGTGGTTATCTGTGATATCTGCACAAAAGGAAACACTCCCTAATCTACCTTTAATACCCGCTGCTTCTATAGCTTTCAAAAATAAACCTTCTTATTGGTGCTGAATCTCTGCACTCTGAGCGAAATAAAGGAGGAGGAGAGGAGGGGTCTCGATAAGCAATGTGCACTCATGTCTAAGGAAAAATACTGACAAGACGCGTAATGAACCGTGAACTCCACAGTGGAGAAACCAAGGCACCTAAACCACAGTCTGCAGCCCATCCTGCTGCAGCCCTCTCCTGGGCTATAGACAACAGAGAGGCGCTGATAACGTTTCGTTTTGGTTCAAAAAGAGACACAGAGGAAAGAAAAATGGAGAGAGGCGCTAAATTAAAATCGACATGAAACAGGTCAAGTTTATGGCGATGCTTTTTCGAGCTAATCTCCCCAGGTCGGTTCCGGGTTCAAGTCTTAATGGGCCAATAATAGCAACATTATTCAGAAAATTTTTCATTCCGATGGATGGAATGTAAAACGGCTTTAATCATATGCAAATAACAGCGCAGCGGAGTAGTGACCCAGAATAGCTGAATAGCCAGCAGGGAGAACACACACACACACACACGTAGACACACACACACACACACACACACAGGGAGAGAGAGAGAGCGAGAGAGAGAGAGAGAGATGTACCTGATCAAGGGCCACAGAAGATCTTGTGATTTCCTCGCTGTCTGATTTGGACCCGCCCTCTCTGTCGTCTATGACCAAGTCGATGGGCATCTTGCCTTTCAAGCAGCTGATGTACCGGTGACAGAAATTATCACACAGCTCGTGTACCTACAGAGAGAGAGGAGGCAGAGGCGTCACACACTTACCCAAAAGGGAAATCACCACACAAGAGTGACATGTGCAACCACAACACCGCCCCAACGCACACAAACACACACATGACAGCCTTTGACATGCAAAAGAGTCCCGAGGACTTTTTTGCGCAATTTGGCACAAATTACACTACAGTTGTTGCATTTGAAATAAATTAATATTTGAAAGGGGCTGATATAAAACGATGACTGATCACTGACACTGTTTCATTTTGGCACTGTGATAAATTATTGAAAAGTCATCATACTACTACAGTGAAAATTTTATTTATTTATTTGGCCTCCAAAAAAAGTTTTAATACTTGCTTCATCTTTGCTCTGAAATGATAAAACCTGAAATAAAATCATTCAGACTAAGGTGTGCCCAGCTCTGGTGCCGTGCCGTGCCGTGCCATGCATGGCACAGTGCGCTCCATCCGGACTGTGATAGTAACTTTATTTTTTTTCTCCTCTCAAAATAGAGATATCGTTGAAAATTGACAGTGACACGAGGGCTCAGGGGCTACAACGCACTCAACACCCGTGTTAAATTCATCATCGGTGCCCCGGGTAGTGGCCATTAGAGGAGGGTGACCCGCTTGACTGACATTTAAGGTAAACTGTTTAATTTCGTCTACTTATTACATTATCACTGGCAATGTGGCGCATCCTGTCGCACGAGAGACAGAAATGTTACACGTGCAGAGAATATAGAGAACTGCAATCCACCTTAAAGATGATTAACTGTTTGTTTTTTTAATAGTTGCGCAACATACAGCTGATTATCTTTATTCACAAGTTGAGTTACAGGCTGTAAGATCTGCCAGAAAAAAAACAACAGTGCGTGCACAGAGATAAGTTTAAAAACTAAAACTTGAACAGCCTTGATAATGTTTCACAATGTTAAAGTTTGTACCTTAATGTTAAAGTTGACTGTATAGGTTACTGTAGTCCATCTGATACGGAGACAAATCAGAGTTTTACACCCACTACTCCCTCTATCCACAGATGGCTGCCTGGGGCCTTTTGCCCTCCACAAAGAATCATTTCTGAAACCCGCAAAGTTCGCCTTTATGTTTCACCTTGCGTGCAATTTCTGCCAACATTAAACTTCATTAAAACATGCGGGGAGATTTGGGCACAGAGATATCCGTTCCAGTTGTAACAGCTTGCGTCGTGATTAAACGCGGAAGAGAAATGGCCCCATGATTGATTTTGACGCTAATTATAACCGACTAGCAAAAATACATTTATGCAAATACAGCCCATAGGTCTGAAGTGGCACAGTGGACAGAAATGGTGAGAGAATATTACCTTCTCCAGCTCCAGAAGATGAAATCGTAAAACTTGAATGGCTTGAATCATCTGAAAATTTAAAATAACAATAAAAAAAATGAGCTGCTCACATCTCTTGATATTAAACAGGCACGTTTTTCTCAATACATGTAACTGTAGACGGGGAAAATATTCATATGAATGGATTTTATGTGGAACTGATATTAAACTTGGACGTTATTGCAATATGGAGAACAGGCATACAGTGCAGATTGGCGCTGCAATAAGCCTCAGAGTCAGAGATCTATTAACCACCAACTAGTCGTGAGGAAAATGTTACTCTGATATCACATTCAGAGTAGCAAACAGTGAAAAGCATGAATAGAATAACTTTCCAGGCAGAGTTCAAAGGTTTGTGACAGCTGTCTAATAGCGGCCCTTCATCTGCAGATGCAACCGGGGGCCATCGTGATATCAAACAGCCCAAAAAGAGGAACATCACCTCCAATCGTGCTTTAACTTTTCAGCACCACATGGCTCTCTGACCCAGATGTACAAGCCGCGAACAGACACTCAAACAACAGCTGGGATATTCAAAAGAGAAAATATAGACTCTATTTTGTCATATTAAAAAAAAATATAATGTATCTTACCAGATTATCCAATTCTGGATTCGATGAAAATAAAGGTTTTTCTGCCCGAATCTAAAAGCAAGAACATTGTCATAAAATGTATTAATATAAAATATTACAGAGTTGTAAATAATATATACAATGCACGTATTGAAATAAAGCAACATTAATTCTCACTTGTCGCACAGCAAACCATATGAAATTAAAAATATCTTTAAATAACTTGTTGTGTTTGTGAATGCCATTTAATTTTCTCTCATGCATGAATTCACTCAACGCACAAAAAAAAAAAGTCAGAGCTCCACACTTTGTGCATGCAGGTGAGAGCTCAACCAGCCCGAGCATGCAGATTGAAAAAGTCAAACTTTCCTGACCTGTTTTGCAAACACTGCTATGTCTTCATTGAAAGATTCCGATGAACAGACGTCTCCTCCCGCCACCCCGGGCTCTCTGGGGGTGCAAGTCGCTAATTCACATTTCTCAAAAATCAGTGCAAGCAAGGGGAACAGGGGGTGCCTGGGAACACACACAATAGCAAATGTCACCAGAGAGAACAGCGCCGGGGTCAAGACTACTCCAGGCTAGATTTAGCCAGCCATGCTACTCTTCAACAACTCGCTCATGGGGACTGCTGCTGCAGCCCATGCTATTATATTATGCAGAGGCTCGGAGAAAGGCTGCAAACAGCGGGCAGACTTCTGTGATTAAATCTAGGCGCGCCTAATAGCATAAAAGCTTTGGAGTCAGTCAAACAATTTCTTGCACAGGTCTCCGGTTGGACCAGAGGGGTTTGTGTGTTTGGCAAAGAGAGAAAAAAAAATCTCTGAGGTTGTCGGCGACTAAATGTTCGCACATTTGATGGTTATTTATTGTTTAAGTCATCAAAGTAAATATGTGCAGCCTGAGGACAATAAGTCCCCTAAAGTTGAGTCAGTTTGGCGTAAAACGGTGAAACTGCTACTGACATGTTTAGCCACCGTGAAAACATTACGCTTAGAATTTTTAATTAACTCCTGTAAATTAATAAATGACATGCATACATGGGGTTTCCTCTGAACATTATATATGTTTAATTTGCTGAAGCCTGGAACATTGCGCACAATTAATTAAAATGGTTTTCTGTAAAAAGAGAGAGGGTAATTATTCAGCTCATAATAAAAGATGAAACCTATCAGGATATTAAATAAGTTAAAGTCTAAAAAAATATATTTAATGTCCTAATTTAAGTGGACTTTGTCTCCTAATTATTCCTTAGAATGGAAATATATTTTTCAGCATGAGTAGGGGAAAAAAACTACAGTAAGTGACTTTTTCCTGCTCTAAAATATAATCAGTTGTTTACTCAGTAAGGACACGTGGTAAACAAGACTGACTGCAAAAGAATGAAACTCAAACTATGCGAAAAATAAAAGAAGAACAGAAAAACATGAAGCTACTCTCTCTCTCAGCGCCCCTGTAGCAGTTTAGGCTCCTGTGTTTAGCTGAAACACTTCACCGGGACTCACGGTTATCCCGGACATTGAGTCGGTGTTTCTACTCTTAAGGGACTGACTTTGCACCCACTAACCCACCCCGGACGGCCACTCCGGGGCAGGACGCACGTCTCCCCGCCAGAGAGTGACTTTCCCCACGGATCGGAGGCTCGCACATACCCGTATATAGCGTCTTTATCTCTCTTGAGAGCGTCGTTAACGGAGGAGCCCATACTGGGAGGCATGGTGTTGGTGTGGGCGGTGTGCGGGTACTGGTGGGAGTGCAGCTGGGGCCCGTGGTTGAGGTGCACCGCCTGCATGGACCGGGCGCCGTGCGGGTCTCCGTACATGGTGGTCGGGATACCCACCCCGTCCATCCCGTAGTGGGGCAAGTCTTCGTACTGCACACAACAGACACACAGGTCCACTGTTAATATACATGCACAAGAATATATCAAACTCTGGCTACAACTTTGCTTTAAAAAATAAGTCTGGAAAATCTGTGGAAGTTTTTTAAAGTAGGAGAAGTGAGACCTAAAGTCTTGCTTTTATTTTTTTTTAAAGGAAAATGTCGAGTAAAACAGGACGAAACAGTTTCATTACACTTGTTTTTTTTTTTCAAAGCAAGTCGACATGTTTCAACATTTCTCTTGATTCAAAGTGCACACTAGACTGAACTGCTCACTTTCAAAATACGGACACTTGAAAAACATGCAAAACAAGACAAATAATTCACTTCACTTTGGTTTAATATTTCTACTCGTTTTAAAGAAACTAAGATTTAAAGACTGAAATCTGAGTTGAGCAGGATATTGTTTACAGTCAGAAAGCTACAGCTTTTATTATTCTGAAGTGAAAACTAGTTTTGTTCTCAACTTATTCACAGGGAGCCTTATAGCTCACAACTAAATCAGAGGTAAAATAATTATGAGCTTTATATTCAAAAATACTGATAAGACAAAAAAGTTGAACTATAGTAAGATGTCTCAGTTATTGTTCTTCTGTTATTATTAAGCAGGCAGTAATAAGCTTTGAACAGAACCAGCCTGGTGTCCTGTGTTTTCACCGTGTACAACAACAAATGTCTTAAACTTGTTAATTGCAGTGTTTTCTCTTTTTAAAGGCTCATAATTGTGCAGCAAGTTATCACCCATCAAGCACACTGTCATTAGTGCACGCAACAAATGCAAGTCAACGCGTGTTGTGTGTGTGTGTGTGTGTGTGTTTTTTTTTTTTTTTTTTAGTTTTTTTTTTTTTTAAGACGATGTTAAACCTGAGCTGGGTTTTCAAACTTTTTTCACGTGTCACTTGTGAGTTAAATAATGTAGTCTCGTCTTTACACTTAAGTCTGGGAGTTATTAAACAAGCTGCTGCTTTGTTAAAACGCAGAAATGGTGATTCAGCTCTGCGAAAAAGCCTCATTAAAAATCTTTATTTGAGGTTTTGCTTCTTTAACTGATGAACAAGAGGCTTGAATTATAGAGTTCTCTGGAAGTGACAAACAAGTGCCGGGGTAAGAGTAAAAAGCATTATCACTTAAAGCCGAACATTTCGACCCTAAAGGCAAAGAGGTGCAAACCCCAGCGTGGTGCAGCTCCGGTGCCAAACTAAGCAGCTAAATGTGTCCAGTGGCTCCCTAACATCTCTGCTTTTACACTGTTTACTATCCGTGCGAAAATCCCAGCCGCTGTTATGGAGCAGTCCTGGAGTGTATGAATCAAAGCGTTTGTCATCACCTCATTACTAAAAACTGCCTCACTGGCTTTATGCTAATATTGCATGTTTTAGCACATTTTGCGGGTGATGAAGCAGAACTGACGATTTTTGTTTGTTCATAAATGCTCCACTCGATATGAAATCTTGACGAAAACAGTCAAGAGGAGAAATGTGGAGATTTGTTTTGCCTCTCTGCCCTCCCCCATTTCGCTTCCAGTAACTGCCCTGTCATAACTAATCTAAAAAACATAGCCGATGTGAGATATGATCACGCTTCCAATGTCCCTCAGTGGGCCGGTTTGGGGAGCAAACGAGTGCGGCCGTGCGTAATACCGTGCCAAAAGACGCCAAACATGAAATTGTGTCTCCATGTGTCAGGAAGACGACAGAAACTTTCGCCGCGAGTGTGAGTCCGTGCGGGTATGTGTGTCATTAAGCCACGTTACAGTGCAGGATTGCATTCAAGCACAGTAGACTTAGAGAAACTTTTTAGGGGGGATTGCCCTACGTACCCGTTGCGCCATAACCCTCCTCTCTCCCTGGTCGTCCTTTCAGTTTAGATAAATCCCCTCTGAGGCCAGGGTGGAGACGAAATGAAGAAAGAAAATCCAAATAAATGGGAAGACGTTTCAGCCAAAATCCCGTATGCCTGTTTTTCCACGGAACGGTGAAGCCAGCCCCCGCTTTCTGCGCAAGTTTAGCCCAGGCGCGGCGAATAGGTCCTCGGCTATCCTCGGGGCAGCGGCACCAGGCTCCTTTTCCAAAACCAGGATGAAAATAAAATAGCCCCTCAAACAAAACTGGCGACTCTCATGGCTTTTTGCCACTCCGCCTGTCAGTCAAAACGCGAGGGCTTGTCAAAAGTACCGGATGAATGATGGTCTGACGCGCGTCTCCACGGGATCGGCACCACCTAAATGTTAATGGTCACAATCACAGTTAAAAAATGAAGCAGCTCTCCTCTCGTTTTCTTTGATCACTCTCGGCTCCCGGCTTGATTTTCTTATGCAAAAGCGTCTAGAGGAGATCAAGAGGAGGTGGGGTGATAATTCTGGCTTAGGCTTTCTTAAAGGAGCCACGATCGATGCTGTGCGTGTGTGCGTATATATGTGTGTGTATGTGTCTGTATGTGTGTGAGTGCGTGTGTATGCGTGAGCCGCCTGCCCGTTTGTGTACAATGGATGTGTGTGTTGAGCTGAGGAGGAGCGGAGGATCTGGACCAGACTGCTGAAACCCGGAAGTAGTGGTGGCCATAACAGGTCGCGTCTTACACAACGCACCGGGCTGCAGCAAGTCGTGCGGAGAGGAGGGGGGGTGGGAGGACCCTGCGAGCCCAGCCAGCCGCACTGCGAGCTGGAACAACACAGGGATAAACAGAATATCCACCTATGACTCCAGCTTCATGTCTCATCCTCATAAAATGACTTTATTCGGCAGTCTGGACTGATATATAAACATTGAAACCTCTGAATTACGTGATTTTCGGGATACACTTCTCTGCCTGTAAACAGTTTAAACGACTTATTGAACCAGCTTTCAACCCTGGTGTTGTCAGGTATGTTGTCAAGAGCCCATACAGTCTGAATTGTAGATTAAGTTTGTACTGGATATTACTTTATAGTGAATAATTTAACTCATATCACCAAAAAATACGTTATAGGTCTAAAACTAGGTAATTATAACAGCTTTATAATCAGCTAGGCTTCTGTTAGACTGTCAACATCATGTCTGCATGATATCCACAGTGTATGTTGTAGCCAAACGGTCCAGTCTTGTAGGTTTTAGGGCCTCTTGCAGCTCACAGCTAACGTCTATACAATCTATATACCTGTCACCTTTACAGTAGTTTAAGTAAGATTTAAGAATGGAAACGCTCAGTCTATAAAATGCATAGAAAGTGTCTGCTGCTGATAAATAGAATAATAAATACAACTTTTTTTTCCAAGTTAATTGGCAGCATTGTTCATATATTCATTTTTTGAGCATTGCTTGTTGTTGATGCAAAAGTACCTTCATTGGTCTTCAGATTTACACTTATGTTGTGGTCTGAACGCTGAATTATGAAATAAGTCGTGAAAACGTTACAGCAGCTTTTCAACGCATCTTATATGTGTAAATAACAGTTCATATGTCGTCCGTCCCCTCTCCCCCACAGCAGCTCTGAATGGGTCGCTCCAGTCAGCCCGGGCTGTCCAATGGCAGAGAGGCACAGGGATGGGAGCCCCCTATTGGCTCCCCACATGATCGATCCGGGGCTGATTGATCGGTTTTAGGCCACATTTGCGAGGAGGCGCAACACAAAACATCATCCGCGAATAGAAAACACACACTTTGCGTTTTCTGTCAGCTTCTAACCGGCTGTAAATCCACCAAAAACACTGAATATTTGACCGAGACATCTCTCCCTGTCTCTCTCTCTCACCACCAATTTACACCTCTCTGAATTAGTTAGTTCTAAATAATCTTACACTTTGACTAAACTTTGGAAAACCAAACATAAGTGAAGATATTGCCAGCTGTCTTCTCTTGCACTGTGTAGGCTGGTGATTAATGCAACTTTTCCCTCTTTATAAAGATCCGTTCAAGAGTTTCAAGGTTTGAAATGCTGTAAAAGTTTGAGCAAATATTGATGAACCCTAATTGAAGGAGAAGAAAGTTAAATTCACGAGTCATTTCTGGGAAAGTAATGATATCACTGAGTAATGAGTGGATGTAAATTAACAAAACAGTTTGAATTTAACACCTTATCTCGTTATATTTCATTCCTCACCAGGATGTGAAAAAAGGGGGATTATTCTTCTTTAACTTACTTTATCAAAGTTTTTTAATTAAGAAAGGAGTTTATCTAACTGAAGATTTTCATAAAAGATTTATGAGATATTTCATAGTATATAAAGTAATATTAAAACGGGATAAGTTACTGGTCAGGATTAGTTTTAAGGGAAGACGCATACGCAGACGATTTCCTAAAATTCTAATTGATTTTTCTTTATGTGAGTCGTTCTTTTCCACATGGTGAGCACCGACTAGAGGTTTACCTGAGATTTTATTTATTTCTCACCCCATCACACATGAACGACGAGTGTGTAAAAGAGCCACATTATCTCCTGATTATGCTCATAAGGTGTTGCTGGTCTGTGACAGCCTGTTTGAAGTTTTTTTTTTTTTTTTTTTATCCCCTGTGCAGTGCGTCCAGTCATCGATCATCTGCCCCCGGTGCCAGAAACGGTGTCATAACATAATAATGCGGCTTCACACATTCAGCGGTGATTCCTGCGGTAATACCCGAGCGGTGGGATCCGATGGGACAAATTTACAAGCATGAAATGACTATCAAAGCTTCCTGCAGTCCGGCCGGCGAGGCTCCGGGTCGCGGACAAGCAGAGAAGCCTCGAAGCCGCGCAGGACGCACGGACTTTTACGCACAGAGATACCGGATCAAATAAGAAACTGTGCTGACTTGTGCTCGTGGGGTTTGTTAATTCATTAATTTGTTGGTGAGTAGAAGCTCTCATTCTCTTCTTTTTATTTTTTGTAGGCATATCAAATAATTTAAACGGATTATCATTGCCACTGAGATATTTTGTTGAAATGAAGCCTTTAATTAAAGGCAACTGTTGTTTAAATCCACTTTCGGCGAAATTTGTGGGTTTAGTGAAACCCAAACAGGATAATATAGCTCCCTGAACCACAAGGTACACTAAATTTTAGTGGGTCATTGAGAAGAAGTAAGGCTAAATTAACATGAAAGGAGATCACATCAGCGCCTGACCACTGTAAAAATAACTACAATGGCATTATAAAGCAATTATGTTACTTCAATTAGCGTCTATAAAAGCAAACTGGAGCTCCACTTTCTCTCCTGCAGTTGCTCTTTCGTGAGGGTCAGCGCATTTTGGCATCCTGAAAGAGAGCAGGGGGGCAAATACCGTCATTTCTGTTTAATCCGCTTTGCGATGACGGTAATGCTCTGAGCCGTTTCAATAAAATCAGCAGGTATTACTTTCAAACGGCTGAATGTAAATTGACAGCATGTTTGACTGCCGAAACTAATGAAAGCGTTACTGGACGGCCTGTGCGCCGTGACTTGTGCTGTGTGGAGACAAAGAAGTTCCAGCCTTTAATGTTAGTTTAAAAAAAAAAAAACACATTCACATTATGTTGAATTCTATTGTAGATGTTTTTCTTTTATTCCTCACTGTGTTACATATTATTATTTCAAGTCACTAGCGGTTATTTTTAGTTCGCAGACATGTTGTAATAAATAATGCAAATTAGAATATGAATTTTAATATGTGCAGTTTGAGTAAAAAGATTCTTTTTTTTTAAAAAAACAAAAAAAAAAACAGCTCCAGGTCAGAGATGTGAATCAGTGGCCGAGCCTTTGTGATCCTCTGTATCTCTTACTGCTTGTCTGTAGCTGTTTGAAGAAACAAGGAGCAACTGGCAGCCTGAGGAGTCAAACTGAGGTCAAACTTTTTGCAGCCCCGCAGCTCTGCGCCCAAACGTGTTGGGATCTGCAAAAAAAGGCCACCGAGTCTCTCTGCTTTGTGTCACTGCAGCAGCACACAGGCAGACCTGCTGCAAAGTTTTCACAGCTTATCTAATTATATGAAACTACTAGTTGTATTATCGCCTGTCAGAATATCCAGCACGATTCATTAGGGTGCATTTAGTCGCTGTGAGCTCCGGTAGGGAATTATTCAGACAGGAAAAAAGGGCGATTGAAAGTGCACAATAAAATGTTTCTCTAGCGTTGGAGATTTATTTTAAAGAGTGAGTGTAAATGCGAGGTAGCATGCGGTGCCATATAAGAACAGCATACATGATTCTCCATCATCGTTTACAAATTGTTACTAATTTATTAAAGTGTAGTGGTTAAATTATTTTAACATAAAGTTTGTCTCATATTATTGCACGATAATTTATTTAAATCAATGAATATATTGATACACTTCCTACACTAATATCTGGGGAGTGAGTAACCTATAATTATGGCTCCGAAACCATCATAGTTAATAGTTTGGGTTGTGTTTTATGGTGTAAAATCACAATTTTGGTTTAATGGCAAGGCTCTTATTATCACAATTCTCATTTTAAAACATGAAATTTTTCATTTCAACAGTATCTTTTTTTCCTCAGAGTGTTCACTTCTGCTGGATCCTGCAGTTTGGCCCAAATGTTAATGTGAGGCTCCTCTTGCCTCTCACACACATGAATGCTTAATCATTTGCGCCTTCTACCGGAGCTGCTGGAAATTACATGTACTGCAGGAGAGGCAGGAGAGAGGAGATCTGTGTAGATAATTAGAAATAAAAAAAAGTTAATCCTGTGCAATATAAATCCACTGTTAAACTTTTTGTGTACTTTTGTAGCACTGTCAGTATTTTTTAATAATCTACACTTCATTGAGTACAGAATATATTGTTTCAATCTATAAAGAAATTGTTTTATTTCTCTTGATCTTTGTTCATATAAATCATTTTACATGCTAATAAAATATATAATAAAGCCAGTTGTCTGGTGGTGTGTTGCCTTTTATTGCAAATATCAATTTATGTGTTTTTTTTTCTATTTGAAACTGGCTTGAAAACTGTTGATATTGCATGAAGCACAACAAAATCTGCCCGTTTCTATTTGCTGTATTTACTGTGAAAGTAACATTTTAGAAATTACCTTTGAGCTTTTTTGTTGAGCTCCATGTGATGGTCAAAGACATCTGCAATTATAAACAAATTAGGAATAAAGGCATGAAAAAGCGGGAAAACTTTGATGCACAAATTGACACTCAGCAAGCTTTTAAAGAACATCACCTTCTCATGTTACTATGTGCAAAACTATAACTTGAATCTGTATGTTTAAAACCCAAAAAAAGACATTAAAAGCTTCATTTAGCTCTGCTGCAGCCTAAAATAAAAAGAAAAAAAGAAAATCTATGTTGTCAATGTGGCTGCTTTCTCACTAAAAACCTGATACGTAGGTGTTGCATTCATTTGAACATATGATGAAGAACTGCAAGCGACTGAACAATGAACGGACACAAATGCTGCTTGGATGTGACAGTCACACTGACATCATTCATCACACCTATAGATACATACGTGATTAACATCTGCTTTCCTATATGGTGAGAACTGTGTGAAATTAGATACACACGTAGCCAACAGACACACACAGATATGTAGACCTATAAACATATAGATTCAAGCACACACACGCGCACACACACTCACACACTACAGCAGAGGCCTGTAATAATAGCTGCACTGAATGCTGCAAGTCAATTTTCACATTGTGCCACCGGCCACCGGGTCAGCAGCTCCACTTTTACCCTGAAAGGCTGCTGAGTCTGAATTAATCCCGCAGACAGATAGAGAGCTCATCACTCCATCACACACACCTCCCTCCCTCCTCTCCTTCTCTCTCTTTCTAAATGTCTCTCGCCCTCCCCTTCCAGCAGCATTTGTCACCGCCGCTATTATTTCAGGTGTGCTAATGGCGTCGCAGACACTTTTGCTGAGAGAGGAGGAGAGGACGGAGTGAAAAGAGGAGGACAGAAGGAGGGAAGGAGGAGAGTATCATCTTCATCTTCATCATAACTCTTGTCTCCCCCAGAAATCCAGGGGTGAAGGATTCGGGTGAGGGAGGTAAAGGGTGTCACGTGTCGGCCAGTCTCACCGTTCAGGGTGAAGGGGGGGGAAGGGTGGTAGTGGGTGGATGGGTGAGGACGGGGAGGGGAGGGGAGGGAGCGAGGGGGTTCTCACACCTCCCAGGGAGACTGTGAATTGATCAGCACCTTAGAGAGAGAGAGAAAGAGAGGGAGGGAGGGAGGGAGGGAAGGAGAGAAAGTGAGAAAAGGGGAGAGCAGCAAAGCAGAGAGAGATGAAGGATGACGATGAGGAGAGAACGAGTGGAAAAAGCTGGGTGTTGGAGCCGAGTTATAAAAGCAGGAGGGGGAAAAAAAACACAGCGATAGGAAGGGAGGAGTGAGGGAAGGCTGCAGAAGAGGTGTGAAGACTCATCTTTTCCTGGATGGGTGTGAGTAGTCTGGAGTGGAGAGTGGTCTGGGAGCACAGCATAGCCTAGTGGTAATAAACCAGCAAACCCCAGTAGAGAAACAGCCAGCATCAGCTATAAGGAAGCCATATGAAGGGCTTTAATTCAAAATGTAACACGCAGTCTGTGTTTTTTGAAGTTCATAGATCAATATTTCAATAATACAGCTGTTACATCCTCATATATAGTATCTTACTGTTTTGAAAGTCGGTGTCAAGAGAATGTTTTAATTTGATGATTTTGTAGCTTAATGTATGAAAAAATATTCCATGAAGAAAAATGAAGGCAAGTTCAAGCCCAAAACGAATAATGTGCGGAAGTAATAATTGTAATTTTTTAAAATGTAAGCATCATGTACTCTGAGATTACACAGGTTTTTAACACACTATGTCCAAAATATAACTGTTACTTATATATAATACAGATGAGGGACTCTTGTGTAGACATCCAAGGATTCAAAGCACCTCCTACATGTTGTCTAGAGAGCAGATATGTCTTTAATTCCAATTATAGATATTCAATTTCAGGAAAAGTCTCCAATAACTTACATATTTCTCAGGCTTTACGGCTGAAGTGTGCCACATGGACTCTTTTCATTTTCAGGGTGAAACTGTTCCCCCAGATGATGGCTGCTTCCTTGCCCAAGCAGCTGGTAGAATATATAAACCTTTACCACCAGTAGCGTTTGGCTTGTGGCTGATCTGTACCTCCCAGCCTGCAGTAAACACATGGTCACCAGTTAAAAGTACAGTCGCAACACACGCTCACACACCACATAACCACTACGTAGCATTCGTATGTAGATGCACGTGATAAAAGCTGGAGGTTTTCAGTTGCTGTTGTGAAAAAGGAATTGCTAATAAATGAATTAATTTATGATAGAAGTAAAATGTAAACAGTTTCAGATTTAACTTTTACAGGATTTGTTAATTCCTCTTGTGTAGTTATTAAATTAGTGTGTAAAAGATTGTAATATAAATACTTATAATCCCTAAACATATCAAATAAACACTGTAGAAATATAGGTATAAATAATAAAAACATCAATAACAGAAATTATAGCAATAAAATAAAGTAGAGAATATGATATGAGAGAACAGGTAATAACAAGTATTGCATAATATATATATAAACAGCATTAAAATAAGCGACTGTCAGAAAAAATTGGACCAAATGAACCAGCTAAAATATCAGTTTTTTTAAAGCCTGGAAACTATGTAAATGCTAAGCTAAAAAGATATTTGTTTCACTTCATATTATCACATTCAGGTGGACTGTCAGGACCATAAAAGCTGCTAAACTACTGGTTTTACTGGGAGTAACTAAAAGTCCCGTCCGAGAGGACCAGAGGTACGACGTCTGATGTATTCAGATACGAGTCTGCTGCTGATTTGAAAACCAACAACAGATTCTGAAAATCTTTTCTAAATCAAACATAGCACCAGTGATAGGACTGTGTGCTGTTCAGCATTATGTGCTGCTGCAGTCTGAATAATCTGCAGATCTTCTAAACATTTCTTGGTTTCTCCTGCCTCTGAGAGAAACACTTTGACAATATGCTTAAAATAAAAAGGAAGGTTTGCCGATAGTTATGATGTGGGGTTCCAAATAAATTCAAATCAGTTACTAAGATGTTGCAGTGAGATTGAGCAAATATTTGGCATTATATATACACACCAGGTCAGATACTTGTACACCAGTTCAGCAGCGGGGCGCCCGTCCATCCTGGCAGCAGTGAATCAGATTACCAAACATACTGATTGACTGCAGTGGTTGCTAGTGAACCTACTGCCATCTCTCCTAAACAAAGTTATCTCTACCGAAGTTCATGAAGAGGTCAGTGGTCACATCATCTCGTCTAAGATCCCTCGTATACTGTACGTCCCTGCAGGATCCCAATAAAGAAGCTTTCAAAGCATAAATTCCTGTCATAACAACAAATGTCAGAGATGCGGTGAAATACAGCAGATTGGCTCTGCTCTGCACTAACTGTGGCTTTGCTGCAATAAATGGAAGCAATTATTCTACTCCTGTGTAACAAAAAAAAAAAAAAATCCACCAAGGCTTTTCAAACAATGAGACACAAACGTGTTTTCTGTGAAAAGTTCTTCTAAACCCACATGCAAACTGTCAAAGAATCAAGGTAGCGTGATTTGTTGAAATTTATTCCACTTAGCTTTTGTTAATTATCCAGCATCGCAAGTGTCATAATCATCAAAAGACAACAACAGACGACTTGGCGCGCGTCAATGTTTGACACCTCTATCTTTATACCCTTTGTTCTGTCGCTCTTTCTTTCCTCTTTGTTTATCACACATTATACCACACCTGCCTCCATTAATTATTCTTCCCTCTCACTTTTTTTGCTTTGTCCTTGAATTTCCACATGCAGACAGAAACTGTAAATTTGAAGATTTCTATTCCAAAGAGCAACATACAACAAATGAAAAGTCATTACATCATCATTAAGATACCTTCAAGAAGATCTTTACCTGCAATCTTTGACATATAAAGTGTTTTGTTTTATTCAGGAATGAAACTCCTCATCTGAGATACTCAATGCATGTGTTATGTGTTTTTTTTTTAAATGTAAAAGTTCAGTCTTTTATGAGAGTTAAACTGTCTCCAGGAATGTAAAAGTTTAAAGTGGCAATCTGTACTAAACCACTTTTTAAAAAATAAAAAAAATAAAAAATTAGGACTCAAAAATACACTTAATGAATAAAAAAAAGATTGTTTTTTCTCTGTCCATGAAAACTCTCAGTGATATGAAGTTTTCACTCAGGAAGTCGTTTAACGTCATTCATTTTAGATTAGCTGTTTTTGAATAAACATAACTGAACTGGAAAACAGTCTCTAAATATTTCTAAAATTCAACAAAGAGAGAGAGAGCAGAGAGCAGCTGCGGCTGACCACTTGTGCTTTTCAAACGGGGGAAAAATGCTGTTTCCAACTAGAAACTATGACAGAGTTAATCAGTCTGATTTGACATGTTTGCAGTGATTACATTTTGCCTGAATTTGCTCCTCACCACCAAACCACCAGAACTTCCACTGCAGCAGGAGTTTATATTCCTGGTTCCTGTTATTTTCACCAAATCCTGGAATATAACTTACAAATGAATATAATTTATATCTAGAGTGTCATAATTGCACAGCATAGAATCCAGAGTGATGTAGAGTTTGTAGGAAATACTGAATAAACCAGAAGCTACGGGACAGTAATGACAAATAATTCTTGACACTAGTAGAAGTATCAGATGAGTCGGTTTTCTGCATCAGGACAACTCGCACTGTTACTCACAAGCAAGAAATGAAATAAGACAAAATTAGAAATAAGTCGGATTCACTTCACATAGTTAATTCCACTGTTGTGAAAAGTAACTGTGTACAATTATTCAAGAACTGTACTTAAGTACAATTTTCAGGTACTTTAACTTCTATTTTATGCTACTTCATACTTCAACTAATTCACTGCTTTAGTTATTACTTACTTTGCAGGTTCAGATTTTAGATAGAAAATATATATGAAAAAATAAATATATAGAAAATATATGAAAAAATATGATGTATTTGTATAGTTTAAACTGTATAAAGTTGCTAAAATTAGCCCCATTTCACAACATGAAAATGCTGCTTACACATCAATGGATCAATAACAACAATCCAACAATATAATATCTATAAGAATCAAACACTTGGAAAGGGTTAATTCTGCATAATAATACTATAATATTTTACTTCTGATTCTTGAAGTATATTTTACTGATAATACTTCTATACTTTTACTTAAGTACATTTTTGAATGCAGGATTTTTACTTGTAATGAAGTATTTTTGCACTGTGGTATTAATACTATTAATATTACTTCATTGTTCCTGCCTGTGGAAATATAAATCTACAGGTGATTTAGAAGCAGTGCGGATCAATCCAAGTCTCCCAAGGGACTCAACATCACATAAACATTTTAGAGATTGACCTTTCACCTATCGGGCACTGAAATAGAGTGCAGTGGGGTCACATGCCCAAAACCATTATGGATCACATACAATTTCCCTCAGACGTTCAGACAGGTAAATTGTGTGCATGCGTGACACATGCTCTTGGGGAAAGTCACATTGTCAGACCCCATGAACCTTAAAGCTCTTCAAAGTTACACAGGTAAATGTTCCCTCTGATACCCTGATGGCTAAACTGTATCATGAAACGCACATTAAATATACCTGCATGCAAACACACTCCATGAACGTACAAACATACTCATGGCCTGTCTGAGAGCCAGTCTCCGCCTGACAACATCAGTGCAACCTGATCTGGCTTAATAAAGGCCCTTACCTGCATTTACTGCTCCGTTAAAACGCCCTCTTGTTGTTCTACCAATTCACTACACTATAATTGCACCGAGGCTGCATATGGTCCTCATCTAGTGCCCAGTGCAAGATAAAAGCCAACAGGCTGCGTCTGTACAACGCAGGGGAGAAGTGTGTGTTTGTGCGCATGTTCATATACGTGACTTTTGTGTGTGTGCTTGTGCGTATGTATGTAAGCATTTTAGGGCAAATTGGACTCAACATAACTCCGGGGATAGTTAGGAAAACTGCATGATGTCACCGTTATTACACTGTAAACGCAGTTGATTTGGCTTTGAGGATTTCTGCACGCAGCGGCCTCAGACATGTGCGCTGAGGCTGGTTCACAGATCCCACCTCCGCATCCAGGCTTTGAACTGTTCACTGAGAACAAAGTGAAGTATTAACACATCAGGCCAAATTAGTCCACTAATAAGTTGCATTCAGTATTGTGTGTGTTTTATTACTTTCACAGGAATATTTGGGTCAGTTTTACTCCAAAATGAGATAGAAAAGTCTACTACAAAAAGCATAAAATGAAAGTTATTTTTGAATGTTAGTGGGTTACTTACACTTTGACTGACAAAACTGTACTTAAGCAGACAGTCTCCTCTATATTTTGTAAAATAGACATGACAAACTAAAGGAAATGACTTATTTTCAAAATTAGAAAACAGCACTTTGGCAAGAAACTAAATAAACAGCTCAATAACTGGATTAAGACCGACAGAAGATTGGCTTGTGGACAACCTCACAGTGCTTCTTCGTGCTAATGCCAGTGCTTTTGCCTGCTCTGCCCAGTCAGGTTTATGAAAGTCAGCCGGATTAGAGCCCAGCTGGGGCTCAGTAAACCAACACTCGGCCCTCGGACTCACACCACCATACATGACTTCCCAAACAAATCTCGACATCCACCCCACCCTCCTTTATTTTGGGCTCCTCCGTCGTTTTCCCCTCGCTGTTTTTCCCTTCTCACAGGCATCGCTAACACAGCTTTGCACTGCAACTCACACACACATAAAGCGTACACAAAGACTCCCCAAACACAACACAACACACACATGTTCTGCTCCAAATTAAAATACCAAGGCTTATTGAGCAATACTCTTCTAATGGTTTCATCCACCAACGGTTTTATCTTTGCTCACATAAAAACACATGCAGCCTCTCAGCTCCGACCAAAAGAAGCTGCTCTCTTCTCTTCTTACGTAAGCTGGCAGAAAATCTCCTAAATCCCCCTCTTTTGCCGTTGTTGTGTTGCGTCTCGGCTGGCGCTCCCTCCCAAACAGCATCTGAGACCGGGGCAATTAGAACCCGAGTAGGGCCTTGGCGCATCAGACCATTTAGCATAGAGGCTAATAAGGCTGGCTATCGAAAAACCCTGACCTATTGACACTGCACCGCTGTACGGTATCGACGGTGATTCGATGACACTGAATCATATCAAAGAGCTTCAAGATGTTCCCAGCGAGAGCCAATATTTGTAGCAGTTTTCTGGAGCAAATGTGAAGAACTCTATTTCCTAACAGACTGCCAATATTTGTTTTTCTTCTTTAATATATTTTCAAAAGAACAACATTTTGAAGTTGGCTACTTGTTACATACAGAAGAACTTTTAGAGAAGTAGAATCAGCTGCAGAAATAAATATTTTTGAAGGATATTGCCTCCTCTGTCATGTCATAAAATCAGGCATTAATAAAAATTAAATAAAGAGAAATTAATTTAGATGCAGACTCATTGTAACACCAAAACTGGTAGACTGCTAGCAGGCACAGCGATGTGGTTCAGGGTCTTAAACTTCAAATATGATACCAAAGTCTCTGCCCCTTAAAACCAGAATCTCCTAATTCCACAATTCTTTTGAATGCTTATTCATGTACGTACAAATGTTGAGCATCACTTTGACAGGTGCATAAGTGCACAAATATGTCAGATGACCAGAGGGAGAGATTTGGAGGAAAAGCATTAGAGTGTTACAAGAGATCCAGAGACAAAGTGTATGCAAGAGACAATGAGAGGAAAGGTCATAAAGAAAGGAAGAGAGGGAGAGAAGGAGTGAACGAGGCGGCAGAAAAGCAAAAAAAGAGAGAAAGAAAGAGCAATGGAAGGTTGCTGCTAATTCTTCCATATCTAAGCCTCTTTGCAGAAACTCCCTTTGTCTTCCAAGTCCCAGTCATTAGAGCCTAATCCTATCAACCAGGGGCTAATCTGAGGGCAGAGGGTTCAGCCCCCTCAGCTCCACAGGCCAACAACACACACTCACGCACGCATACACACACACACACACACACACAGGTACACACATAAGCGTAAGGCATGTAAACACACTCATGCACTAGCACATGTTCACAATGCACAGATGTTTGAACATGCACACACACTTGCAGACACACACACACACACAAACGTAATGAGAAGCCCATTTTTATGAAACTAATTAAATCCAAACTATTATACCATTACACAAAATCAATCATTTCCCTCCAAAAAAGTACACCAGCCCAAACTTTTTAGGCTGTGCAATGATTTACTTTATGGTTGGAAGAACAGAAGACGTGTGTACGTGCCGGTGTGTGTGTGTGTGTGTGTGTGTGTGTGTGAGATGGGAGGTGGGGTGCATCAGTTTCCCACACATTCCAGGAGAGCCTCTCCCCCTGCCATCATCATTCTCCTCTTTATTTCAGCACTGACTATGCCCAAGATTAGTTATTGATCAGCAAGGATATAAATTATTCTAAAGTGAAAGCCAACAACACAGTCATTATAGATCGACTATTGACCAGCTCCGATATATCATTCCATTTCCACCGCACTGCACCCCTGCCACCGGCTGGAGAAATGCACAAATAATGAGATGGGGGATTTTTATGACTTGGGCACACTCTGCTTGACCTTTCGGGGAAGGTAGATGGATAATATCAGCATTGGGTTCTCAAATGTGATGCCATTTGGAGACTTTGGCCAGAGTGACCTGGTAAATTAAGACAGAGACAGATTTCGATGGAGATGAATGGCCGGATTGAGAGGTTGTCTGAGGTTACTTCTCACTTTCAAGTCAGTGATCAAATATAAAGATTTTGCTACAAAAGGAATTATGAACAGCTTGTTTGAGGCTTTGTCTTACAAAGTGAATGACAGCATTTGAAAGTCCTTTGTTGAAAAAAATAGTTACCATTAAATATTTTACACACAGAATTTAACTTATAAATAGTATTAAATAATGAATTTCATGTACTATTTTTCAAAATAGGCTCGTGTGTCCATTTCCACTGACTCAATTTAATGTGCTTAATCTGTAGGGTTTTTTGTCAATTAACTGTACTTGTTTGGCTTCTAAAATGTCATAAAAAAAGTGAAATTTGTCCATCATAGTTTCCCAGAGCCCTTTCAAGAGACTTTTTCAAATTGCTTGTTGTTGGGCCAACAGTCCACGAACCAAAACATATTATATATATGTTATAATATTCAACTTACAACTCTATAAAACAGAGAAAAGCAACAAATGCTTACATCTAAGAGGCTGGAATTAGCATATAATTGGCATTTTTGCTATTGATGACAAATTGTTTTAGCTCTAAATTCATACACTCCCAACTTTACCAGGACATTATGCTGCTCTGTCACACAGTAGTTTTGTACTTTATTGTCTAGGAGTATGATGAAACCAATGCATCATTATTTCCTGTATATTTGACTGTGAAAGCAGTTTGTGAACCGCCCCGTGTCTCCTTGTTCCATCGATGTTCAATCACGGTTTTGTTTTGTTGTTGCTTTGTGTGGACTTGTGAGCAGGCGGAGATGGGGCTGGTTCAAATGGGGGGATTTTATCCATGAAGGTGTCAGAGAGTTTATCAAAGTGTAAAATACTTAAACCATCAGGGCAACACAATCCCCTGCTGGTCACAGTATAAATCACCATATATTCTTATTGGCCTAAGCCCTTGTTATGAGTAAATACATCCACAGGCAAGCGAGGCTGGCAAGGTTCATGGGAGATTCATCCAGCAATAGCGGAGGAAAAGTCACTGTCTGTGTGTGCGCGTGTGTGTGTGAGTGTGTGTGTGTGTGTGTACCGCTTAGGGAGGCTAAGGAGAGGATAAGGAGATCAGCAGAGGGGGAATATCACGCCTCTTAAGCATGTATACACTTTCTAACTTTTACTTTTTCACCCAAAACCTAAATAAATCCCCACTCATCTAAGCATGATAGACTCTCCTCACCCCTCTGTATTTTTCCTCTAAATAATCAAACCCTCCTTATTTACAGACTTTGGCACAGCCACAATACCCCAACCCAATAAATTTCAAAGAAAACCAAATATATTTAACGACTGCGTATTATTTCCAATCAGTGATGCTTGTTTACAACATTTCCTACTCACTGTGTTGGAAAACCTCACTGTATATTAACCAAAACCACACAATATCAAGTCATTTTCCATCCCCGGCCCAAATTATTTATTGCTTTCAGTTCCTTGTCTATTTAATGGATGAATTGGGTTAACGGACAGAGGGGTGGGGGGGTGGGGTGGGGGTGTGGGGGGGGTCCGGGGGAGGAGAGGAGAGGAGAGGGAAGGGAAGGAGGAGGGGGTGTAGGGGGGGGGGGGGGAGAAAAACAGTTTCATATTTCTGTAAGCCTCAAACTTTTGGCAAACAGAAGAAAAGAGAACTTGGCCCTAATTCCATCTCACGCTGGCGTTTGTGCATTCTAAGTTCTCGGGGGCTGCTCTGGCGGAGGGCCTGAGCCCGTAAATTGGATATTAGGGGGCGATATAAAGGAGCCTGTGTGTGCTCCCGTCCTGGGGAATTATTGCCTCCAATATCCCTGCGTATGCGTCTAGGGCTTCCGAAGCCAGGCCAGATAGATCCTCATCTCATAAGGGGGCCAAGACTATATCCATCGCTCCTTAACTTTTATGAAGCTTCCAAGCTCTACAATGGGATTTGCCAGGGTGTCTTTTCCCCTTATCCAAGCAGGGGGGGGGGGGTGGGTGTGACAATGCAGATATAGCTGCATTCTTCGGGCTCCAAAGCTCCGACCTTCTATTTGAATACAAGCATTCCAAATTGTAAAGTGGCATTCTTCTTTTTCTCTGTGAAGCCAGCTCCGTGGCGAGATTTCTCCCCCCCGGTTTTAGAAATGCTTTTTTTCCCCCCCTCTCTCTCTCACTTCTCCCTCTTTTCTTCCTGACTCTCACTTTTTTCTCTGCCTGGATATCGTTTTGTTGGCTCTTTCTCGCATCTTTTCTATATTCCATCGCTTCCACTCTCATTCCTTACCTTTTCCTTGTACAGCTTGAATCTCTTGATTGCCTCTCTCTCTCTCTCTCTCCCTCCCTCTGTCTTTCTTAAGTCTTGTTCTCTCCTACGAAGGGCTTCAGTGACTGCCCCCCCCCCCACCCCACCCCTCTCCTGCCATGCCCTTGTGCCCCCACCCCCACCCCTCTTCTTCCCTTGGGTAATCCTAAGAAGGGGCAACACCATCAGAGGGTGTGAAATTAAATACATTACAGCATTGCGGATTAAAGTGTTTCATAGGCAGTTGCTCATCCACATCAAACTTTAGCTTTTTAAAGCCTAACATTTGATCTAGGTTAGAAACCGCGGCCAGAGGAAGGGATTGGGACACTTGTGGGCCCCAGAGAGCAGAGAGAGCCATACTCACTCAAGGAAAGCGCAGTGTTTAGACGCAGGCAGAGGGAAGCAGACGGTGGCTCAGCACTTATCCTGCTGCCGGTGTAGGAAAAAAAACACACATCTAAATGGAGGAAGTTGCAGTGAGAAGAGGAGTTGGACTAAAAATTTACAGCATTTACTGGAAGTGCCAGCAAGCAGGAAAATAAAACGGCCGTGTGTTCTGTTTCACAAGGCTTATATATACGAGGATAGCGTAATCTGGGAATTAAAGTGCCCGCTCAACCGATGCAAAAGCAGGTAATCATACCTCTTTCAAAAGTAATAAATGTTAATGTGCCATTCCCCAGTTAATGAGAATTACTCACATCATCCATCACATCATCACAATCTGGGCCACACATGGCTGCCATCTTACACTGGATCAATGCTGCATGCTGAAGATGGACGAAGTATGAGTTCAGACTCATACATGTGCTCTCAGTGTGTGAGAAGTGTTGTCTTTATACTGCGAACATACAGAAAACAAACTGTAAATGCCACTAAAGATGAAACATTACGAGGAATATAATTCAAAACTGCTGCAGCACTTTCCTCTATGTCACCTTATTCAATAAGACTGAGTTTTCCCACACTTATACTTAATAATACCATACTGAAAACTGTATATTATGATGCTTATAAATATATTATATTCAAATAGTACATTATATACAAAAAGATGCCTGATGTTTGTGCATTATTTGTCTAGTTTCTAACAAAGCACCTTTAAAGACAATGGCTTTCTTGTTTCAATATATGTAAATGTTATAATGTAATTATGACACACTGTTGATATATGTTATATTACAGAGTAACATAATGTGGAATCTACTTCCTGTTTCAGGGGTAGCATTAGGCTAGAGGTTAGAAAAATGGGCTTTTTGCTTTGAATCATGACATGTAAAATCATCTTCCTTCACCCTACGGTCACTGCCGAGGTGCTTTTGTGCAAGGCCCCCCAATACTAGAGCTGCTCAGTGGCCAATAATCGTTTACTGTTTAATAAGCGTGACCAATTGATTGTTTAAGATGTGTATGCCTTCTCAAATGTGAGGATTTGTAGCCCTTCTTTGTGTAAAAAGTGTAAATTAGGTTTGGGGACTATTGGTTGGACAAAACAAGCAATTTAAAGATGTCACCTTTGGCTCTGGGAAACTTTGATGGGTGGTTTTCACTATTCCCAAAGAACTGATAAAGTGATTAATAGGAAAAACAGATTAATCAATAAGAAAAATATTTTTTTGTTGCCAC
Organism: Thunnus maccoyii; assembly: GCF_910596095.1. NCBI lineage: Eukaryota > Metazoa > Chordata > Actinopteri > Scombriformes > Scombridae > Thunnus > Thunnus maccoyii. The sequence continues at coordinate 7,779,484 of NC_056546.1, read as the reverse complement.
CTCATTTGCCAGTACTTTCACGAACAGAATTGGTTGACTGGAGAATTGTTTATCCGCTCGTAGAGACGGTACCACTGCTCAAAACTAATCTAAATCAAGTGTAAAATTAACTCTTATATAAACCTGCCACAGTGTCGTTTTACACTTGAATTAACAGTGATGATTTTACTGCGTCTTCAGCACAGCTTCTTCAGTCTTTTGCGGTGGATACCTGACCAGATGGATGTCCATGAGATCTTTCCCGGTGATGAGGTCAGATGCGAGGGGAAGTCGGTCCAGCTGGGATCGGTCCTTTTCTCTCTCTCTCCTCTTATTCCTGTCCTATTCTAATGAGTCTCCAGGGACTCTGGCTCTCACTTAATCCACTCATCTATTTTGACTTCCTCTGCTTGAGAACAGTAACCTCAGAACTCCGGTAAAGGTCATGTTCTGTCAGCTTTGCTCAATGACATCTATTGATGCGACTCCCATATAGAAAAGCCCGAGTTAGGGTTACACAGCATCAATGAATCCGTGGAGAAAAGAGATATTCCACGGTGACAAGACCTCAACATCAAAGACATGAAATAGAGAGAAGTTTGTTATGTACAAATGTGAACATTAAGTATTAAAGGTAGGTCTAACTTTTTGTTCATCTTTATTTATCCTGGTTAGTCTGACTGAGTGCAAGGATCTTTTCTTCAAGACAGACGTGACCAAAGCAGCAGAAAATCTAACAGCAGCTGTCATTAAGACTAAACACAACAACTACTTAAAGATGTAACAGACACAACAGAAACATCTGTTGGTGTCTAGACACAGCAACTTATTAAGAGAGGCTGAGAACAGGACAAGGTGGCAGCGTCTCCTCTGAGAATGAAAATAGCTGTATTTTTATGTGCTTTATTATAGAGGTGCTTGCAGCATTGGAAACCAGTGACACAGTACAGTATGAAAGGCTTTGTTCCAGTAAAAAACAGATGATTTTTGAATAGATTTCCCACTTAAAAGTGTGTTGTGCTTCTTTCCGTTCATTCGAAAATGAAAAATTCACAATGACACTCCAGTTTACTTCCAAAATGACCTACCTGCTAATTTTCTGAAGCAGACTAGGACTAACAACTTTAAGACAGCTAAACTTTTACAAATATCATCAAAGAATCATCCGTAAATCTGTAACCAATCTTTTTTTCCAGGTATGTCCCATTTTTTTAAATATTACAGCGAGCTTTCTACTGGACTTCAATGGTGGTGCCAGACCTGACTGACTGGGTTAACTGCAAATCCTCTATCAACATTTGAGTCATCTCGAGATTGTTGCTCACAAAACAGGCCTTCTGAGAGACGGATCATCTACGGTTTTTAAATATTGATTGAAGGATTTCAGATCACTCCCTAAATTGGGTTCATAATTTAAAAAAAAAAAACCTTTATATAATCTCCAATCTCTCCGTCATAGGTTGAGAAAGGCAGTAAACATGCACCAAAAATGAAAGCAATCCAACAATATCTCCTACTTATCTGAGCATGAATGACCAAAATGACATACGCTAAGTTCCCAATGAAGCTAACCTGACAAATGTATTTACATCTCCACCTCCTAAACGAAAGCAGGCTAGGCCTTTGTGTACGGGCTAACTGAAACATCTAGGTTGATGCTCCTGTCAGCCTACATCGACTGTACGAACAAGCTTTCGCCAGCGACAAGTCAATCATCTTCAACATCGCTCCGGTAAACAAGGAGCGCTGAAAGAGCTGCCACGTGCTAACAAGCCGGCACGCCAGGACACTCGCTGACAATAACACCAAAGGAAAAACAGATTAATGAAGAGAGAAAAGGGGAGTAAAATAAAGATAAACACAAACAGAAAAGGAGAGCAGTTGGAGGTGGTTGGAGGGGAGGATTGGGGGGTTAAGAACGCTGGCTGGCTGTGTCTCTTTGGTGAAATCTAAATGAGAGTGTATAATATGGGCCCTTCATAGGATTGATCCAGAACATTCCCCCCTTCACTGGGCTTTTCTTCCTGCTCAAATTGAGGGATTACCCCAGGAGGAAGTGCTTTGATTAGGCACAATAGGCATCTATCCTCTGTTGATTTGTGGGATTGAGGAGGCAAATCCCTGACAAAAAGCTGATACAGAGAGCGAGGGCCGCTGGATGATGCCTGGCTGAGGGGTGGGGGGGTTTGGGGGTAGGATATTTTCATAGAGAAACAGCCAGGGATGGCCTCTTCCAAAAAAATTTTTGGCAAACGGTGAAAAAGGAAGAATCAAGGTTGGGTCGGAGGTCACGTGTGAGGAAGGGGGAAGGGATGTCTTATGAAGTTCACGCTGAACAAAGACAAGAGAGTGAAAAAAAAAAAAAAATCAGATAGAGACGCAGATTCTTTACTCGCTGCTTGTTGCATCTTGTGTAACTCTTTCAAACTTTATCCAGAGATGTTTTGCAGCATTTCCATGTACATCAGAAAAGCAAAAAGAATTCTGCATAAACTGAGGAAAAGGCTATGGTGATTTACATCAAGGTATGATAGAAAGACATAGAAATCCAAAAATCACATTAGCAGAGATGATTTTTACATTTCTGCTGGGGACTACTGCTCACTTGTGTCTTCTTCGATTACTTTTACAGCTGTGAAACTACCAGGAAGTGCAGTGAAAACTTCAGGGAAGTCGTTTCATTGACAAAAATCCACAGATAAAGACTTTTGATTCATTTCCTCTACATAGCAGTATAACTGGAGTAAAATAAGTAAAAAAGAGTTTAGATTTGTACACTGAATTTTCTATTGACTCTCATGAAACTCAGAAAAAGGGGTGTGACCAGGTTTCTGTTACCTGAGGGTCAAGATATTGATTCCACACACGAAATCAAGCACTTGCAGTTGTGTGTTTTTTTACCCAGCAGAGGCAGTGAGGTAAATAAGACGATCGCCCTCTTTTGCAAAACAGTTACCTCAAAGTCCTCATTGAAGGTCTCTAATCTCTTTCACTCTCTTGTTACTGTTGCAAGAGGCCTTGGCCCGTCAGGCAAGCCCTGTTATCCCGAATGAATCCCGAGCTCCTCTAAACACTGCTGTTATCCAGTTTCCGTGGGGACCTGGAGCTACAAGGCACAGACAAACGTGGGCAGGGTGGGAGTTTTGGGCAGAAGGGGATTTTTGTCGGATTTACACATATACAATTTCAGGGTTTTAAACTAAGTTCCCCCTCCCCAAGGTCAGAGCCCAGGCTAGAGGGGCCGTCGGTGTCGCCGGCGTCGGCTCGAGCTGCCAGTGTAACGCCCAAAGGTGCAGCGGAGGCCACACACGGGACTAAATGAGGGGGCACGGAGGGATGTCAGAGTGGGCGTGTTGTACCTGTTAGAGGCTTGAAATGCAACAAGGCTACGATGAGCTGAAAGGGGCAGAACTTCAAAAGTGTGTGTGTGTGTGTGTGGGGTGGGTGGTGGGTGGGGGGGGTTCTCATTTAAATTCTTCAGTCCAGTCCCTGGGATTTGGTTTAATGAGCTGAGAAGCAGGGGTAGACAGCTGACTCCTAACTGTGTGTGTGCGCCTGTATGTGTATGTTCGTGCACACGTGTTAGAGGAGTTTTCCCACCACCGAGCTGCTATGTGCACGTAGGCAAGTTTGATTTGCCAGACTACTGTGGCCATGCACTTACACACACACACACACACACACACACACACACTTTCTCTGTTCTCTGAAGCCTCTCCAGCACTGGCGACTCCACACACACACGCATACACACACACACACGCATACACACACACACGCACACGCAAGAAAGCACACATTGTGAAGGTCCAGGGGTTTGCCAAACTGCAGCAGACTTCATTTCTAGCCACAGCTCTCTCTCTGTCACTGCTGCCACTGAAACTGGTCAAAGCTGGCTGTTTTAGTGGCTCCAGAACTGTTGGCAAGAGCTGTTGGCAGCCATGTATCTCCTTATTTTTTATTTCTCTACATGCCTGCTTCTGTGAGTGAGAGTGCATGTGTGTGTGTGTGTGTGTGTGTTTTATTCACTAAAACAAGAGGCATCTAAAATATGGAACTGCGAGCCTTCACACAAACCCTGATTGACTGACACTTTGAACGTTACGCTAATCCATCCTGTGTGTTCAGCCTTGTGACGTGACGTTGGGGGGGGAAAGTCACCATTTCTCTCAGGGGTTTGACACAGCATCAGCTGCCTTCAACCAGCGCCTTCTCTTCTCCTGTTGTTCTGTTTTTCCACAGACATCATCAGCCAGAAGGAAATTATGCTGTAGGCCCTTTGCTCTCTGGCAGAGAAGACAGACCTGGAAAAATAAGTAAGACACAGGAGGGAAGCCTTTGGTTAGGACTGTTTTTGGCTGCTCGCCTGTATCAATCAATACTTTAAATACACTTAAAGCCCCAACCCTGCACATTTCAGTACATCTTTAATTATAGATAATTCATCGAAATATATATTCAAAGTATGACAACTACATAAAACATGTTCCTGTGTGAAAAAAAAAGACTTGTCCCTCTAAATTTTATCATCGCTATCATGAATCATGAGTAAACATGGCAGTAATCTATGTAGATATTTGGTCTTGAGCGTGTGAAACGTTCAGACTTGTTAGGAAGTGTGACAGAGAGGTCCAGCTCTGGTAGACAGAGCCGAATATGACACTAGTGTTAATCTCTAACCATGCGGGGGAAGCAGGCATACAGAGGGATCCTATTACATCTTTCATTGGGCCCCAGCCGGCCCCATCCTGAACAGAGGGATTACTGGGGGCTCTCGCAGTCACTTAGCCATACGCTGCCTCCAACCCGAAAACCCACAAACCACCTCTGACATCATCAGTCGGGGACAGGGCGGAGGAGGTGTGTGTGTGTGTGTGTGTCGACAGGAAAGCAACATCACATTGATTTACAGGAGGTAAACAATTACTGTAGACGTCAAATTTTTGCCTTGGCACTGCAAATAAACGGGCTGCGGATCATTATTCATTAATGACCGGCAATTGAATGAAATTAAACTTATCATCAGCAGATGTGATGGAGGAGGCCAGGACTGTGGCATGTTGCCCAGAAGTGGGCCGATGTGGGTGGAGGGGTGGCGGTGCGGCGGGATTCTATAAGACAAAAAAATAGATAAATAAATAAATAAATAAAGGTGCAAGAAGAAAAGGAAACAAGTGAAAGGGTAGAATGAGAATGAGGGCGCATTTGTATGGGAGTGTGTGTGCAAAAGAGAGAAGTAAAGCAAAGGAGAAGAAAGAAAAGAGAGTTAGCTGTTGGCAGTAACAGCTGCTCCGGCCTCAATGCCCGAGTTTCAGATTGAACTCAAGGCTTGTGTGCTGTATGACGGCGTGTATGAGCGCGGTCGTATCCACCGCCGTCAACGTTCCGCCGTGCGCAAGGTAGATAGCGCAGATAAAAACGACAGCTCTATTGAGCGGCTCTGTTGTGCACCTGTCTTGCACTATTTTTTTTTTTTCTGGCTTCATTCAACTGGATTCCTCTGTGATTACCCAGCAACATGCCGCTCTGCCGTGACATCAGCCTGCAATTTACATCCAAATTAGAATCAGATGAATAAGGAACAGCTCTTTTATTTTCTTGTCTTCTGGCCATCTCTCGCTCTCTCTCTCTCTCTCTCTCTCTTCTCTCCTCCTCTATCCTCCATTTTTTCCCCCTTTCTTCCTTTCTGACCGTATTGAGGCTAAGTTAGCACAAATGTGACATGACTCCCACTGAAAGCAGGCTGAATGTCTCTATCAAAACAGCTCTCTGAAGTGGGCGAGTGCCTCAGTTTGGAGAGGCGCTTCGGGCAGAGAAGAAAACTTTATCTGACTCACAACAGAGTTCCTATGAGACCAGTAAACTAAAGTAATAATAACTACACTGATTAAACACTTCACAATTGAAAAATAAACTGCACACAAAACTGAGTCATAGTGAAAAGAAAATAATAAGTTCAGGATGTCTCTTTTTTTAAACTGTGTGGACGTTTTCATACCAAGTTTCAGTAAATCTTGGACAACTGCAACTATCCTAGCCCCCTCTTGTGGCAAAATATTTACAAGAGGTTTAAAATCAAACTTCACTATTGAGCCTTGTGAAGTATTGCTGGCCAAATTAAAAATACCAGTAATGATAACTACAACCACAGAACTATAAGGTCTCCTGTAACAGTAAATGTTGATCAGCAGTTATTCTCCCTCTGCTGTTTTTACAGAGTAATAGGAGCCGTATCATGGTCAGAAAAACCAGCAGTTAGTCTGTCAAAGAAAATCTGCCAACATGTAAAATCCTGATACTTATGATGATTATCAGCTTGTGGTTACAGTGGCAAGTCTAATGTGACTTTATAATTATTCAAGTACTTTCAGTGGTTCAAACACATCACCAACCATCTTGGCACTCCCCAATTTTTACTATTAAAGCTACATTTTACAAGTTTTGGGCAACCGTCACAGTATATTTTTAGTTCCTACCTCCTGTAAGACCCAAACAAAACATTGTTACTCATATCGGCTGTCTACCCTTTAAGCAACAATTCGCCTGAGCCAGAGGTAATCAGCAAAAATGAAGCCAGGGTGCAAAGCCAATGATGAACAATGATAGTCTACAAATGAATTCTACATTGGTTTTGATCAGATCTTATCCAACACCACAGTTTAGCTTTGCTGCCTCTTTTTACACAACCTTGCAACTTTGCTGTTAGCATTATTTTATCAGTAAAGCATGGCTCCCTGCTGAGCACACCAAACAGTATATATCTCCAAAAATGTGTCAAACTTAAAAGCCAACTGGAAACCTGGAATTTACACAGGAAGACGAAAATGAGACACTGACCCACGTTAGCGGTTGCTTATTTATACACGTGACAGACACAGAGCAACGTTAGCACTTATTTGGAAGTTTGTTTTTGGCCACTATACGGTTCTAATTTCAATATTCACTCTCCTTTCTCCTTCTCTGGTTTGGTTCACCAACTCCTGAGAAAAAATGTTTGGCTCTTTAGCTGCTAAATGCTCCACAGTGTTCAGCAGCTGGTCACTGCTGGGCAGGTAGTGTATAATGGGGTTTATCAGAGGTTTTTCAATGAAAACAACTGCTTTCTGTGGCAAACCGAGTCAATTAGAGCAAATGGAGTGAGCCAAAACAGTAAAGTTGTGGTTCTTAAAACCAAGCTTGAAAGATGCTGAAAGATGCTGGAAGATGCTAAAACACTCTGTAGAGCTGAAAGAAACTACAGTGATGAGTGATAATTCTCTCTGGATTTGTCATTTCATCATTTGTTCCAATAAAAATATTGATTAGAGCAGCTTTAACTGACAAATTTAATATTTAGTACCCTCTTCACAATGATCATGGATCCCTAACCCTGCTGCGATATTCACATACATCAAATTTACAGACAAATCTCCACTGAAACTACCTGCGCTGTGTTACGAGTGGAACTTAAAACCAAATGAAACTAAATAAATACATTAGCAGAAAAAATTTCCTCTCTGTCAACTTTTCCAAAAGTTCAACTTTCTTTGATGGGTTGGGTTACTATATTTTTATGCCCATTCCAGTTTGGCTTTAAGTACAGTCAGAAAAGACCCAGCTGAGTCTGACGCTGTCAGAGTCGGCTTTACGCTGGCCCGCACTATTATGGCCCATAATACAGATGCCAAAAACCAGCCAACTGTGGCAAAGACATGGCAGGTGATGATGACTTCACTACTCTGGCTCAAATACAAATGCCACAGTCAAGTCAGAAGTTACATATAAAATGCATGATATACAGTATATGTGGTCCTCGGGTGCAGTTACAACTACAAAGACAAAAAAGCACCAAAATCCTTCTTCTTTCATCTTTAAATAAAGAAGTTATTACAGGTGTTAGCTCCATGAGACTGACTAAACGTAGCTTTTTATTTCAATATAAATGAGATACATTAATTTTCAAATCCATTTTAAATTTATTGCAATACAAGGAAAACTCTGAGTGAATGAGTATACTATAAGTAGACCATATGTCAGAGAGCCAGATATCAGAGGGTAAATGTTAATCATTAACATTAGCTCATGGCTGAGGTGGCTTTTAGATTTTGTGATTTAAGCTAAACTCTGCCTACTTTTAATGTCTTTTTTTATTCCTAGGAAAGTTTCGTGAATCAGATCCCATAATTTGTTTGCCATGATGATGACTTGTTAAAGTCTGATCCAGAAATACAGCAACTGCTTTTCTGTCTAACCATCATTGTTCACATGGTCTACATTCAAATTGCAGCCCATGTAGTTGATCCCACATGATCCATAACCAAATCTGGATCATACACACTCAACTTACATGGCCCACAATTTTATGGCGGACCACCCTTTGTGGGCAGAAAGGGTGTTGTACAGAAACAGCGGCTTGGGGCTTTAAACCTCAAGCATCTACCCACTAAGTTAGAGCTGCAGCTCCTCTTTGGATGCAGATCCTCGTCTTCACTCAGACTCCACATCAGCATGTTTGCTCTCCTGGCAGTGGCAGAGTCTGAGGGGACACACACTGTGAGCTTGTATGGCTGGTGGGCCAAGAGATCACAGAGACAAACATATGTTCACTGGCAGCCTGGAACTCTAGAGAATGAAGACTGGCAACCTTTTAACCCCTACACACTCACACACACACACAAAAATAAACCTTAAAACGCATGGAATGCATGTGCACGAAAACACACATGCAAACAGATGGAGAGATCGACACGCATGCACAGATACACTGTCTTGGTTCCTTGTTCATGCTTAAGCACAGGTGCACATGTGCACGTACAACACATTAACACTCGATGCAGTCACATGGGACCACACACACACACACACACACACACACACACACACACACACACACACACACACGTACACAGTTCTGTCCAGCTAGCAATATTTTGTATTATTCATGAGGGAGAAAATATTCAAATAATCATGAGCTTCTGCTTCTGTGCCAAACACTGTTTCTGTGTTTCATACTCCGACATGAGAGAGGGAGAGTGATAGAGCGACATAGAGGAAGACTGTGTGTGTGTGAGTGAGAGAGAGAGAGAGAGAGAGAGAGAGAGAGAGAGAGAGAGAGAGAGAGAGAGAGAGAGAGAGAGAGAGAGAGAGAGAGAGAGAGAAACTCCAACCAACACTATGTTACACATTAGATACATTCTTATTAAAATTACATTTAAAATTGCATATGTTGGGAATAACTGTCTGTGGTTTAATAGAATAAAATGTAACAGAAAAGGACAGAACAGAATACAAAAGAATAGATATTTTACCAAATTATTATTATTATATTATTCATATTGAGAAGATCTTTGTTGGTGCAATAAAATTAAATACTATAGAGTAGAATAGAATAGAACAGAAAATAAACATATATTTTATGATATTCTCCATTTAGTATGTTGAGAAGGCCTTTGTCGTGGGAATAGAATAGAACAGGAAAAAAACAGAGTATAAAATAAAATAAAATCAATATATTTTGCTCTATGGTGGTATATATGGTTGTCAGCAGCTCTTACACATGAACTCACAGAGTCTGACAACATCTCCACCATTAAGTAAACTGCAGGACATCACTTCAGTAAACCAGTGTGTCTCCGAGCGTCGAGGTGTCACTCAACCTTCTTCGCCACCAAACCGACTTAAACAAACTGGCTCAGCGGACCTCGTCTTTGTTCTCTCCGTGTTAGCTGTCCGTCACTTTGATTGGCAGACAAGTGTCAGAGTAAGGGAATGTCGCGGGAAGCTGGGAAGAGAGCAAAAGCCATGGCAGCAATCTCAATATTTCATCTCGACCCCTGAAGAAGGGCTCGGCGGTCTCATAGTTTAAATTCTAATCGTGTTAGGCCACAGGGGCATGTCATTTAGAAAGCCAGCCTCCGACTCTCCGTCCCTCTGCTTTCCTCCCTGGCCCAAACAAATTATTATAAGATTCCATTATTTCTCCATTATGCATATGTGTTTGCGTGTGGCTGGCTGTAACAGGCTGGGGAGAAAGACCATGGGTAAATAGGCTTAGTTTAGCTCATCATGGGCCAATATGTCTGGTCCTGGACACAGCTGGGGTCCTCAGGGGTCCTCAAATTGGTCATCATTAGGCCCATAATGCTGCTGTTATGCTTCTACTAATGCCTCAGTGCAGCTAATCAGTGTGCAGAAAGGATGCTGCTATCTCTGTTTTTCTGTCTTTCATTGTCTTTAGTCTGATTCACATGGGGCAAATAGTATGTAAGGACCTCAGGTAATTAAGGAATTACCCTCCAACCTCTGGACTCATTTGTGAAGCGTAATTGAATTTGCTGGTCATCACCGATGCCGTGCACACATCAGCATAAGACCGGGATTTGGGGAGTGTTTTACATCTTTAATTTCCTGATTTAGCCAAGCAAAAACTGATGTTTCTGTTAAAAATGCATTTTAAAGATGCTGGACTTTGTTGTGAGATTGTTTTGCCAAGTACTGTTTCCAAGATCAAGAATGAACTGTTAATCTCATCACACAGTGGTGTACAGGTGCACTCAAGGACACTGACATCATTGTCGGGTGTGGTTACAAATGCAAAAGACCACATCTCTGACCGCACCCAAGTGGTGAAACAGACTTGAATAGTGTTACATTCTAGTAACATTTTACTCTTTAAAAACACTCAGAAAAATGGAAATTTGAACCTCTACAATTTCATGACAACTGGGCAACTCTATGTGCTGCGGCAGGATTGCGTGATACAATCAAAAGTTCCACAACACCGACTAAATGGAGCTCGTGGTGAGATTGTTTTGTCAACGTTTCTCATCTATTCCACATCTGCATTTTAATGGATTAGAAAAAAAACTGTTAGAAAAAGAAAGATATTTTCTGGCTTTTAGATTTGTGTATAGATCCCACTGCTGCCAGTATTTTAATTAATTGAGATTTTTTTTGCTAGCAAAACAAAACAAGATACTTTCTGAGAACATTAAACTTTTGCACAGGATCTGCCATTCACAAAACCACAAGTTAGTGTTATGCTGATTCATGCAGGACGTTAAATACATTCAGTTCAGCTCGGTGATGCCTTGTGTCAATAGTAGTCCCATGTGATAATATTTGTTCAGGCTTGAACACCTCCATTGACAAATAATCTCAAAGGCAGTTGAGAGAAATACACACAAACACACATAACAATAAAGCCACCCTCTGTGGATATCATCAGGATATCATAAACCACACTGTACATAAGGTGTTTCTATTCATTATAAACGAGAGCAGAGGGACTTTTCCAAATCAAGAATGATATAAAGAGAATTGTATTGCATCAGGCGATAATCCATATTTCTGCCTTGGAATGTCAGTGTTATTTTTGGCAATGTCAGCTGGCTGTTTTTAATGGCCTGCATATTTATAATGTCATGCTTTTTATATTTTACAGCCTCAAACGGATTTCTTGCAGTCGTGGGGCCATAATCATGGTCAGTTCATAACTCACCAGGGATTATTGATGCACTTTCAGCATAACATATCCCGTTTGGTGCAGTAGATGCCATTAGCCAATGCAACTCACAGAATTAGGGATAAATATATTCTTAGTGTGGGTGGCTGGAGAGGTGCAGAGGTGGTTTTTTGTATCCCTGTAAAATTTGAGGTTAATGTTGCTTAATGTCATTTAAAAAGAGTATCAGAATTGGCAATAAGTCCTGTTTTGTTCCATGTTTTTAGGTGTAATGTCTGCCTTTACTGTGGCATTGAAACACTGATACTGTACATAGAGATGTAGCTATTGTAAAAGACATGCCTTATTGCACTCATTTGCACTACTTTGGTTATTTTTTTCCCATATAACAGTTGGATGAGAAGTACAAACAGTTAAACTCATCTCATTTTTTTTTAAGGATTGGAAACACTGCAGCACCTACTGTGACTCATACTGCTGCTATGCTAACATCAAACAATTAACAAAACCCACAGGAGGAATGTTTAGACCTGTACACCCGAAACACATGACAAAGACAAGACTGAGACACAGTAAGCATGAAACTGCAGCGACTGAAGAAACTACAGCACCACCATTCAGCTCCCTCACCTTCCAGACTTGCTCCGTCCACACTTGTTACAATGTGAAGACTCCTGTCAGTAAATCAAGTCAAAGGGGATCATTTAGCCCTAATGGCTCTACTACAACTGGACCCCCTGTCTATCCAACAACAGGCTCCTCAGCGCTGCAGCCCAATGTGGCAAAATGTCACCTCTGAAAATTAGCCATCAAGCGGGGGCAATTTTCCCCCTAGCTAAATTGCTAAATAAGTAGCGGGGCTGTAATAGGTAGCAATCTGGGGCTAATCTGATGAGATCATTTGGAAAACGTTAGACTGGGGGTTGAGAGAATGGGAGGGGAGCTCTGTGTGTGTGTGTGTCAGTGTGTGTCAGTGTGTGTGCATGTCTAACAAGTTGTCTGTGGTCACACAAATCTTTGTGTATGTGTGTGTGTATGCATGAGTGTGTAGCTGCCTGCTTGTGTATTTACTGGTATGAGTGTGTGTGCTGTTACACACTAGCCTTACAAGCATCAGTGTATTTGTGTACATGCATGGGTGTAAATGCCTTTGTACTGTATATGCATGTAGGTGTGACAAAACCAAGTGTCAGCTAAGCTGTCATGTGGACACAGCTGGAGGGTCGAGACCATAGGCGTATAGGAGTGTGTGTTACTGTGCTTTTGCGTGTGTGTGTGCGTGTGTGTGTGTGTGTGTGTGTGTGTGTGTGTGTGTGTGGAGAGTGAATATTATTGTCGGCGGGCAACCAGATGCCAGCTGGCAGGGGCACAAAGGGAATAGACAGGGAGTGGGTTGAACAATTACCGTTATTCATAGCTGAGCCAACAGAGAAGGTCTTTGCCATTAAGAAGCACACAGGGCCGGATTCATGCAGATACGCGTGGATTTAGAGCCTTACAAACAGGAGAAAATAGCTGTCGATCTTCCACTGGTAGTAAACACACACACTCAAAGAGACCTACACATGCTGTAGGCAAACACACATCCTCTATCTCTGTCTCGCACACACATTCAAGAATCTTAATATGTCACCTACTCAATGCAATTACACCAGCAACAGAATCTTGTCAATCCTGCACAAACACTGTGATCACATTTTCTGCCCCTTACTGACAGCACGATAAAATTAACTTGCCTCATTATGATCGCCACATTGTTTTGATTTTGTTATAGATATTCACTCTAAATGGAAGACACTCGCTTGTGATGAATTTCTCAATCTAACACTTGGACAATAGGTTTTCCTTTGTTTCAATAGTTGAGTTGTGCGTCGCCGTACAACCTCATTTTCTCCTAACCCACTTTTGTGGAGAACTACAGTAATTGTTATTAAGTTGAATCAGAATGGGGTCAGTACTGGAAGCCACTCTGTCCTGTGTTTAGTAATTAACATTTCACAGTGAATATCTCATTAGGGGAGACAAAGGTTGCTAATGGGAGGCTGGGCTAGTGAGAACATGTAGCTGCAGCGACAAAGCCCCTCCAGTTTTAGTCTGGATGCAATCAGTCATGGAATTCACCGGCAGCTTAGATATTTTGGGACTGGGTTGTACTGCGCTTTGCTTTAAGTTCCTTAATAATGTAACAGTGTAATGTCCACACAAGAGGACACATAGTATACTGCTAAGACTTTAACAGTTATTTAAAGATTTTGATTTGGTGATACAGAGCCAAGACACTGCAAGGGAATCTGCTCCTGTTAGCCTTCATCCTGTGTTAACCTGGTGTCATTTTTAGCCACACTAGCGATAGGTTTCTAAAGAATGGCCATGTTGGTCTGTCAGTCTGTCTGAAATATCTCAACAACTATTGGATGGATTCCCAAAAATATGCGTGCGGGCATCCATGGTTCCCAGACAGTAAACTCTACTGACTGACTGGGAATCCCCTGACTTTTCCTGTAGTGCCAACAGCCTGATGGCATTTGTGGTTCACAGTGTAATATCTCATCAACAATTGGATGGGTTACTGTGCAATTTGGTGCATGATCTTTATGAACTTTGGTAACTCCCTGAATTTTTACCTAGCACCATCATCAGTTCAAAATGTTCAAATTGTCCAACACTTTGGTTTATCAAGAGTTCCATCCCGAGTCTCTGTGAACATTTTGCTAAAATCCTAGTTGGATTTAAACTTTAATTACTATATGTAACAATTAAATGATAGCATAGAACAATTAATAACAAATTTGTGTCTGTCTGTGAACTTGTGTACATTCAGTATTGACCTTTCAGACATTCTGAGATGTCATTTACTGTGGACATGGCTACAGTGGACATAATTACAGTTCAGTAACAACAAAGCAGTATGAAAACAACTAACATGCTTCTCCAGGTTGCACATGGGTGAAAATGCAAGGAAATCATTCAGAGATATTTGGCTGTTTCTATTATGCTTAAGATTTCGAGTATATGTTTATTTGTCTTTTCTTTTCCATTCTGTTTGGATCAACCAATCAGCTTTACTGACACACAGGTCTGCATGACAAGTTTTAAGGATTTGAGAAGCATCCATGTCGGCACCTTTGTGACTGAAGGTAAGCCTTAAATTCCAAAAATATCTGCAGTGGCTTCATGAACACTGGTCACCTCAGTTTAAGATTAGATGTCATTTCAAAGTAGACAGCTCTTCAAGGTGTATGGCAAATGTTGTGGCAGGAACCTGATCGTCTACGTGGGAGTAGGGCAGTACAAGGAGACACTTGACTCAAAGCAAAAAGCTGGATATGGTAGCTTTCAATCAAAAACATACCCACATCTGGATTCCTAGCAGACAGGACAGACATGAGTGTTTATCAATAATCATCTTTCTTATGAGAGTCTCTAAATGGGCGTCTTCATTATTGTACTGCAAGTTAGAAGTGATAATAAAAAGCTGATTGAAGAATGCCATTATGTATCCTTTTAATTACATTTGGAAGTTATTCTAACACTGTAAAATACTGGCATTCACGGTAGACGAGACACGGTGGGATCTAAACAGACAGCAGGCAGAAACCAGGAGAAACCGCATATGCTTCCAATATGGTGAAATACAATGTACTCACATTTTACCCCCTACCCAGTACAGGAAAATGACTGTCAGTCTCACTTTTCTTTAGCCTTATCTCTCTTTCTCCTCCGTATGAATAGAGAGAGATTGTGCATTTGGATGACTGCCTGTATTGGAAAAGCACCTTCTTTGATCTGCCAGACCTATGCTAGACCTCAGAGGCCTCATCTCCCTCGATAACAAGACAAAGAGGGTAAATGTGTTGATAGTGGCAGACGGTGCTGGAATTCTGGGCAAATGTGTCAAATTAGTTCTCACGTCTGGGCCTCATTCCTCTCCACCTTGCTGTGATCTTTTGCTCCCTTCTCTCCGCTGCTCTTTACACCCCAGTCATTCTATCCCTCATTCCTCCCACATATACAACTCCATTCCTCTTGTGACCCTGTCCCTCGTTTCTTTCTCATCCTATACATCCATGTAGATATACTCAGGGAGAGAGAGATGGGGTTAAATGGTAAGAATCAGGAAAAAGCCAGAGCTACTAGAGTGGTGTAAGCTCATCCTTCGCTCATAGATCCCCAGGAAAACCACAAGAGCCCTTTTTGGACTGCAGTCAAACCACATCTGAACATCTATTTTGTGTGTTTGTTTGCTTTTCGTGATGCTAGCAATGCTGACTTTTGCATATGAGTTTCTCTAAGACTGCCAAAAGAGTAGTTAATGAAAAGAACTTACGATTTTTTAAAGCCAGGAATCACAGAGAGTTGTAGAATTGGAAGCACTTTAGCTAACCCCAGAAAGAGCCTTATGGCCAATGCATACACCACTGTTTACAGGCAGTGGGGCAAACACAACAAGTACTTTGTCATATATCTCTTTTTGCATTTCATATCATCTGTATGGCCACTGTACTGAACACAAACTCCACCGACGTGAAGTGAAGTGGAGTGAAGTGTATCAGTTAGTGCAGTGCTGCTGTTCTTGTTGTATGGGCAACATTATTTATGGTGCATTGAGACATTATATACATAGTCCTCTATACTCCTCTCTTTCAGTATTTAAATGGTCGTGACAGCTCTGGAAATACTGCCTGCTTCACAAGAGTTCCCATATTCCCATAGAAAAACAATAGCCAATCCTGTTGCTTTTTTCCAGGCCATTGTGTAGAGGCCAGGTGGATGGTTGGCTGGTTGTCCTTTGTCCAACGTGTTGTTGGTTTTAGGTGACTGAAACACTTAAAGTCAGTGAAAGCTCAAGGATTTGGTTTAAATGTTGAAAACTGCTGCATGCATCAAACACCAGGATCTTACCATAGTGCTCTGTGTTGCAATAAATATAACCATGAAAACATTAATCATGCTTCAGTTACCACCAGCAGATTTTGCAGGAAACAACTGTACTGTATGTTGATAATGACCATTTTGACAATGCATTCAATATAATCTTTTCCTTGCAGTGTTGATGAGAAAATATAATGCAGACAGTATTATGTTTCATACAAAATATATTTGCTAATGCAGTTAAGCTGCAGAAGAATGTGATTTTTAGAAGGTAGTGTTGCAAACAGCCTATCATTAGTTCAGTGACTGTGGCTCATTAGCATAAAATGTTTGCATTATTTTCAGTCTCTGCTTCAGTTTTTTTTCTAATTTTCACTGTAACTAGTGCTGGTGCTAAAGGGGGTAAGTGCTGAATTCACATGATACCAGATGCTTTCAGTA
The DNA here is from genome assembly GCF_910596095.1 of Thunnus maccoyii. NCBI lineage: Eukaryota > Metazoa > Chordata > Actinopteri > Scombriformes > Scombridae > Thunnus > Thunnus maccoyii. The sequence continues at coordinate 7,762,749 of NC_056546.1, read as the reverse complement.
GTGTGTGTGTGTAGCCTACATGCATTTGGGTTATCAAAGGCAAAAACAGAGATAGTCAAGACTGTGAGTGAGGGTAAACACAAGTGGGAATATGCAGAAGTGTGTTGGTGTGTATGACCCAAGGACATTCTCCTGCGTGTCCTCCCAAGTTCCTGAGTTTGCCTCAGCTGCATTCTCCTCCACTCTACCAAAGGCCCTGTTATAAAGCCTGGGCTTACAGCCTCTATACGATACCATATAAAACCTCTCAGTAATGCGCACTATGCTTCCAGCAAAACCCCTGAGCAAGGTTATAGTGCTAACATGTACTGTACGCTTTATTTATGCATGAGCCACCCTTCTCCTATCTGGGGAATTCTGATTCTTTTCCCGCGATAAAAGTTGCATGGCCTTACCCACTCCGAAGGGAGTAAATGATTTAACACCAGGGCTTACGGTATGGTAAGTAAGCAACTAATGTTAATTCAGCCCTTTTCTGATATGGTATCAAGTCAGGGGCATTGCTACATTTACCCTCCTGTCCCCTTTAAACATGTGGAGAGGCTATACCGGGGCAGAGAGAGAGAGAGGAAGCGCTGGCTGTCACGCTACATGTCATCACTTGTAGTAAATATTTAGATATAATTTTGTGATGTCAGCTTGTGCAGCTGTGAGGATTTGGAACATTTTTGGACGACACTGATTAATTATTTTTGGGTATATTTTAGTGAGCTACAATAATCAAACTAAAAAATGATGATTTCGAAATGCTACAAAGAGCACATACTAACATTTTACTTTGATATCCACCATTTGCTTTCACACCTTATGCTCTACTATTTCTGCATGTGTAAAACTGTACAGTGTTTCCATGCTCACGCACGTGTGTGTATATTTCAAAATTTATTTATTTACCACCCTCATCCCCGCTAATGTGTTCATGAGCCGACCCATCCTCCCCTGCCCCTGATCAGGACTGAGGCAAAAGAGGCCACACGTGCTACTTAGCCCCCTCCCTCGCCGCATCAGAAAGCCTCAAAAATTCAAATCAACATTAAAATAGTTTTATGTGTAAGTAAGATTCAGTGAACTCCATTATTTTCCCCACTATTTGCTTGAATAATTCAGGGAAGATAGCTGAATTATGGATAAAGTGTACAGTTTGAAGAAGGGGTTCATGTGCAGCCCGGGGCTATAGCCTAGCTTTAATGATGTCTGGAGATGGTGGACGGGCGGAGGGAGAAGTCGTTAGCTTCACAGTCATTTTCTCAAGAATTAAAAACACGCTCTTAAAGCAGCAGTGTGGACGGGTGAACTGAGGGGGACCGTGAGGATGAAAATGCTGCAAAAATTCGGAGGTTTCCCTGAATCATATTCTCGTCCGTAGGAATACAGTATGAGATCATTTCAGTATGGAATATGGTTTTCAATTTGGGTGATATCGTCATCTGAGGGAAAAGGTGGGCTTAAGTTGTCTGGTACTCACCGGGGATTAGCACCTCTCTGCTTTGTCTTTTGGCAAAACATGGCAAACAGTCTCACCACTTATCTTTTTTTTTTTTTTGTGGATCTCACAAGGATAACATTTGACATGTGTGGATAAGTTTGAATTTAGTTAGATGTTTCAGATGTGGTTTTGGTTTGCCTCTTGTTTTTTTTCTGTCTATTCCAATGGTTGTCTGTGTTTAACATCGCTGCAAATAAAAAAATATAATTACATTACTCAGCTCCTCAAAGGAAAGCCTTGACAACAACATCACAAAGCTCTTCAAATTTTGGGAAAACAAAAATAAACGTGTATGATAAAAATAAAACAATAAAACAAACATAACAGGGGCTAGTGTAAAGGAAAAAAAACAGAGGAGTTTTACTTTGTATAAAAACTAAAATTGCACATATGAACATTATGGTTTTCAGTTGTACATGCACTCCTTAAAGGTCTCTGCATCACATAACATTTGCCACACATCCAGTGTGAGCCACAGGTTCTCGTTTTCTACATCTCACCATTACTGCGTTTAAAAGTCTGGAATCTTGAACTGGCACAGTGAGGATTTATACTATTAGCCGGTAGCAATGACATCCAAAAACACACACTTACCCGCTCACACACATAAACACCCTTCAACAGCCAGCAGGGAGTCTTCCTGTTCCTACTCACTCCAACAGGGAAGCCAAGCACAGACTACTCTCCTAATTACCCACCTTCCTCTAATTATCCAATCATAAAGCCATTAGCAGTCTCACACCATATTAACATGGTCCCGCCTACATGCCAATTTGTGCAGTGCCAAGATGCAACTGGAAGGGATTTTTCAGCATGTAACCTTACCGTGCGCAGTATCACGCAGGGTAAGACTGTGCTTTTCTTGGCTCCAAACAAACAAATAATACATTTCCAAACAGGATTTAATAGCAGGTTGTTTTTTCCTCATTTCGCAATAAAAAGCCTAGCAGTTCGTTCATAATTATACTTTCAAATAATTCCTGTGCTTTTTAATAAATCTCTGTCAAAATATATACCATATGTAACAGGCAATCGTTTGAATCGTTTCACTTTTATTTATATTTTACCTTATTACTACTTACGATTACTGTTTACTAAATTACTATTTCGGCAGGAAGATAATTAGGTTGTTGATTACTTTTCCAGATGCTTCATCAAGATTTTTAGCAGCTATGAAAACTCACTTTATGATCAATGTTACTTTTAAAAAACATCCCCCTCTTATTGGTATTTTATTGGTATTTTTACTGCTGAAATACATAGTTTAACGGAGAATCCTTACTCCAGAGTTAACTTACTCTCTTGTGAAAATGTGATTTGTGTCTCTTGCTCTTCTGTTGCACTATGTGTGTGTGTGGGCAGCTAAACAAATAAATATCCAATCCAATAAAGGTTGAAGCTGTTGGCCTTTGAGGTTTTTACTGGAAGCAATTTTGAAAACAGTATTGGACAACGATATGGATTACAAATCAGAAAATGATGAGATTCCACAAACAAGAGTAAGAAAGAAGTTATCTTAATAGTAATAGTATTAAACCAAGGAAACTGGATTAACAAAAGTTTAGTAAAGCTGTAATGTCAAATTATTAACATTGTCCCTCATGCCAGGAAGAAACAAAGTATTACCAATGAAATATCTACATTAAGTACCCGTAGTAAGTATAAGAGTAAAAGTAAAAAGAGTAAAATACATAATAATTAGCTCAACAGTAAATTAACAGTTATTTAGAATGTTGTATTAGCAACACATTAGCTTCAGACCGCTAGTACAACTGCATTCACTCATTTCACTGCTCCCTATAATAGACAGTTTACTCTATGGTGAGAAGTACACTGAGACACTTATTAAAGGGGACGTATCATACATTGTGCACATTTTCCAGGTCTATATTTATATTCTGGAGCTCTAATGGAAAATCTTTGCATGATTTACAGTTCAAAGAACTCCTTATTTATTTTATACTGTCTCTTTATGCAGCTCTCAGTTCAGCCTCTGTCTGAAACAGGCCGTTTTAGCCCCTTTAAGGCCCTCCTCCCAAGTCTGCTCCATGGCAGACTTGTAGTGGCTCAGGAGGCTACGAAACAAACAGTAGAAGTAAGATTTTGTTTCTTTTTCTCATTCTTTACTCGAAATGTCAACTTCTCAAATACATCTGTACATGTTTGAACCCGAATCCAATCTGAAATATGTGAGAGGACAATAAGAACAAACCCATGTTTTGTGGGTATGCACAGACATTTGATGTCATCAGGAGGAGGAAGTAGAGGTAACTTCGTAAATGAAGCGTTCAGAGCAGGTTGAAGCCCTGCTTTTTGATTTGAAAATTTTTATATACGTTCACCTCAAGTTTAAGACCTTTGATGATGTTTAACACAGACATCTCACACCATATCAGTATAAAAATAACAGAAAATGATCTTTTAATAATTGTCACTTTGTGTCACTGACAGATGTAGAGTCACACAACAGTAATTTCCATGGACAACTTTTTTTTGTTCCATTGTGGATACTTTTCAAGACACTAAATAGAGTGAATTTTAACTATGTATGAAAAACAAAGCAGAACAATCACTCCTGCTAATGGACTGTCTCACTGTTTTAGCACTTTTCCTTAAAACAAAAACCACCCTGTCACTTTGCCAGGGTATAATGTCCCAACTCCATTGACAAAATACGATGCAAAGGAAAACTAAAGAGGAGGTGCATCCTGGTTAATGTATTATTGATATGTGCCGAGTCCCAGCGGCAGGTTGTGCAACTGAGTATCCAGATTGTTCCCTCCTTTATTCATACCCGTCAGAGGGATGGCAGGTTATTGGAGGGAATGGGGCGGACGAAGAAGACACAGAGCACAGATGTTGGCGCAGCTGCAGCGCCGAGGAGATGCTCGGGTTAACGGCTAGCGCTAGACGTGCACAGACTGTGTGAGAGGGATACTGTGGTGCTAGCTGTAGAGCTAGCTCATCCACCTGACTGATTTAGAGGTCAAAGCAGAGGTCAAATCTGCCAGAGTCAAGGAAAAAAAAACAAGAGAGAGATGCAGAACTACGGAAAAGTAAAGAAACTGAGTGCATGAAGAATATCACTCCAAAGGGAAATGTAAATTGGAGGCATTTAAAGTGCCACAAAATATGATTTTATTCGATTCTAATGTTGCCTAAATCTCAAAGTTGGGCTGCAATTTACACTGTTTTCTTAGATAAAATTCTGGTGACTTGTATGTATAATTTTCCAGGAACTGACAAATCAAAACTTTAAAAGTAGCAATACATCTTTTCTACAAAAAGCTAAACTCATCAACTAGATATTTAGATAGACAGATAGATAGATAGACTAGATAGATATTTTGCCTTTTTCCTCCATTTTGCTGTATTTTGGCATCAGTGAGTATTGTTGTGTGCAGTCAGACATTACAGGATTTCTGGGATTTTTTTTTAAATGTATCCCTTATTACCATTTGGAGTTGCAAACATGTCCATTGAAGTTTGCTAAACTAATTAATCTCCAACATTATAGACTCACAAAACATTTAAGAGCTGGAGTCACATGTTTTATGTGTAGATTAAAACTGTACTTTACAATATACTTCCTCTATTATCCTAAAAAATCCCACTTGGTTTTTCAGCATCCTACTAAGTCTAGAGATGTCTGGATCTGTGCAGTTGATGGTCGCGGGTGATAGGTCCTGCAGTGCAACGCTTTAATAGACTCCAGCAGAAGCTTTGGCAGAAAGTCGAGCCAAGGCCAGGAATGAAACTGAGCCTGTCAACATTGGCAGAGGCACAAACAACCCACAGAAAAACTGTATCACCACACAAAATGTGGAGACAAATCCATTCATTCTGCCTTCTTACAACAGCAACTCCAAACACTGGCTCCACAGTGTCATTGTTTTATTTGATGACTCTCTCAGTCTGTTTCTCTGTTCGCCTGTGAAAACATCCTCATTATCTGACCACACGAGCAAGGTGACGGCGAATAATGGCGCTTTGTCAAAACTGATCCATGCCCAAGGTATGGACTGACAATGGAGGATCTCAGTTCCTCGTTTTTATAAAGCCACACAGCTGTTCCCCCTCCCGCTATGCACACAATCAAACCTCTGCCATTCAGTGCCACAAACCAATAAACGCTTCCTTTGTTTTAAGCTTGACACCATTGTTTTGTCTTCATAAAGATTTCTCTTCTTTGGCACAGATGCTTTTTTGTTCGCTTTCCAACCAGGCTGCGTAGTTTTCCTCTTTTTCTGAACAATGACGTTCACTCATATTTGATTTTTTTTTCTTCCTTTCCTTGTGTACTCATCCAGATTCACACACATCCACTCAGTGTATATGAATATACTGTAAAACTGAATGTCGACTCTTCTTCAGCATCATCACTACAATTAAATAATCTCATTAAGGTTAACAAACTCAAACAATCACCTTCCGTGCCTAAAAGTTAAGTCTCTCATTCATTATCTGTGGAACATCACACGCTCTCTGCTCATAGTCACAAATAATAGATATAGTACAGGCATTCTCAGATTTTGTCCTTTCAAACAGATGTTGCCAGTGTCTTTGTTGATACTGTACACACTCTGCCATCAGCAACCTAATAAATGGGTAATAATATCTGAAAATGTAATCTGATTCATCTTTTAGTATAAAATCCAAGGTTAAGCTCTGAAAGAAATGCAGAAGATACCAGACACTTCAAACTGACCTCAAAACCATGTTTTGGTTCAGCACAAACACAGAGAGAGAGAGAGAGCAGGAGACAGAGAGAGAGAGAGAGAGAGGGAGAGACACACCCATCAAAAAGCCACACACACAGCAGATACACAGACAATCTAAAAATAGATAAAATGTAAAACACTTCCATATGTTAAATAACTTGTAAAATACTTGCTGTGTCGAAAATTTTCTCAAAGGCTGAAGCAGCAATCCACTGAACTGCTGTGCAGCACCCCCTGTTGACGCACTACCTCCCCGCACTGGCTTTACTTATCTTTTATTCTATCTTCAGTTAATTGATTCAAAGACACATTGAAGGTTCAGTGTCCAGATTACTGCATGAGTTAAGTTTTATAGTCAATAACAGGTTCCTACTCTGAGGTAAAACATAAGAGGTTTTTCTTTTTTAGATTAGATGATTTACAGCTAAGAAATGGGAAACAACACAAGATATCAACAAGATTCTAGTAAATTGTGAAAAATACATTTAACTAAACTGAAAACGTTAAACATTAAACATAAAAAAAAGTAAAATAAGTCGTGGAAAATATTAAAATGTCTGAATTTGAAGTTACACTCTTCAAGAATCTGTGTCAGTGCACCAAAACTGCACATAGCAAACAAAACTGTGGATTAGGGCTTTAAATGACCTCAGCTGAGCAGCCGCCACTCCTCATCCTTCCCCGCCTGCATCTCCTCCTCCTCCTCCTCTTCTCTCTCTCTCTCTCTCTCTCTCTCTCCCTCTCTCTCTCCTCTCTTTGGAGCAGTGGCGTCCCACGTCATCTTCAGGTCATAATGTAACATGACACCGGCGGTTGCAACAAGGCCGACCGGCCAACCCGAGCGTTTAAGACCAATGAATATCATTTGCTCCCGGTAGGTTCCCTGGCGCTTTCAGACGCTACCACCGCCAGACTGAATCAGCGTTCGCGCCTGTCATGTCTCTGATGTGACGGAACACACACACGGACACACACACAGACACACAACAGGCCAAAAAACACCCTCACACACCCACACAAACACACATATACTGTACAGGCACACACACACACACACAGAGCTGCACCACGGCCTGCAACGTGCACAGACACTTTCAAAGAGAAGCTCAGCTCCAAAGACAGACACTTGTATGCACACACATCAACACACACTGCTGCACACACAGGATATTGTCAGCCTCCAGAGACCACTTTGTTGTTTCTGATGCTTCTGTCATCCTCAATACACTTCACGCTGCTCTTACAAATCCAGAGATTTCTCACATCTCACACTTCTTATGCCCTTTTTAAAAAACCAATAGCTTTCAAGGGTTATCACCATGCAAACCACATTAGGACCCTTTACAGGTGAAAGCAGCCTTGGTGAGATCCCCTCCCTCATTAGGGGGATTAAAGACTGGGCTGCCCTTCTCCTGGGCTAGAAACAGCCACAACAACCCCCTCGCCTCTCACCTCAGCTCTGGTTTCCTGGCTTAGACCCCTGTTTAAATTCCCTCCTGCCTCTGAATATGTCCTCCCTGGGGATCCCCAGGGCTTTGATCAGCCACCCCCAATGGATGCACCCGTCCACCTCCACACACACCCCTAACCCCATCCACCACACCGCTGGGGGGAATAAGGGGGCTGAAGGGGGTCAGGGGTAACGCTGCTGGAGATAAGAGAGAGGAGGCAAAGAATGAAAGGGGAGGGAGGTCTTGTAAAGACCAGCTGAGGTTGGGTAAAGGGGTGGATAAGCGGGAGGGTGGGCTAATGAACCCCACTAATACCCTCTCCACACACACACACACACACACACGCACACACACACACATTTAAGTAGCCTAATTACCTGCCTGATCTGGTGCAATGACAGCACCTGTAACAAGGGGTCAAAGCGCACATTTGGGATGTGCCAACAACCTTGTTAAGGAATATCTCATGTTAATGAGAGCTAATCATGTTGCGTATTTAGTTTCATGCTAATAGGACAGCATGTGATCTTAAAAAGATCACTAGTAATGCATAGATCAGGCAATATCTTTTCATCTTGAAAGTAGCGCTTGCCTGCCCTGCACTGGACGGGTGCGCTGGCTTCACAAGTCAGGTGCTGGGTATAAGTCTTACACGACTGAATGTATATCACATGTATTCGTGCACAGCAATTATAATCAGCTTTTGACATGCAAGAAGTACTGTATAAAGCTCATTTGCATTGGCAAAGGAAAGATGTGGGCACATGAAGACAGACCTGAATTTTCTAAGACGGACCTGATTTTTACTTACCCACAGGAAAAACTCTGGGCTCTAATAGTTCAATAGTCTGAGCCACTTTCTCTAGAAAGTATACCAGGCCTGTTCAGATTTCCTCGATCAAGACCCAGGTTTGACTTCTTTACCTGTATTTAACTGTGTCGTTTAATTGAAACAAATCCCCCTCCATGCAGGGAATTATAGAGCAGCTTTCTTACACAGTAAAAGCACCGTGTATATACAGGAAATCTATTCCCAGACAGCCAGGATATCAAAGCAGATCATAGATAGAGGAGCTTCCAAACTGCTATCTCATCAAATTAACGTTTATTAAGATAAAATGATGGTCCGATAAAAACGGGAGTGTGTGACAAGAGCAAAGAAAATCCTCATCTCACTTCAAGAAAGAAAAGCAAGAACCGCCTGAGGCCCGAAGCCGTGACCAAACACAAAGTTTTCAGAGGAAGTGATGAAGTAAAACGAGGAAAATGAAGGAGACACAGAACCAGTGTCACATTGGAGCCAAACAATTTATTTTCGTGATTTGAAAATGGCAGGTGAGCCACTTATCATACATTTATTCTCCATTAAAATACAACATCATGAATAACGATACAGTGCAGCATTCTATACTAACTACCCGAGTTAAGGTTATGACAGAAACTAACCTCACGCTAACTAGGAAACACTTAACCCGAAGCAACAATCTGACAAGCTCCCATCTTGGACATACTGTAGCTTAAGTGAGTTTCTTCTGCAAATGGCCACCTGCACTTAGTGCGGCAAGTATTAATGTTCTGCTTTTAATGCTGAGTGCTCGTTAAGTTCCTTGAGGTCAATTCATTTTCGAAATGCCAAACCATCTGCATTCAAACACAGAAATCATGCCCGCATATCATTACATCGAGATAGATCAGTCGACTTAACGTATCTCATCCCTCTAGCTTTGACGATGATGCCTCGCTAAACAGCTCTAAACAAACTCTCTCAAAGCCCTGATGAATAAGTGAAGGGATAAAAGCTACATCGATACCATTCTAACGCATTAACGTGCCAAATAAATAAATAAGTGGTGATGTGCAGGAGGGGGGGGGGCGGCTTTGCACATTCTTTTGTACATTGAATCTATCTTATCAGAGCGTGTAAAAATAGCTTGACAGAGGCTAATTGTGCTTGTTGCTGAATAATGGATCACAGCGGAGAGGGCCTTCCTGGAACTGGGGCGGGTACGGCTGTTCCCTGCTGAACCTACGGGTTCCTCTGCCTGCTTTTGCCTTCAGGTAAAAAATCTGCCACAACCCCTCCTCCTCCTCCTCCTCCCTCTCTTCCTCCCCCCACCCCAACTCTCTTCTCTTCCTCCTCACTCCAGTTCCTGTTCATCTTCATCCTCCTCTGTCTTTCTCTTCCTTCTTCTTTGTTAGCAGGTGTCCAAGAGTTTTTTTTTTTAAACGTTAGAGGCTGAAGCCAAATGGGGAAATCAGGACAAAAATGTACAAAAAAGTTAAATGTAATAGTGCAGGGGCAAAAATGAATGAATTTTCTTCTGTTTTATTATTACATTTGGGTGTCTGGTATTTCTGTATCACTTATAACAACAACTATCCCCTGCAGGCCTCTTTGGAGCGGTCAGAAAACAACTGAGCATGTAGCTTGAAAGAGCAGGAAGAGTTAGCATCTTGCAGCCGACAGTGAGAGAAAATGCAGTCATCACGTGCATCAATGCAGCACTAAAATATATATCAGCCGTCGCAGTGGATAACTTACTGAATGAGGTACAGTAGAAGTAAGAGGTACAAACTGAGTGTTTATGCATTTACACCATATACACCATCAAAGTTGCTCTTTCCTAATATTTTTAGCATTCAGTCTGTACAGCATGAACCCAAATTCTTGTGTTTAAGACAACGGAACAACAATTAAATTTAAAAAGTTGTATTTTCCCTAAACCCTGACAGCAAAAGAAAAAAAAACTAATCCTCTTACTCTGCACCACCCACAAGTGAGAATAAGGCTTTGTTGGTAAATACCCGTATCAAGTTTGTTGCTTCACATCTAATATGGCATCAAAGTTGTCGTCCATGTGACTGGGAAAGTTGAAAGCGTGAGGTTGCATCTTTGCATAAACGTCTTAGCCGCTATCGTCTCATCAGAGGAATGTGTGTGCAGCTGATGGAAGAATGCTTACACTTATTCCCTTCAACAACTAAAGGCTTGTTAAAAACTGCTTTTCCCCCTATCTGTCGTTTGAGCTGTGTGCAGCTAATGAATCACGCTCTTTGGCAAGTTGAAATATTCTTTGCTGTTGATGTCAACGAAAGAAAATGTAGCTGTTTTTTACTTGAAGTTGAGACTGACACGCTCCTTTCTAGCCTGAGTAAGTTTCATGTCCTTATGGGTTTGAGAAATCTATTCAAAATCCATCCAAATTTTGTAATGAAAGGCTATCAATCTGGAATCACTTTGTAAATGAAAAGCTGATGTTTTGCGGTAATGCGACACTCGCCCGGTACTCTATTTACTGTAACTGCAGTAGCTTCTGATAAACTAGATAACAGCTGTGATAATTGCTTTGACAGACGTAACATCGCTTAGACAGATAACTTTATCTTTCATTACTCTGATTTTACACCCTTTGTAGCATAAATCAAGATAAACATCTCTGATAAGACATCTTTGTTGAGTAGTGTATATCAGTGTCTCTTAACTGAGCAAAAAAATATTGAAGGAAGTTTGGACAAAATACCAAAAGGGGCTGTTAATGTGAGTGTCCATCACTTTATCTGTGTGTGTGTGTGTGTGGATTTTGATGTGCTGCCCTGCTGCTTTGATAACAACTCATATTTTTTTCTCTGATAATTACAAACCCCATTATCTCATCTCCCTCATCCAGCTGTCCGAAACATGAGTTGTGTTCAGTGTTAATGAATTCTGTTGCTGCTTGTTTTGATTTGTGTGGCAGGACAACAACTGCTTAGAGAAAAGGAAGCATGTAATTCGATTAGGCAAGAAATGTATGATATAAAAAGAGGATCTTTAAGTGGCTTATCTGTCTATCTACCCATCTTCCTATTTTTAAGTCAAGTCAAGTCAGTGTCATTTATATAGCGCCTAATCACAACAGAAGTTATCTCAGGGCGTTTTTCACATAGAGCATGTCTAAACCATACTTTTATTCTTTTATTCTAGTTACTTATTCAATTCAGTATAATTACATCCACTCAGAGAAAAGTCAACTTGGCCTGGCAAATAAATCCAGCAATTTATATTTGATTCAGTCTTAAATAGACATTTAACACTTGTTATATAATATATTTGAGACCTAATCTGTTTTTATTTTAACACACCGGGTAGCTAAGAAAAACTTTTTCATAAGCGAGATATTATTATAATATTATTATGGTGTGAGAACGGAGCCTGTCAGCTTATGTTGGTTCTTAGCACAGTGAGAACAGCATTTAAATAAATATGTATTATTATCTAAAATAAATTTTGGATACTAAGAGAGAATATATCAGAATGATCCGCACCAGACAAGCTTTCAGCCTTGAAACTCAGCTGTATTTTCCACTGTGTTTACCTCTTATGCTCCTTGGTGCATTACACAAGCTGCTAGAGTCCAGCCAGGGCCGGTCAGTTGTCCATTTATTTGTCCATAAGGCCTGATGGGAGAGGAGACCACTCTTATCAATATTTCATATAATCATATGATGTTGTGTTTGGTCAATCTGCCTTTTATGGTCTCGTGCTATCTTAAGCTGAAGCCGTCAGTACTTAGGGCCACAGAGGAAATCAATGGGAAGGATAACATCAGTGGCCTGCTGGTTACTGTAAGTTCAGCATGACTATGTTAACATTTCCCGTAATGTTGACATCACAATGTTGTTACGACCCACTGAGGGAAAATTTTAGATAAAGCAATATGTTTTTAATGGGACCCATGTGACTGCAGAGCCTCTTAATGTTTGACAAAAGAAAAGTTCTGTCTGTCTTGTACATTTCATGTTTACATCAAGTAATTTGTAACATTATTATTGATATTTGTGTGTTTATATGTGTGTGTTAAATATTGTATAAAAATGTATTTGTATTTTCTTCACTCTATTTATTTTACTATAGAGTATTTAACAAAATCCTAAAGGAAGAGGATGAACTCTGCCTTACTTTCCCATATGACTTATATAAGCTGTTTGGGTTGCCATCAATGCATCCTAATGCTACCTGACATTTCCGAACTGTTTTAATATTCGAATATTATGATCAACGGCTCGTAATGCAGGCCGCATGAATAATTTCAGTGTATTTGGCGGAGGCCTGATTATTTGAAACAAGTTCTGTTCTGGGCTTGCGGGGAGCTGGCGGATCCAGAAACACCATTAGCCAGGTGGTATCCCATGAATTAAAAATAGCTGAACACGGTTTTCCAGTCAGGCTCCTTCACTGCCCCCCCCCCTCCCCCAAACCCACCCACCTCCTCCCACCCTAACTCCACCCCCCCACACACACAGCACACACAGTGTTTCGTGACAGAAGGCCGCCTTCCCTCCAACCTGATGAAGAAATCTGCCGGAATGAAAAAGAAAGAGAGAGAGAGAGAGGGAGAGAGAGAGAGAAAAAAAAATCTGCCAACTGATCTGGACACAGATACATGACCCACATACCCTCTCGCTCGCCCCACCCATCCCTCGCCATGGTACGTCTGTCATCCGAGGATGTTTTCACAATGTTTTACCATCCAATTTTTTAGAAGTGTACTTCGGGGACGTGTGAATTAGATGGCAAACGGGGAGAAAATGTGGCAGAGACACCTCGGTGGAGCTGCGTTAGCGAGCTGTCATGAAGCCCGAGACGGCGCCCGTACCCGCCACCACGAGAGCGTTCCATAAAAGGTTGAATTAACATCGAGGTTAGCCTCAACTCAATTCACATCAACTGCTTCCCGCCACCCACTGCCGAGGACTTGAGGACTGATTCTAATAAAACATCTCCATTTAAACCCTGTGGTGGGATTAATGTCTGATTTATGCTACATAGGTTGTCTTACATCCCAATGAGCAGCACAAGAAAGAGCAGAAAGGAAGTAGATATGAATAGCAAGGGAGATAGCTGAAAGAAAGGAAAGAAAGATACAGTAAGAATGATGGAAGGAAAAAGGAAAGAAAGATTGTCGGAAGAAATAACCAGACAGATAGAAGAAAGAAAGGACAAGACAAAGGGGAAAATAAAGCAAGGAGAGCAAGAAAGGAAAAGAAAGACAAATGATAAAGCGGAAAAAGTAAAAAAGGAGGAAAAAGTATAAAAGTTGAGGGATGAAGAGGTTGAAAGGAAAAGACAGAAAGACAGCTGGAAAGAGAGGAAAGATAGCATGAATAAAGGAGAAAAGAAAAAAATGGCTAGTAAGAGGAAACAGTACAGGAAAAATAGAAGGAAAGTCAGGAAAAGAAAGATGGAAAAAAAAAAAAACACACAAGACATTGCTGAGAAGCTACAGTACTAAAATAGAAGGAAAAGGAGAAATGAAGAGATGGAGCACTGATGCGCCACCATAATGCAAGAGCCTCCCAACAACACCCTGCATGTTCTTCGCTGCCTGCTGTATATTTAATAGCCACTCCATCATTCTGCCCCCTTTCCTCTCTCTCTCTCTCTCTCTCTCTGTCTCTCCATCCCTCCGTCATTCCCCTGCTCATCCGCGGCTTGCCCAAGCAGATGGAGATTGTAAGGCTCGGTGGCACATTCCAGCATCGCAATCTGTCTCCACGCGCTCGAATCCGGGGGAAAAAGGCCGAAGTATTTCCCCACATTGTGCACCGCATATGCGACGCTTTAGCTTGTGCTCGTGTTGGGGAAATAAAAATCAGCGGAACGGCTCGGAGTGGCAACATGTCAACACAGACAGACAGAGGGAGATAGGGGAATAATTGTTGGGGAATTAATCAGTTGGGAATGCTTTTCCCTTATGCCATCCTGCGTGGGTGAGAGTAACTGCAATGCCAAATGGAGAATTAAATTTACACCATTACAAACATGTTTATCTTTATCCCTATGCTCCGTGGTGTGGGGGTAAAGTCTGTGTGACGCCAGTTCAAAGCATTGTCACATTTAAGCGTGTCACAAACTTATCTCCTTCAGGGCTTTTTGCCATTGTCTGTCAATAGCATAAATAAACAGGGAAATAGTCTTGCTAAAAAAAAAAAAGTAGGGAGGATGTTGATACAATTTCTTTGACAACAATGCCCTCCTTAAAAAAGTGAACCACAAAGAGTCAGAGGTCACCACCGCCACAATTCAAACAACCGCCAATATGACGGTTCTTTTATTTTTGCTATTGAAGTTTTTACTTTCTCAAAACTCTCCACGTGATGAACTTGTTTTGTTAAAAGTGCTTCATAAATAAATTTGTCTTGACTTGCCCTGTGGGTAGCACCAACACATCATTTCCATATTCACCTAATTGTGTCAGTCACTCATCCTCAACAAAACAGCCTTTCCAGGTCAGAGAGATGCTTCTCTTGCAATTTTCAAAGTTCGACACAAACCAGAAGAAGGAAGGATACAGAGAGAGAGAAAGAGAGAAAGAGAGAGAGAGTGTGTATGTGTGTAGAAAAACAGCCTGTGAGGTGGCGACTCATGACACTGACAACGCCAAAAACTTGGTGGTATGAGGAGAAAAAAAAAAATTAACGACACTAGACAATAAAATTTTCATTCACTCTACACACCCAAGGTGGAATAGGCGAGTCGCAGCTGCAGCGTGACGTGTAAAATGTGTTTGGATCTGGCCTGCAAACACTGCCGAGGAACCCATGAAAGATGCATGGGGCCACTGGAGAGGTATAAAGAATTTAGAGATATAAAGGATATATGACAAATAAATCAGGATGCAAATCTCACCGGGTGCCACTGGGAGTTCTCCAATGAAAACGGCCTGAATAATTGAAGAGGAAGAGGAAACATTTCATCAATGAGAAGAGCAGTGCAAAATGCTCTTCCCTCCATTTTCTAAACCTTTCTTAGGGGGGCTTCTAGTCCTTTAAAACGACAAAGCAGAAGGGAACTCCTCTGTCAGACACCAGCGTGCGAGTACATGAAACTGTCTTTGAACTTAGACAAATGCTTGCACCAAAGCTGTCAAAATCATGGGGCCTTTTGGGGGGAAAAACAAAACATATTTAGCAATTGTGCCAAAATTGAGGAAAAAAAGAAGGATGGAAATGTGAGACAGAGAAAACAAAAAATAAACTAGAATCCAGAGAGGCTTTTTCCCAGTGTGACACCACTACTCAGACTCTGAAAGACATCTTCATTTTTAAAATTCTTCCTCACCTCTACTAGTAATTTAGCAGATGGGATCACTGGGCAATTTTCCTAAAGAAAATGCTGCTTTGTTGCTATCTTTCACTCACTATAAAGGTGAAATGATACTGAAAGTCTATCACTTTCCTTCCTGGTCATCCCATCTCATACTGCCCTTTCTCTCACTTTTGTTTTTCAGTTTATGTCATCACTACTGCCAAAGCAATAAACTAAATATAAAATTTCCAAACAAACAAGTTACATATTTAAACTTTGTTGTTCTCGCCATAAAAAGAGCAGACATGGTGAATGAGGGGGAGAAAACTTTACATAATGACTCTTTTCTTGCCAGTTCAGCCAGACGCTCCACATCGAGGGAGGGGAAAAAAAAAAAAAAACGATCCTAACGGGAACTCATCACCATGGTGAACCTGGGTTGCCAAGCGCGACTGTCTTGGCAACAGCGTCACCAGGGATACTGGCTCCCCGTAGATGGGGTTCATTGATTAGAGTTGGAGCTCACCCCAGAGTCCTTGGAATCATTAAACACTGTAGGTTTTTTTTGGAGAGGGGGGGAATGAGAGCCCAGGGAATTGTGGGAAGGACTCAGAGGTCATATTCATTAAGAGGTTGGAGGCCCTGTTCTGAGTCCAAACTGTATTTCTCTCCCTTTCATCCACCTTCATGACATCATTGGTGAGATAATTATTGGATAACCTTCATTATAGAGATCTCAGTTTAAGTCTGGTCTTATGTTGTTATTGCTGTATAAACTTTACTGCTGCTTTGCTGCAGGAACTGACTTCACTAAGAAGATGAAGGTCAGCCTTGAATTTTGGTGATTGTCTGGCGTCTTCCGTTTTTAGCCGACCAAACTGATTAATGAATTGATTTATGAATGACACCACACATCCAGCAACCCTTAAATCCCCTAAAAACTTGGTTTCAAGTCTTAAAGGGGCAGCTGTGGCTCAGGAGGTAGAGCGGGTCGTCCGCTAATCGGAAGATCGGCGTTTCGATCCTCAGCTCCTCCAATCCACGTGTCGAAATGTCTTTGGGCAAGATGCTGAACCGCAAATTGCTCCCAATGGCTGCACCAGTGGTGTGTGAGTGTGCATTAGATTAGATCTTGATTAGCAGGTTGACACCTTGCATGGCAGCTTCTGACATCAGAGTATGAATGTGTGTGTGAACGGGTGAATGTTGACATGTACTGTAAAGCACTTTGAGTGGTCGGAAGACTAGAAAGGTGCTATATAAGTGCAATCCATTTACCATTTAAATAATTCATTGCAACATTAAATATTCATGATTCAAATAAGCAACAATCAATGTTAAAAAACACCCTTAGGTATAATATACTGAGAGTTTAACTTAAAAAAAACTAATCTACTTCATCAGGACTGTGTGGGTGTGGTTTAATTAGATTTGACTGACAGCGACCAAACAACCCACCGACTGTCATCAAGTTTCAAATGTTGCTAAATCCTGACTGGTGCACAGAAAGTACGTCACGTGCCCTTTTTCCAACTGAGCCCAACCCACTTCAAACCAGTGAGAGGAGCACAGAGGAAAACAGAAACACAGAAATCCCTCATGTGCATAAACCACAACTATTCTAACTTTGGCAGTAATAATAATAATGTGCTCATGTATGATGCTATCGCTCCACTCATAGTAAGAAACAGATTGAGAAAAAGGTTTTGTTTGATGTAGCTATCTTAATGTAATGAATAATTGATCAAACTTAAGAGTCCTGGCATCACATTATTATATTAAGTATGACGTAACAACAGAATATGATTGGAGAAAACTATTCAGCTATCTAAAACTGGATTGTATTTAAACTGATTCATCAATGAACAAGCACACTTTTGACGTTGTGTGTGTTGCTGTCCGTCAAAGGCAATTCTAACATTGTATTATCAGAAGACAACAAAAGAAAATTCAGATGATGACAACTCTGAAACATATATCCCAGCTTTGAAATTCTTCAGTGTCTTTAAACCTTTCTACCCTTTATCAGCCCAATCGAAATACCAATTACACAACAATTAAATTAAAAATAAACATTATCTATAATGCTTCAACACAAAATAGCACCTGGAGCACTAATAGGGTGTCTTTTTTTCCTTTTATCAGTTGTAATTTCAGACTAATTATACTTCCTTTTAAGGTATTTCACTGACCTGACAAACCATCTTTACATCAAAGAAAGCAGCAGCGTGAGGGGGGAAAAGAAGCAGCAGCTCTAAAAAAGAAAACCTCACTTGAGATTCACACTTTTCTTTGGTTTTCCTCTGCCTGAGTGGTCACAACAGAAGTTGGCTCGACACAGAGTCCTGAATGATCTGTCATCCTGAGTTACATACAGGTATGCATATGAGCTGACATGGCACTGTTGTGACAAATGCACAGGCTCAGTGTCACATCTCATACTATAGAGTGACTGACATACCAAAGAACATATACTCACCACTTGACACAGCCTGTCTACACTCTTTACATTTTAAATGCAGCTCACTTGACAGATCTAGTGTGTCCCTGGATGTGGAACAGTTTCTGCACTTGTAAGTCCTATTGATGTGAGTGAGGAATCTGTATTTTACTGCCCCGATTCTACACATCAAGATCAGTTTACTAGTCATAATCACTGAGTCAGCCTGTGAAAACAGGTGTATAATGTGGCTCTGAAGGAGCTGTGTCAAGTCTGAGAAAACAACGCCGGTGATGTCATCTGGGTAGTCTTCGCTTGGGCTTGGATACAGCTTTTTTTGTCAGAATAGTCTATATATAAAATGAAGGCTACCAAGACACTACCAAGAGTCACGAAAGTCTCATCTTGGCATCACTTTTGGTCATTTTAATCATTCATTCAGTCATTTTTTGATGGGTTTTTGCATAGTGTGTAGTGGAGACAGTAGAGAAGCAAAAAAAACTGCCTTTGTGTGTTTTAAAATTAGACGAAAGTTCACTTGGTAGGGATGACTCTCCTGTTGTGATGCAAAAAATAGTGCATGTCTATTCCAAAGTTGCACAATGTCAGCGTGAAGCTTGCCTGGAAAACCGAAAAATGTGAGTGTATTTGCATGTTTTCCAGTGTGTGAGAAAAATGTCTGGGTGTGTCTTTCCAATGAAAACCAACTTATGAACAGTCTTAGCTTGAAGAGTGTGTCCATTTCCGATCTTTCTGTTTTGTGCGTGTGTGTGTGTGTGTGTGTGTGTGTGTGTGTCTACCCATTCGACTCTGCCTGTGTGAAAGAGGGGCATGTGTGTCAGGGCTACCTTGAAAAGGAGATGAGAGGAACTTCCTCTTCTTGGATCAGGCACAAAGCAGCAGGCAGCGGTGTGTGGGAGGGGCAGGATAGCGGGTAGACGGGGTGACGGCCAGTGCCAGGGACGAGGGTCTTTGTGTGTTTTGTTAGCGGTGGCGGCACCCCTCAGGTCCGGTGGACACACGCCTGGTTCATTCGACGACAGCTTTGTCTGGGCTTGGAGGGCAGCCATGAGCCAGGCGCGCAGGTTGTCGTGACAACTGTGCAGCGAGACAAACACACACTTTGACCCACGCACGCAAAGAATAGATAAAGATGAAAACTGGTGAAGACAATCAGCACAGTTCATGTAGTGATCCAAAAAAAGCACTCGTATGTTTCACAATAATGCGTGTGAGTGTTAATAAAAGAAAAGTAAAAGCTCGAACTATGACATTATCGTTGATGTCAAAAATGTTTTTTTCTAATGTCAGAGTCCGAAATAAAGCTGAAAGCGCAAAGTTATTTATTGGTTTAAGTCTTTGTGGGTTCATATATTATTATAGATTTGTGAGCGTTTGTCTGCCGGTGTCTGTTTAACCACTTGTCTCTGAACCCCGTTCACCTGCAGCAGCCGGACAAAGGAATGTGTTCGGCTGCGCTCCTCTCCAACCCTTGTGCATCTTTCAACCCTAAACTATGCAAGGATCTTGGAGAAACAGAGCATCCGTTGACAGCAGGCGCTCCTCCAAAGACATGCTTCTCATGCCCTGTGGAGGCCCCCTGTACAGGAGACTCCGTCCCCCCCCCATCCAACCCTCATTCTCCCCTGCAATCAAAGACAGCTTCATTATCTGCTGACTAATTTTGCGCCTGCCCCCAAGACGACTCCCAGGTAATGGCGGTGCAGGTTTGGCCTCCTCCCCTGTACCTCTCTAGAACAGCCGCTCTGAGACTTTGAGGCCACAAGGCTGCACCCCCACCCCCCCAACAATGGGCCCTCTCAGGGGCCTGGGCCTGCTTTGCGTCCCCCCCCCTTCCACCAACCTGCATGGGGAGGAGGGGGAGAGATCTAGGAGAAGGGGAGCAGGGGGAGATGAATCTTGAATCTCCGCAGCAGGAGAGGAGCCAGCACTGGGACAGGCGGTGATACAACATTTGAATGCCCCGACCGGGGACACACCGTCGTGCCTCTCCAATTAAATTATCCAGTCCACAATGGCGAGGCCTCGAGAATTGACACCTCCATTGAGAGTGTGTCAGCAGCTTTGTGGGGACCGACAATTTCCATCTCTGCAGAAATAGATTTGCTCCCAAGGGGAGCAACAATAGCAGGGCAATCCTTCTAATGCTCGTTTTTGGGAGGAAAATAGGGATGAGAGCTGGGGATTTGGAAGGTTTACTTACAGGGACCGAGGGAATTGTCTGTACTGTGGAAATGATAATATATTTGAAGAGTCTGACAAAATACAACGTGGGAAGAACGTGTTGTTTTTCAGGTGTAAGCAGAAATCACTCTCGACAGTGTAACACGTTCCAATAAATTTAATCAAATGCACTTTAGCGTGCATGCAAGAGCAGTGATTTTAGTTATTTAGCAGGGTTTCCCTTGGCTAGGGTTAGTGAAATTTAGAATTCACTCAATTCTAGTTACAATATGTCTTTAAGTAGTAGAAAATGTGTCAAACAGCATTCCCCCATTTGTCAAATGAATGTGTCTATCCTTGCACAACATACAAATTTGATAGGCTATAATTTCTTTCCAGAGGCTCGCTCATCACTTGGGAACAATTTAAATTTACAAAGCAGTACTTCCTTCAGTAATCGCCATATCTTTTGTCAGTTTAGTCTTTACA
Organism: Thunnus maccoyii; assembly: GCF_910596095.1. NCBI lineage: Eukaryota > Metazoa > Chordata > Actinopteri > Scombriformes > Scombridae > Thunnus > Thunnus maccoyii. The sequence goes on along the minus strand of NC_056546.1, from coordinate 7,741,910 downwards.
GAGATAGACAAAAGAAAATTAATTCAGGTTACAAATCCAAAGATGAGAAGTCTACTAATGGAAAACAATGAACCTCTTTATAACCTCAACAACTGCTGGTTTAAGTTTCGTTTAATGTTTTTGGCACATTCACCATTATTTCAAAGTAGAGAGTGACAGGAAAGATTGTGAAAAATAAGGGAGTAAGTGCAACATGTACTGTATTAACACTGGACACACCTTAGCCCACTGAGCTGCCAGAACACCCACATTATGTGTATTACAGTGCTGTTGACATGAGGCGTCTACAAAATCAAAAACCTGTCTGACACATAACAGCTCAGTTGGGACACCACACACGTCTCCAACTGAAGACACAGGCATTGCATTGACTGCCAATTCCCCCAGGCAAAGTTTGGAAAACACACAACCTGACACCTCCAAAGTGAGCGTAACCAACTGACACGTCTGCATACTGTAGTTTTCCTCTTTTCAGCGTGGAGAAGTAGAGTGCATGCCAGGAGCAACTGGGCGTCCAACACTGGTTTCTTTTAACAATGACTATAATATATCCCTAAACTTAACCAAGTCATTTTAGTTGTCTAAGCTTAACCACATATTATCCATAAAGGTGACACATCAGAAAACACTGAAAGAAAATTACAGGCAAAAGTATATCGTCTGAAATGTTCTGTTTGGTACTGCAAACGTCAGTAAACAGAAGACGCCTGAATCAAATCAATACTTATTGTGGGCAGCTTTGCCTTTAAAACAGCAGCAGTTCTCCTCAGTTCACCTGCACATAATTTTTCAGGGTACTTGGCAGGTCGGTTGTTCCTGCATCTTGGAGAGGTTGCCACAGTTGTGCTGTGGATTTCGGCGTCTCAGCTGCTTCTGTCTCTTCATGTAATCCCAGACAGACTCCATGATGTTGAGATCAGGGCTCTGTGGGGGCCAAACCATCTGTTGCAGGACTCTTTGTTCTTCCTGTTGCTGAAGATAGTTCTTTATGACTCTGGCTGCATGTTAGATCATTGTCCTGCCGTAGAATAAATCTGGGACCGATTGGACGCCTTTCTGATGGTATTGCATAATACATAAGAATCTAAACATCTAAAAGTGCCTAAAACTTTTTGCACTGTACTGTATTTTGGCTGACACGTAACGAGGACTTGCAATAGAGCAATGAAACAGTGTGCCACTAAGTAAATTTATTTTTCAACTGTAAAACTCAGTACACAACTTGGTCACAACCAAATTTAAAGGATTCTTACTGAAAAAGTTGTAAACAAAAATGTACTAGCTGATATACTATTTTTTAAACCCTAAAATATAGATATCAGTATCGCCCTAAAATATCCATTATCAATCAGGCTTTACTAGAAACTGATTCTGCCATCCCCTGTGCGTGGCAAGTCAGACGGATTGAACGACAATCTATGACCAATCGGCTTCCATGGCTGAAACAAACCGTTGTTTACACTACATTTGAACTCCCCTCCCCTCTCTTCTCTTTTATCAATCTTCAGAGAAATCTTAGCAAGACTTATTCCTCTGCCCACATAAAGACACAGTTGTTCTGTTTGAATCAGTCAATACAAAGTGAATATGATGGACAAAGCTACATGGATAATACGTCTGTCTTCCTTCTCAACACTAAGTGGATGCTGCTGAAAAGGCGAGCCTTTATGTCTGACCCCCAGAGGTCAGACTGATACGAGTTAGTGTGTCTGCGTGTGTGCATAGGGGATAGTCTCTATCACTGCACCCCACCCAGCTGTTTTTCCACAGCCTGAGGTACCTGGCAGAGACGTGGCTGTTGATCTCGTTGTCTACCTGGACACATAAACCAGGAAAATCCCATAATTTAGGTATTAAGTGGCCGTTGATGTGATTAAAAACTATCATGAATAATTTCACGAATGCAGTGTGACATTTGCGGGAGTTAATCACGGAGGAACAAAGAAGAACAAGGAAAGCCTCGATTCCCAAGATAATATTTTTACAGATTGGATTCCTCCACAGACGTTGACTGACAAAGTTCACTTTTTTTTTTCCATAATTGCATAAATAGCAATTTGTTAACTACCCGCAGAGTGGAAGTAATTTTCTGAATCAAAGAAAAATATCTGTTATGTTAGTTATATATTAATCAAATAGCAATCTGAATAGATGAAGTAATATATTAGAATTATAGTTGTACATATTATTCTTGCTACAGGTCACATTTGATAAATAGATCAATTTATAGTAATAAAACATAAGTTGTTTCCTGATGTACTCTGTTAAGAGAAACCTCTGAAAGCCCAGAGGATTTTCTTTGTCCAATCAGAGACATCAGAGGGTCCAAGACAAGACAAGAAAGAGCCAGAGGAAAGAAACGAAGAAAATAATTCTCTTCTTTTGTCTCCGTTTCTGGGTCAAGGCCTAATTGATTTCCTGATTAGTCGTCCATCAACCTAAATCACAACCTGCTTTCACACCTGCGATGGGAGTGTGATTTCATAGTTGAGGAATTCATTAATGTTAAGCAGCCTATTTATCGTGCAGTAAAATGAAGAAGAAAAAAAAAAGTAAAATTGAAAAATGAAAATTATGGAAATTACATTTTCTCTTAAAGTTAATTTTGACTGTTGTTTTCCCGTGAGGAATTTGACATGCATGATTATTCATCTCTTGACAACAGCTCAATTAGCACAATAATTTTGTTTTTCGTTTGTTATCATCAGGGGAAATATGCCATAACAGAGGAACTTACACAATGTAATACAAGAACTACTGGAAATATACATAGTCTGTCAGTGACATTCATGCATTTAATTTGTGGAATGAGGCTCGATCCTCATGTGATACATACTGTATGTTTCAGCACTGCAATTATCTCCTCAAGAGCACAATGTAGGCATAATTTCCCCAGACTGCATAATTATCTTTGAGTAGGATGACAAACTCATCACAGAAGTTTGTGAAACAAGCAGTTTCACTTCAACCCAGAAGGTTCTGCACCTGAATCGGGAAGAATCTATTCTTAACACTTTTGTAATCAGGTAGGTCTTTACAAATTACAAATGCAGCCTGGGGGAGTGCACATAGTTTGCCCAGAGTACAGTGGTCTTCACAGTGCCAAAGCACACTGAGCAGCAGTCCAGAGGGCCAGCTAGGGGTTAAAGCCTCACTCCAGCATCACTGATTGACTTCTACCAACTAAGGAATCAAACTGGTAAACTTCTGAGTACAGACATGCTTGTTTTCTCAATAGTTGCCCCCTAAATCAAAAACACAGTCACCTCCGCATGTCTTGAATGAAGTTTGACTGGTGGAAAAAATAATTCCTCCTCATCAGGCCAGAGAAGAGGGACTTCTGCAAAGTAAACACGGTGGTTTCGGCCTCGGTTTCAAAAACACTGAATGTTTTCATCTTGATTCAGAGCCAGGTTTGGTTAATCGAGTCGGGGTTGCGGCGACATGCAAGATCTTTTGTTGGCATAACTTGGGCTGCTTTTTTTAAAATTCACATGTAGCAGCATGAGCTAGGAATGACCCAGATGTAACGTTGGATTCACTCTTTATTGCACCCGATGACAAAATAATTCCTCGTCAAGTTTGTCCCTGTCGGAAACTTAATGCATCAGGTTGTCATATTCTGACACTTTGCTGGACCGACATCAGACGTGAAAATAACACAAGTGTCTCTTTTACAACTTTCTACTTTACTTGCTAACTTTACAACTTGAAAAACATCCATCTTTCCTTTCAACAAGCCAACATCAAAGCACACATCCACATTCACACTTTTTTTGCTTTCCAACCCTAGAAGTTCTGACTATTCTAATGAATCGGATGATTAATCTGATACTTTGATGTATTTTTGTAACAGTTACATTAAATGTGAGACGGATTAATGCAAGGTCTCTTCGAATAAAGGTTACTTGCTAAGAATATGTCTATGTGAAGTTACTGGTGAATAAACACACAGTTAGGAAGAAAACTGCAAGCCATTATGTCAGTGACAAAGGTGTCTGGCTTTGTGTTTTTCTGTCTACGTCTCACAAGGCCATATGAGGACCATCTATACATGCCTCACCATGTAAAGAAATATTGTCTCATGTTTGGTCTCAGCTCAGGTCAATGCTTTTCCTTCAATTTGGCCATCATTAAGGGAGTATTTTGGTGTGCTCATAGTAACCTGATACCACTGACTGATGCTGATCGCTCCCCACAGGGCCCCACTCTCCTCCAGCAGGCCAAGGCGAACCCAGCTGCAATTATAATACTTAAAATAATTCCACAAAAGTGGAGCCATCATTAAATAATTCAGCTTTCTAGTCTTGTCAGGGCTTTGCTAGACTTATGACATCATTCAAGCTGAATATCCTTTAGCAGACGTGTAAGCCAAAAAATACTCACATTCAAACAGGTATCGCATTTCTAGAGCATTTGAATGTTTTTAAAATGGAGTTTTTCAAACTGCTGTTTCCAAACGGCCTGTGTGAGCTCCAGAAAGTGTCTCACAACTAATTGAAATCGGTGCTTGCAGCCCTGATCAGGCTTTGCAACAAAGCCCCAGAGTGGTCTGATTTGCACGGCTATGTAAACAAATCGTGTTTAATTTTACATGAGTATTTGCTTGGCGCCCAACACCCTAAGAGCACGGCCATATCATTAATAAGCCAGACTTGCTCATCAGACTGTAAATGGCTTGCTTCATGTATAAAATATCAGAGGAATAAAGTGGGCCTGCATTTCTAAAGAGGCCTGAATGGACCTCTACATTCTTAGCTGGAATTTATGGAGCACGTCAACACCTGGACTTGGCGATGTTTACAGCACCACTGCCACACCACCTAATGGATGAGGAAGGGCCAGAAGGAACCAGTTCTTTTGTTGATCCCTGGACAGTTCTGAGCTTAACTGTCTTTTGGAAGTCTATCTGTTTTTCTATACACAAGGCTGTTCACAGAGTTTCTCTACCAGAACTTCTGGACACAAATTTGGGATGCAAATAGTCATGTGTATGAGCCAGTGCTAAGCTTACTTTATAGCTAATAATGTTCAAAATTCAGGGATACACTGGACTCTAAACTTCAATATACAATTGGCTAAACCCACAGAAAATGCTACTGAGCACTGTTAACTATTAACTAGGTTTGAGGGAAAATCTGCTGTTGTCCTTTTTGTACAAAGAAAGTTAAGAATTAGGTTTAGGGAAACATAGTGGTTGGGGGTCTTCATCGTCATGGTCACAATAATACAATTTTTCCTCAATTGCTTCATCTTCAAAAACTTCAAACTTCCATGTCAAAACCAAACTCTGCACTCAAAACCATGTAATCTTACATCTAAACTAAACTTTGCCTTCAGACATCACACAAAAGCCTTCAAATACACACACACATGACAAAATAGCCATTACACACCGGTGAGATCATTTCAAAACAATACCGTAAAAAAACTGTTACTGCAATAAATAATGGCGCTTATGGTTTTCCCCCAGAACAACCTCTTTACATGATGAATACAATATAAAGACATGTATAAACTTTCAAAATTTCTAATTCCTCAGTGTATTGTAGTAAAATAAACTGAAATTGAGTGAAAAACTAAATATACTGTAAAAATGTTCAAATGATAAAGAGCATAGTATACAGTAAAATAATTTCCAATATTACCAATATTTATATTACCAATATAAACCAATGACAAAAACAGTTTATACATGAAGAAAGAAATCACATTTATTCTGCCTCAGGTCTTTGTGGATCCATTGATCCAAAACAAGTGAACTGACCTACAGCCCTTTCATCTATCCTGAGATTCTGATTGGTGTGTGAACAAATTTGACTTGTTTCCACCAGGGGAATTGTTTGTTAACTGGTTTCCAGCTGTGATGACTTGAGTTAATGATATTGAATGCTGGTGCTTTCTAAATAAGCACAAGTGAAAACAAGGGGAATAGTGTTTAAAGTTGTTGGGAAATGGGTCGGTCTTTGGGTAGATGGCGTCATGGTTTGGGATGTTTAGCTAATAGGCCCAGTTATAGTGTGTAAGCAATCAAGAAAAACTCTAATCACATCGTGGTCATGATTTTTTTTAAAAACAGCTTTGACGCCAGGTTAGAAACAGGAAACAAACAGCCGCGTCCCACCTAAAAGTCAGATGTTTCCTTGACCTATCCATCCACCCAACCTCCTCACAAGCCTCCTTTGCTCCTGTCATAATTACGTCGGCCACTAGAGGGCTTTGTCCAAACCACAGGGTTGATGTGTCATTTTGGGGCACTTACTGAAACAACTCTTTTCAGTCTCATTTTTATGTGAAGACAAAATTAGTCATTTTTGTTGTCTGGATTCTAACACTAGTACAATACAGTTCATACGTCCATTAGCTTAATAAATAACAGTGTTTGATTGTTTTCAAAATTAAAGTGTTGAGATTGTAGTGTCCTTACGCTGAAAAGTCTGTAGAAAGCTGCTTTTTAAACTATAGATAGACACCTAAAATGGATGGTGGGAAACTAGTGTTCAATAAGACATGAGTCCCACAATGATGCTGCATTGGCTCAGTTAAGCTGAAAAAGCTCCAGAGGTTCTGTCTTTGTAAGGGATTTGTTCGGTGTATATGTCCAGACTTCCTGGCAGTCGATATTAACTATTAAGCATGACGAGTCTCGGGCCCACAAGTTGCAGAGGATATTGCAGCAAGTTATACAGTACATGTGTGTTTTTCTATTCCCTCGATCTTCTGCAGAGTGTATCACACAAGCTTTTCTAGCTCAGCACCCCATTTGTCTGCACTGCGGTGTGTAATTGTAAATAAAGAAGAAGCCACTCATGAATGCTCCCTCTGCATAGATGATGTCCTAATTGAGAGATGCAGTGAAATGGTTGTAGGGTGTTTTCATTTCATGGTTCACTCCACACTCACCATGCACTTGCACGCACACACACACACACATCAACCCTGTGGTTTGGATCATGAATAAATTGAATATCCTCTTACTAAGCTACTAAATACATCTGCAGCGTCACGCTACAGTGGGTTGGGCGATGCCTGTTCTATACAGATCGTTGCCTCCCACCAACAAATACAGTAAGAATATAAACATTTAGGTCATACGATGTTACCAAGACACACAGGCTTTATGGATTAGAGGTCCATGTTTTTTTTAAGTAAATTCGGTCAATGTGTGACGCGGAGGCACACAGTTGGAGTCCATGGTAATAAAATCCGTTAGAGTCACACTAGTATGATTAAAAAAGTGAAGTGAATAACACTTACTAATCAAAGCACATAAATATGAGCTGGAGGTGGGGACTGCAGTGACTAAAGCTGGATTTATAGTAGACACAAGGGGTTCCACCATGATATCACTGACGCAACCCTAGACACATGTATGAAACATGATCTGGCTGTATAGTGTCTTAATTACAGCATATTCCCCACGGTAACTGTGTTTACACTCTGTGATTCAATTTATGATACAGAGCTAAGGTGGGCTACACGCATACTTATAGAACTGGAGTTGCATTATTGCGGCATGTCTCACTAGTGAACTGAAGAAGACTACCGCTATGCAATCTGTGTTTATTTTCATTCATTCCTTCAGAGCGGTGACTGTGGTGAACAGAAGGTTTGCATTGTAATGTGTTTGTTATTGAAGAGGAGAAGATGACTGAGTCTTTCTTCAACTTCCTTATTGTTGTCTTCAACAGCCAATCACAGCTCTTGCGGGCTCCACATGGTAACTCCATTGCCACTATAGCCTCAACATGTAGATACCATAGACTGTGTATAAGGACGGATGTAGCGAGGTGTGACATCACCCATTGATTTTGAAGTGGAGTCAGTTTGAAGCCCAGAATTGCTTCTTATGGTCAGCGCCATCTTTTCCGTTTGGAGTCAGGACCTTATAAATAAGGAGTGCAGGTTGTTGTCTTTCACGCTCTGGAAGCATGACCCGCTACCTCGAACATTGAGTGTTTCACACTTTGGCTAACATTAGCTACTTTAGCTCAATTGTGCAAACAGGGCAGGTATCATAATCAAGTAACATTGAACTTACTGAAGAAAAGCAACAACAGTCTGACTCAGAATGAGTCCCGGAGCCAGGGAGAGCAGCAGGTGAGCCAACTGTCAATCATAGCTGTCAATCAACAGACCACACGGCAGACATCAAAGCTATACTATAAGTCTTCATCTTATTAACAGAGCAATAATTTCCAAAATGAACATCAGCACACTTATTAGAGGGCCTGGATTAAGTAATTAAGACCATAACTACTGACTACTTGAAAGAAATTATTGACTCAGTATTTCCAGAGAGGAGAAGATGCTTTTTGAATGAGTCACTTGAAACCAGGGATTTTTTTCAGAGTCAGCATCTAGCAGCTTTGAAGCGGTGGACGTTACCTATGGCCTAAGCATAACCCCCTAATGTAGAGGTATAAGGACATCACCACCTCCAAGTTGTAGTCACATCTAGTATTTTAGCATAATTTGATATGATGTGAATGCAACATTAGACTAAACTAAATCCACATCAGAGGAGTCTGAAAGTCAGTTTAGCATGTTTTTGTGACTGACAACACAGCTGCCAACGTGTATTAAGCTCTTGCACTAAATGCTCCCATCAAATTATGCCTTGTGCTAAAATATGCAGCCTTCAATATACTGTAGAGTAGAGAATTTGCAGATTTTAAAATGTTCTTCATACACAAACCCGAGAACAGGAAGTGTGTTCGAAGAAGCCTGACATCTCCGGGTCTGCGAATTGGATGCAGCCAAGCGAAAAAGACACAAACACACCATTTTGGAATTTCTGAATTTCCATGTAGGCCGCCCTAAATCTGTGGGTTAATCGAGTGAATATTTTAACAGACATCCATTAATTTGGTTGTTACAATGCCTTATGTATAAGTTGCCTCACATAACCCTTTCTCCTGTTTCTACCATACTTTACTGCATTTCTTCGGGTATTCTGAACCACTGGAGGAGAAACGCACTTAAACAGGAAGAATGGGAGTAGGAGTTCATTGGCTATGCAGCTTGTTCTGTACATCACTGGCCAAAAGAGTGCTCATTGTTCTGTGTATTAGTGCAATGTTCATTCTCTCAGTTCTCCAAGGACAACATTCTTTATGCATCATGGCCAAAGCTAAAAAAAAAAAAAAAAAAAGATACTAAAACACCAGCAAATGAACTGCATGGAGCAAGAAACTTCCCTAACCAAGCTTTATGAGAATTTACTACTATGTGTGCAAGGTTGATTTTATGTGTGTGTGTGCGTGTGTGTGTTACAGTAGTCACTGCAGCACACAGCCAGAGGGCTCAGTGTTTGATCCCTGGCTGTAAAATTGATTATCTGGTGGCAGGAGGGTGAAAGGATAGCAGTGTGTTAGCTTTGAAAAAAAGAAACGCAAGTCAGTCTGTGCGTGTATGTGTGTGTCTGTGTATGCGCGGCGGACAGCCCAGGGGACTGGGCTGCCCCTGAGGAAACGTGTCTTAAGAAGCTCTCTATGGTTCCAGCTAATGCTCACTTTGTCACCCAAACAGGGCGGGAAAGATAATCAATAGCCTTTGATAGCTACTATTAGGGTTTTAACAAGCTTTTCCTCACGCTGGGCTGCTCTACTGAGGAGAAACGAGGAGAGCCAAACAAGCCTTCATCATCCTGTCCCTTGCAACCTTCCTCTCACTGCACACCACACGCTCTATTTCATCTTCTGCTGGCATACGGATTGGCAAAGTTTTATAATACCAGGGAAACCCAAAGAGATCCACGTTGAGCCTTTGATGGCTCAATGCCATACAAGATGGGATAAATTTCAAAAGAACAAAATCTGTGATCAAAAGACCCACCCTTATACATCTTCTAATCATTCAAACTTTATTAGAATAGAATTATAATAATAATAATAATAAATAGAATAATTGTTGCTGTTTTCTATTAGTTTCCACCCCTCAAAACCAAATGATCTGTTCATTTCAGAGGCTCATGTGGGTTTTTTTTGTTAAATCTCAAGGCACTTTTTTTTCAAAATTAGCCCCTCACTTAGAACGCATAATGCTAATGACCATAATTAACCCAAAATGGAACTTAAATAATTATGGACCGCGTGGATTGCTCATTCAGGAGAAGAGTAAATTAATCTTCCATTTGAGCGCCTGATCAAGGTGTATTGTGTGTTATCCCTGCTAACACTTCATTTACTAACAAGATGTATCAAGTGTAGCGGAGTGTCAATGTAGCCGCAGTCACCGTGACACAACGCAAACAGGTCGTAACCAAACCGATTAGATGCTGTGGAAGGAGGGAAGGAATAATTCTTTCTTCTATTTTTAAAAATATTGTCAAGGGCCCCTTGAACAAGAATAAATATAAAACATTAGCATCGTAATAGCCCGTGTGTGAGTGTGTGTGAGCAAAGTGTTGCTATGAAAGTAAACATGTGATCATGGATTCCCGGTTTTGGCACATAAATTGCAGAGTGGGAGGGGTGCCGGTGTGTTTCTCCACTCTGTAGTTTAAAGTTCTTTAATGTTATATCTCATTACATAAGTATAAGAGAGTAAAAATCTTTAGTTTCAGCTCCTCAACAATGCAGTAAGGAAAAAAAGAAATACTTAAAATAGTAAAAGCAACAGTAATACATAAGAGCATAAACAATAAGAAGAGTGTAAAACATGAGTGTATGTATGTAAGTATGTAAAGTGCAGTGTGCATGTGTCCTCCCCATAACTTATAAATAAATATCCATATGTGTATATCATATGTGTGTGTACAAATATATGTGCTTATGTATGTGTGTGTGTGACATCAGGCAGCCTGCAGGCCGTTAGTGTTCATAAGCCTGGTGGCCTTGCTGTTCTCGAGCCTGCTAGTCCAGGCCTTGAGGCTGTGATACCGCTTGCTAGACGATAGCAGCTGAAACAGTCCGTGGTTGGGGTGGCTGGGGTCTTTAATAATCCTACGGGCCTTCCTGGCACATTGCCTGGTGTGTATCCTGGATGGAGCAAAGCTCACATCCGCTGATGTCCTGGGATGACCGCAAAACCCTCTGCAGTGTTTTGCAATGTAGTGCAGTGCAGTCACTATACCAGGCAGTGATACACTGAGGATGCTTTCAGTGGTGCCTTAAACATTTACATAGAAACACGGGACTCTCCTGGTTAATGTCAAAATCTTTAAGTTTTATATTATGACCACCAGTTTCAATTATTTCAACTTTGTTTCTGAGAAATCACGTTTTGTCTGTGATTTTGGCATGGGAGACAGCTAAGAATACAACAATACCCATGAGCCTCAGCTGCTATGGAGAAGAAGCCAGTCAGAGACTCGAATCACAGCAGTAATGAATTTTCTTTGTTGTTGAAGTTTCACCGTATTTGCTGAATTCACTCAAGTCAACCAGAAATTAAAGCTGAACTGACTCACTCACCAGATTGTAAATCAGTTTTGTCAACACTGTGACCTTTAGCTCCCGTCCACAGTTAGTGGCACACATGACCGAATTTTAAGCTCGGTGATTGGCTGTTCTTGCCAATATGCACCTTAACTTCTATCCAGAAATGTTTGTGTACACAGTCTTGAAACTTCGACTTTTTATCAAAGAACCAGATATTTTCTACATTTTTTGTACTGATGATTCAACCGGGAGAGCTTCATGCCATTCCAAGCAGTAGAAATGCTCAGACTGTGAGTCATATAATGTTGTCTGTGGTGAAAAATGAATGAGATTTTTCCTTTCAGAAACAGGGGAGCCCAAAATGGTTCCTTTCACTTCACAACTCTATTGTTGTTGTGTCGATCAGTGGTCTCGTACAGCCAGACTTAATCTCACGAGCTGAATTTTTGCTACAAGTGTTCAGTCTGGAAACAACCACACAAGACCAGATTGAACCAAACCTATCTGATAAACTAGTAAAAGCATGAAGCACTCAAACATGCACAATTTCTATTCAATAATCTAAAATATATAAACTGATATACTCTTTCTATTACCGTTACTGTTATATGTCAAATAAAAAATTGGCAGCTATTTCTCTATCCAAGCATCTTTGTTTTTACGAATGACCTTGGTGAAGGCATGAAGAGGCTTTTGTGTCATCGAGGCAGGCATGATGGGTAAGGGATGCAGTGGCGGTAACCCAGGTGGGGCCAATCTTCCCTCCCAGCTAGATCCAATAAGAGCCATTAGAGGAGTCTGGTCTGGTTCATTTGAGCGTCACAGTTAACAACCTTACACAGGGTGGGACAGTGTACAAGGAGCAACAAATCTATGAGCAGCACAAAGCAACAGACTTCTTCATTCATTACACACTGATGCAACTTCTCTATTAGATGTCTGTGTCCTCTGGCACAGAAAAGAAATTTGTAGAGTTGTTTCGCTAAAGTTTAAGCGTATTCAGTGTCAGTTAGCGTTGCCTCACACTGAAACCCACAGAGGTTATGGACATCATGCTGGATGACGGTGATGCAGTAGTGGAATACTGGGTGAGAGGAACCTGCTGAAAGGCTGGAGGGAAAACAGAGGCTGAGTAAATGAAATCTCATCTGTCTATCTACGTTCCTGGTTTCCTCTTTATCTCATCCTGCAAAGGAGGGAGGAGAGGATGGTTTTGTTTTTTTATGGGGTTTACAGTAATGCTCAGAGGGTGAAATTATTCCTGGAGCCCAGAGTTTAATTATTTCCTCTCGTATCAATACAGTCCACCGACGTAATTTCCGTGTTGATCTGATTAAAGAAATATTACATTCTGCCAGGGCACGGGCAAATTGACTTTGGTGGCAAGGTCTTGACAAGAACCAGACACGCAGCTTTATGCATCAGTAACGGCGTAACCATATTATCCATGCACTGCTTCCTTCAGTGAAAAGCAAGACGCAGGCTGTTTCCAATGAAGACAAAAGATGAGAGGAAGGAAATTCAGGATGGAAGAGATGTGCAGACGTGCAAGTATACACCTTCTCCAAGAATACTAATGCCTTGTCATGAAGAGCCTGATGTTACATCACTAACATCAACTACGGTGCATGCATTAAGAACTGTGTAGATATAAAATACAACCCATGTGCTGCTGGGAAGTCACATCCTAACATGCTCTTTGCTGATCTTGTTTTTTTTCCAAATATATAGAGTCACTTTTAGATATTAACCGTAAGTTTGAATCAGACACCAAAACTTTATTATTCCTTTTTATTTTGATAAATAAAGGTAGAAAAACACACCAGTGATCAATATTGGCTATTGATTTTAACAGTTTTATGAAGGATCGCCCTGATCCACAGTGAAATAATTTGTTGTTTCTTAAATTGAACTTCATTTTTACACATTTATGCATTTTGTGAGACCATTTCCTCTAGATTTTTATTGCTGCTTTTATCTACCTTTAATGTTTTTATGCCTTACAGAAGAAGAAACCTTTTTAAGTTGCACATTTAGAGCTATTAAGTGCTACTTAAATGTATTTTAGTATTATAGTTTCACTATCCTTAGTTTATTATTAGTCAGGAATTTTACCATTTCACTTTGGGATAATTGTCCAGAACATCATGTAATGACCTTAATGTATATGTTACATTTACAGGTATAAATCTTACAATTAAATGTGTTTAAACTAGTAAGTAGAGCAGGTTTAGCCACAGTTTGCCAAGTCATCTGTTTTTGAGTCATCGCCTTTTAAGATCATTGTTGGGTCATAATAACTTGGATTAACTCGTAATAAGAAACCATTTAAGATGACTGACTTAGTCTCATATTACACATGCTTCTGTGACAGGGACACATCTTTCAACTTTTGCTGTTTTTCGTTTTTATTTCTGAACTTAGAGATAAATGTTGATTAAAATAACACAATGACTACAGCGATGACCCCTGTGAGAGCATTATGTGAGGGTTTAATGAGACATCACTGGCTGCAGAAATTGGTATCTCTTGATCTCTTCCAAAACCTAATGACAGGCCTGTCACTTTTTTTTCCTTGACCACTTTTTCCTCAACCACTTCTCTCCATCTCTCTCTCTCTCTGACCATTTGATGATATCTTGCAGTGAAACTCTACTGACCGCATCACGTAGCATTGCTTCAGACAGAAAGAAGAAGTCAGGGTACAGTAAGCTGAGATATGTTGATCTGCAGAATTTGATGTTATTGCTGCTTTTCTGAAGCGTTTACATGCATCGACACACCACAGGTATGTGGCATTTTACATAGAAAGTGTCAGACTGCCATATTTTTTAGTGAAAACATCAAGTTTGCAGGTCTGTAATAATTACTGTTGGTGTTTACATTGCTTAATATTTACTCCTATCAATTCTGGTATAAATATCACAGCATGAGGTCACATTGTGTAAATTATCAGGTCAGTTATCAACCAGAATAAGAAAAGCACCACTAAATAGTTGAGATTGGCTCCAAAAACTGTGCATTTAAAAGAAGCTATGCAGAAAATGAGTACAAAGGAAAACTGAGTCAAACAGAGTGCAGGAATGCGAGTCAGCAATCGTGTAAAAGGAGAAGGAGAGTGAAAGAGAGCTGGGAGGAGGTAAGTGGAGGAGGGAGAGGGGGCAGAAGAGTGCAGCCATGTGCTAGGGTGTACACCTGTACTCAGAACAGGTGTTTTCCGCCCCACTTGCAGGCCCCCTGATTAGGAACCGCCACGCTTGCCTTACCCCGTCAAAGGCTAGCTTATCCCCCATCAGTGCAGCTCAGGCCCTGGGTAAAATGATGGTTAATTAGCCAGCAGAGAGCTACAGGCTGGAGGTTGATGGAACCGCCTCCTTCCCAGCCTTCCACCCTTTGTTACACACATCTGTGTGTACTGTACACAGAGAAGAAGCAGAACTAATTCAAACGCTGAAGATCAACCAGCATATGTAGAAAAGACTGCGCTTTATAATTTATTGTGTTTTCCATGCTTTAACTGAATTCTTATGAAGCACGAGAAGTTTCACTGGCTTTTAATACCTTTATCATATGCACTATTGTCGGAGTGGAAGATGTCAATTCCAGCTCTCTTGAATAACAAACTACTGTCATACAGGTTTATTATGAATGATAATGACTTAAAATAATAGGGATTCTTTGATTAGCTATTACAAAAAAAGACAATGATGGCTGCAGTGAAGTTGGAGTGAAGGGATTAATAAAGCACACTGTACTTTATACTGTATAATATGTCCTTTTCCTGGCTAATCTGCACCTACATAGGGAAGCAATCAAAAAAGAGAGAGGGAGAGAGAGAGAGAGAGAGAGAGACTATAATTATGCGCAGCTGCAAAAGCGGGGGGCCAAGAGAGGTTGCATTACCCAGCACTAAACACTTTCACCTGCGCCGCTATGCTACCCAGCGTTAAACACTTTCACCTGGACGGAGCAACGTTTTCAAATTTTAATCATATTTCCACAAGGGAGCTGAGTTACTGTGCAGAAATGACTTTGTACTAGTGGTGATATGGAAGGAGGTTCGGGGATTGAGAACTATCAGGTCAATAATCGGTTTTAATAGTTTTGTGGCAACTGTTTAGTCTTAAGACTGGGACACACTGCCTACCTGAGCAGCACGTGTGCTGCGGCTCGCACACGTGTGGTGTCCACACAGACATAGGGTTTGACTTTGATAATGGCCGTCAATAACAGAATGTTTCATATCATTTCATTATAAATTTCATTTATATTTAGTTTAGACAGAAACAGGTTAAGAAGCGTGTGCTCAATTGAGAAAAATAAATGAATAATAAAAATAAAATAAATAAATAAATAATAAATGAAAAATAATACGCGAGGTGGAAGCAGCTTTCTTTCTGACGGGCATGGTGGGATCTGGTTGGGGCTACTTTTGTATCAGCCACATACACTCCTCAAACAGAATTTTTTTTTTAATTGATTATATTGATTATTCCGCCAGTTAAACCCCCGCTGTCAACACTCCAAGTGAAGAAAATCCCTCCTGACGATACCAAGCCAAACACACTCTGACAAACTAACTGTCAGGATGGAAACTGACAACAAATAAGGAAAATAACAACACCAAATCTCCATCTGGAAGCAGGTTAAACAACAGGCAGGAGTCCCGGTTTGAACTAATATCACAGAAAGCGAGCAGGAGTCAAGAAAAGAAGCTCCGTGTGTCACTGGTTCTCCGCGCTGGAGTTCCCCGCCAGAGAGGCTCCCTGCCTCGGCGTGCCCCGCACAGGTTGACCTGCACTGGAAGCACTTTATATTTATTTTTTTCATTTCTGTGACATATTCTACAGATATAGACATTGAGACTATAGTGAAAGGTGTAATATTGCTGTTATGATCAATATGGCTATCAACAGATCATTTTCACTGTCTATTTTTGCTGAGAACCGCGTGCATCACATAGTAAAAATAGGCGAGACGTGGAATCTTTAGAGCGCTGCTGTGTGGCTGCTCTAATCTGTTAACATCATGCCAAAATGAAAAGCAAGAGGTTCCATGACGCACATGCGCTGCTAACGCAGGCAGTGTGTCCCAGGACCAAAGCAACAACCTTGATGCAACCTGAACTCTGTTGCCTGTTAGAATCGCCAAACAGAAAAGCCTGTATATGTTAATGGGACTGTTTGGAGTGCACATGTTCTTTTTACCAAACCTCCACAATCTTGACTTGCACTCTTCTGCAGAGAAGCACCATGAAACTTAAATGCACTTCAATCAATGCCAATCAGCAAGAGTCCAGTCTTTTAGCATGGTGCTGGGCCTCATCAGAGGAGCAAACATGTGGACTAGCTCCAACACAAACCCTTTCCATTTCATCAGAAACTTAAGCCAATCATGGAGCTAAAAATATAAAGTTTGTCCCGAGGTTGGCACTGTAGGGGAAAGGCCATGGGGTCATTAAAATCGCACAGACATGCTCAGAATCTTTCATTTTATTCTCAGATTTTTATATATTTTTTTTATATTTCTTCTGCAAGAGGGGATTAGGGCTGAAGAGTGGCAGTTCTAAAGTTTAAGTGGACAACAAGCAGAATACAATGTAAACTCATGGCAGAAAAAGTTGTGGTTAAGGGAAAATACTGAGCTGAAAGTGATCATCATCATTATGGGGATTTGCCCACTGTGGACAATGAACATCCATTCCATAGTAATCTGGTCATCAGGCCTTGCCTTGCCGCTTTTAGAGGAAAAAAATCCCAGCAGCAAGTATGTCTTTTAAGGTCATATACTGACTCATATGCTTCATTAGACCCTGATAGGTATTTTACAGTGTTACAGCAGTACAACACTGAATGCAATATACAATTACAAATTTCTCACCTTGAGGCAGAAGGTGTATTGCTTTCATCTCAGCTGGTCATGCTCCTGCACAGATAACTGTCACTCATCCTCATGAGGTTCATCCATTCTGTCCATCCATTTTCTGCCTCTTATTCAAGTCAGGGTCATGGTTGCAGCACGTTAAGCAATGCAGCCTATGAGCATGTCTTGCTCCCCAGCCCTTCCCTAGGACTCCCCACTTTCCAGAGTCCAGCCATTATCAACGAGTTTGGTTCCAGGCCTGGCTACAGGAGGGGGCATCTCCAGTGAGGTTCCTCATTCTCATATACACCATTTCATAGAGATCTTTTTTGCCCTTTTAAATGTGCCTTGGGAGACCCTAATTATAAAGTCAGGTGTACCAGTGTCTGGCAATTTGGGGGATTTATACTTGTGCGCACAGAGGCACAGACAAAAACTGACACAGAAAGTGATAAAAACATTTGCAGGTTTAAAATGTGAACAACTTAGCATCCGGCTCATAATGCAAAAAAATGGGATAATTGCTCCAAAGATGAGAAAAAAGCAAGATAAATGAGGTTGCGAAGATACTGTGTCACATTAAAATACTGAAAATGCAAAGCAGTATATTACAGATGGTTCAGTGGACAAAAAACAACTAAAGACTCACCATTTGAGAGAAAGGGAGTACAGACTGATGCTTTCTACTGCAGAGAAGATCATGTTCAGGGAGGGGGAAACTCCCCCGTATAGTGAGCGTCAGACTGTTCAAGGGAATTTGGATTTTGGCATGCATGACTCTCTGTGGAGCTACTGCTGCTCACAGATCAGAGCTCCACTTCCTCCAGGCACACCAAGCAATACACAGAGGTGATAGAAATACATGTATACAGACCTATACACACATTCACAAGCTTGTATGCATACATGCATACACACACATAGATATGCATACACACACTCACAGAATTACTGTATGTAACACGTGTTCCCTCCAGCTCCAGCTCTGCCACCTAATTAAGAGAACAATTAAGTTTGAGGCGATGAGGATTGAAGATGAGGGCTGTCCCATGTGTGTGTGTGTGTGTGTTTGCAATCATCAAGATCATGTATGTGAAAATAAACTGCCAGAATATCAGTTGCCTCTTTACCCTAACCTAAGGTCTGCTCCAACTCTCACTTGTTTTAAATCAAGGCCTACAACTTTTCTTTTTGCAACTTCCTTTCATTAAATTAAATTTGGGACTTTTAATTCACATCTTGCATTGCAAAGTCATTTTATCCTAATGTTTAATCTGTTTTATTTCAATTTAGCTTAGCTTTCTCTTCTATTTCTTTCTTTTTTTATCCTACTTGCATGTGGTTTTTTATATTACCTCATGTTGCTCTTATATTTTGAGTTAAGACACTTTGAATTGCCTTGTTGTTGAAAGGTGCAATAAAAATAAACTTGCCTTGCTTTGCCTCACCTCCATTACTCGTTTAAGACACCTCACAAATATGCCTCAGAAAAATATGCTCATAAACAAGACGATGTCCTGTAACCGAAAATCCACAGGTACAGTACCTGTGTTGACAGCCGAATGGTAGGTCATAATAATTGCGCATCTACCTACGTAAATAAGCACTTATTAAGAGACAAGTTACAGGAGCCTTGCACATCTTAGTTTTTGAATACTTTCCTAATATCTGCCAGCATATCACCACTGATGCCAGAAAGAAAATCCTCATTACTTCATATTTGTTTAGGTGATCATTTCTACTTTAGGGAACTTTCATGAACCTACCATAGGGTCCTGTCAAAACAATTCAAACCTATTGTAAACTCACGCTGAATAGGCGGCTGTTTTTTTTCTATAAAATCTTGAGCATACATGATGTTCATCTGACAGAAGTGATATTCCATCTGAGCTTATACCATACTGTAGGTCTGTGCTGGCAGCACAAATAGGATTCTGCAGCCAGGACACCAAGAAGCAGGGAAATATTAAACAAAGGAGGAGAGAGCAGACGCTGCAAAATACCTGCTGGCCCAATACCGAGGCTCCATATGCCCAGCTCTACTCTGACTGCTGGCTGACTGCTGGCTGGCCAGCCTGTATGCCCACTCTCTCCCAGGCCTGAACACACACCTACTCACACAAACACACAGACAGACGCAGACACAGACACACAAACACATGCACACATGCACACATGCACACACGCTTCACTGGGGACAAGCCAGCAAGAGTAATCCTGGCCTACTTTTCTGCCCGGAGCGTACAGCAGCACCATCTACACACACTACTGCTACAGAGGAGGAGATGGGAGGTGCAGGAGGGGTGGATGAAGAATGAGAAGAGATGGAGGGGAAGTAAGAAGGAGAGTAGAAGGGTGAAGGAAGATGGAGAGAGCGGTTGGAAATTGGAAAGAGTGGTGGAAAGGAAAAGGTTGACAGTCAAGGATTGGTAGTCTCATTCACAGTTTAGGGGGGGCAATTACTGTGTAGACGATGAGATAATGACAGAAAGTAGAAGAAAGGGAGGGATGTGAGAGGGAAGGAAATCAAGATATATGACAGAAAGAGGGAAAAATGAGAAAAGTAGCTAGAAAGAATGAGAGAGACCAAAAGAAACCGGGTTGGAGAGTGTCAGTGAATCCTAATAGAAACCAGTGCAACAGCAGAGTCTCCTGCCAAATGAGAGGAGGGGGGGGGGGGGGGACGACTGCTGGCTGCTCTTTTCCAAATAAGCGCATTAGTTAGTGCCACTTCCTCTTGCCGGGAGTTCCTGTTACATATTCTGAGAAGCCCCAAACCACACCGGGGAATACTCTGCTCCCATTGACGAGATGAAAAATGATACCTGGAATATGTAAATAAATGATTACATCACATACAACTGCCATGAATGCATACATGTCTTTTACTTATTACCTCAGAACATGTGTTAAGACAGAAAATAATAAAACACATGTTTATTTATATATGCATGCAGGATATACTGTATGTTTGTAAATAATCTAATAAGTCATATATTCAGGGACTCTGGTGATTCATGTGCGGCCCCTCAGGGGTTACACGTGCCCAAGTTGTTGTTTGCTTTGACTCAGAGGGTAATTACTGTGTTTTTCCAGAGAC
The DNA here is from genome assembly GCF_910596095.1 of Thunnus maccoyii. NCBI lineage: Eukaryota > Metazoa > Chordata > Actinopteri > Scombriformes > Scombridae > Thunnus > Thunnus maccoyii. Next base: position 7,721,564 of record NC_056546.1, on the reverse strand, counting down.
TGTTTGAAATAATTTTATGAATCATGTTCCTATACATATGTGGTCTTGTTTTTCCTGAATCCAAATTAGTTGCCATGGCAAGTAGCATGTTGTTACACGCAATGAAAAAAAAGTTTTATATAGTAAATGTGTAGGGAAACATAATCATTATTAAGCTGAGAGCACAACTACCCAGATCAAGGACAAACGAGCAGCGACGACATACATTATATTATATATCACTCTGAAATGTTGTGCATCTGTTCTGGAAGGGGAAAAAAGTCATTAATTAAATTAAAATTAATTAATTAAGTGAAGATGGTAATTAGTGACAATTACACAGGTCTAAAAGTCATAACGGTTACTTTTAGAAGTCATACTTAGCAATCAAAACCTATATTACATGAGTCAAAAAAAGTGCTGGAATCCGTTCAAAACAGCAGTCAGCTAAAATTTACTTGGCCGTTCATTTGCTGAACACCAACATAAAAGGTTTTTATTGTGACTGATAATGTACTTTATAACTTTTTTTTGTTTGTTTGTTTGTTTTTTCAAAAGACACATCACCTCAGAACAAATGTACCTACATACAGTACATACAGTACACAGAGCCTGGACAAAATAACTGCGATACCATAGAATATATTGTAATGTGATACAATACCACCACAAACTATGGTCTCCAAAATTACTATAGAAGAAAAAAATTGAGTATATGTATAGCTTTGCAAGGGAAGTATATGTTGCAACATAAGATAAGGTATTAGATTATACAAGCCTATCACCATACAAGAAGGTCAATGACATTTCTGTAGAACTTTACATCTAGGCCTAATGTCAATATGGCCAAAATTCATGTTTTCTACAATATCTGCACGACTATGGTTAAAAGATAGGTTTCCCAATTTTTTGTGCCTGTCTTAAAACAACATTTAAGTGCCCAAATGAACATTGAAACAGGTTTTGCTGGCTGTAATCATTCCTCCTCTTCATACTGACCATTATAAAATCCCCTCCAAATGTGTTAACAACCTAGGTGATATGGGACAAAATCCACAATGCTCGTTTTGAGCAAAATAATATGATACAGTATATATAATGAGAGGTTTCAGCTGTCTGAGTTAATCAAATAAAGTTGATATCTTCCACAGTTACAGTCTTTTTAGTAAAATATTCCCTCTTTGTGTCTCGACGGACAGTGTTTTCCTGTTCAGCTGCAGTGGAAAGATCGTAAAAAAAGGAGAGAATTTGGCACTAAAAAGACTGTAACTTTGAAAGATATTTACTTGATTTGACTAACTTGGACAGCTGAAGCCTCATATCAGCTTCAAATACACTTTTAAATACATTTTTTGCGCCAGAAGACTGTGGATTTTGTCCTCCCATCACTTACATTGAAAGAGCTTTATGAAGGAAATCTTTTAAAGGCCAGTATGAACAGGAGGAACGATTGCAGCAAGAAAAAAAAAGCATCACTGTTCAATTGGGCACCTGACTGTTGTTTTAGGACAGACGTGAAAAGCTATGAACCTATCCTTTAATATTAGGGAAACGCTGGTTATGGCAAATAAACTATGTTTGAAGTATGATTAGGGCTAAGTAGCTAATACACTTGGTTCCACCGTCTTGTCCTCCACATCCTTATTTTCTGCCTCGCAACATATAAAGCACACTAACCCCTGCAATGGCATGGGACATAAATCTAAAGGTGCAAAATCATCCAATACAAATTGAGTCCTTGAGAATCTATTGCCTTACCAGGTGTTTCTGTTATTTTGTCCATCACCTGTGTTCTTTTTGCATACATGTCAGGCCAGTCCCATGAAAGTACAGTTAATTGTCTGCATCCCTCTTATGTTTCTGTTCCTACAGTACAGGAGCGATATAATGAGGGCTTGTGCTGTATGAATCACTGTTACTGTGCTCTTAAACTAGACAGAGGTGTCTGATTACATTTTTGTCAGCAGGGAGCATGAAAATGGCCTGAGCAAACCCAAGGCCTCTCTGCCTTCAAGAAAAAGGAAAAAATGGATTGTAGGGGAAGGGGGAAGGGTATTTAAAGGGTCAGGTCAGATACACACACTACTGCCTCAATAGACACAGACAAACACACACACACACACACACACACACACAGTTGTCCCATTGCTCCCATCGCTCTCACTGATGAAAGGTGTGTCTCTGCTCATGGGTCGTTTGTCGCGGGCATCTCCACGGACGGCTCATTGGAGAGTGCAAGGACCCCTTCATCTTTCACCATGACAGGTCTCGGACACCGGGCCCCTGTGACAGATGACCCATAACTCACTGAAGGGGGAGTGGAGCTAATGGCCTTGACTCCAGGCCTTGGTAATGATCACGTCCAGATTTCCAGTGTCGCACATCGATGTCAGACCCCCACCCACAAAAGCAGGTTGTTGTCATCGCGTGCGCATCAGACGTCACGCTCATACCATCAATTCCAATTCAAAACTGGGGCAGTAGGGTAAGAACATGCTGATGGACTAAGTTCTAACTTCCACCATCAGTCGTCAATATATTGAGTCGATTGTGTCCTTTTGTTTAACGTAAGACATCAGCCAGTCATGTCGTCCACCTCCAACATAATGAGACTGTACATAAAACAGCTTTGATTTCTTTAATTTGGTCAGTTATATTTTTAAAGTTAATTCTTCACTCTGAGGTGAAGTCTTGCCAATCATAACCACACGATGTAAAGTATTTTAGCAAATGTAAAACCTGCTGTGAACTGTACTGTGTATAAGTGTATAGAGCAACTGCTGTATTGGGTAAAAAAATGGAAGTAAAAAGGCATTTAACAGTTGTTTTGTGTTACTTTGGTGACTGAGGGTTTCTACTGTCTCTACTGTCAAGAGAGTGGAGGGGAGAGACCATAGCAAGTTCGCTACATCCCACAGATACCCATGTGTCCTTGATGTATCCATACTGTACATGGTGTTGATAGCCAACCACCAAAAAATCCCAAAGACTCTTGCCGTTTGTGAGAAATTTGAGGTGCAGGATAACCTTAATTATTCCTTCTGGAAATAACTGAAACAATAAAACAATGAATTAATATCATAGTAATTCAGTAATGTGATCACTCACTTGTCCCAGATACACTCATCCATGAAAGCATTCAACACACCTCCTGTAAGCAGATGAAACACACCTAAGTGTTTACATCAGAGCAATACTGAATGGGTGTGGATCAACAGACAACGCTCCATACAGTACATACAGTACCGTCTTTCTTGCACATGTTGTAGTTTTGAGCAGACCATAAACTCTGTCCTTCCTCCTCAATCTCTCTACCAATTTTCCTGTCATTCTGTGCTATTTGATAAAGCAGAAATCCCTTTAAATCATCCTTTAAGGAAATGTTTTGAAGTAACACTTGAGTGTTAAAATGAAATTCAACAAGATGTCCCCCCCCCCCCCCCCCCGCGTCCTCTCGTATCCACCTACATGCTCTCCACGAGTGAAAAGATCTAACGACTCCCCACGGTTGTCTGCACTGTGTAAGTTTGACATGCCTTGTCTTCACATGTAACTGTATCCCTTCAAGCGATGAGGGCCTACCCAGCAGCTTCTCATCACTCGGTGGAGAAGACGCTAACTATGATTAGTAATAGCGCCATCGATTTTCACTGAGTAGTGAACGCTTGCTCCAATCCTCCACGCTCAACTAAAACATGTCAGAGATATTAAAGCGTTGCCTTGTTCTTTTTTTTTTTTTTTTTTTTTTTAAATGGGTACATTTCACATTCAGTGAGAAAGATCAGGTTCTATTAGGGTGTTCATGATTGCACCGAGCATGAGTGCTGACAAGAAAGTGAGGACTCCCTGTGCCAGACAGCGTGGGATATGGTCTCTCACAATTTAACTACAGAGACGAGTTCAGGGGAAATAATATCATATTGACCTCATGAAAAACTGAGCAGTTAAGTACTTTTGTCTCTCCGAAGCCCACTGAGACTCACCTCGTGGTATCAACCCACACATGTTCAATCCCCAGAAATAATCATCCGATACTAATCACAGAATCACATAGGCAAAGGATGTAATTATAATTTTTTTTTTCCTTTTCCTACCATTGCAAAACCTTTAGGGGTGTGACACAATAACCTTTCATATGCCGAACGCCTTATTTAGAATTGAAAATGAGATGGAAGGACATTATAAAAAGATGAATAAAGAGGGTTGGGGAGGGGTTGTGGGGGGCTATGAAAACTGAACTCTTTCTTATGAATATGCATATTCATATTTGGACCCTGGTCGGTGTGAAAGACAATGGGGACTCCGAAGTTTGCTGGCACCTCTGAGTGTATTCAGCCCGTCCCATACAAAGACACAAATTTTCCGCTGAGGCCTCGTCAGGGATGGCGTGGAGGGAAGCTCAAGCACCCCTTAGTGTCCCTGAATCAGACAGACAGGAAGTGGTCCTGCGAGAACCCCCGTCCCCACGGCGATTCCCATGAATTCCCACAATTCCACTGGTCCGTTGGTTGGTTACGTATTCAGTGATGCACCACCGTGCTCCCCTTGAACGCAGTCATAAAGGGACAAGAGGGGGGCAAAGAGCGAGACGGAGAGAGACGAAAAAAATCATATTTCATTCACCATCACAACATGACCCAGATAACAGTAGATTGCCCTTTTTAGTCAGGACAAAATTGCCTTTGTGTTCAAAGTTACAAGAGCAAAAGAGAAACAAAAAGCCAAACGAAAAGAGGGTTCTTCAAAGGTTAATCCGTTACAAGCGAGATCAGAGCAACCCTTCTTTAAGGAACAGAAGAAAATCTATCTCTTTTCTCTTTCCCTCCTTTCTCTTTTATGTCTGGCCATAAAGAGCGGGTTTTATGTACACTCGAATGGCTCAGGCTCACAGAACATGCATGCGAATGAGAGAGATCCACAGGGGACCGATATATCTTTACAAACATATACTGTATGCACATAGAGCGAGAGAGACAAGGGAGATATAGGGTAAGAAAAAAGAAGAGGAAAATATATAAAGACAGAGATAAAGAGAAACAAAAAGGTAAGCAAGATGGAAAAGGAAAAGATGCAGAAATGGAAAAGGGATTGAAAGAAGGTTATGATGGAGAGAGGAAGAGACAGAGAGAGACAGAGACAGTCTGGAGGAAAAAACTAGAAGAAAAGCAGTCTGGTGCCTTAATCGCAAAATCAGAGCTGAAGGAGCGAGGCAGGCATGCAGTCATCATAACGGATCCCATCTGAGAATGCTATTACAGGCCTGGCTCTAGTTGCTAACGCTACTGGGCTTACAGCACCAGTACTGAGGCTTTCTACTTCAGCCATGACCTGCCTTTAGTACCTGCTGAAAAAATGGGCCTGGTTAATATCAGAGCATTCATTGCTTCCCAGGCTGCTACAGTGTAGGGCAAATAAAACACCTGCCTCAAAACAGCATGTGTGCTTTTCTCACCTCTTCTGAACACTTTAAAACATTTGAATTCGGAAAGAATTCCACTGAAATTTCAGGGCACAGATGTTTTGTTTAGTTTATGCTGCACAAATCAGTATTATTATCCACATACACACAATATTGCCAATGCAGGTAAGAAATAAGTAGGACAGTCTCCTCCATCAAACTGGGTTGTATTTGTAATTCTCACTTTTTGATCAAGAAAACGATCCAAAGTAGAGAAGGCAGAAAGTTAAAATTAATGCCTCATTGCACTGACTCAATATTTTTATTTCGGTCTGTGAATTCCTCCAGCTTGTTATATCGTTGTGCATATTGTGAAGTATGTAATCTAATAACTAAAATGTTCCAAAAGCGTTATGAAGGCTAGAATCAGATTTTTTGGTTTATTTTTTTGTGATGAAATAAGTTTGATTTTTATAACACTGCTAAACAACCTGGTTTGCACTTAGTTTCCACCAGGCACTCAACCTCTCTGCATCCTGCATCCAACTTCTAAAAATTCTGAAATAAGAGTACCATACTCAGCATCCCCATAACATATTTACAGTATGGGTCTGTTGAGCATAAGCCAACTTACCTGCAGGACTGGCGGATGGAGTGATGGATGGAGAGAGAAGGAAGGTGGTATGAACAGAGGGGGAGGAAGGAGAGATGCTAGAGGGAAGCAGGAGTCTGGAGTTAAATATTAATCCGTGGTGATTCATCTGCTGTGGAAGCCTCCAGGCTCCTTCTGCACACCGCCAGCTGTTGGCCCCTGTCTCTTGGCCCTGGACCTGGATGTGAAAGGCTGGGTTGCTGCCCAGAGTGCCCAGGCATGAGTTTCCTTGGCTGGCAGAGAGGCGGCGCAGGCCAGGGCAGGTGGTGGACCTGGCTGGGATGACAGTGTGTGAAAGTGAGTTTGTGTTTGTGTGTATATATGTGTTATGGGGTGTTACACATACTGTATAACCACAACTCTAGGGTCTAACAGCCTTGTGCTGGACTCACCGCGCTTTGTCACACCCATGGAGGGCAACGAGGCTTGACATTGTCAGGTTGTGAGGGATGGAGATGCTTTAGGGGTGCAAGGATGGAGGAGTGGATGGATGCAGGGAAGATGGAGGAATAGGAGGGCAAACTGAGTGAAGTGTATGTTCAGCTTTTGTGTTGCAGAAATATGTGCTCAGAAGTAATAATGTAATAATCCACAAAATTTACTGCATCTTGGGCATCCATCTTGTTTGAACATGTGACCTGGCGTGTCAATGGCAGACGGAAGCAACCGGATGGTCACATACAGCTGCTGCTCTGGCAATCGCTCAAAAGCTAATGTACCTTGGGTGATTCCACTACTCCAAGAAAGCCAGTCTCACCACTGGAAGAAGGGAAAATACGGGTGCAAGGAAGTAAGAACTAGTCTCTGAACTTAGTATGAACTTTTAAACATATTAACTGCTGTGAACACAAATAATGTCACTAGTGACAAACATCATGATCACAGGTTATCATTTATGTGTTTATTGGTTGACAGCCTCAAGAAGACAGGTCTTATGTAATATGAGTCAGCCTGAGGAGGAGTGGGGCCAGGAAAGAGAGAGTACAGAAAGAGGAGTGGAAAGTGGCAGGTTACTGTTTTCTTGAGTCCGTGTTGGACAATAAATGATAACCAACACCCCTGAAGTATTCTGATGTAGTTTCTGTCTGCATCTATCAGTAGAAAAGCTTTTCCTGCCTTTGCTGGTGCACTGCTGCATTCATTAATTTTATTGTTTTTATTTTTTGCCGTATTACAGCCACTGTGATATCTTCAATATGTTTGTTGTAACAGTCCAAAACATTGACTGTCATACATGACAAAGCCAGAGCATGGTTCCCATTTATGCTTGAAAAATGACTTAAATAAGTAATCGATTATCAAAATAGTTGCCAATTAATTTTCTTTCAATCAACTAATCGATTAATCGAGAAACCATTGGCAGGACCATATTGCTTCACCCACATGAATGTGCATATGCATGTGCATATCCATGCTGCACTACAAGACAAAAAAAACAGGGACCCACTCATAAAAAAAAAACAAAAAAACAACTGCTCCATAGCACTACTAGAGGTCAGAAACGCCACAAGGTACCTTTAAGTTGCTAATTATGATATCATGCATATCTGCTTATTATTTTGTCTTCCGCATTTTATTTTATAAAAACACAGCTTGTGAATACAGTGATTTTCAGTGTACAAAACAGATGTCTGCTGCAGTATTTACAATACCTTTATACGTTTGTTCTCTCACTGTGTCATATAGCCATGGCAGTACATAATGAAGGGATCACAAAGGAAAAAAATATTATGCAATCCCAATTCTTTCACACAGAACAATAATAGAGCTCAATCCAGTGCAATAGGGTTGTTGCAAATTGTTACCACTCAGGTTCACAAGGAAGTACAGGAAAAGAAGAGAACAGCAGTATGCAGTCGGCCTGTGATGAAGATACTCAGAGGGTAGACTGTAACTACAAAGAAACAAGAATCAAAAAGAATTGTTTCTTGCCGTTTCTCAGCAGGTGTCCCCAGAGCTCACCAAGCCTTGCCTCAAACTACCCTGTTTGACTTGTTTCAGCTCGCTCACTTTAAACCTGAGAAGAAAGAAAAGGGATATGTTAGCACCAAATGAAAAAGAGAAATCTTCCTCAACCGCTACAGGAGCCAACAGGACAACATGAAGGCCTGAGGAGTCCTCTCAGTTTTCCCCCCATTCATATTTAGCCTCCTTCCCCTGTTTTCTCTGTTTCATCCTGGAATGAGACTTTTTATTGCGTTGGACTCATTCTGCATCTGAGAGAGGTAAAAAATAGCTTTACAAAATACTGTAACTGCTGACATGAAAGTGAAACTCTAAGGAATACGAGTAAACATTTGCAACCTTTATCTAAAGAACACGTTTTTGGAGATCGAACAACCTGCATTTTTAAAATACTGAGTCATAAATTTTAAACAGGGCTAGGGTTAGCTTTTTGGAATTACTTGAGGCACATCCTCTGTAGTCTATACACCTTCATGCCAAATTTGAAGGCCTTTAGATATTTCTTCTGAAGAAACTCATGGGGAAAAGTTCTTACTGTACAATATTTTCCTGCAGTTGCTCTGCAACAGCTTGTTAACACTCACAGAATTCCTCACCGAAACGAACCAACACAGCTGAGCCCATTAACACCCTCCATCCTCTCTGTCCATGTTTGACATCACACAGCTCTCTTCTGAATACATTACGTCTTTAAAACCTCAACTCTTTCACAATCTGTGCTCATGTATGATGCCCACCCAGTCTTACAGTACCTTTTCACGGGGTAAGGGCTACAGAAGAGGAGGGTTACTACAGTGTCTTTGGGAAAGAGAGAAAACATTTGAGAGGAGAAGAAAGAGAAAACGCTGGGTCATGAATTATAGAGCAGATCACTTTTGTCTGGGTCCAGGGAGAGAGAGATAGACCACGAGAGAGAGAAATTCACCCCCTATTCTTCCATGCCCCGTCTGGTACGTGGGAAGCCACTGGGGAGAGCGATTTATGGCCAATTGAAGCAGCAGCAACATCTCTCGGAAGGCAACGAGTGGATCCATAGCAACGATTCTAGTGGGGCATATTAATCCCCTGCTTTATGTAGTGCTAAGTGTACAATAGTAATCAGGATTGGAGCAGGCCCCACTGATCATTAAGGGAAAAGGCTATATAAAGAATTCATAATGGGATTAGCCCACGGCGAATGGAGAAAGAGAGAGAGACAAGAGAGTGTGGGGGTAGATGTCTGGAGGATGAGGACAGGGAGAAATGGGCAGAGGGAGGGCGGGTGGGAGGATGCTGGGAGTGAGGGGTGGCACGATGCTGGAATTAAATCACCCATCAAATTGCATGGAGGAATTTTAATTTACAGGTTAATGTCGTATTGTGTGACTAATCACAGCCAACCGTTGCGATGAACCATTAGAAAATCGGGGAAATCAGAGGCTGCTGCAACAAATTGGTAATGCAGTGTGTAGCTGTTCCTGGTGAAAATTCACAGTGTTGAGTAAGAATAATGTGTTTTGATGTTCACAGGGGATCTTAACTACAGTATCCATTCAAAGGTGATATCAGAGCAGAGCAGGCATGAAAAGCAGAAGTTGCAGGAAACCACACCTCCTTTATTTGGTAAAGATGAGAAATACATTCAGAAATACACAGAACAGATTCACCTGTACATCTGTCCTTCTCGCTTTCACTTACAAACACACTTACAAACAACACAAACCCACAAAATGTGCATACAACTTCATTTATACTTCAAAACTATACTGTATATTCACAGTGTCTTTGACCTGAAACTACTGCTGTGGAGCCATGACTGTACACCCACACTGCATTATTATTAATTATACTAAAATATATTTTTATCATGCGTTGGATATGGATATGAAGGCCCACTGTAACAGATTCAAGATTGAAGATTCAAGACTTTATTTGCCATTTGCTCAGGTAAAGGTGTTTCGAGGGTGTTGGAATTCTTGTGCGGATCTCTCAGGAAAGTAATAAAAAATACAATAAAGACATGCACATAATAATAAATAAAAAAGATACACACAATTAAGAGATGATATAAGATGTACATAGTAAAAGATATAAAGTGAGTATGTGCGTGTAGGGTGTGTGTGTGTGTCTGTTATCACAGTTCAGAGGAGTTCATGTCAGGAGTATTTCACACCAGCTTGAATGTCTTTTGCAAGTAGTCTGATGGCTGTTGAGAAGAAACTGTTGCAGAAGCGCTTCCTGTTTGTTCTTGCTCTCTGGTTGGTGGTATCTTAGCTGGTGTCTGGAGCTTCTCCACCTAAACAGAGAGAGTCCAGGGTGATGTGGCTCTCTAAGAACGGCCCGCAGTTTGTTCCTGCAGCGGTGGATGAACATGATGAGTGTCCATGGAGGGGAGCTGTGTTCCTATGATCCTCTCTGCGGTTTTAATAGTCCTCTGGAAGGCCTTCCTCTCCTTTAGTGTGGTGTTTCCATACCACACAGTTATACCTCTGGTGAGGACCTCTGTAGGCCTGGATTAGAGGCTGGTTCCCATGATGTAAGGTGTTGAAGATGTCTATATACACCTCTGCCAGCTCAGCAGCGCAGGCTTTCAGAACTCTAGGTGACACTCTGTCCGGCCCTGTTGCCTTATGGGGGTTAAGCTGCTACAGAGACCTAAGAACCTGTCACCTGGAGAACGCTCTTCCCCAGGCCACATGGTGCTGTTGGTAGTACTGGTGAAATGTCCAGATTGGGGTTATCAAAGCTGGTGTAAAAAGCATTAAGTCTGTCTGGGAGGGTGATGTCTGAAGTAGTGACTGTGTGCTTCTTTCCCTTGTAGTTTGTGACAGCCTGGATGCCCTGCCACATACTATGGGTGTTGTTGTCAGCATAGCAGCATTCCAGTTTTTGTGCATGGGTCCTTTTTGCTGTCCTGATTGACTTCAGCAGAGCATAACGGGCCAATTTATACTGTTGGTTATTGCCTGACTGGAAGGCCATATTGCATTCCCTGATCTTAACTTGGACATCTTGATTAAACGAAGGTTTCTAACAGGAAAAACCTGGATAGTCCTGAGGGTCACACACATGGATGTACGCCGGCTGATGTCACAGCTAACAGTTTCTGTATATTCGTGGATGTTGTCTGTGGCCTCCCTAAACATCTTCACATCAGTTGTCTCAAAGCAGTCCTGCAGTTCAGCCAATGCATTGTCTGACCACTTTTGCACAGTCCTAACATCCAGACATGTATTTTCATGATCACTGACGATGCTGTAGAGCTCTCTCAGCGTTATATCCAAGTTAGCCGAGGGGGACATGTAAACAATGCTCAATATAATGCACTGTAGTTCTCTTGGTAGGTAGAACGGCCTGTATCTGATGGTCAAATATTCAACACTTGCTGAAAATAATTTGGCTAAAACCTTGATGTGTACACCATGACTGCTTGACAAGAGCTGCAGTGCCCCCCTCTGCGAGTTTTACCACATTCTTCCACACTGCAGTTGCATCTGCAGAGCGCGAAGCCTGCTGGTGTAATGGTGTCGTCAGGGGTCTTTTGGTTGAGCCTTGTTTCTGCAAAACACAGGATTGAGGAGTCTCTGATGTGTCGTTGTGTGGCGATCCTGCAGAAAAGGTTGTCTATTTTATTATCCAGCGATTGCATGTCGGTCAGTAGAATGCTCAGAAGAGTTAGCCTCTCACAGCTAGCAAGGCGTTGGCATGGCCATTCAACCATGTGTTTAATTGTTAGTGGCAGTATTTACCCTCTGTCAATCCTAAAAAAGACCCAGTGTGATCAGATTATAACTTTTCTTTTTCAAGTGATGTGACTGCTGTATTTTCATAGTGATTGCATATAGTTTGCCTTCTTTGTAATCAAATCACTGAAATATAAACAGTTAAAATTGCCATTACTGGGTGCTTTCTTGCAATGCCTCCACTGTTTCACTTCCAATCTGTAACTACTCCTGTTTATGTTACAATAAACAGTGGAGCACCAAACTAGGGCCTCATTTGTAGAAACATTTCCCGTTCAAATTTGGTCAAATCCAGACACACAGAAAAATTACAGTACAGTAGATGCTTTCCAGACTGTGGAGGTAGTGCAGGCACGTCCAATGAGACGGACACCCTAGGGCAGACCCAGAACATGCTCAAGGGGTTGACGTATTCTGGCCAGTGTGGGAATGCCTCGGGATCCCCCAGGAGCAGCTGGACATGGCTGGGTAAAAGGACACTGGGGCTGTTGTGCTTAGTGTGCTGCCACCGCAAACCAAACCAGGTAAACAGACGAAGGGATGGATGAACAAACTTTTAAACTGAACTGCCTTATTTATAATGCACCACAAGGTGCAAAGATAAGGAATACCATCTTTGAATAATGAAACAATTATCATTGGACCAATGCTGAATTGGCTTTGCAGGATAATGGTTGTTCCACCTCATTCATGAGGTATACTAATTTCAATACTGTAGTTGCGCATTGATACATGATGTTAATGAGGATACACAGTTTAATTTGATGTCAGTCATTCTAAAAAAATAGGCTAAGGCATGTTTTGAAAAAATATTTTTAGATTACATCAATCATTAACTTTTGTAATATCTGATGTAGGACAATAATAATCAGAAACAACCAAGTGAACCTACCAGCATCCATGAATTTCCAAATACTGTATGCTTAGACCAGTATATCTCAATCACACCCAGACCAAACTGAAGTACGAAACAGTCCAAATACCTTCCATTCTGTAATGGTTTTGGTGTGACTCACTTCGTTTATTGAGAGGCTAAAACTTCAACAGAACAGTCTTAGAAGAAATGCACCTTGACCCGATCAACAGACCACCAGCAGTAACACAGTAAGTTCAGCTGAAGCCTTTCCAGTACTAATTCTATCTCGGGCCTTGGCTCAGCTCGCTTTGGGTAGCTCCTTCATCACTGCGGCAGACCGGGGGGAGGACTTTATTACAGCCACAGCTCGTTAGCTTGAGTGGTCTTAATGAAGCAGCGTGGCGATCAGACAGAAATCATGCTGCCGAGGCCCTGCGTCATTACACCAGCCTTTAATTACGTTGATATATGGCCGGGACGGGCCTCGATACCACGGAAATTCAGTAAGTCTGACCGGACTTCAGCCTTCTACACACTGTCACACACACACACACACGCATATTTCCACAGTGTATGTGAGACACATATACACTCACAAGGCAACACTAGTTAATTTGTACTGAAACTGTCGAAAGCTAATATTTTGTGCCAATAATCCAGCCAAATTTCCTTCACTTTTACTGAAACTATGACCATTTTACGACCAAAACCTACAAGTATTTAGAGTTTGTATCAGACTTCGTTCTTGTCTGAGTGAAAAAGCCCCTGAAAGAGCATTTAGACCATCATAAAACACTAAAACTCTCCACTGAAAGTGTTGACACTGTTTTCAATCCCAGCATGCTTCATTGCACAGCAGGTGGGAGAGAGAATTTCAGGACAGATAGGAAATTGAGGCCAAATCCTTGTGAGATCGGAAAAGCAACTTGACTGGGTGACAACAGACTTGAAAAAGATACTGTTGTGTTTCATTACTATTCATGAGTTTATTTCAAAATGTATTCTCCAGCTGAGAAGCGGAGAAGGGCTTCCAAAAAGGCCCTTGAGGGGCTTCAGAGTAAGCAAAACATCAGAATTCAGAGTTAAATGGTGATGGAAATAATACCTTGTCTGCTTGGAGTACCAAATAAGCTGAAATCTGAACACTTTAAGGTAAGATGTGCCTAGAGTACAAGTATGCTCAACTAATTTCTTAAATACTTTCCCATTTTAAAAAGACATTTCTCCTGACTCAATTGCCCAGTGTTAAGTTCTTTAAATAGTAATTAAATACTTTGTCATAGTTCTGCCTGGCCAACTACCTACTACATTGTCTAACAAGTGAGAATTTGTAAAAAAAAAAAAAAAAAAATGGCTACCAGTGATGATGAAAGCTCTACAGGGGCCCTGATTCTTCTGAAGTAATTTTCTGGATAAATACTCAGACTTGAGTGAAGCAGCAGCAGCACGTCTGCAGGAGTAAAACATTATGGTCTGCCTTCCACTGCCGCTGTTCTGTGAAACATATTCCATTTTTCTTTCATTGGACTCAGAGTTATGATAGCTATATTATGTCATGCTTCTCTACCTCCTTCATTATTCAAAATGAACAGAAATCCAGTTATATAATACGAGGGCAGAAGTTCTTATGAGATTTGGAAAGCTCAGCACTAGACATCTCCACTCTGTGTTAATTGGTTTTGCTTTTGAAAGGCCATCATTTTCTTTCGGGCCCATTAAACATAATGCTCCAGAGTCCAGGATTAGTTCGCACTCAGTAAGACTGCTGTGTTGTCGTTAAATTCAATTTAACGGGGCACCCACCAGTGCTAATTACCACTAGCCCCGCTTACTGCTCCACGTTAGTTTGGTCACTGTCCCTGTGAAAAGATTTCTGCGGTGGATCACTTTTCCTTTTCTTGCCTTGCTGTTTGGGTGTGTTAGTCCAAGGTTGTTGTTGTTTTATATATATATACATATATTTTATTGTTATTTTATTTACCATATTTCTAATTCTGCTGTTAAATTCTTGCATTTTAAAATACCTTATGCAGATCCCTCTTCATTAGTTATCATTACTTAGGCCTAATCCCCTATGATCCGGCCCCGTTCAAAATTTTAAAACAACAATTGACTCCTTGTTGATGATGGCCTCATTGTGGTACCCCAACCCAATCACCATATCCTCCATATCCTTCCAACACACTCTAGCAATTTTTAAAGGGGCCATATCATGCACATTTCCAGGTCTATACTTAAATTCTGGAGCTATACCGGAATATCTTTGCATGATTTACAGTTCAAAAAACTATTTATCTATCTTACACTGGCTCTGTACGCAGCCCCTCAGTTCAGCCTCTATCTGAAACAGGCCGTTTTAGCTCCTGTCTCTTTAAGGCCCCCCTCCCGATGAGCCCACTCTGTTGTGATTGGTTAGCTTCTGGAAGTTGCATATTGGCAGACTTCTGACAGCTCCAGAGACTACACAAATAAACATCTGTACACACTTGAGCTGAAATCCCATCTGAAATTTAAGAGTGGACAACGCAAACAACCAGTGGAGCAACTTTAGTAACAAAGATTACCGAACGGACGGCCAATTCGACGATTCGATGGAGAAGCAGAGGTAACATTGCATTCAGAGCACTCAGAGCAGGTTGAATCCCTGGCTTTTGACTTGCAGAAAGCGTTTTTAGATGCATTCACCTCATGTTGTGGAACTTTGACTATGTTTAACATAGACGTCTAACAATATAACAGCATTAAAATGACAGAAAATCACAAAAAGCATGTTATTTACCCTTTAAAGGCAAGAACAAGGAGGCAAGTAGGAGAAAACGACACAGGAGCTCCAAGAGTGGTTACACATGTTGTACAATAGCAGCACGCACTGTAAAAGTTTCAATAAAGAAACATCATGTGCAGATTTTCCTGCTGTAGATTTGTCCACGGCTCAGGTTACAGTGGCTGAGAGTAAAAGCAGGACTTGTATTTTCATATCTGCAATACAGTACTGCAATTTTTACTCAAGTAAAGGATCTGCATACTTCAGCTACACATAAGTTTGATGTCTTCTAGAGCCGTTGTTCCAACACTGCTTCCCTACCAAGTTTAATGTAAACCCCTTTGCGTTAATTCATTTTCAGTGTAAATGACAATGGAGTACTAGTTTGCTCACAGGAGGTCCTGCAGTCTGCTGCTTTGAGAAACTGACCTTTAATATTAATTCTCTCCCCTATTTGGCTAGCCGGATATGCTTAAGAAACGTTTGCACAGGACGCAGGTAAAAGATTCATTATTCAGCCTCAGGAATGGGCAGAGAAGGGCCGTTCCAATGGCTTTTACCTAACTACCCCCCTAAAAGCCTCCCAAGAAAAATACCTGCATTACAGAGCCATGCTGTGGAGAAAGTGTATTCACTATAGAAGCACTCCCTGAACCTGAATAAAAGATGAAATATTGAACATAGACTGCAGGGTTCTAAGTATATTATTTAGGCCAAGATGGTCTAATTGCCCTAATGCAATGGAGAGTTGATTTTTTTCTTGCAAGGTGGAGTCTGCAAGTTTCCAGACCTCTACTTAAATGCAGGATTGTGAAGGGACCACTTTACAGTGCACCCATACTTTTAGTGAGGATGGAGTGAGGTCGGTACTGTACATTTAAGGTAGAGACATTAATTACTTTTTAATTTATAGAGAAGGTTTTACAGACTGTTAAATTTTTCAGACCCAGGTCTCTTTACCTGAGGCTATGAACAGTTGGGAGGGTAGATCTAAATCTAAATGTAGAAGTTTTTAATGTAGAGAACGATCACACTGCCTTTATTATTAATGAGTAAAGCACTGCTGTCATCAAAACCAAATAGACCCAAAGGAACTATGCAGGGTAAAGAGTGCAACATGAGGTTGAATGAAGGGGAAAAAATCTAATTATTGCCATTTTCATTTATGTTCTTTTCATCAGATGATGTGTCAGAAATTGATTGTATCATTGATTTGTTACTTCAGCAATAGTTTTCTATTTAACCAACTAGTTTTACTTCAATTGGTATATGACTTTACTTCACTCAGTTGCAGCTTAAGTGTCTAAACTTAGGCTAATACTTATTTCTTCTTTCTCCAAACTTTAGAAGGATTTTTTTAGACGCATCCGTGTGTGCCGTTACAGTGTGCACCTGCTGGTACTTGATGCTAAGACTGCATTACACCAACATATCATATCAAATTGAGTTGATATGAGATTTTTTTTTTTTAATTCTGAACTGCTTTGCACCCTTTGGATTTTAAAGCTTGCATGAACACATCTGCTGAACTGAAATACCTGCTGCAGCTGGCCACCATACTTACTCAAATGCACTGTAACTTGTGATAAACATGAGATGTTTCTGCAGTTTCCTCTCTGCTATTGCTAAAGTTGAATGAATACAAAATACAAGAAAGCTGAAGCAATGATTGGAGTAACGGGAACTGGTTACGATTTGTATGATCATACATTCATGCTAATTTCCTTAAATGAAAACGGCTTTCACAAACATTGAAAAGAAGGTTGAATATTGAGCCTCTAACACTTCTTCTACTGATTATTTTCCTTCTGCCCTGAGAGGGAGCTGGGAAGAGAGAGGGAGAGACAGAATAGAGTGTAAAGAGACAGAAAGACCCCGGCATCACCTCTCACAGTCCCACTGCCACCTCCTCATGTGTTGTGTTTGATATTTCCCAGTAATGATGGGAATTTTTCTCCCCTATCCTAGCAGGAGTCACCATCCCTCCCCTCTCAAGCGGCCTGTCCCTCCATGCTGAGACCCACACAATCACTCTGTGCCGGGGCCTGTGAAATCCCAGGACACCGGGGCCCTATGAAATCCAATAGAATGGCTTTTATCCCCTGAAGATACAGTACAAATCATCATTGGTTTTATCTCAGCTGGGGATGTCGATTTATCTAAATGAGCTTAGTCCCTCTAGCTGCCTGTCAGAGTTATTTCTCCCTCTCAAACACCAACCCCACCCTGACACCCTCCTTTCTTCTCATCTTTTTCCTCTCTCCTCCCATCGCTCAGCCCTCCTCTTCCTCCTCCCACCCTGAATCGGTGAGGTTTAGATCCTTTCGATGTCTCCGTCCTTTGTTCTCTCGAGAGGGAGGGGACAACAGAGGACGAGGGCAAGTAATGGGATTGATACCCTGTACCGGGCACCAGTTTTGTTCGAAGCCTGCCTTACTGGCCCAAAGACAAGTGTGTACATGTGTGTGTGTCTGTATTGTGTGTGCGTGTTGTTCTGAGTCCCTTTAGTGTGCAGTGGAATGTACTTAATCTGCCTGCCATCATAATGCAAATGAAGGTCTCTGGTCCCAGCGGGGAGAGACTGTGTGTGTGTGTGTGTGTGTGTGTGTGTGTGTGAGTACATGAGTGTGTGTATGTGTGTAGTAGAATAGCCAAGCCCTTGACAGAGGATGCTTGAAAGCTCTGGAGGGGGCATCAAAGAGTGGGCAAAGGCTTCTGTCACACTAACACAATGGCTCAGGACCAGGTCCAGTTACACACACACACACACACACACACACACACACACACACACAAAAAGGTCTATTGGAGAAGACTGAAATATGACACCGTGCAGGTGAGGTGGGGAATGACAGTGACCCTGTATTTTTTCTTTCTTCTCTAAACACTTCTACACAGGCACTAAATGAATTCAGATAAATCAACAAGATTATGTTGTGTACAAGCAAATTACTTTGATGAAGTAAACGCTTAAAATCTGTGTGAATGAAAATGAGAGATTTCTACATGTTAGAAAATAATTGCTGAAAACATGCGAAAGACTGAGCTATGTAGTGCTGAATTGTGGAGTTAGATCATTTAACTGTTTTTCACCATTTCTGTGTTCAGGAGTTTTTGGGCGCCCCTGAAATGGTGGCTCTATGACGTACAGAGGTGACTAACATGACCCCACCACCCCCCCACTACATGAACACTAGAGCGCACGTACTCATAGTTACTATTTTTACACCAGGTAGTTTTAAAAATTTTCACCTGGGATTCACTTCAGATAATCCGCTGTTATTGGTGAATGGGGCCATTTTCGATCAATATTAGCGCTCAAGGAAATATTTAAAACCCAGCTGAAGCGTCCATTGATGGGTAAAACCACCAGCGGCTTCGGCTTCAGCACCAGCTGTTCGGCTGAGAAGACGGGTAGAGTCAATGAACGCGATGCTGGCAAGTCCCGGCCAGAAGGAGAGCATTTGCGGGGCAGCACTTCACAAAAAGACACGGTGTGATAGCCACAAGCAGAGCAGTGAGTAACATTAAGTGCACCGAACTCTATTGATTTAACATACCGCTGATTGGTGATGGTTCGCTTGTTAACTAGTCATTTAAGTTACATTTGTACTGAAATAAGTCCACATTTACCTACAAAATATGTGCCAAATTAAACAGTGGATCCTACCGTTACTCTGTTTTTAAAATATCATCCATGTTGCTTGGCTTACACCTACAAACAAGGCCTATTTTAAATTGTGTATTTTTATGCCAGAGTTTGGTATTAGCGTTGTTAACACAGAGGCTGTTCAGTTGGGCCGTGCTTTCAGCGCCTTCAGTGGACACACCCCCAGCGTTTCAGAGCAGAGGATACTTATTTTTCCATTTTTGAAACCTAATTTTATATCCTTTTTAAGTAAAATGATTTTTTAATCATTCAAATTTGGCTGGGTGATTAATAACACATTCTTTGTGGTGTGACAAACTCGTATTTATTATTGCTTTACACAGACTTTAAGTTACAGGCAAAATGGAGGCTTAAAGAAACTTGCATACTCAGTAGAGGTATGATAGTTTTAAAGTTCACCTGAGTAGACTAGTCCTCATTCACTACATTCCCGCTCCCATACCTTTATGGTACTTTCTGTTCCTTTCTATTCCTTTCTTTGTCGTCTCCAGCCTGAAATCATGTTAAATGTAAATTAAATGTTTTTACTGCACTGTAACTCAATCTAAATGTGCCCTTCAGTTACAAACACATACCGACTCTTAAAGTAACCTTGAGGTCATTTTTATGTTGTTCTTAGAATTTATTTATAAAAATATCTGAATAAAGCCTTAACACAGAAGTCTTCTTCTTTTTTACTTCTGAATATTAAGCAAATATATGAATGCCGAGAGTGTAACACTACACATAAGATACTGTAAGATCCAGTCTTCAGGGGAATTTTAATAGACCACACATTTCTGTAGACTGTTGTGCCTCCAAATATTTTCTTAAGATCAAATAAGTGATAACTAAATAACATCATAATTTGTAAGTTAGGGCATATAAATTGCAGCACATATATCAAACACCCTGGGTTTTCCTAAATTGCTGGTTGTGTACTGTAAATTTAAGCACACAGAGATCTCCTTGTTAAAATAGATGTTTTATAAAGATACTCTCATGATTTTCTGCATACATCATCAGTTAAGATTAAATATGATAGTAAGAGCTCTATAAACACTGAGGCTTTCATGGTTACCTTGTTAAAGTGACCCTTGATCTCAGCAGAATTCATCTGGATAAAAGACTATATGACATTGCTTTTTTTTGTTTTTGTTTTTTTAGTAAGGTTCCTCTTTATTTTTCTCTCTCACTTAACTCCACCTTGTCCTCCTTCAGCTCCCTCTGTATCATCCACCTGTATCATCCATCTTAAGATCAGGATCAAGGTAGATTTTATTGTCCCATAGAGAAATTACTTCTGCAGTGAGGTTATAAGAAATACTGTCTCCACATGGTGACTAGAAATATATCATTGTGGGTACAAGCTTAAGTCAATACTGAACAAAGGAAAAAAAGGAAATATACACACTGGATCTTTCCAGACAGAGATGTGCATTCGGTTGAAACTCTGTAGTAAATCATTATGGGAGCAAGATGGAGAGTGTGGGTATAAATACTGCATACTCCTTTTAAAATACAGTAGTCACAAACTGTATTAATTCACTGTTTTATAATAAATTAATTTATTAAATGAATGGTAAATGGACTGCGCTTTTATCCAAAGCACTACACAATTGGCCTCTCATGCAACCATTCACACACACACACACACACACACACACACACACGTACACAGTGATGTCAGTGAGGTATCATGCGATGTATCTTGCTCAAGGACACTTTGACACGAAGATAAGAGGAGCCACGGATCAAACCGCCAATCCTACCATTAGCAGGTGACCAGCTCTACCTCCTGAGCTACAGGTGCTGCGGCTATTATCTTACTGCACAGCACAAGCAGAAGAAAAATATGTAAAGACACTTAAATGAAAGGAACAGAAAACCAGCCTGACTTGCAATAAAGGCATATAAACGGCATAAACGAAGCATTCAAGAGGAATTGAGAAGTTAACAAGTTGGACTCTAATTCTGCTAGTACAGTAGTCTTCTGCACATTTAATGCTTATTAATTAATTAATGTATGCAAATATGTGAATACTTAGAGGGGAACACAACACATCAGATACTGTAAATCATCCAGTCTTTGGTGGAATTTTAATAGACTGCACGTTTCTTTAGATTTAGGATTCTGTCTACAGATCAAAATCACAAAAAATTAAACATCAAATTATTTTATATGTTGTTCACTTATTTCAATGGAAATTCTTGTGTCTTTAACACTACTATGATCACAAATACTACAACTATTAGTAGTAGTTGTGGCTCCCAAAGCAAAAGCAATCAACGGCCAAAGGAACCGAGGCGCTTTACTCCTCGCTCCTGAACTGTAGATATCAATTTCAGTGTGTTGACAGTCAAAGGTACAATAATGTGGCCAAACCTATTAATAGCAAGACAGTTAATTAGATTCAAAGATTAATTAACAGCTTATCTAATCTATGAGTGGGCTAAAGATAACTATCTAATTAATAATATGAGTTAAGAGCAGCGACAAAGTTTGTCAAACAAAGAACTGTCTTTAGATAGAAGAGTATTATCTTCAGCCATCTATTGTTCTTTGTCATCCCTCTCTTCCACTCATCGCTCCTTCCTTCTGTTCTCCTTTCCTTCACTCTTTCCCTCTCTCACTCACACACTCTCTCTCTTCTTCCCCCTCTGCCCCTGATGTTTATTGATTGCCAGAGTTCATACAAGAGCATCACTTAATGTGCTTGCTTTCTTGTCCTGCCTTTGTTGCCAGGGCCGCAGCCCACAATATTGCAAATTGATCCGTCTCTCCCTGCCACCCTTTGTCAGGGTTTGTGAAGTGAACTACTATTACATTAGCCCACTCTCTGTTTCGTACCCCCACCCAGCCCCTCTCCATCTCCCCCCCCCTTCGAGTCTTTCTTTCACTCATTCTGTCTTTCATGTTATTCTGGGATGGCATCAGCATGGCTAAACACTGGTTTGAGAGCTGATTAGCAGAGCCACACGCCTGACTGGCTACATTGATGAGCTCCTTGAGGTTTGATGATGTAGCCAATAAACGGACACTTTTGATTATCTGACCTCTGACCTTTTCTGTAACAACAACCCCCCCCCAACCCCCTCAACCCCCATCCTCCCGCCTTTCCTCTGTCTCCTCATCGTCCCTTTCACGCCTCCTTCTCTCCATTGTCCTTCTCAGGTGACGACTCGAAAATGAGGTCAAGCTTGTTTGAACAAACATGCTGAAGGGCAGCCCATCCTTGAAATGAGTCGGTGCACTATTTTACCACCTCTGGGAAGTACAATTATTTTCATGTTACTGATTATATGACACCCTATCTTCCAACTATAAAAATGAGCATCACATGGCAACAATAATCTTTGCCGCATCCGAGTTAGCAAAAAGTTTCTCAAAAAGTTATGCAAGTGAAAGCTCTGGGAAAACTTGTATGCAACTTGTGATAACCTGTCCCTTTAGGCACTGGAAGTGAGTGGACTCCAAGACCCAAGACAGGCATCCAATAATAAGGTTTTCTCTCACTTCACTCCCGCCCTGGACAACTTGGCAGGAAGTTGGAACGAAGACGAAACGCCGGCACTCTTTGACACGCCTGCGGTCTGATTTCACCGTCCTCCTGAGCCGATCAACAGCGATTTCTGAAGTCTGCATTCCTGACAATGTAATTGCCTCATGGAGTATTCTCCCCAGCTCAAAGGCAGAGTGCCTGTAATTAAGACTGGATGCCCTGGACCACCACCACCAACCACCAACACACACATACACAGAGACTCCAGCACCTCCCAAAGCTACTGTTGTCATGGAGAGAAGACGTCCAGGAAGAGGCTGCGAATGTTTTCAGTGATGGTAGCAGGGGACAAGGGGGGGATGTGGAGAATAGAAGCTGTACAGGGGGTTGTTTTCAACTGTGTGTGTGTGTATGGGGGGGTGGGGGGGTTCTGAAAAGAGGGCGATAAGGGGATGGGGGAACTGCGGCACAATCATCTTGATTTCTTGTGCTGAACGATTACATGCCATGCTAATTGCTAGCAGAGGGATCTTTAATAAATATTTCATTCGGCGCAGCATCATTACTGCCTAATGTCGTTATTAATCTCCGCCGGTAATTTCCACTCAGGAGCGTCTTTGTGAGGGGGAGAGCAGTGTTTTTCTCTCCCACATGGAAAGAAAGACAGAGTGGGGAAGCTGGAGAGAGAAGGAGAAGTTAAGGACTGATACAGAACATGAGACGTTACATTAAAGTTATAAGTGGAGAGGGAAGGAGAAATGAATGAGCCATGTAGAAGAAGACAGAAATAGCGATTAAAGGGACAGAAAGAGGCAAAGTGAGGGAGAGAATAAACAGAGAGGAAACGAAAGAATCAGTTCCAGTAAACAAATACACAGTTACACAGGAAGTTACTACTCCATAAAACAACACTGGATGGACGACGTGAGAGCTAACATATAATAATGTTACAGAAACATGTCATTTCCTATGAAGCCTTTCCATCAGTGAGCTCATAGCTACTTATTTGATTTGAACATGGGAGGAAGGGTTGTATGAATGCCTCTGTAGAAAACGATTTACTTAAATAACCAGAGTTTCTGGTTCCGTGATGTCAGACACGTACAACAATCAACAATACTTATTTTTCATACTTTTATCAGAGGCACAGTAACCCAGGTTTTTGTACATTGCACCCTTGCTCATAAAGCAGATTGGCCCAGATCTGCTCTAATAATGTTTTGCTGGTACATACATACATATAACAGTAAATAGCAGAAATTGCCAATGACTGGTACTTTAACATATTACAAATAATGTCATTGTAATATATTTTTAATAGCATTTCTTATCACCAAAAACTGACAACACATCTTAAGCTTTTAATGGGAGTACTATTCTATAACTTTTTTATATATATAAAAGTGTCTGTTTTGCTAAAGTCTATTGCCAACTGATGTAACAAAACAACACAAGTGGTTGATCTTATATCCAGTTTCTGATCTAACAAATATCCTTCAACGCATCAGGAAAAAAAAAGAAAATGTAAATGTTTTACAAATCCAGCAGTATTAAGCAGTGGTTTGTTTAGAATAAACAGAAGAAGAGCTGGGTAGTTAGATATTATTATTATAACAGCCGACAACAAAAAGAGTGCCACCTACAGAAACTCACTTCATGAACGGAAAATCGCAGACAAATACATCGCAGAACTTCTGACCTGTAGATGGTGCAGTGCACAAAAAAATAAGATAACAATCATAGTATGCTATTCAAGTGAGCTGAAGCTCATTTGTGAACATTTCACACTTTCAGGTTCTGTTTATTGTTTTTAGCTTATGTTTTATGCTTATGGTACTTTGTGTATTTTAGTATATTCTTGTGTATATGATGGTTTTATTATAAATATGCTAATTTGAATGTTATCCTGTTTTTTGTAATGGCAATAAAGTTAACTCAGCTTTTTCACTTACAACTAAAAGACACAAAAAAAAACAAATAATGCTAAATTTTAATGTAGTCCTTAAAGGTACTCCTGACTCATACACTACTGTATTTGTAGAGCAACAGACAACTGTGCATGGGTCCATACCACGTTGTGAAAGTCATCTCTTTCTTCATGCAGTTTAAGACATTAAGAAGGCGTGAAAATGGCAGCGAGCTAAGCCTTGGGCGAATAGCAAATAGCATTAGCCACCAAGCAGACATTGCATTTTGCTCATTCCAATATCCATCTGTGCCTGCGGCTATGCTAGCTAACTGCTATCAGACTGGCTTATTCACAGACATTCTCCACAGCTCGAGTGCTTTTTAGACCAAAATTCAATCTTTAGTAATAAGTGAATTTGAGATGGAGCATAAGCGCAAACTAAAGGCAAATCCAAATCCATGTTGGTTTTATCTAACAATGTATTTCATGGCCGTATTCCAAACTTTTATGAGAATAGGTTATGAATTATTACCAGAAAAATGATTATACGCTTTGCATGATGTTTCAATAACATATCCATCATATATAGCCATAGACATTGACAGTAGGGTTGAAATGGGATGGAGGGATGGTTTGAAAGAAGAGAAGATGGAGTGATTTATTGACTTACAATAAAAAAAGAGAAAAAAAGGCTTCAGCTAAACCATCTATCCACCCAGTACTCCCTCGTTCTCTCCTTCGCTCTGCTTCCATCTTCTTTTCTCTCCTTCACACACACACACACAGAGACGCACACACACACACACACACACACACACACACACACACACACACACACAGACCAGAGCCACACAAGCGATGGCATTGCCCCCAAAGAAAATAGAGTTGTGTGTACCATCCAATTATCTGTCAGGGGTGAATAATGGCCCCAATAATATATTCACATTGCCGTTGCCGATCAATTTTTAATCAAGCTGAGAAATATGGAGGAAGTGAAGCTAAAATGACCCACCAGGAACTCTCCCATAATACCTCAGCAGAGGAGTCCCTAATTTTGCACCAATCAAATTACCTACTCCCTAGCTCCTTCTCGACTCCTCCAGCACCCCCCCTCCCCCACCTAAACCACCGCCATCCTACAAGCAATAATGGTGCCTCCCAGTGTGGAGCAGACTAATAGCTACGACTGGCCTGTTCTTTATAGGTGCAGAGGTCAGGGGGCATTGACCTTATTAAAGAAATTTTCACTGATGATAAAGTGATTAGCTGTTACTAGCTGGATAACATGCATTCAGTGGCACTAAATGAGATCACAGAACTACATTATTCCTGCTTTTACAGGGGGAAAAAAGGCACGTTTGTTGTAAATGTACAAGTCAGTTGGTGCATGAACAAATGGAACAGAGTCTGCTTTTTTATTTTGTCTATTTATGTCTAGAACCTTTTTTGAAGTCAGTCTTTTGTCCCTTTATTTGTTGTAAAAATGTCTTTAGTAGGAAAGTAATACAACTGACTGTTTGCCCGCCTTAGTTACTGTTGCTATGCCTGTCAAGCTTTGTGTTTGTGCATGAGACAGTGGCTAATTCTCAGTAATTTTTGAAACAGTGGGTCCTTGACTTCATCCAGGCTTCTCATTTTTAGCAGATGTACATGGATTTTGCTGGCTGAAAGGAAAACTATCACTGGCGGATTTGATCAGCTATAGCATGCTAATTAAGCTAATATCAGTGCCATGAATTGGTTGAAAACGCTGTCTGCGACCAATTTTTTTGTTTCCAGTTGACTTATTTTAAAACAAGAATCTTGTAAAAGGGGTCTTAAATATGGACTCAATGGCTACATACATGATATCATGCTGAAAGACTGATGTTAAACACAATGTACAATATAAAATAAGAGAAAAGGCTTTTCAGATTAACGTGTTTGGCAAACATAACGTTATCTTGGTGTACATTGCTGGGGTTGCTGGACTGTAAACTAATAGAGCATTATAAAGCTGCTACCGTATCCTACACTCTGATAGCATCCAGGACTCGGCTTCCACACAGTGGAGAAATACAACTCAGTGGATGCAGAGGTTGTGAGGCCTTTTTTTATAACGTGACCTGTAACCCCACAAATAAATGTATTGAGTTTATCAAGTGCTCCTTGGCCTTTGAAGTAACACTCAGTTACTACTGTGGGTAGTATGCTGGTTAGCTGGACATGCTAATTACTGCATCTTACATTAGACAATCCCTCCAGGATTTGCTGCGTTTTTTTGTGATTATTGCAGCAAAAAACGTTTGATTTTGCAGTGGCTTTTGTTAAAAATTGTGATACAATTTGCAATGTTTTATGTGCTCTTTTTACAGTAAAACTGTGGGAATTAGGAAAAATTTCAAGCAAAGGAAAATAATACGTTTTTTTTAACTACTACCAACAAAAAGTTATATAAAAAAGAAAATACTGTACTTGACTTCCATTTATAAGCCTTTAGTAAATAAACTTTCACCTCAACATTTGCACAAAACTAAAATCAATAAGTCAGTAATACCATTAAAAGAAATTTCCGAAGTGTTCCAAAGTTTCATTTCCAAAGTGCCCATGTTGAGTTTGAGGTAGATTATGTCCATCATTGCTGTCTGAACAACACATCAACTTGTTTTTTTCTGACTAACTGAATGCAAAACTCATTTGGGAACATTTGGCAACTGTTTTGTACGATCTCAGGCAGTGACCACAATACAAATTGCGACATGAATCGCAACGATTGGTCCAAATCACAAGCGGTCTGTTGATTTGGTCATTTCATGCGGAAAAGTTACAGTAATTTAGCTGAACTGCAAGCTCTCGCAAATATTGCAGATATTTCTTGAATTTGCGTCAACTATTGCGATCTCAAAATCTCTGATCACTGCTTAGAGCTCATGAACACACTGTTTAATTCACTCCTTACACTTTTAACCACATGAACATAGTATATGAAGAAAAAAAAACAAGCTTGAGAGACCTGTTGTGCATAGTTACAGTTGCTAAGCTATGATGCTGTTTGAGGGAGCAGTTTAGTGAATGGTTAATTTTACTCAAATGTCAGCGGGGAGTAGAGTATGCCAAAATAAATATTGAATAGTTATTATTTATTATTCATTAATTCGTAGGTAGACATAAAACAAAGTGATTTATTAAATTAATGTTTAAAAATGCAGTAACTACATTTTAAGAATGCTCATCAAATGTCATGTTATAATTCTGTTTCATTTTCTTTTTTAATGGATGAATGAATGACTCAATTAGCAGCCACCTTGCAAACATGCTGAAGATAATATATAAGCTTGTATATTTATTGTTGTTCCTTTACATTTAGCAACTGACATCAGGTACCATATTTTCCAGACAGAGGATGGGGTATAACATTTTATAATCCAACCCTTCAGTTCTGCTGGTACCTTTTCTAACATGCAGCATGTGTGTCATTGATGTGTAATTGTAAATACTTTGGCTAAAATGAAAATACCTTAGCTATGTCAAATGGAAATTCAAGCATGCTTAATGTAAACCAGCTGATTGCACACAATAGTTAACACTGTTGCTCCATATGGATGTATAAACCACACACACACACATATTTAATGGTGTGCAAACAGACTTTCCATACATTAATTCATGCCATCTAACCTGCGTTCACTCTCTAGCTTGAAGTTACTCATTTCTAAACACAAATTACGTACAATACGCATGTACGTAAACTTACACAAACATACACAATCGACCTCTTGTCTGCGCACTTTGTGAGTAAATCCTCCTCTATAGAGCCAACCCCAGTGTGCTTCAGATGGGTCACGTACCTCTATGCAGCGGTGGGGCAATCTGCAATGAAAGCTTTTCCATTTGTAATAAACTGCAGCCTCTCAGAAGAGCAATCCAAGGGAGAATCCACCGTACTCTCTTCTCACTATAACAACAGCGTCTGTAAAACAAATGAGCGGGGAGGTAATTGCAGACAAACAAAAATTACATTTCCAATAACGGTTCTTGTCTCTTTGGGCTCCCAGAAGCCCCCAGCCCTCCTCAACAGCCTTAATATACCCTCTCATCAGCCTTCCTGTTGAGAAGCCGCCTGAGAGAGGTTATCAGAGCACAAACATAGCTAATCTAATGTGAGCAGGGTAAGGGCTTAGTGGTTGAAGTGTTTTAGGCAATTAAAAGGTGGAAAGTGATGGTGGAATAGATGGATGAGGGCATTAGACTAAACACTAACAGTGCACATGACCCGTACTTTATACTTGAAGACATTCATTGCACTGTAGTAAGGTTTCATAATAAAAAGCACTTGTGGAAAGATGAGTAATACAAAAGGCTGGAGCGATTAATAAACAGCCTGAAAAACAAATGTCCATCATAGAGCCCAAGACATGGTTTCCAGATTATAAAGAAACACACTTTCTAGAACAGACAATTAACTGTGTATGTGTGATATTGTTTATTAAAATATTTTTAAGGTGTTATGAATGATTTCATATAAGCCATCACTCAACAGTTCCTACAGTTTTAGAGCAGTGACATTGGAGGTGAATAATAATGAGCTGTTCGTGTGTGGTAGATGTTAAACTTTCAACCTTTAATTTTCCAAGCTGAATGTACAATGTGTTGCATATCAACATCTATAAATAATTACTACACCAATTTGAGAGTATAATTATCATAAACAAACAAGTCTTCTCAGACAAGATCAGCAACCTCTATGGTGCCTTTTATGTTGTGTGCTGCGCTTTTGGAGCTTTTAGAGTTTTCTGGCGACAGCAAACGGTGGTAGAAATGTAAAGCTGGTGGAAAAATGACTTCAAACAAACTAAGGCTAAGAAAAATATGTAAACAATAAAAACGTAGTTACTTTGAAGTAACTAAATCAGCATAACAAAGAGTGTTGAAAAGTTGGGCTGTATATTGTAGGTTAGGTGACCTGTATTGCCAATTAGCAGTATTTGTGAATCCAGCAGTGTATATAACGTTCATGTTCCTGCTGGATAGTTTGAACTTGCAGCTGTTCAACTTAGTTTGTCTGCATATGGCATGTTGCATGTTGTCATGATTTTCCAGGCTGCCCCAGTCAAATCTGCATTATATAATTTCAAACTTAATCTCTCTATATCTCTTTATATAAAGCAAGGAATCTCTGTCTCTCTGTCTGTCTGTCTGTATGCATGTTTGTTTGTCCTTTGCATATCTCAAGAACCTTTCATCCAATCTACTTCATACTTGGCGGGTGCATTGCTGGAGGCACAAGGGAGTGTTGAATTTGGTGCAATTTGGACATGCGACACGTTTAATATGAATAAACAAGTGATCAGAAAGCCACTCTGCTCTGCAGCGGCGGGGCTTCTGGGCTATGCGACTGCACGCCATGATCAGAGCTGTACAACCCTGCTGCCATAAAAGAGACGAGGGGACGACACCCCTCTTTGTTTGATAATGTTAAAAGTTCGGCTTTGTTGTGGGTTTCCTGAGTCATTTTAAAAAAGACAAGAGAAAAAGAGAGCAATCGGTGCAATTTGGACACGCGACACATTCAATATTAATAAACTTTGAACAAACAAGCAAACAGCGAGCCACTCAGCCTGTCTATGTCTAAGTGCAGCTGGGGCTGTTTGATATAAACACCATCACATCACAGCGGGGCGGGGCTTATGACTTGAATTCACACTTCACAGGTGTACTTCTGAGGACTCGAGGAAGTGCAGTGTTGAATGTGAAGTTGTTTGTACACGCGACACGTTTCTTGCTGAGTGGGACAAAGGCACATACCCCGCTCAGTTAAACTGCCCGAGAGAGAAGAACGAGCGCACACAGGGAAAAATAACAGAGGTGGAGGCAGTAAAACTGGTCAATAGGAGTGCAGACACGTTTGACTGGCAGCACAATCAACCAATGGAAGGCTGTAAACTGCTTCTATGGTTCAACATTTGTTTAGTCTCACTGGTGAAGATTCTGTATGGATTGAAAACATTTCATTTATTAAATCTTTATCATTTTAATTGATACCTTTGTCAATTGGTACATATATATGCGGTTCTCAAGAAATAATAAGCAATCGGCTCATTCTGAACAGGCACGTTTTGAACAGGCACTGCACTAGTATCTTTAATTTTAGATGAGTGGTTGATCAAACAAGCAGCAAATCATTACATTTGAGAGGCCGGAACCAGCAAGTTTCAGGCATTTTTGCCTTATAAATGATGTCAAACAATCAATTATCAACATATTTGGCAATATAAGGCAGGTGCAGTGTCTCTCCAGAAAGTGAAAATGTTATTGGTGTTATTAGTCTCTGGCGCCGTTTTCAAACTGCAGTAATCACTGCCTTCGGGGCCAAGGAACGTGTCGACCAATGCAAAGGTGTGGCTCACTGACATGTTTTTAATGGTTTTTGGACAACAACAGATGTCTACAGCACAGAGGAGGACAATATATCAGGCTTTGCATAAACACACACAGAGAGAAGAAAGAATAGAATAGAAAATCACCAGCCATATCCTTTCATTTTCTGTCAGTTGACTAATTACTCAATTAACTAACTGTCTAAGCACTAGTTTATGATGGCTATGAAGACTGCAGATACTGTCAATCATCTCTATCAGGGATCATGTTTTACAATAGCAGATATTATCAAATACATATATATATGTATATATATATAAATCTATAAAAACTTCCACACATAGCACTTTTAATGAATTGAACACCAATGTTCACACATACACACAAACTCACACCTTCACTTTGTACTTGTACAACCAGAGACAAACGCACAAAGCAACTGTTCGTTCATCACACACACACACACACATACTCTCTCTCTCACATAGTAAGAATTCCACTGAGTGCAGCAGCAGTCATCTCCTCCCTGCAGCACTGAGATCAAATCAGACTGTTTATCTGATGGTGAACCTGACATTAGGCCAAACTATAGGTCCCTGCTCGGCTTCCTCTTATCAAACCCTGCAAACAGTGAACTCCATGGCCCGGGCCCCTCACAAGGGGGAAATTGATTACAGCCTCGGGCCAAACGGCAGTAAGTCCACAGCTCTGTTCATTCCATTATGAGTCCCGGAGCCGAGCGGGCCGAGGTGGCTATTAGCCACAGGTTCTGGATCAGATCCTCAGATATCATTTGATCTCGTAACAGTGATGGGTTGAATGAGAGGTGGCGTAATCTGAGCAAAGATGCAGGGTTAAGGGTTCATATGACCTCAGCGGTGACTAAACAGCCGCAGTCAGAGCTTTTAACAAGAGGTCACGGGAGTTCATATTGGTTTGACATATTTTACTTAAAATTAATATATTGACTGTAGTTAATGTGGAACAGTTCACTGGTTACTCTGCTGCTTGAGAAACAGACCACAGCTCATATGTGAGATAAAAAGCTCTTTTGAAAAGGTCACGTAAGTGTGTGTGTGTGTATACTCTATGTATATACTGTATACTATATGTCTGTGCATACATCTGCCTGTGTTTACCACTGTTATATTATTCTGTTTAAATTTATGTGTGAGAAAGAGATGGATGAAGGAAACAAACAGAGCGAGAAAGTGTGTGTGTGCGTGCGAGTGTGATAGTGTGCGAGAGAGTGAGAGCTAATAGTTTTAGGGCATTCCTGTCAGTGTTTCTGTATGATTGTGGGTCCTGTGTGACTTCCTGCAAACTTTAATGCTTAGACGAGTTTGATGTAAACACTCAGGGGAGATAAAGATGGGAAAGTCCCTGAGATATTTAACTGACTAATTCCTCCACTGTTTTTTTTTTCTTTCTCCTTTTTCCTCGCTCATCTCTTTCTTTACATCAATCAGTCTACTGTGGTGGAAGAATCTGGGAATCCAGGATATGCAAAAAGAAACATGCCCTTTTTCCTTCATCATCAAAGAGTAAAAGGAAAATGCATGTGCGCTACAGACAAACACGCACACACACAAACACACACACACACACACACACACACACACACACACACACACACACACCTCCATCTCACAAACACACCTTCATGTTAAAACTTTGCTTGGGGCACTTTATTTTCCCAATTAGACTCGTCAAGAGCCTGACAAGTCTCAACTTTGTTCGCTCCCCCCTGACAGGAAATTAAAAATTGTATTTGAAACCGTCGTCTTCCAACAAAACCAGGAAGTGAAAAAAGCATCAGCATGACTGTTGTTTGGCAGAGAAACATTCACTTTGTTTCCTGCTCGTAAAGTTTTGCATTTCTAATTCACAGCACCTTCTGAATATAAATCATTTTCTTTTTCAGTTTGGTTAAACTTGTTCATGTGTTAGGTGACAGATTAATGAGGTTCACTACACTGAATTAATTGTAGGAAATTTGTGCTGGCAGTGACAATGATTAGCAATGACTTCTACACCTTGGTCTATATTTGTTTTAAGAATAGATATCATAGTGGTCATGCAGATTGGTCAGAAACTTCAGTTCCTTTTACAGTTTTATTAGAGCTCATGTAATCTATGTTAGTTTGATTTGTTTCATCTGTGCAACTTACAAAAAAAGCCGTCATACTAATGTTTTGGAGTATATTAAAAATTCCCTTATCTAAAACATGGATAACATACAAATCAGCATAATTTATTCCTATTATAAAAATACTTTAAACAATTAGAAACTGATAAAAGTAAATGTTAGTCCACTTAAAATGTAAAGCAGCACAACAATAATTTTGTACATTGGCAGCTCTGAGTGGCAGCAAGGTGTTAGTTTGATTCGTCACTTCCTCTGAGTGAAGAAATGACCATACCTCAATCAATTTCACTTCAGCCTCAGTGCTCTTACCAGTTGCAGGTCGACCTTGTGATTAAGGCTGATGGATTCATTTATACATGTTATTTTCCAGCTGAAGAATGACGCTTCTCTTTCTCCTCTCCAATCCATCACACAGCCTCGATCTCACCCACCGCCAACACACCGAGGTGAGAATGATCGATCCTCTATACTGTATATATAGAATAAACATACACTGTATAGTTACAATACAAATTTAAATCTTATTATGTTCTGTAACCAGATGTGTAATTTACTCCTTGAACTGTTCTTGCTCCATCTTGAGAACTCACCGTACTTTAAATAAAAAAACTGTGACCCACATCATTCGTACATGGAGTCATATCATGCACACTAATTGCAAAGTGGGACGTATCAGCCACATGTTCGCATTTCCATGCATGCACACCCCCACAGGCCGCCTGCCCCTCCCTCCTTCCTTTTCTCTGATGTGTTTTTCATGTTAACACTTTGCAGTGCCTTAGGTACATCGTGCGGCTTCCCGCCATACACAGCCCTACCAAGGCCATTTAGAATGTTTTTATGAGATAACATCGTTTTTATTTTTCAATTAAATTTTAATACTTGTGTTTTCCCCATTTTTTTTTCTTTTAAGGGTTGCTATTTTCCCCCTCATACAATTTCCTTATGTCCTTTTGTCTTTGTCTTGAAAAAAATGCTGGTTGCTTCCTTTGTTTTGGTCCCAAACTGAAACCTTTGTTTAACTGCCAGAGGAAGACAAGAACGAAAGAATTAATCAATACGATATCTACAGACGACTGACTGCATCATAATGTTTTATTGTGATGAATAAAAATGTTATTATAAACATTTTACAGTGATTACACTATCAAAATCCAATGTAAGCTGGTTTGGAGCATTATTATTGGCTTCACTGTCCTTACTGGGCAAAATGGACATTTTATTGTCAAACACAATGTGAGTTTTGCATTAAAATTGAGTTCCTGTGGTAGCTGTCTCACACCAGTAATCACAAACAAAAGGTTACTCCTGTAGGTACATTTACTGAAGTATAATTTTGAGGTACTGTTACTTTACTTGAGTAGCTTTCCACATTTTAGAATGTACTTTACAGCATTTATCTAGAGCTTTAGTTACTCCAAGGTACTTTGCATACAAGCATTTACTAAAATCAACACAGTAATTATGATGCATTGCTGTGATTTAAACTGTCCAACAGTATGTAGATGTAGTTACAGATAGCATCATATGGATTACCTCCATGATTTGTTCTAGCACCACGTAACCTCTCCAGATCCCCAAAGTTCCTTCCAGCTCACTGATCATAATCATCATAAAACATCACAGTTGAGCTTTGAAACAGCAGAAAAGAAAACCTTCACACGTCAATAACTTAACACTCTGGAGAAAGTTCTCTCTTCACAACAATACTGATACTTTAGAGCCTTTATATTTAGTTTGGTATTGTTACATTTGTTTAAGTAAAGCTATACTATAACACTGAATCATGGATTTTTTTTTTCACTTTTTCTCACTGCCATTAAGTGTAGCTCCCCAGTCCAAACATATTCATCATGTAACTATTCCTACTGAAACTCTGGTATCATATGTAAGTGAACTGTTAATATACAATCATATAATCCACCTCTTCTGAAGTATTGAAGAAGTGATATTCCTATAAATCACATTTTCTCCTCTCATTTATTCAGCAGAAAATATTAGTGGAACTTGAATGAACAGGGATTTGTGGTCATGATGTAAGCATTAAGAAAACCGTTCTGGACTGTGTGTGTTAAAGAATGACCCTGTTGTCTTTTCAGGTGTGTGTAATATGTGTGTGTATGCAGCTCCAGGGGTTAACAGGGGAGTGGGTGGGACCACGGTCCTCCTGGGCAAGACCTATATACCCCTACCCCCCCCCCATCACTGCAGGCTAGGGCCCTTGACCACATGTGTGTGTTTGTGTGTGTTTGTGTGCAACATCCACAGTTAGCACCAGACTTTTGTCAGATTTTGTTATTACACTAAAAACAGCAGGAAACTGATAAGATTGCATGAGACATTAGTTTCCATATCTGCAGCAGAAACAGCGGTTTCTTTGGGATGAATACAATTAGTTGTTGGTACTCCTAGGTCAGGGCTAGGGAACGTCACAGATCAGCGCACAGCGAAGTGATTTTTAGAACATACAGTTAGGAAACACCACCGCCTTAGCAACAGAGATGGAGACAAAATAAAAAAATCACTTATCACGAATCACATACCTCACCAAGAACCAAACAAAAATCAATCAATCAAAGATGACTATACCAATCAAACAAGCCTCTGAAAACAAAAGAGGGCAGGCAGGTGGATCAACCCCCTCCATCTCTTTCCCTCTCATCACCTCGCACCAATCTGAATCTTGATTTGAATTGTTCGGCTGATGCGGAGAACCGAAAGCTTTGAAGCATCAGTCGCAAAGGGCTCCTTTACGCCACCAAGCCAAAGTGATGCCATATCACATTTGACACCCCAAAGCCTGAGAAATTGATCCCCTCGGTATGGCCATTGATCGGGTTGGGGTTTGAACACGCGCTCGGGCCGAGCGTGGATGGAAGGGTCAGGAACAAGATCTGTGCCTGGCTCAGTTCTTTTGTTATGGGAATCGATGGTCTCCCACCATGGGGGAGATTAGCCCAGTCGGGTCATGTGAGAAGCTCAGCGTGAGCTTACGTGATGTTATGTGTTTGTATATCTGTCTGTCTCCAATAAATTATTCTAATCTGTGTTTATGAGCATGTCTCGTCATCTTTTATTTTGTCTTTTATGCTAGTCTAACTTACTGTGTTACTGTGTTATTGCTTTGCAGTCCTGTGAAAGCTAAATTTAGAATTTTAGGGTGAGAACAATATTGTGAAAAGAGATTCTTGTAGGGTTGAGGTAAAAGTGTGCGTGCTTTTGTTTGTGTCAGTAACATTTTCTGGAAAAAGGTATGCGCTTTCATTTTTCCTGAGGCAAAATAAAATCATTATTGTGCCATTCAGGTCAACCACAAGTTCATACACTGGCACTTTAACTGTAACTGTACTGGCACTGTTTGCAGTTAAACAAAAGTTAAAAAAACAGAGCATGATAGAGCATGTTGTCTAATAATATGCATGCATCTCTGAAACACAAAAGCCTGGTCATCCCAAAACAAAGATGTGTTTGTTGTGTTTCTGCATAAAATCCTTTTCTGAGGTATATTTTCCTCACTGACATCACTTAAAAGTTGCATGACATAAGTTGCGTTGTTGACTTCTGCTACGTAGTTGAAGATGTAATTCCAATCTTTATATTTGGACTTATATGGGTGGGGGTGTTACGTGCCAGTCAGGGGCACAGTGCTTTTGTGTGTTTATTTTCTTCCCTCTGTTTTTCTCTCTCTCTCTCTCTCCTGCCGCCCTTGTACTCTCTCCAGGTGCCATCAGCTCATTGGTTTTCATCTGTGTGCGTCAGTCATACAACTCATTTCGAATCAGCCAATCATCATCCAGAGCCCTCTACGAAAGAGCAGAACTCAAGAGTGAGGGCCTCTCAATTCCCTGCACTTGACCTATCTGTATGAGTTGTTGTTACACTGTCAGATGAAATTCAAAAAGCTGTGTGTTGGGAGGTTAAGGACAGTAGGTAAGTTGGGCTCCGCCTTTACATTTTTGTTCACCTAGTAAATTTTGTTAGACACACTAGGTTTAATGGTTGGTGCCCCCACTGTAATGGTTTTTGGTGTCATTTTTGTCGATAAGCAAGTTTGGTTTTTTGTTTGTTTGTTTTTGTTTTTAGATATAGTCATTTTTAAGGTTTTGTTTTGTTTTATTGATTTTTCTGTTACTTTGGCACAACCACTTTGTCCTGTCCTCATCCACATTTTGTGAACCTCCTGTGTATTTGTAAATATTGTAAACAGTTGAAAATAAATTCTAAGTTCATATACTCCTACTTTGACTGTTTCAATTTTTGATCGCCACGTTACTGTCTTCACTTTCCTTAATTCCACCAAAGGGACGTAACAAATCATAAAGATATAGCTGATAGTCATGTTCGAAACATACTTTTTTGATAGGGATCCCTTAAAGAAACAGTTCGGAAACATGCTTATTTGCTTTCTTACCAAGAGTTAGATGAGAAGATCAAAACCACTCTCATGTCTGCCCGTTAAATATGAATCTACAGCCAGCAGGCAGTTAGCTTAGCTTAGCTTAGCGTAAAACCTAGAGACAAGGGTATCAAGCTGGCTTGGTTCTGTCCAAAAGTAAGAAAATCCAACTACCTGCACCACTCCTGTTAACTATTACAGCTGATGAGATGAGTTTATTTTACATAAAAAGTATTTCCAAGTGCATAAAGAAAAAACTAAAATGAGAGGCAACACAGAACATTATAAGAGAAACAAAAGTGAAAGAATCCAAATGAAAAAGAATAAAAAGAAGCAGGAATGGAGGTTTTGGCAGGGCCAAAGCAGGCCACAAACAGACCAGTGCTAAAGGGCCCAGGACAAGTGTTGCCATGTCCCCCTGAAACCACCGAGGCCGCTGGGTAATGAATAAATAAACACCCCCTCCAACCATCTAGCCTCTTCCTCTTCCTGCTCTCCGCATTTGGCAGCAAACACACACACACACATATGCATACACACACAGAAACTGGCACATGCACATAAACAATACGCACAAATGCATACATGCATGATTGCCATCGGCCTGACAGCCCAAATACAGACTCTCAAACATGCAGGTATTATGCAGAAGAGTCTCTGTGATTATGTGTGCCTTTAGGTGTGAGAGCATGTGCCATTGTTCATCCATACATTCAGCTTTCCGCATGCCAGAATGTATTCTCTGCTTTGCCTACTGCATACTGTTCATGTATATTTGTTTTATTTGTCTATCCATATTCATTCAAGGCTGTGCGGAGACATTTGGCTAGCTAAGCCAAAGCTGGGCAACCTCAGTACATTCCCACACTCATGCCATGTATAACCCAACTGAGATATCACTCACACGCCAACATAGAGGCATGTGGCAACGCCATGTCAGAGCTTATGAAAACAAGAGAGAAGAAAGCTGCGAGACTCGGAGATGGTGCCGTGGCTCCCCATCTCTTGGCCTGACAGTCAGTGAAAATATTTTCAATTATTCAACTTGGCAGATTGAGAAGCCAAAGACGGAGCAAAGACCTTTTAACATGTAACTTGTTGTGACAACACTAAACGGCCCTCACCGCCGCCCGATGAAATATAGATATTTTGTTTTGTTTCCAGCAGGATTAATTTGTCATTACCAAGTTGTTGCTTAGGCCGCGAAGGCTGAGATACACTCCCGTTTAATGGCAAGAGGAAAGTGAAAGGAGGGTTGGCGAAGGAGGGACAGAGGCAGCAAGTCCCCTGAGGAATCCGAAAGCATGGCAGCGAGGCAATAAACACACAGACACACAATTATCAATATGGGTTTTGAGGGCCTACATCAATATTCTTGCATTAAAACTTAAATTCTCTCTTTAGATTTAACCTTTTTCATGCCACATAAGATATATTTATAGGGACAGTTTTTCATCCAGTTTTTTTGATTTTTTATGACAAGTCTCACCAATACCATTTATACCATTATACACACAAGTTTTCCAATAAAACCAGACTAATTGAATGGTTTTAGGTAAGTTAGAGACTTAATACACCAAAGTGAGCCAGGTTTCATTACAGCTTTTACAAAATGCCAATCGAGAGGCCACTAAGTAAAATCATACTCTCTCGCCCATTATAACAACAACAGTAACAGGCCTTTTATTACATACTATAATGTTAATACCAGGGTCAGATATTAAGGGGTTCTGGGCCAAAACATTTGCTTAAAAGTTCACAAAAATGCCTGTGACATTAAATATTAGGGGGAAAACATGTCTCTAATAAGGATTTGACTTGAACTAAAGTCTTTTGCATTTGCCTGCATCCACTGAGCTGTCAAGTTTTCACATGTAAATCAAATCATTATGTCACTCATGTACCATGCTAGGTGACATATTACAGAGTCTAAGCCCAGGTGCTGTGTTTGGATGAAGCGATCAGCACTCACCACATAATAATAATAATAGTAATAATAATAATAATAATAAAGGAGAATTTGGTGTATAAAAACCAATGCAGTGTAGGGAAAAACAAGAATAGAAAAAGTATTTTTAAAAGTAGATAAAAGATTAAAACTCAAGTAAAATCAGGGAAGGCTCCCTAATAAAAGTATGTTTTAAGAAAGGACTTAAAAGAGATCACTGAGTCAGCCAACCTGATTTCCTCGGGCATATCATTCGTCATCGTGGCCCTGACTGCAAACACTCTGTCCCCTTTAGTTTTCAGCCGGGACTCTGGAACAGACAAAAGACCTCTGACCGAGGATCTCAAAGTATGTACCGGCACGTAAGGTACTAAGACGTCAGAGATATAGCAGGGAGACGGGGCCATGAAGAGCCTTAAAAGTAATCAGTAAGATCTTAAAATTAATTCTAAAACATACTGGGAGCCAGTCTAAAGAGGGTAAAACAGGAGTGATGTGATCATGACTCTTGGTTCTAGTTAAAAGCCTGGCAGCTGAGTTCTGTACAGTCTGGAGTCGATCAATAGATTTTTGGTTCAGGCAAGTAAAGAGGCTGTTGCTATAATCCAGGCGTGATGAGATCAAGGTGTGTAAAATAGATCGTATTTTTGAAATATTTCTAAGATGGTGAAAACATGATTGCACAAGCTTTGTGGTGTGCTGCTCAAAACCTAAATTACTATTAAACCAGATGCCACAATTCCTTGAAACAGGCTTGATATGATCCACTAGGGAACCAGCAGATGGATGAATTTGTTTTGTTTTGCTGTGTGCTGGGACCCAATGACAAGGATCTCTGTTTTGTTTGAGTTCAGCTGAATAAACATTTTTGACATCAGGTTTTGACATCACAAAGACATTGGTTAAGTGAACTCAGCATTCCAGGGTCTGTGGATCTAACAGGCAGGTACATCTGTGTATCATCAGCATAACAATGGAAAGAGACACTGTGTCTATGAACAATGTGCCAAAGGGGAAGCGTGTATAATGAAAATAAAATTGGCCCTAAAACCAACCCCTGAGGCATACCATACTTAACAGAGGAAAATGAAGGGACATAGTTGATCACAGAGACACAGATCCTCCTATTTGACAGGTAAGATGAAAACCATTCTAAAGCTGTACCAGATCTCTCCGCCCACTGCTGCGCTAAAGTCCAGGACTACAAGGACTGAGCACATGCCATCATCAGCAGCCATTAAAAGGTCGTTGGTAACCTTGCAGCCTGCAGTACAAGAGAATGCAGACTTAAAAACCACTAAAACAGCAGAATAAGCTTACATTTCCCCACCCCCTTCAAAATGCACTTAGTATATGCACATGTACACACAACATCTACTTACCCTCCTCACACACATACACGCTTATTTCTTTCCATCAGACAGAAGATTACATAGCAACCTTGACCTGTCTGCCCATCGTAAATTACCACACAGCTTCCACTGGTATCTCATTCTGGTGTGTCATCAGCTCGCATCCACAACCGCCATTACACTACATCAGTGACTTGGTGAATTACAACGAAATACAGGGTCCATTGTATGTATTACACCATGTTTTGCAATCTGATTTGTCCTTGCAGCTGGTATGTCATTCTGTTCTCTGAGACAGTGGACATTAGTCACCAGGAATTCCTTAATGTTAAAGCTGCATCGAGACATTTTTTTATATGCACAGCTTCTATACTTGTTTTTTATTGAAAATAAATGTAATAATATGACCTTTCTTCAAAATAAATCCTATTGCATGTTCTAAATTAACTGCTGACAGAAAAGAAATGTTTAAAACACGGAAGAGAAAAAATATCTGAAGCATAATTGGGACAGATTCCTCTCATTTGCTGTTGAGAATTGATTTGTATCTTTCAATGAGTCACAGCCACCATGTCTTTACTGTAACTGATGTCATCTTAAAATGTCGTTGTATGCGTTTGGGAGCGCAGCAAGTGAAAATACTTCAACAAAGCATGCTCCTTTCATAAACCACAGTTACTTGTTCCAACTGTAGTGGGATAGTCAGCAAGATGGAAAACAGTTTCCAGGTCATGAAGGGAAAGGAGGAGATAATGAGAAAATAAGAGTGTAACAGGAGCCCCACGTTATGATGTAGGCTGATAAGAGTGGTGCATCTTAACAATAAATTGTTATCCCAAGCAGCTTTAACTGAACTTGGCAATTAAAGTGATTCAGATGATGATCATTAGACCCTGAGTACCAGCTACAATGCCTCATTCTCAAACATAAAGGGCTTGTAGGTACTGTACGGTGACAAAGCAGCTATGTACTCGTGTCATGTATACAAAACTGAAACGCTGAGCAGGAGCTTGATGCAAAAGACAAAACGATTAATGTGAAAAATATACCTGCAGGCTACATCGATGCTCTCTGATGGGTTTATTCATCAATGGTTTGACCTCCACTGCCTGGCCTTTATTAGGTCTGCAAAAGAGTCACAAATCCCCGTCAACATTCAATGATCAACACTTTCATCAATATGGGAATATCTGTTATTGTAAGTACGTGTCAAGTAAACAAAGTAGAGGGTCAAATTTCTAATAGAGAGACATGAGTCATGAGGTAAATGTTTGATTCACTTTAACCTTGAGTGATTATGGACGGCTAGTGTGTGTGTGGAGTAGATGCATGTGTCTCTCTGTCCTACACTTTATGCACTGACATTGACACTGATGACACCATCTTTTACTGCTTTGCACACACTCCTGCTGAGGCTTTTGCATATCTTCAGTATGCATTTGATAGAGTACAAGAACGGCTTTGTCAACTGCAACTCAAAACATGTTTTTTACTACTTCAAGAACAACAAGATCAGCATTGTCCAAGAAAATTGTTACCAGAAATGGTCAACAAATTGAGTTGGTATCTACTTTTAAATATTTACGGTTTTTTAATTGATGACCACTTGTCTTTTAAGGCGCATATCCAGTTTGTCACAAAAAAGTTGAAGCTTTTACTAGGATTTTACTGTGGAAACAAGACTTGTTTTTCTTTTTGTGTGAAACAGAAATTGGTGGAATCTACCCTTCTACCTGTCATTGATTATGGTGATGTGTTGTACATGAATGCCTCTGCTCACTGTCCTCACATGCTGGATAGCGTGTATCATCAGGGTCTGCCATTCATTACATACTGTGGATCTCTTACTCACCATAGCGTGTTATACACAAAGGTGAATTTGCATGCTTTATGCGCACGCCAACTCAGTCATTGGTATGTTTTTACTTACAAAACCATTCTTGGCAAAATTCCTACTTACTTATCTTGTCTTTTAAACTTGAAATATGGAAATTACAATCTTACTTCTCAGGACATTTTGCAATTTGTTGTTCCAAAAGTCCAAACTGAACTGGGAAAAAGCTTTTAGCTTTTCTGTACCTACTGCATGGAACAATCAGACTGGTCTTAAACTTCAAGACATTGTAACCCTGAACGATTTTAAAAGTCTATTGAGTCCAGGTTGTCTGTGATCAAATGTTTTATTTGATCACTTTAATGTTACTCAGATCTATGTGCTTTTATGTTAATTTATTGTCGAAACTCTGCGTCGCTGCTATTCTTGGCCAGGTATCCCTTGTAAAAGAGATCTTTGATCTCAATGGGACAAACCTGGTTAAATAAAGGCCAAATAAAATTTTCAAAATATG
This sequence comes from Thunnus maccoyii, assembly GCF_910596095.1. Taxonomy (NCBI): domain Eukaryota; kingdom Metazoa; phylum Chordata; class Actinopteri; order Scombriformes; family Scombridae; genus Thunnus; species Thunnus maccoyii. Next base: position 7,678,617 of record NC_056546.1, on the reverse strand, counting down.
CGGATGCAAACGAGTGTCTGACTGTTTATATGGATTCATACAGACAGAAAAGTATGTGTGTGTGTGTGTGTGTGTGTATATATATATATATATATATATATGTGTGTGTGTGTGTGTGTGTGATCGTGTTGTCTCTGCTCTCCATGCTGCTCTGCTCCCACAGTGCCCCTGGGACCCATCTGCCTCCCTGTTATTAATTCATCAGGCTTAACCATGCAGCGCTTTATGACTCTGTTTGGACTGATGAACTATCACACACCCTATCTCTCTCTCACTCTCTCAGAACAGGGTATTGAAAAACAATATCTGTCACTGGATGCTGAACCTATACTTGCATCTTGATATGTCTGTTGTATTGTCTGGTGTACATCTTGCCTCGTGGCCTGCTGTCTCTATACTGAGAGTCAATATTGTGTGTGTGAGTGTAGTATGTGCTCCGTCTCTGCATTGCTGCCACCAGGACAAATTTCTGCACATTTATGGTTCTTGGTCAATTCCCAAACCATTTTCCATCTTAGTGTCAATTTTAGAGTGTCAAAACATATCCTAAAGTTGCCTGGTAATTCCGCAAGTTCTCTCAAAATCACTAAATCACTCAAAAATGATTAAACTGAATAAACACAGACGAAATAGAATATCTTATTACTCTTTAGAGGCCCTGAGAGGGCCAGAAATAATTTCTGAGAAGGCCACTGATCTCCAGGATTCAATTCATTTTACTCCAACTTTGTCCGTGTACCTAATTCCCTTCATGGAAACTATTTTGGCTGAAAAAACGGCAGATTGTGGCCATGTTCAAAATAAACCCTTTTAAAAGGAAGAAATCTAAACATTGCATTGAAAGATAATCTAAGAATCAATCAATGCCCTTCACGTGAATATGTCTTGATTGCCATGTCTAAACCTATTCCCATCAAAGACACAGAGAAGAGATCTGAGATTGCGGTACATCAAAAGAGTTTATCTAGCTAGTATTATGTGGCTGTAAATAGCTGCAGCAAAGATACAAGAAACACTGGCTGAGTGCTGAGAAAGTAGAAGTGGAAGGAAAGAAAGAAAGAAAAGAGAAAGAAAGTAAAAAATAAAACAGAGAAAAGTCTTTACTGCCTGTTCCCGGAGACAATAAATTCTTCAAAGACACAGAAGTCAACCAACAAAACAAAATAACCACACAGTTTTATTTACAAATGGATAGTAAAAATGTATAAAAAATGTAGTGGTTTTGCATCTTTGCAGCTAAACAAGTTTGGTCTTGTAGTTTCTCTGAGTTAGAGGTTAATATAAGTTGTGATCGGTATCATAATCTTTCCTCTCAATCCCGCTGTTGATTATCTAATAACACATAAATGCCATAAGCATCCTCTGAAATTAAACCAGATATAGACCAGACCAGATTGTGTCTATTCCATAGAAATATAATAATGTGTTTTATTTTGTTGAATAAATGTAAAAACTCTGATACTGTGATTAGTTTTAACCTATTTTGAAAAGATTTCTGTCATTCAGAAAAGGTGAGGAACCTTCATATCACAAATTCAAAGGTTGGCGTACTTGATGGAAGCAGCTTTCCCCTCCACTCCGTCCCTCAGAGGGCAACACGAAACTTGAGGACATCCAGGGGGAGTTCTTGTTGGCTCACCGGTGTCTTAGCACTGGGGTTATACTCCCCCCCAGTGGACATACTGTGAACTCAATTCTCTGCAATGGAGAGTATAAGACAGTCACCATCATGGTCGATATGCATTAAGTTTAGAGCATTTTTCAGTCTCATGTTACGAGCTGTGTGATCAGAGGAGTAAGGATTGTTAACGCTGGAGCAGGAACAGTTTCAGAGTTTTGCTCAAGCAGCATTAGCGGCCACCGTAGTGATTATCTGAGACCATTTGTTCATCATGAAGCTAAAACTTTCTCTAACCCTAACCCTGTTCTTATCCACAATGTCTGACACATATTTGGATCTCTCAGCATTCATCAGGTCAGGTCATGGGTGAAAATGCAGGAATTACTTGCTTCCCATTCAGCTTATTTCCCATGCAAGCATACAAACACACATCGTCAACCTCAGAGGGAATACAGACATCAGTGACATCGATGACAACAAATCTGAAATTACAAATAAATATATTTAAACAAATACACTGTATTTCTGCAACCCACCAACACACACACACACACCTCAGTCAAATATGCCCTCGGTATTGTAAGTGTTAACAATACTCTTGTTTGCTTCTTGGAGCTCTAACATATTTCCCGCCTCAGGGCCTCTACGGAACGAAACGATTGACAATGTTTGAAAATGGCGCAGACAACGTGATTACAGATATGACAGTATGCCAGTTGTCACTTCAAGGGAAAGTCTGGAAAAAGACAGAGATGTGAATGTGAAAGAGAGGCAGAAAGTCATTGAGAGAAAACATTAAGAAGAGAAGCTCTCTATGGAGCAGAGGAGTGAGAATAGTTGACAAGAGATGGAGAATAGTGATAGGTCATGTTTTAAATGGAAGTGTAAGAGGTTAAATAAAGGATGACACAAGACGCAAGTGATATGACTGGGATTTTGAACAGGTGTGAAAAACAGTGCATCTCTTCCAATGAAGATCACTGTCAATTAATGGGAAAACTTTTATTTCCTCTGAATCATGTAAAATTGACTGGCTGAAATTTAAGATAAATGACATGGTTGAACAACACATGGAGAGGCACTGAGGAAGAGGAGGAATGGGGGGGGGGGATCTCAACGGCAAGCACCATGCCAATAAAGCACAATACATAACCGTTACCTGAGGTGTGAAATTAAATCTTGTAATCTTGTATCTATCCTAATTCCCCTTCGACCTCCACTTCTCTGTTCAGTGACGGTGGAACACGGTCTGTGGATCTTGTCCCCCATCTCTTACATTGGGATCTCTTTATGGACAGTGGACAGTCAGAGATTACAGAGACTAAAAACTGTTTGGGCATGTGAGTATAGTTTTAAGATAGACAGACTGTGATTGCAGAACTTTAGGATACTACTGTTGACTCAACCTGCCTTTCCAAAAGTAGCTGATTACATTAAAAAAATCGACTTAAGTGAAAGCAGAAATACTTATTAATATAGTGCTCATAACATAATGTGTAATTGCAATTAATTACTCTCCACATTCTCTATTAAATTTCTTTCAGCTCCAAACATAAACATACAGGCATTTCAGAGTGACTTCAGCAATTCAACCTTTATGGAAGACGTCTTTGTAGCTGCCTACATGTAAAAAAAAACACAGTAAAATCAATACATAGTAAACTAAATACAATTAGCTGACCATATATACAAATCTTTCCTAGGATTACAGAAAAAAAGATATTTTCATGCATCCTTGAAGCATCTTTCTCGTATATTTGTTAACTCTCATTATTTCTCAGTAGCTTATATTGTGATAAAAAAAAAACAAGTATCCAAAAGTACACTAGCACAACAGAATTATTTATTTCTGAGTACAGTAGCTAAAGACACCTGGCACAAAGATGGAACAGGTACTTCGGCGGCTAATAGAAGCGTTCAGACATTTTCTCTTTTTCAAAGAAACAAATACCTTTTATCTCCTCGGGTAAACTGCTGCTATCTCTCCATTTCCTGCCCCAAGCAACCTCACTTAGTGTCTTTCCCTCCAGGGAGCTTTTTCTTGGCAAACAGGGCTGTTTATTTTACTAAAACGGGCCTTCAATTCAGCTGGTTTGTCTAATTAAAATGTTGCAAAAGCATTGTGGAGTAGGCATTTTATTTAACAGCTAATTGTGCTGACGCTAGGGACTGGGATATTTTATGCATACACTTTCCAGGATCTTGGGGAAAGAACGCAATTCTACACACACACACACACACACACACACACACACACACACACACACACACACACACACAGGAGATCAGTTTCTCGTTCATTGGTGGGATGAATTTTAAACAGTCAGGAGTATCGAGTTAATCAGTGAGAATTCTGCGGGGGAATATCAGGTTGCCTTTTAACACAGGAGGATGCATGTATGATTAACGTGCCGCTCCCCATTGGACTGAACAGAATAATTGTCTTGTTTAACAGGTGTTTTTAATCTAGGCACAGGAATTAACAATCCTTGTTTGTAGGGGCGCTCGGGGGTTGTCATGTTTGAGATGTAATGACTTGCCGTATTTCTTGTCAACAGCTCATGTCATCCTAATTGAGTGTTTCAAGTCCACGAGTTTAGAAAGGAGAAGATGTATCTACGAAAAATCATTGTCGGTGGTGTTAAGGCTGAACTGGTAAGAACCGACACACCTCTAGTGGACATTACCACACTCAGTGTTAACTAGCACCCCTGAAATTGGTAAACTGTGCGCTGTTACACACTACTAATTGAGGGCAATGCTCTCCTGGAAGTACAACTACAGACTGATGTGATGACTGGAGCAGCCGGGGGTTGAAGGCCCCTCAGTGGTGATAATGATCCCACACAAATGTATCTGTCTGGTTTGGAGATCAAACCAGCAACAGTTACAAGCTAGCTTCTCTGAGCGAAAGACCACGACTGCCTCTACAATACGGAGGTGGGTTTACCCTACTATACATACCTGGCCACCTTTTAAGATGTTCAGACCCAACGTAGAATGAACATTTGCCTTGCTTTGCTCAAGGAAATTTGACTGCTCCCTATTTTTGCAGTCCATACCAGCCAGACTGATTTTAAAACATATAAGGAACTCTGAGTCTTTCTGTTATTTTCCAATAGATCCTCCACTTTTACGTCTCGTTCGTATGTTCCTCTAATTTACACACTTTAATCTCAATCTGACACATCTTCATCCTAATCTGTGCTACTTGGACTGAAACTGTGGTCAGAAATGTGTTTTTTTTTTGCACATGTGACCACACCCAACCATGATGTCACAGGGTCCTGGAGTACACCTGTACAGCAGTAAACCACTGGAGGCCAGCAAAAACAACACTGTTATGTGGTGTTAAGTCACTCTTTAAGGCTCTTTCAGACTGGAAAATGAAAACTGTAGCAGCTGCAATGGGGCATGTATAGACAGGTATCACCATAACTGTACAGCTGCAAGCACATCAGCTTGCTTTGCATCCACTAAAAAGGAGCAAAAGTTTGACACGGTCAAACCTCACTAGTTACGGTGATGGAAAAAGTAAACTTTCAATGAAATGACTGGCAGCAACTTTCTGCTTCCACAGATAGAAAGGCTATAAAAAGGTCAGGAAAAAAATGTTTGATTAATCTGCCAATTCTTTCCTTAATTAATCAATTCAATGTTTAGTTTATAAAATATCCTTCGGTCCAACATGAAGCTTTGCATATTTTGTCCAACCAATAGTCCAAAACCCCCAAAATATTCAATTTACAATGATATAAAAAACAAAGAAGCTGGAACAAGGGAATGTTTCTGATTAATTGATTAGTCGATTGACAGAAAATTAATTAAATACTTATTGCAGGGTTATTGTAATAAATAACTTTGTAAGGTGTTACTGTTTGATTCCTTTCAGTAGATGTGATGCCACAGGGAATTACATTTATCAGATTTCATATTTTCTACTCCCTGTTCTTCCTGTCATTCTGGCTACCAGAAAAATAAGGAAAAATCACCTTACTTGAGTGTTATCAATAAAAACTACCAGCAGGATTTTTTTCTCTAATGAGGTGTTAAAACAGTTGGGTTGTGGTCTTCCTTGGTTTAGGATGGTTTGGAGAAGGATAGTGTGAATTTGGTGCAGTCATCGTAGCAATGAGGAAGAGGAGGGGGGGGTTCCTAAGTGAGAATAAAAGCCTAGCTTGTATTACCTTTTCACACGTCAGCCTGCCCTGAAGCTGACAGGTTGCTAAAGTAAAGGTATTTTAACATCCAATTTCAACAGTTTTGTGGCACAATTGTGCGAAACTAGGGGTGAAAATGAAAATGGAGAGAGAGAGAGAAAAAGGGACCTAAACTTGTGAATGGATGAAGAGTTTCTTTTTTTTTTTTTTATTGGTCATTTCTTTTCTCCTGGAAGGAAGAACACATCAATACCTTTAACCAGGTGTAGGTCTCCCTATTGTCATTTCTCACCTATGCTGAAAAGAAAAAGTAGTAGTTTTAAAAGTGCTAGATGGTCATCGGTCCGAGAGATTTTTGAAAGATGATTATGGGAATGACCAAAGGGATGAAAACACCAGGAAAAACTTTTTGAAGCTACATTTAAGCCGATTTATCCTGATGTGAAACTGTCATATATGTCTAATAAAGTAAATACTGTTTGTTCTGTCACGGTCACATGGTCATCATTGATTGGTTGGTTGTCTGCTGCTTTTTTCCAGTGAAAAAGCTCTGATAAACCCACTGTACACCACCTCCCCACCACCAAACAGCAGACAGACGAAGTTAGCAACCAGTTAGTGAAGATAAAGGAGCATGTAGCTGCTAAAAAACAGATATTTCTCTCAGGAGTTGGTGGAGAGCAAACCAGAGATAAATATTGGACTAACGGCTACTAACACTCCAAATTAATGTCAACATAGACCCCAAATGTTTCCTAACATGTTGCCACAACAACTTTATATGCCAGTGTTACTTAGTGGATAAAAAAAAAAGGTTCAAACAAACTTGCTCATCCAACAGACATCAGAGCAGCTCATAACGGGTCCATCTCCACAGTTGTCCTGATTTGTGGAGAGACAGGAGTAAGACGTAATAATGACTGTTACATATTATGGCTGAAGGTCATTTTAATTTGTTTATAATTCTCTTAATTCCTAAAAGAAAGATCAGTGAAATACAGTGCAGAAATGCAACAACAATGACTAACTTACTTGACATAAAGTTTATGCCAAAAGAAATAGAAGAAAACTACCGGGAAAGGCTATTTATTTTCTGACATTAACATTTAAAAAAATACTTCAGCAAGATTTTGGATCATCTTTATGGACCAGAACTGATCACAAAAAGCTGATTAGACCATTAAGAGCATCGCTTGATTATCTCTGTGGAGATATTTCTGCTATTGTACGTTTCATATCTAATACTCAAGCAGTCATTTAAAATACATACACTATCTCCTTTCTGCTATTTAGAATAAAATAAATCATAGTGTCCATACCAGATCGAAGCTAAACTTTGAGCTGCTCTTCAAAGCCCTCCTCCCCTGCCAGTGAGCCGGGTAGCATCCTATCCTATTTAGAGAGGGGTTAGCCAGGATTAAAGGGTGTTTCTGTCGCTCTTATCTAGTGTTTGAGCACTTGATCACGGAGGCATGCCCTAATCCGAACATCGATGCGGTTCCATCAACACGCTCTCCTGGAGCAGCTCGCCAACAAAGGGGCTGTTGGGGCTTGTTTAGATGGGGCCACACACACAACCCCCCCCACCCCCACCCCCACCCGCTGACACCCGACATACACGCATGCATAGAAACACACAGATCCCTTTTTAAGGAACAGTGTTTCTGCTGTTGCTCGCTTTGATAGTTGATGCCAAACATCTAATCTCATAAACTTCTGCTTGTTCTCTGCTGACGGACTCAAACTTAAGATCTGTGAAGCGTTTGTGCGTGTGTGTGTGTGTGTGTGTGTTTGTACATGCAGGTCCGTGTGTCAGACTGGGTTTGTTTGGAAATCTAAGTGGGAGATTAAGTCAGGTTGGTTGATCACCAGTGGATTTGTTTACTGCAAGCTTTAGACAGAGATGATAAGCTGTTTATGTCAGATCTGTCATGAATAATTGCAAATGTTTGGGCCTTCTGATGTGTGTTACATGATAGCCTACATGTGATGATGCTTTCCATCAGTGTAGATAAGCAATCAGCAATTGTTTATCATTTTTGAAAACTGCTTTAATACCGTTTGGGCCCTTAAGATTGACAGTGCAGCAACATGCAAAACCATTTGAATACAAATTTTTTTAATGACAAGATCTCCTTAAGTGTTTGTTTATATTGTTATCACGATGCAAATATTATGAGTACACATATTTTCAACCCTGTGTCTGCCTCCATTTGATTCGATAAACCATGATGGGGGGAAAAAAATGTATTGTAACCTCTCCTGAACTCCAAAAGTGCATGATTTAGGGCAAGGGATTCAAGACTAGGATTATCAGGATAGGAAAGTTGGAAGAAATGTGGAAGACTTTCTTCTAATTGTGGCTTTTTTCTGGTGACTTAATGGATAAATTTTACCTCTTCAGGCTTCTAAAAATTATTCAAATAAAACAAACTGAGAAGGGAATGACATTTTGGTTGAATTGTCGACACAGCATTATTTTAGGGGGGGCTGAAGCCAAAAAGGTTGGGAACCAGTGAGCTGGACTAAGGAAGAAATTGAGCCAAATGTGGTTAACAACAGAACTTGAGAGTTTAATAGTAAAATCTGGATGTTTCATTAAGATCAACCAATTGTGCTCTTGAATTTAATTTAAAAAATGAAATATAGGTGTATTTTGAGTCTGTCTATCTGTGCTGTGTATAAGTGTGTCTGAAAACAAGGCAGAGATAGACAGACTGTGTATGATCAAATGTGGAAAAAATGACCATTTGCCTCCCTTGTGGGCCTGCTGGCTATTTGACAGGACTGTATATCATACTCTTGGATGAGTTGTAATTGCAAGTGACTGCTCTGTGTTTCTCAGAAGTGGTTGTGTGTATGTGCGTCTGTGTGGTGGTGGCGGGGCGGGTGGGGTGGGGGGTGATGGTGGGGCGGGTGGGTGGGGGTGGGGGGGGGTCAGTGGTGTTTTTGTAAAAATAAAAGGAGAAGTGTTGCGCTTGCTGTGGATTCTTTAGGAAATTGCTGTCGCACACGCAGGGGCTGGAGCCGGGGCCTGGCGACGGAGACAGAGTCTGGCTCCCAGAACCATTACTACGCCTGCTGGAGCCATGGAGGCCAAGCTGTGTGTGAGTGTGAGTGTGTATTTTGATAGTGCTGCTAGCTTTTGGGGGTCAAGCAAGACGTGTTTGGTATACATATGAGTATGATATGACGTACTTGTGTTAGTATTTTGATGTTGTGTCAATATCATATTTGACAATAAAGCTGATGTATTGCTCACTGTGATTGTCAAGTGTGTGTAGTTGTTTAAAGTTATATTTACACTAAAGTAACGAAATCAATTCACAATGATATATTTGTGTTTAAAATTCAACACATGGCTCTTGTATGTTATGGTGTGCTTGTGTCTTTATTTTGATTACACAGGAAGGATTAATATTGAACATTGGAGTGTATGTACTTGTGAGTACCGTATGTGTGTGTGTGTGTGTGTGTGTGTGTGTGTGTGTGTGTGTGTGTGTGTGTGTGTGTGTGTGTGTTTAGACATCACTAAAAAGGTCCTAGTTGAGAAGGTATAGCTATAAATCTCAGCGATGTGAACAGTAAACTGAAGTCTCCACTCTCGAGAAACCCACAGACTAAACACTGATGACCCCAACGCTGACCTCACACTCACACACACACACACACACACACACACACACACACACACCTTCCAAAATGACGCATATAAGCATTTTCTGACCTGCTGTCCCAATAGTTTGGTTTAAGCAAACATATCCTGGTTAAAGGTACAGCAAGAGATGATTATTTTCATTATCAGTTAATCTGCCAGTTATTTATCTATTGACTGATCATTTTGTTTATAAACATCAGAAAATAGTAAAAAAAAAATGCCCATCACCTATCCTAGAGCTCAAGCAGTGTTTCCTTAGATTTCAACAGGGCACAGTGCTGCTGCTTAATGATGAACGCCACTGCTGAAATTTCATTTGTACATAATAACCATGACAAACGCAAACCATGTACACCTTCTCCACTTCCAGCAGCTGACTGGAGCTAGTGGGGAGAGAATGGGAACTGGCATCATGTATGGTCACACAGCAGCCTCTGCTCTCCATCCTCTCCTCCTCTGCTCTCTGTCTAGTGTTGTGTTGTTCGCCAACAATTTGTTCAAAAGAACGAATCCTTTGGGTGAGCGAACAGAACTGAATCACTTCCTGAAACGATCGACCACAGTGCGCTCGTTAAGCTAATAGTGAAGTTCTATAAACAAGCTAAAATGAAAGCTGTGTGTAGTAGGGCTATTTTCCTGTGTGGTGTAATACAGCTTCACTAGGTGTGTTGAGACTGCACCGTGTCAGACCAGGCTGTAGATTTGAGTTGCTCTGCTGGTATGATCCCTTCACTGACTCACGTCTGTGGTTATCTGGCTGATGAGTCCTCAGATTTGTTGTTGTTGTAGAGTAAGACAGCTGCTTTTTACTAACTTGGCAAACAGCCTGATCTTTTGTTGTTAATATTGCCACCTACGGCGTTGCACCAAAGTGTTTCCACACACTCATCAGCACAGCTTTATTCACTAGTGTCCGCCTCCATTAGCTTGGTTAATGATATGTCAAAGAGCGATAGGTCAAGCTGATGGTGAATTTTAAGGACACTCTCTGCTGGATCACAAGCAAAACTACTTCAAACGGTCTGTTGCATTTATAGACTGCAAATTCTGAATTGGAACAGGTCATTACTGTTCAAATATTTCATTTTTCTCCACATTTGAACAAAAGTTTGAATCTAGTATAAAAATGTGACAGCCCTAGTATGTGGCTGCTGTAAATGTTTAGCTAAGTTTGCCAAATATACTAAAAACTAGTAAAATTCCTGTTAACTTAGCTACTGGCTGAGACAGCAGCTCCCCTCTCTCTACCAGCTGTACCTGCAGCAGTAAATCACATCAGCAGCACAGGGAGGAGGACAGAGGACAGGAAAGGACTGACAGTGACTGATGTCTGTGTTCTTCATTCTTTCTAAACCTCACTCAGTATTTTGATGTCAGGAATATTATTTATTTTACTGACATTTTAGATTTGTTTCCAGTGAGATATTATTGAGGTTATATAGTGACTTTGCTGTTGTAAACATTACTGTTGCTGCTCTAGAAACAATATTTAGTTGTATCTAAAATATAAATCAATTCTAATCCTGCTCTCAATTAGGATTACTTCAGGACATAGTGCTAACGTCATCAGTGAGCATATTTCTTTCACTTTTCTTCTTGCCAATGTCTGTGTCTACTGTGACAAACTACAACCTGTTGTTTTTTTATAAATATTGTAATGATAATAGTCCAAAAGGATGTGAAAATGCATAGTTTTTAGTCCAATAACATCAAATTTTGTTGGGGGAGAACCTCGACTGTGCTGTGACATTTCATTTTTTGACATTTATTACAATGACACTTATCTGAACCTTCTGGTGTCAAATACTTCTGTAAATTAACACACACACATGATTCTCTGGACATGGATAAACATATCTGGAACAATTTTAAGGTAGTTTTAGGTTATTCCACTGCCGGTGTGTGCAAATACACACCGGCAATACTCACACTGGCTCAAGGTAATGTCTTCACAACACAAGCACCCCACTCATGTCCTATGTGGCATCCAAAAGCTTTCAGTACTATCAAAATGCACACCCACTCTCACATGTATATACTGTACAATGCATACATGTTAAACACACACAATCACACCAGAAATTTTGAATGGTCAAAAATCAAAAGATATTAAATTTACTGTAATGTAAAATGAGGAAAAGCCAGAAAATCCTCACATGGAACCAAGCTGGAACCATTAAAATGAATAAACAACTAATCAATTATCAAAACATTTGCTGATTAATTCTCTGTCAATCTATTGACTTAATGCCAAACTTGGCTTTTGACAAGCCACCAATGGAGGAACACTCAGGCAGCTAGCGTGATGAAAACAAACATTATAGCATAGAGTGTAAACTAACACAGTACATCTACTCAAGTACAGTTTACATACTGAATTATAATTTTGACATATCGGCACACTTTGTGATTCCTTATACTTTTGAACCACCACATTTCTGAGGAAAAGCATCACTCCCTTACAATATTTTAACCAGGTGAAAGGAAACATTTTGCACATAGAGTATGTCTGAAATGTTTGTGTTAAAATCATCTGGCTTTTCTTAGCACATTCATGGATAATAGACAAATTACACCCACTCTGTCTCTGTAGTGTTTTGTTATGTCTGCTGTCAGATGGAGCTTGTTTGCTTAGAGACGATGGGGTGTAAATAACAAAGAAAGGGACTATTCAAAGGCAGAAAAAGACAGTGAAAACCACACAATATCTTTTTGGTGTATGGTGAATTAATCCAGAGTGAAATGTTAGCATATTATAATAAACCATTGGTAAGTTCATTTTCAGGATATTCAGAGGTGAACACCGGAAAAATGCGCCATGTTGCCAAAACGATGTTTTATGTGATGGGAAGTAGGGCTGCAACTAAATATTATTTTCATTATCAACTTATCTGCCAATTATTATCTCAATTAATCAGTTAACCATCTATTAAAATGTCAGAAATTGTGGAAAATGTCCATTAAAGTTTCATAAAACCCCAGTTGGAGTCTAAAAAGTAGCTTCTTTCATCCAATCCAAGAGTCTAAAACCCCAAAATGATAAAGATAAACAGCCAATCCTCACAACTGAGAAGCTGGTACTTGGAAATGTCTGGTATTTTTGCTTGAAAAATGACCAAGAAGTTATAATTTTAGGCAACTGGCAGATTGATTAATAAACCAATTGTTTCGGCTTCAGATCGTCCAGTAATCTACTGGTATTTGTTGGAATTTTTCTGTATTGGCGGACTAGTAAGCCTTAAAAGTTTAACATTTACCAAGAAATTTGTTTTTAGTTGGATACTATGAAATATGTTTTAGTTACAATATATCAAAAGAGGGAAGTTTCTGAGATGAAATGTGACATTTTCAAAATCTGCAATTTATCACAATAATGATTTTTTTCTTAGAAACAAAAGGAACTCCATCATATCATCTTTAATTCTACCATTTTCATCTGGAAAGATGTGAGCCGTATAGTGAGTCTCTGTCTCCCTCTGTTGGAGTTGTGGTGGTGATGCTGGGAAGCAAAGCGGGAGTTTGACCAGACTGCTAACCCACGGCCCAGTGACTTCCATTTGCCCTCAAAACCCCACAAGAACTGTTAGGTCGACCTTTGACCTGATACCACACACTGGGGCAACCTCATTTATCACCTGGATGTGGAGTGTTGTGAAAGGGGGTGGAGGGAGGAAGAAGGGGGGGTTGGAGGGGTATGTGTATGTTGGTGGGGTCATTAGTGTGTTGTGTTGGTTTTTAACAGGGAGTGTGGGTACAGAGGCTTGCTTTGGGGGTGTAAGCACTCTTGAAGGGAAAGGAGGCTTTTATGTACGTGTACAAAAGTTACAGACAGAGAGACGCTGTCTGGTTTGATTGTGATTGGGGGGGGTGGGGGGGGATGCAGAGAGGTCAGGGAGTCAAGGCTGATGAATGTTTTGTGATACTCTGGAGGGGTCTCTATGAAGGGGGAGCACAGGGCGGTGTGGTTTGAATTAGAGACGAATTGAGCCCCTTTACGACTTCTATGTGTATTTACTGTTGTGACTAGGCTGCTGCTGGAAGGACAAAAGAAAACATTGTGAAGGATGTAGGAAGAGTCAAGCCTATGACCAAAAGATCTGATATGTGTTGTGGACGCCTACCATTTTTTATGTTGTATCAATTTGTCTTTGCAGATTTTCACCCCATTTTCTCCTAATTTGGAAAGGCCTCCTTACCACTACAACCCCGCACTGCCACTGAGTTGCTAAGGATCTTGGGAGTAGCAGATATTCATGTGAACCCCTCCACACGAAGGAGAGGGAGTCTCAAGTGCAACAAATGTTTCAACCCATAAAGGTCAGAGCAGCAATGCTTTTCCTCCACACTATATCTAATATGGAGTTGCACTTCAAACTTGTTTCTGTGAGGAGTTTTTGTGGCGCAACTAGAAGAGAAGATCTCATGAAAACACTAACAAGTTTTGTTTTAATTACTTCTGAGAGAAATAATTTTGTTACAAGTGAATTAAAATCAGTCATTCAGTCAGTGCTATGTTCGGGTCGGGTTATGTTCAATAAGAAGTTTTTGTATGTATGTGTTGTCTGACTAGCTGATCATAAATTCCAAGTCAAGAGAAACACCTTGTATCATAAAATGAAGACATTATCAGACCATTTTCTAATCAAAGTCTTTTCACAAGATGCATTATTGTGATGGGGAGCTACGTCACAAGCTGCTGCAGGTAACACACATACCAACATCAGTACACACACACAAACAAGCCACACGTCCACATTGCCAACGTACATCTTTTACTCCTGTGTCAAGGCTGTATGGGATGCTAGCTGATATACCATTTATCTCATTTGCTAAGATAACGTAACTTTAAGAGACCATTTCACACAGCAGGATGATTTAAACTAACCTCAACACAGCAGCCACAGCAAAAACACTGGACTGAAGAGTGAAAATTACTTGAAAAGGAGAAAGTGACACGAGTACAAGAGAGCGAGAGACAGAGATGATAGCCCACCTTCCACACCTTTATAGTTGCATAGGAAAAAGCACAGGTGTGAATAATAAAATTAATTGGGGTTGAATTCCATTTAGCTGCTTCAGTTAGTTATTAGTATCACCTGTACTTTTCCTTCTATTCCTACAAGTTAAAATGTCTGCTTTGAAAAAGCCCAATAAAGTCCCAAACCAAACCAAGTTACAGTTGTTTTCTTTTAATGTAATACTGATAAGAATGCAGTCCTAATGTTATTCTGCCAAGTAAGTGATACAAATATAGACCAATCTTATCTTAAGTATGTAGACTCTAGCACTCTAACAGCAAACTCAGAAATGTACACATCAAACTATAAACACATACATTATGAAGTCATGCTAAACACTGCACAACCCTTATCATTTGTCCACAATGGCTACGATAATCTATACCCTTTGAAGAATATTTCACACACGACAGCACAACAGGGAGCCGATGTTTAACGCTTCATATATTTCAAAGCAGCCTCAGCAATTACACGTCAGAATACTGCAGAGACTTATGCAGCTTATGAAAGTCCAGTTCCCACATAAGTGACAGACAAAACAGCAAATACAGACCAACACCAAACCAGGATACAACAGGTAGTTCATAAAACAGCAGTGCAGTGAGAAAACAGCTCTAATACTTCTGGCCTGTGTTACAGCCGAGCACCAACAAAGTCAACACATCTTACAAAAAATATAGGCTACTGTTTATGAGGCAGCAACTGACAGTTATTTTCCTTAACAGTTTATCTGCTGATTACTTGTACAAGTCATTCATTTATCTTTTAGGTTATATCCATCACAATTTCCCAGAGCCCAAAGTTATGTCTTCAATTTCAATTTGTTGTGTTCAACCAAAGGTCTAAAACTCCAAGAAATTCAATTTACAGTCATATAAAACTGAGAAGCTGCTAACAGCAGAATAGAAAATTGCAATTATTGATTAATTTTCTGTTGATGGACTCATCGAAATAAGTCATTTCAGCACTAACTGTAGCCTTTATGGCTTTAAGTTAATGCTGGAGATGACTGATTAAAAAGGGAACCATCTTACCTTCTGTAGACTGAACTCCAAATGCAAACTTCTCTGTAGCTAGTCTAAAAGTTAGCTCTCTAGCTAGTAGCTGGTTTTCCAACCTCCCAAAGCTAACTAACCGCTAGCCACTAACGATTAGCTACATCACTAAAACACAAGTATTTGTACGTAAATTAGACTATTATACGGTCAAAACACACAAAACAGGTTATATAATATCCCAGCTTACTACATTTTTTAAATTTAACAGTACCTTCATACACCGTCTACAACCTCTGCCACAAAAATAGATTTTAAAAAATGTACAAACGTTTGACTCACTTTCTGTTCAACTGTTGTTGTTGTTGACGAAACCATGACGTAAGGTATGTTGCGCGTGCACACAATCAGCTTGGTCACCTGACCTTAATGCGTTTTTTTTATTTATTATATGTGTCTATAAATACATATAAATCTTTTTTTTATTTCAACGTCTGTAAAGTTAGCTGACCATTCAAATAGCGTTGAGATGACTACATTCATTACACTTTCACTGTTAAATTTTCTGTAAATAAATCTGCTTGTATTTACTTCCTCTAATAATTAAGTCTGTGGGAGGGACTTGAGATTATAAAGGATGTAGACTCTCCCCTCCAGACATATGAAAATACTCTGCTCTGAAGACAGTTCGTGCCTATGTTTTTTCTTAAAAAAAAAAAAGTCTAATTAACCTCTTAAAAAGCACATCTACCCCTTCTCCCTCATTAAGAATCCAGAATATGCAGTACTGTGCAAAGGTTTTAGGCACTAAAAGTAAAGTGAGGATGTTTTCAAAAATGATGCTATAATTTTTTATCAATTAACTTTGTACAAAGTTCAGTAAACAGAAGAAACCTAAATGAAATCAATATTTGGTGTGAGCACAATTTGCCTTTAAAACAGCAGCACCAGTTCTCCTCGTTACACCTGCACAAAGTTTTTCAAGGTACTTGGCAGGTTGGTTGTTCCTGCATCTTGAAGAAGTTGCCACAGTTCCTCTGTGAATTCAGGGTGTCTCAGTTGCTTCTGTCTCTTCATGTAATCCCAGACTGATTAGATGATATCGAGATTAGGGCTCTGTGGGGGCCAAACCATCTGTTGCAGTACTCTTTGTTCTTCTCTATGACTCTGGCTGCATGTTAGGGGTCGTTGTCATGCTGCAGAATGAATTTTTTGGGACTTATTAGACACCTCCCAGATGGTATTGCATTATGGATAAGAGTCTTAACATCTAAAGTGTGTAAAACTTTTGCACAGTACTGTATGCAATATCATATGCAAATATCTTTAACCAGGGGCGCAGCCAGAGATTCTGGGCCCCATGAAAAGATATCACATCAGGCCACCCCACCAACCCCCCCACCCACCCCCACAGGCCATACCAACCCTGTGCAACTGCTGTAACCACACCTCCAGAACCCAATTGACCCATTCAAAGCTTTAAATAACTCTTTGCAGGCTTGCAACTCTCTTGTAGTCAAATACTTACTGTATGATATTTACTGACAGTGAGCAGTGAAAATATAATACTGTGCAGCCCTGGAGGTTGCTGCTTGCACATGACTTGAAGGTGTTATTTTAACATTGGCTGTCACTTTAGTACAGACTGAGTCACTCAATGCTTCAAACTGTTCAGCATCCAATACAGACTATTGGCTGTTTTTGTTTCATATACTGATCATTATGTGGAAAAATACAGTGTTTGAATTCTTATCATTGAAAAGGGTTTAATCATCTTTATTTTTTCATAATAATAAAAAAAAAAATTCCCACGGATCCCCTGCAATTATGCCAACTGACATATTGACACATTCAACACAATGCTGCTCACCTCCTTCAGTTGGGAGCAGGGCTGGTTCATTGGTAGGGGTACGGGGATGAGACAGGGTTGCTGAGCCTGAGGCTGCATCTGTTGCGTCTGGCACCAGGCAGAGACAACTGATTGAATAGCTTGCTAAAACTTTGTCTGCATTGATTAAATGTCAGCTAAAAGGGGTGCGAAATGTAAAAACTCTGAATTTTCTGTGAAGATATTAAATAACTAATGTTAGGGGAGCAAAAGTATCCTCTTTCACTGTGGACCAAGCTAACAAGTTCATTTCCACCACTCACAGGCTACACCCACCTTTCTTTGTGAAATATTGGGTGACACACTGTCACCCTGTCCTTCACCTCTCCTGTCTTTCTTTTTTTTTCTTTTTGTTTTTGGAAGCCAGATTTTTCTGTAGGACGCTGAGACATGATGCTCCACCAGCACTCCTCACTGCAGTTCACTACTAGCAAGTACCACCTGGTTTGGGGGCAGGATCGAACCATTTCATATAAATACAGGGGGGAGGTGGGCAATACAGAGGCTCTCTGGATGTTTACTTTTTGCCAAAAACAAGAAAAGAAAAAGAAACCATTAGTTTTATCAATACATTGTAAATAAAATATTCTATTAATGATGATAGGTTAGTAATTTAATATTGAAAAAAATGTACTTGATGTTCTAATATTTTTTTAGGACCCCTGTCAGTCACAGGCCCTTCGAATCGTCCTAGCCCCCCTACCAGCTACTGTAGAAACATGGCGGTGCAACATGGTGGCCTCTGTGGAAGAGGACCCGCTCCTAATGTCCATATAAAGGGCTCATTCTAAGGTAACAAAAACACAACAATTCTTATTTTCATGAGATTATAAACTAATTAAAACAAACGTATGAATATTATATTCCATTTCTGCCAAGTCTGGTCCGCTAGATGCCTCTGAATTCTACACACTGCACCTTTAACTGCTACATGTGATGTGTCTCTATTTCACTAAAAATGTCCATTCAATGTGCACATGCACTGGAGGTTTCAGGTTTCCGCATCACACTTGTGTAAGTTGCATAATTGGACCAAGACTTGCCTCCAAACGAGTTGCGATGTCATAAAATCACACTCATACGTACACATCTTAAACTCAGATTTAAGCACAGAGACATTTTCCTCCTTCAGTTCATGAATGTGAAAACAGCCTGTAGTGTCAAACTCTTCACATCTGTCATTCTGCACATGTGGAGCTCAAACATCTAAGTCAAGTCACAATAAGCTTTTAAACATTTTTGAGTGGAAGCGGACTTCAAGTTTTCAAGAACTCAGTTGAAAGCTTGTTTTTTGTGATTGGGGGGGTTGTTTGATTGATTGTTTGGTCGCACAGTATTTGTCTATCTTTGCCATTATTGTTTGTAAATGTTTATCAAGCTGTTTCATATTAGCAAGTCATATTTAAAAATGCACATCAAATTGTGGTCCCCCTCAGTAAATTAGGGAACCCCTCGATATATAATGAATTTCACTAGTTTGACAAGGTGGCTTTTATTGAAGCCACTTTGTCAACATTTATGTCATGGGATATTATTGTGTTGTTAGGATAATATGAATATCTGTCTTCCAGTCTTGAGAAGCTGAAAAATTAGACTGAATTTGTCATGTTTACTCCACTGTTGATGAATGGGAGGCTGACTTTGTGTGCAAGGACTCATTAACTGTTTATATACACAAGGGAGCTTTGGATGAATGACCCTTCAATACCCTGAGGGAAGTTACTGTTGCATGAAGTACATACAGAATATAAAGCAAATATTAGGACAGCGTAAGAATACAAAGACAACACACACTGACAGAAACCAGACAAAGTAAAAAAAAAAAAAAAAAACTATACCCACTGAGTTGTACTCATTTCAATTAAAAAGAAAAAGAAAATTCAACTTAAGGAAATGCTCTTTGATAATTTTATTATATCTTCCATGTTTGTATTTCAAATACTGAATGGCAATGTCAAAAAACAGGTTTAACAACACAAATAGTAGTGTCGGGATGTTTCAAACTGCAGTAAATTGAAGTGCCTGCTCTTAATACCTTTATACCTTATTTTAAAAACTGTCAACATCACATTTTACAGCTGAAGGTTGTCTGAAATACGACATTACCAAAAAAAAAAAATGCAGATACAAGCAATGGTGAACATGAATGCATATCAATCTGTCTGTTTTTGATCATTTAAAATAATACAGATTAATAGTTAAAACTAGCCTGAATTTTCACATTTATACCACACGGTGCCAGTGTAGACCCCAAATGATTGTTTGTATTCAGTGGATACAACCATCCACGCATTCATGACTTTGTACAGATGTCATCATGCCTGTTGCAACTCAGAATTTGATGACTTTAAAGTGATGTCAAAAAAATTCTCAAATTACAACAAAATGTCCATCTAGGGAAACATAAACCTCTTACTCCATGAAGCTGCCAGATAATGTGAGACTATTACACTGTCAGGTTTCTATTTTTAAAAAAAAATGAGTTAACTCACCTGACCTAATTCAAGGTGGCAGTATTTTAAATGATGTTATATTAAAAGCTATGACATGTACAACAAGTTTGGGTATTATCATCTGCTTTGAAGTTGACCCAAACATGCGATCCTTTACAGGCCTACTACAACATACTAATCCTCAGACAGGCTATCTCCAAATGTTTATGAAGACAAACATGAAATAGTGTAAGCAATTTACTGAAAAAATTGTGTAATAATTGTTGTTTTAAGGGCGACTACTCTCTGAAAATGAGGCTGACAGGCAGGTTTATGTGGTAGTATCTCCATCTGAGGGGTTGTTTAAAAGCTTCAATAACCCACAATCCTAATAATGTCACTTTTATGTTATTATGTTAGGGTGTTATTGTCACACTGTAATCATTTGGTCAAAACTTTAATTACAAACGTGTAGGATGTATAAATCACCAGCCGATGGCGCTGCACGACCACAGTTTCAAACTGAATCCTGTTGATTCTTCGCCTGGGCATGATCCTGACAACAATACTGGCAACTGTTTAGTGCAAGAACACAAATCTGGCAGCACTCAACGAAAACAAAAGTGGCTAATCATCTAACTTCCCCACACTTCAGGAGATCAATAGGTGTTAAAGAGCTCAATCCGCAGAATGAGAGATTGTTTTGCACACAGCTGCTATGGATTACCTGAAAGTCTCTTACAGATATGGTGATAAAAAGTTAACGAGATTAACCACAAAGTCCTTTAATCTTTCTTTATTTCATCAGACATGCTATTGGAGTTTATGGTGGCTAAACTTTGCTCTTTTTTTCGGTCATTCAAACGTAACTGATCATGCAATCGATACTATTTTATGAGTTCAGCCAACTCCAATTGCATTAACTGTGTGTCTCTGGTATTTTCTATAATATTCCCATGATAAACCTATACTAACCTAATTTATAATCTGAGACGTGTTGAGTTTACGGTGACCGTCTCACTCTGGTATTTTTAATTTCCCATGGAATAACTATAATATCCACTTGAAACTTACAGGATTTTTATTTGAGAACAAAGGTGACATGTCCGGATTTGAAATCAAGGATCCGGGGAAGGGAAAGAAGGAGGAGGGGGGGGGTCATTTATCAAGGGCCCCTACGGCTTGCAGCTCGTGGGCCCTCCACCAAAATGTAGACCGACGTCACCGCTTCCGCCCTGCGCCCCCTCCTCCTCCTCCTCCTCCTCCTCCCTCCCTCCCTCCCTCCTTCCTCCCCCGGCATCGTTGGAGCTGCTCGGCTGCCTGCAATCCAACATGGAGTAGAGAGAGATGGGGCTCTAGCGGGGCCACCCCTCGGTAACAACAGCGACGACGCGCTTTTTACGCACAACTGGAACCGGAGTCGTCGGTGAAAACATGCGCCTTAGGACTTATTAACGGAGTGTGTGCCTTGTGTGTGTGTGTGTGTGTGTGAGTGTGTGTGTATGTATGAGTGAGTGTTTGCGAGCGTGCGTGTGTGTGTGCGTGTGTGTGTGAGAGTGTGTGTGTTTGGGGAGGGGGGGTGGGGGGGCGAGAGAGGAGCTGGATTCGGCTACTAAATTGTCTGTATAGGCTACGTTACCTGCTGAAGGCGATGGGGTATTAAAGTTGAGAAAGGGGCATTTGCGATCCAGAAGCAACTGGGTGGCTCAGCCGAGGGGAAAAGAGGAGAAAAGTGAAGAAAAGAAGACGGAGCTACAGCCAGTCGAAGGCAAGCCAAAGAGCCGACACTCGCACAAAGGCGCAGGGGGGATTAGCTTTATGCGGAATTGGAGACAGGATCGGAGGAGCCCGCGGTGAAAGAATGACGAGCGAAAAGTATGCAATCGCCGTGGTACATTACCTGAGGTGAAACGAGAAAAATGATAGAAGAAACACACCCAAACGAGTAAGTACTGTATCTCAAAGATTTCTCTATCCGTCTCTCTCCTTCTTTCGCTTCTTCCAATGCCTACAAGTTGGAGATGATTAGGGCAACTTGGTGGAATGTGCAGCCTAAACTCCCCTCTCTCCAAGCTGGTTTTCCTATATGTCTTGCATTTTATTTTATTTTTATTTTTATTCAGTCGATGGGATTTTGGTGCTTGATGCTGCTGTGAAGCAAAGTATTGACAGTGCTGTACAAGAGGCTTTTTAAGGCCCCCACCTTGGTGTAGACTTGAGAAGGCAAGAGAGAGAAAGAAGAGTAGGAGGAGGAGGGGAATAAGCGTGGGTGGATCGGAAACATTTTCTGAAAGGATCTGAAGCGAGAGAGCAGGCCCTGTTGCAGCGTAACTTAGAAACTCAAACACGCCCCGAAGTTACACCTTTTATAAATACGCAAACAGCAGCGAGGTCACGCACCTCTTGTTTGTGCGTTGTTCAGTCCCCAAAAAAAAGAAAAAGGAAAAACCTGACGGCGTTTACAGAGGCAATTTCGCCTCGTTGTTTGGCCACATCTGTGTGTTTGCTTCCAACCGAAGGGGGAAGTCTCACAGGATATGAGATATCCGATATGCCTCATCCGCCATCTCTTTCTCAATCGCCCTCATTTGCATAGCCTACCGCGCTCCATTCATAAAAAATACCGATTGTAAACGACGTCTTGCCCTGAAAAAATACGCGTCTGTTTCTGTTTGATTCGAGCCACATGTGCTTCCCTGTTTCTGTCTTTGCAGACCGGCGATCGTGCTGCTGCGTCTTGCGAAATGTAGCTGATATAGAGCCGTACAATGTGCAAGGCCCACAGACCTGTTTATATGGCATTGGCACTCATAGGCCTATATGGAAGCGCTTGAAGCTTAAAATTAGCTTTACTGGAAATGAACTGTGGGTTAATCTGAAATACATGTTATACTGGGCAGGTGTCAGAGCGCTTTTAGCCCAGTTGTGTGGACGTTATTGTTTCGACAAACACGAATAGACCACCAGAGCTTTGAACACACGCAGATTATGATAGTTTTTTTCCAATGTGAGTCTGCAGACGAGGCTTTGATGTCGTGTTTATGGCTGAAATTACTCAAATGTAAATGTTTCGGCATGCCAGAACTGTTTAAATTATTGGCTACCATTATTATCGACAGCACCTCCGTCTCTGTCAGACTACATGGGGCTGTGCTCGGTAGGAATGCCTGCCTTGCAGATCTCTGTCGGCGGGGGTGGAAGGGCGAAGGGCACCGGAGGGGATGTTTGCGCTGCGGTGGCGTGACGCCGGCTCATTCATAAAAGCCCTCTAACCTTCAGGCCGTCCCCATTCATGCCTGCTGGCCGCATAGGCGCCTAAGCAATGGAGCAAGTGGAGCAAATGCATCCCCATTATTCAATTAGTGGGAGCAAAGTTATGGTTTTGCTACCCCACTTTTTGTCTTTTTAAATAAAACAAAACAAAAAACTTACTATCATACAGTCCCCGCAATCAGATGATTATATTTCAGCAGCCTATATCAATGATTTTACTATTTTCAGCAACTGTGAAAAACAAGTAATATTAAAAACTACACATTTTGAGTTGGTTCAATCTAACTTGTTTGCCAAAGCAAGCTTTCGCTGTCAGTCCAAACAAGAGTCTGACTGTTTTTAAAGGTGAGAAATATACCATTTAGCTTAACTGCAATCATTGTCTGAAAATAGAAAATAAAGGCTAGTGTATGTTGGATGAACCTGCTTGGTACACTGACTTCAGTCAAACTTTTAAAGTAGCTAAAAGTAGGATTGTACTGTCACTGAAATGCTAAACAGATTTGCGAGTTAGCTAACTTTGCCAGCCCGCTCGCCTAACGTTAGCTTGTTGATTGAACAGGATTCATCTGTTCACGAAGGAGCCGAATCAGAGTTGGCTCTTTTATAGTCGAGATAAAGGCTTATGTAGGCTTAAATCAACCAATAACACAATAATAAATTCATAACAGATAACGAAGCAGTGCAAAAAGAGGACACTGACTGACAAGACAGAGCAGCACAGCCCCATAGCAGCACCCTGCAGCAGCGAGTTATTCAGTGAGAAATATGCACAAATCTATTGTAATTTATTCCCATGCATGCTGCTCAGAGTAATCCCAGTCAGTGGCTCTTCCAGCAGCAGCACAGCATCTCTCCCTCTCAATCATTTCCTGTCCTGTTCTTGATGCATTCTTGGTTTTTATAGCACCCTTTAACCTAACTAAACTACACTAGTGCAGGTGGCTGTTTCTTGACTTAATCCAGGGGGTTAGGTGGTGTAGAAATGCAGGAAATTTGTTTTAAATTACTTTTTTTTTTTTTATGAAGGAGGACCCCCAGACCATTTCTGTGGTGATGACGTGTAGTGCTTTTCTTATAGTGTGATGTGCCCTTTGCATCACACCCCCCATAGCACACAGAGATCAATGGCTGATTCACGTTCATTAAGAAAAACAAAAGCGTATTATATGCTCTGATAATATAACTGTCAAATAACTGCGTAATCATGGAAACTATCATGATATGCCAACAAAATGTATTGCTAGCAATAAAGTTTGGTTGTGTAGGCTTTATGAATGGCCATACAGTTGTGTAATAGTCTTGATAGAGCAAAAATATTAATAGTTATGAAATACTTTTTATTTTAATTATTTTGTTAAGATTCTCCCCAGCCATACAAACTCAAAACATGTCTTCAAGCTATACCCTATTATATTAGCCAACATCTATTTAGGCTTCTGTTAAATGTAAACTTAATTAACATTAATGCAAACAGGAATAAGCCTTGACTGACAGATGTCGATTAACTCTTGACTCTGCTTTGCCAAATGATATCCAGACTGTCTTAAAATTTCAATAGCTGATTTGTGACAACAGTCAGTGTATCAACTAATGAATTTAACTGAAGTAGCCCACTACTACATGGCCTGCTAATATGTTTTAAAGGGACAGGTTCACAATTTTTCAAGTTTGTCCTAAAACAATAGTCAGGTGCCCAAATTAACATTGAAATAGGTTTCTCCTGCTATAATCATTCCTCCTGTTCATACTGACCATTAGAAGATCCCTTCATAATGCATTTACAGTGTAAGTGATGGGGACCAAAATCCTCAAGTCTCTTTGTGTGCAAAAATGTATTAAAAAGTTTATCTAAAGCTTCAACCGTCCAAATCAAGTAGATATCTTTCAACGTTACAGTCTTTTTAGTGCCAAAGCTCCTCTTTTTGTTACTATACTTCCATCGCAGCTCAACAGGGAAACATAAAGAGGGAATTTGGTGCTAAAAAGACTGTAAATGAGGCAGATATCCACTTGATATGACTAACTCAGACTGCTGAATCCTCATATAAGCTTCAGATAAAACTTTTTAATGCATTTTTGCACAAAATGACTGGACATACTGTCATTTTCATTGAAAGCACATTTGAAGAGGATCTTTTAGTTGTCAGTATGAACAGAAGGAATGATTACAGTGGAAAAAAAAACCTCTTTCAGTGTTCATATGGACACCTGACTGTTGTTTTAAGACACACTTGAAAAATTGTGAATCCGTCCTTTAAGGCCCATAGAACTGCAATTGATATAGTGCATAATACATCTATTTTAGTTGCAGTTTATGTTCATTTATTGTTGTTCATTGTGCATTGTACAGTAACTATTAACAATGTTTTACTACAGTTGTACACTTATCGTCTTTTAAATTCTGATAGTAACCTTTTGGTGCTTCATAAAGCGTTTATTGTCTCATTACTGGGCGGAAATAATGTGCAGTGTGCTGTTATCTGCTAGCTGTGTGTTGTGGTTTCTTATCAGAAATAAAAGCCTTTAATGGGATTAAGGCAGGGTCAGGAAATGAACACACCTTTTATACCTTTTGTGTCATGTTAAAAGGTTCAACAGTGTAGCTTTTCCTCTGCTTATGTACCCTGTGTCACAAGTTAGATATTTTACTACCTCTCTTACTTTTTGTACAGCCGATTGTATGTCTGTAGATAAACAGCACGGTCTAATGGTGCAGTCACATGCCTCACCTGCTCAATAGACCAATCAGATTTGATGTGTCAGTTGGCTATCAGTAGGCAATGTGATTACAGGCACATACGTTCTGCTTTCTGTTGACTACATGTCCTAAAACTAAACTATAACCGTACCCATCATGTCCTCAATTTGGAGGATGTTCCTCTTTGTCCTGTCCTTCTAAGGAGATTTATTACCTTTTTATAAAAGTGTAAGATCCCTCTTAGACACACATACACCCTGTAGAGTCACAACACAAGCAGAGGATGTATTGATCTGGTGTGTGTTGCTGCAGGGTCAGCATGTGCACAGTCAGTATCGGACAGGAGATGCCCGGTGACATTCAGCTAAGGTCAACGTAGCAACGAAACATAATCCATCCCTGAACAAAAAGCACTCATCAGCTGGCAAACGCAGCAGAGAGGAGTTAGCAGGTCTGCATGTTCCCTCAGCAGGACTGTTCTGTTCCTCACATTTATATTTTTCTACGTTGGCAGCATTTGATATTGAGACTATAATAAACCTGACAGGTGTGGAATTTCAGGACTGTGAAAAAGCTCATCTCCAAAACAATGCACGATTGGCAGAATAACCAAATTACAGATACTGTAGAAACCAGTCATTGACATTAGTGTAAATGTGTCACCTCCCTTGGTCATAAAGAAAACTTTTTTTTTAACATAGCCTTGCATCTAAACTGTAGCAACTGCACATTTTGTTAAAGGAATATTACACCCCTAAATTACTTTGACACTGTTATAAAACTGTTTTCTGCTGCACCCATTTTCCCTCACCCCACCATGTCTCTTACTTTGCTTAAATGATTTCTACACATTCCCCACAATGCAACAACAAGCCAGAGGGCCTGGATTATGGCTGCAACTAACGATTATTTTCATTATCGATATAATCTGTAGATTATTTTCTCAAACCCAATGTGACGTCCTCAGTTTTGTCCCGACCCAACAGTCCACAACTGTCATACTTACTATCATAAAGGACTAAAGAAACTAGAAAATATTCACATTTGAGAGCCTTAAATCAGAGAATCTTGCAATGTTAAGTCATTGCAGCTCTAGCCCGGATGTGTTGCATTCATTTGTTAACTGTACATGAACATGGAAAGATTGATCGCACTTACAGCAAAATAAGGTGCTCTTGTACTTAGGAAGTGAAACTTGTCCCCCGGACTTGAAATGCAACATGTCTTGTAGCTGCATTGTTTTCTGGTATATTGAGGTTACAAGTAGTGTAGTAAATGGTCTGACTGTCTACTCTGCAATGATTCAGAGGGACTGATCTTTAAACCTGACATTTCCTGTTTGTCTTAGTATGCTGAAACATTTTTTACTGTTAAACTTGTGGCTTGCTAACTTTAGTTTTACGTATACACTATTGGCATATACTGTAAAAGGGTGTTTAAAATATAATAGCTCATAACAGGAGGGGAAGAGAGACTCAGAGGGCTAATTTAGCTGGATATCCTCTCTTTTATAATGGGCCAAATAACCACATAACGTCCAAAGACATTAGAGAAAACAGCATGGAGAAAGAACAAAAAGAAACATGACATGATATATCTGGATAAATGTATAAGTTATTATGATTATATATAAAGTATATATGTATACAGATACACAGATAATTAGCATGGCACATGGTGTTACTAACATATCACACTCACGTGCAAACAAACAGAGAATCAGCATGTCCACAAATGAACTTCCTTTACAGACCCTTGGTATTTTTTCTCTCTCTCTCTCTCTGTACTCCCCCATACAAACACACACACACACACACACACACACGCATCATGTGGAACAGATCCTTGTTCACAGTGTTTCCTGTGTTTTACAGAGCAGCTCATCACTGGTTGCTATCCGGAGCCTTTATATAATAGCTTGAGCTGTTTATATCTGAAGACTAAACAATGGACCCGGATTGTTTGCCTGTTTTTTTTTTTTTCTTTCTTTCTTTCTTTCTTTCTTTCTTTCTTTCTTTCTTTCTTTCTTTCTTTTTTACTAATCTCTGCTCATCAGCTGACTGGATGACCAACATTATAATAACTTGAGTTTTCATTCACTTCACTCTTGTGTGTTTTTCGCTTGTCACACCAAGTATACAACAATCCACTGGACCGGTTATTGAAGACTCAAATTCTTGTCAGCTCTTCAGTGAAAGAACAACCTCCCTTTCACTGCTTCCCTAACCAGTTCAGGTTTATGCTTTGTTTGACATCTTACTACCTCGATGATTGACATAACGCATATCTTTGGCCTGCATGTAATATATATGCTTATGTAGAGTAACACTACTATACCGTACATTATGTGCACTGCTGTTCTGGCTGATTTGTATAAAAAGATGAGACAGATAGATCTTTCTCCACACGTGATATTTTAAGGAAAGGACATCATTTTATTGCACATATTTTGAAAGTCCGTCTAGTTCAGCTCGATGAC
This sequence comes from Thunnus maccoyii, assembly GCF_910596095.1. Taxonomy (NCBI): domain Eukaryota; kingdom Metazoa; phylum Chordata; class Actinopteri; order Scombriformes; family Scombridae; genus Thunnus; species Thunnus maccoyii. The sequence goes on along the minus strand of NC_056546.1, from coordinate 7,650,392 downwards.
TCATAAATTGGTTGACACAGTCTCAAACTATCTCGCTCGCTCGGAGTTTATTCCTGCAAACGCACAAGTCAGTCTCAGGTCTTCCCTGTCTCCGTTTATGTTTAGTCACTCTTACACAGCTACACGTCTTTGAATCTCAAGTTGGCCCACTTCCACACAGTACTGTCATATATATTTTAAAGGGACAAAATCATAATAGATGTTACATATTTCAAACTGGCTCTCTTTTTGTAATCTTGAGCTTCTCTTGTTAACATAAAATTGCAACTATTCCTACAACACATAATAGAGAAAGACTACAGGCTATTTAAAACACTAACCACAAATAGCATCAGGAAACGCTGCAGCCCATCATGTGTAGTGTGTTAAATATATCAGCATATTTAGACTAGGGAACCCCTGAGAGAACAGACTTCCTAGTGTTCATTATGCAAATCATTTTCTGTTGGTTTGGTGCCCTGGAGCTTGACCACAGGCCGTCTAATTACAAGATAAACCATTGACATCTGACAGTTTATGTAAACGAAGTCTACCTGATCAAACTTGCCACGGTTAACGTTGTGCAGGGAGCATTAGAAAGCCCTTCGTCGCTTACGTTTGGCCCAAAGTGTTGAACTTAACACAGCGTAAGAGGATATGAAGCATTATAGAGGGTCTTGGTTGGCTTTTCAGTCGTCTGTAAGAGGTTTAGAGCCAATCAACTTGTTTTATGTACAGTTTCCACATTGATGGAGATGAAGGGGCTGCAGAGTTACCTCGGGGATGACGGCTTCCTCTTGGAGTACAGTTACAGGCTTCTGGATAAAATGTGGGATCTGTGACACAGCTGGGCCCTGAACATTTCCAAGTAGTTGTTTTTGAACCAAACATATCACAATATCCTATATTTTTTTGTGAATACAGGCACTTTTACAGTTACTTTGACTTGATTCAGTGTGATATATAACCTTTTCTTTGCTCTCATTTTGTTTAATAATCATAAAACAATGATTTTCCATCCTGTAGAGTTGAGAACAATCTGACTGTAATAGCATTTAAAATGTTCAAGTACAGTAACCCTCTTTTGCTCCCAGGGAGATTAATAATGGTGAATAGGCCTGAACTCGGAGCGTGATTGGTCAGTTGGATATGGGATGTTATCCGTTAACGCTCTTCTGCATATTAGTGACCTCACTGTCATGTCAACTGACACACACACATGCACGCACGCACGCACTCACTCACACCAGCAGCTCGAGCCTTTTGCTGCCTAGACGTGAGCGTTCCACATAACTACGGCTGACTGACAGAAAGCCGATCAAACTTCCCCTCAGGAGCCTCCAGTGTCAATAGTTGTGAATGAACTCGCTTCACCTCTCTCGCTCTCTCTGTCTCTCTCTCTCTCTATCTCTCTCTCTCTCTCTCTCTTTCTGTCTTGCATTAGCACACAGAAATGAAAAAAGAGTGACAGCCAAAATTAAATTAGAAATCATATTCACACTTAAACTGATTTTCCATTTTTATGTTGTATGTAACTAAAAATGTCACCAACGCATTACTTTTACATAAATCACTTTATTTTGTAGAAATCTGCTCAGTGTTTCTTAATATAAAAATCCCAGCTATTATAAAATCCCACATTTTTTTTGGCCCTCCTCCTTTTTCCTCTCTAGCACCCAAATCAGAAATACTGTACGTTGAAATACCAACACGAAGCCCTGCAGAACTGCAGTCTGTAACTTGTCTGCCGATGATTATGTATATGTACTAACAAAGTGTTCTTATGTACGGTATGTAAAGAAACTGCATTTACTCATATCTGCAGGCTGTTTTCACACCACCTCTTTGAACTGTTCTATATGGAACAAGTGCTTGTGGGGGGTTATTTGTGGTTATTTAATGAATTACGCAGTGAGTAAAAGGTCAAAATTAACAACACATGTTCATCACAAGTTAGCCAAACCAAACATAAGGCCTTACAAATGCTTATTCAGTCTAAACAATAGTGGGGGGAAAAAAACAGAGGTAATAAGTTTACAGTGATTAAAAAGTGAAACAGAGAAACCAACTAGCACATGGTTGTAATTTTCACTTCATTCAGTCAACTATTTATTTATTCACTTTATGTAGCTTTGCTATTGTTCCTGAACCAGGAGTGTCAGCTTGATCTGTGAAGCACTGTTAGTGTATACAGAGGTACAAACCAGTAATGAAATGATCCAGATCGTGAAGCGACTTTCAGAGGCTTCCTGGTCGTTGCAGACAGAGCATGTGCTGTGTGTGCAGCCCCAGAGAGAGGCGGACCCTGTGTGTGTGTGTGTGTGTGTGTGTGTGTGTGTGTGTGTGTGTGTGTGTGTGTGTGTGTGTGTGGTTCTGTTGATCAGGCAGAGGCGCGGCCAGTCATTCCTTGTCAGAAGTATAGCCGCCCTTATCACACATGGCTGGCCTTTTTATCTGTCACACATGAGCTGGATTCCAGACCTGATAACCAGCCTGCTTCCCAGCCCCCTTTACTGTTTTATTGCTATATTGCTGCACACAGACCACGTCAGGTATTTGCAGGGTCCAGCTAATATGCTAGCACTGTTGCCACTACAGTATGAGCTAAAAGTATGTATTTAAATAGTTATTTGTTTCTGCTAAGTCCAGACAGGATGTGGATGCTGACGTGGTTTATCGGCAAATTAAATTTACAAATAGTAGTTAAGAGTTGATTGACGGAGCACTAATGTGGCTCGGTAGGGAATGTACGAGTGTGTACTCCACCCACAGCGCATTTCCTCATTATGATACAGACTTGTTTGCAAGGTGTGGACCCGGCATAGAAATGAAAAGTAGAGAATGGACACCTACATTCACAACAGGACTCAAGGACAAGTCTGCTACAAGTTTATATGATGTAAAATCATTCTGGCACTTATTTACAGAGCACATGGAGTTCATCAATTGTCTAATAAAAGCTAACAAGTTACAATCCACTTTGGTTATTACAGTCAAAATAAAGAAATACTACAGAAAGAGATCTGAATATTCTTCCTCTTTAAATTCACAGCTAGCTTTTGTAACTGGCATAAGTTGCTAAAGTATTAGCAACGATTGGTATCAAGCATCATTAGCTCGACCAGAAATTTGCATGTGAACATGAAAGTAGGGAGCCTACGATCTATCTCTCAATACTATTTTATATCTGTGGTTGAAGTGAAGTAATGACAGCAGTATAATCGATGAAACCGTTTTTGCATAGGCTATTAAATGCGGTGCTGTAAATGATTGTCATGATACCGTTCTATTATTCAGACTGTATGTTATTATATTGAATGGCGCCTACACTAACTGGAGGAGCTTCTGAGTCACAGCGGGAGGAAGTAGATCAGAAACATGGCCTAAAGTCACGTAGTAACATTAACTAGTAACATTAACATAGACCACCAACAGGCAATAGTGCATTATTGTATAGTGAAAGCTGGCTACTGCAGTATATTGCCCGTCTTATGAGGCCAGACACACCCTGTACCTTTGACCCGATGGCAGCTCATATTAATTTAGAGGAGGATGTGATTCATGAACTGCCTGCTCCTATCTTATCAGCGGCGCGTTGAGTTCCCCTCAATCAGCCTTTTTAAACAGTCATCACTCAACTTTTGACACTTTACATCCCTGTCTTACCTAAAAGAGTTTGAAAAGTGGTTGTTTACCAGTCTACAGCCTGAGGTTGTAGCTTGAGGTGTACTGGCAGAGGTAAAACTCCTCTAATGATAAAATAACCTTATAAAAATTCCAGTTAGGCTTAGTGGTGGGGGGAAATATAACAATGATCCCAGCCTCTCATATTCATTATGTTATTATTCTGGTCTCCCCGCCAGGTTGTGACTGGGTTAGGGTTATATTAGGGTTAGATAATATTAGTCAACCAGTGATGTCTGGGAGAAATCTGTATATAAAGTTAAAGATGTGTGTGTGTGAATTTTATTTTTTGCAAACAGGTGATTTATAAATAGTGAATAAGCCTTACTAAAACTTAACCGCCTTTTCTCAAAGTGGGTGTCACGGTCCTTTTTTCAGCATCGGTACCTCGTGCAACATTCGTGTGGACAGAATTAGATTCACAGCTCCCAAATGTATGTGTGTGTGTGTCTGTGTGTATTTGTGCCAGGACGTGTGGTCACTCCCATGTGTATTAAAGTAGCGCGTTGCTGCTGGTTGTGGCCGTCTGTGTGTTCCAACCGCAGATTACAGGGCCTGTCGGCAGACGGGGCTCTAAACGTGGGTCACAAGACGGCCCAGAATGTGACATGTTCATCTCAGAGAGCTGATAGCCAGTACCTTAAAGTATCTTAAAGCACATGTGCTTATATAACACAGAATTTAGTGTTATTTCTGTATGTGGGTGGCCTAGATGTGTGGTTCCCATATGTGAATGTGTCGTACATGTGTTTGAGTCATGTTGAACCGCAGTAATACTTAAATATAAAAGCAGCAGTGTGGATTTTCAAACTAAACATTTCACATTGTGTCAGAGCTGCCCTGAAAGAAATAATCTCTTTGGTTGAATTGAAGCTGAAATTGAAGGTTTCTGCACTTTGTCACCCTCTGTGTTAGCAAGAGGCAACTGAAATGATGTTGAACTACAACAATGAGGCATCCAGAGTTACATTTGTGACATAATCTCATCAGCCACATTGATAGCATGACTTACGTCATCGTTTGAGACATTTCATGTGAAAAATAATGAATAATAACCAGTAAAAAAAAAAACCTCCACACAAACTACAACTTTGTTACGGAGCGTCTAGTGGTCACACGTTACAATATTTGTTGTTAGATAAGCTTTGTGGTTAGCTATGTGGCTAACAGGTGTATGTCAAAATAGGGGTAATTTATTTGAATAACTGCCCCCAATTTTTATCATTAGGTAGTTCACAGCTCTTAAACTGCTATTTAAATCCTGATCATTTCTGTTGTTTCCATCACACAGAAGCTTTTAAACCAATATTCATGTTCGTCTTTTACACACTTTGTCATCACATTTACTTTTGGTTTCTTTCCTTGCAACAGATTAATATGTATTTATCTGTATATATCTGGGGTAGAAAAGCCTGTTGTTTCAAAGCATGAAACTACAAAAATGGCACAAATTAATTTTACAGCCAGAGAGATGGCAAGCTGCTACCCAGAGCAAGCTTATATAGCAGCATATAAATGACAATTTCAACCACCAAATGTGCTAGTCTAACATCTAACAGTAGCTGACATAAAATTACATCAGTTAATTGTTATAAAAAAAAGCCAGTTAGCAGTAGCTTAGCTGATCTTATATATTCAGTGTAGTCATTCTAGGCTCTAGCTAGCTAGTGTAAGCTATTCTTGTATGCTAGCCTGATTCTCCAAGATCTCAAGTTAATGGAAATATAAATAGATCACTGACGTGTCTGTTTTGAATTCCTTTTCCTTTGCTTTTGTTGCCATTCAAGTTTCCCACGTGGCTAGCTAGAACCTGAATGACTGTTTGCCTCCGCCCATTGTGGTTTGACATGATATGAATGATTTCTGCCTACAAACTGTATCACTGAAGCTCCAGTAGTCTGCCACCAATAACAATTTGACTTTCAATGTCATGTGTTCAAAAATGATTACAAAAGTAGGCTGTGTGCTAGCGTGTCTTTAACGCTCCAACACAATGAACCTTTAATATATGAATGGAAACATCTAATGTGATGAAGTGGATTTAATATGTATGTGTGTGTGTATGTGTGTGTGTGTGTGTGTGTGTGGGGACATGAAAACCTTGTGGGTGACTGTGGTTGCTTCTCTGTGCGGACTGTTTGTCTGCTGTCAGCCAGTCAGTCTGTCATTCAGTCAGTTTTATGAATGTGTGTGGGTGGGAGCTGGTGAACCAGTTTTGCCACGTGTGTGTATGTGTGTGTGTGTGTGTATGTGTGTGTATATGTGTGTGTTTGTTTGATGTTCACTTCAAATCCCCGGGACTGTCTGTAAGCTAATTATATAACAACACCTCTCTCATTCACTCCCACTCTGCCTCTCTTTTTCCCCTCCCTCCCTTTCTCTCTTTCTATGTTTCTCTTTCTCTCTTCATCCCTCTCCCGCCCACACACACACACACACACACACACACACACATACACATAGAGTGCAGCATCGATGGAATACACAGAGGTACATCCTGTTATTGTCAGATCATTCATGTGGATTGTGACTGTGTTCATTGTGTCCCTGTGAGGGTGGTGGCTGTCATGCTAATGCTTGACAATGCCTTGTATTTTACCATTCAACCTCCATTGTATTGTCTCATGTTATAGGCACCGACGACTCTATTGGCTGCAGAGGGAGTTTTTGTCATGTATTGTTCAGTACGGCTATATAGACTAAACTGCGGCAGAATTATCTGTCGGTTTGTACGATGTGTGTCTGATTGTGGCTCCAATCGGCTGTTGTTTTTTTTTAATCTAAATGTTCACCAACTGGTGTGTAGATGGAACAAGGTTACTTTGGTTTGGGCAACAATTCTGTGAAGCAGGGCTGCAACTAATGACAACTAATGTCGTTAAAAATACATCAGTTTTAATTATTTTTTAAATAGGTGATTAATAATTAGTCTGGAAAATGGTGAAAAAGGTCTGTTGCAGTTTCCAAGTGTCAAAGATGTCATTTTCACTTGTTTTGTCTGACCAACACTCCAAAAACCCAAAGATATTCAATTTACAATTAAATAAATCAGGAAAAAGCAACAAATCTGCACATTTGAGAAGCTGGACAGGTCTCCCTTGTACTGTAAAAGAGATAATGTATCTCAAGAGACTTCCTGTTTTAAAGGTTAAAAAAAAGAAAAATGGAGAATATCACACCTTGACAAAAAAATTTGCCACGTACCTTTAATTTTACTTGATAAAGAACATTTTTTTACAAAGTCAGTTATCAGAATTGTATTGTATTGTAATTTTCCAGTGGTCAAGTATAATCGATTAATACACTGATTGTCTCATGTTGAAATTTGCTTTTTTGAGGAAGATTTGAGCACCAGTAAAGAAAAAGCAACACCAAGCTGCATTAAATTAAAGTGTGTGTGTGTGTGTGTGTGTTTTTGTGCTGACTTGTCCCGGTGCATCACCTCCCACCTCAGCACAGCGAGGACCAAGCGAAGTCGTGACTTGAGACGCCCTCAAACATTCTGCCATCGTGTGAAAGCAGCTCTATAATAAACCACTGTGGCATTAACTAACTCTTAGAGTCTTGTTCATGCCAGAAACATTGAGAAAAGTTTACAGGAAGGTAACTTTTTTCTTACAAGTCAAGGCCAGGATGAAATGACAGTTTCTGCCTGAGGAAGAATTTTTTATATGACATGGAAAATATTTGTTCCAAAGCTTAAATACACATTTCACCTCTTCCCTCCTGGAAGTGCCTCTCCCTTTGAGTTATAAGTGTTTTCTTTTCTTTGTTGTTTGTAATTTGTAGAGCTGCAACGGTTAGTTGATTAATCGATTATTCAATCGACAGAAAATTAATCTGCAACTATTTTGATAATCAATTAATTCCTTTAGTAATTTCTTAAGCAAAAATTTAAAAAAATGTGGATTTAATGCTTTTCCTTGTCATATATTATAATAAACTTAATATCTTTGGGTTTTGGACTGTTGGTTGGACAAAACAAGACATATGATTGTGGAAAATTATAAATCATTTTTCACTATTTTCTGACTTGTTATAGACAACAAAAGATAAACTATTAATTGTGAAAATAATCGGGAGATTAATTGTTATTTGCAGTCCTTATATTTTGCCTCCTTTGGTGTCCATTGGATTTTTGCACACCTATCATAGGTGTATGTGTACATTCTTTGTATTTATACTAAGAATTTACATATAAGGTATTGATATTATCACATAGAAATGCATTTCTTGCTTCAGGAAAACAAGCTGTTCAAAGTGGCTTTTCTGTTGGAGTGGTCTATGATTGACGGCTCACCTGCAGGAAGTCAAACTGGTGACGCCTTATTAGAATTAAAATGACAAAATGAGAGCCTTGTACTGGCTCGGTTTGTTTGTAATATTAATGAAGCTGTTTATTTAACTTGCTGAAACGATAGCGTATCAGTTCCTCCAGGTAAACATGCAGCAGGAGGTGTGTGGTGGAGATTTCCTGTAACCAAACAAGATCTCAACTTGTGGTTTTGAGTCATTTTGGTTTCAGGCAGAGATCGTTCTGCTCCTAAATATTGATTGAAGTCTTCTGAGGTTTCATTATTAACTGGCATATTTACCAGTGTCGCTCACAATCCTCTTGAGGCGTCATCGTGTTTACATAATAGATAGTTGAAAGTATTTTGAAGTTGAGTTAAATGGAAATGAAACGCAGCATCTGATTCTATAAAAATGCATGTGCAGGATATTCTGCATACAGCATTTTATGGTGCATACTAACTGACCCAACCAGCAATAACAGAACATTTGATTTATGTCAAGTTTTTATTTAATAGTGGATGTTCACCTGTGACGTGATTAAGTTTCCTCTCTGACTACAGCTACAGGAAACGCAGCATAAAGTTTTCTCATGTGATGTATTTTTCCAGTATTAATTTAAAAGCTTAGTTTTCCTGCCATAAAATACCTTTAAAAAGCTTCATTAGCCTGGATTTCAGTGCAGTTTTAGAGGCTTTACTTCACTGACAAAGATGAACTTGACAAAGATGAAAAAACACAATGTTAGAGATGTTCATGAGTCACTATTCTCAGATCCAAAATGTAGGTAATTATATTAGTAGAGAAGGAGGATCGCTCTCAAACCACATAGTTAAACACATATTCTTAGCAATGTTTTGTTATGCAGTGATTATCAGCTATTATAGCTTCAATACAATCGGCGTCAATGTTGTTTTTCTTAGACACGTATCAGACTGCTGTCACATTCTGTATCAAACATGTTGTTCCTGCTCCACCCTGCACTTTAATATAAAAACATGTTTTTGCAATTATCATTCTAATAATTCCTTCTCTCTCTCTCTCTCTCTCTTTCTATCCAGTGACAGCTACATCGTGCGTGTGAAAGCGGTGGTGATGACGCGGGACGACTCGAGCGGTGGCTGGCTGGCCCAGGACGGGGGCGCTCTGAGCAGGGTGGGAGTGTGCCGCCTCCTGCCGCCGGAGCTGGCACCCGTGCCGGCCTCCAGCAGCTCCCAGTTCCTCATCCGTGGTGAGCGGCTGCGGGACAAACAGGTAAAACACAAACACACACACACACAATATGATGATGAGAAGCACTCGAAAGGTCATTTAAGGAGAAGAGATTGGAAAATGTGTCCCTGTTGTGTCTGATTAACAGGTGATCCTGGACTGTCCGCTGAGGAAGGATCTGGTTTACACCATAGCAACGCCCACGTTTCACCATTGGAAGGTGGAGGACAGGAAGTGTGGCCTGTCTTTCCAGAGTCCGGCTGACGCAAGGGCTTTCGACAGGGGGGTACGGAAAGCCATCGAGGACCTCGCTGAAGGTACGCTGTGCTACAGTGGGTCAGTTTATCTGCAGGTCAGATTATAGATCACTCTGGAAGTCCAAGCTGATTCCAAAACCAGATGCAGTTGATTTTTGAGTCAAAATGTCGTCTGTAAGAGGGTTATGATGAAGTCATGGTCATGAATAAAATGGGCAATAAACAGTGTACATGTCTTTCCAAATGTACAGTTAAAGAAATGTCACATACAAATCCAAGAACATCCAACTAATCTTCAGTATTCAGTGCTGCAAAGTTTAAACCCACAAGTATAATTCTTTACATTTTGTGTAGTCCAGGGATGAAATTAACGACCCGGTGTGGAAAACTGAAAGATTGCTTCCGTTAGATGATAGATTTTATGGAAAAGTGAAGTTAGGAAAGTAAAGATAAAGCCTATCCAGTGGTTGCCAAAAGTAAAGTGAGTTTAAGCTGAGAGGCAAAAGTCCACATCTGCAACATGTTGTGAGACAGACTCGAACTCTGAGTAGGTGTTCAAATAATACAAATTGGGTAATACTGTGCTTTCAGATATGTCGGGATACTGCTTAATATTGGAGGTACAACTTCTGATTCTGATTGAGGGCAACAGCTTTCAATGATAGAAAGAGAATAATGTAATGAAAATAAGTGCAGACTGACTTTAGAGGCATAAAGTGATGAGCTTTAAGCTCAGCTGAGCTCTACAAATAGGACACCCAGATGTTCCCGCCCTGCCGTAATATCTCCTCCGCTTATGTTATTTTCTGTCCATCTCATTTTCACTCCAGCTTTTACCTCACGAATTAAGTTATATTTTCTTCTCGGTAGGCTCCACAACCTCCTCTACAGCACTCCAGAACGAGGGCGAGCTGGGCGACGACGACGTCTTTACTGTAAGCATGTTTCTTACATTCACTATCCAAGTCAGAATTATGTGTAATAGAGGTCCATCCATCCATTTTTTTTACCTCAACAACTTTCTCCTTATCCATTATAACTACTACAAATCTTCAGAAATATTTGTGCTTTTCCCTGACAAGATGAATTGTCAAGGTTGAATAAGCAATATGTTCCAAAAGAGAGCAACTATGAAGAAAACATATTTGCCAGAAAACAACAACGTTGGTTGTCGGATGGCACCTCGTCTCCACTGATTTGTGGGTTCACATAGAAAATAATACTGTGGATGTTCCAGCGTACATCATGCAGTGCCAGTGTCTTTTCAATTCTAGTGTTGTCACAATAACCACAATTTTAATTTTGGTACCAGCTATTTTCTACATAAAGTAATAAACTGGGTTTGTAGAGTCCAGCTCGGCTCAGTTTATCTCAATCCTTCTTTTAACATCTCAAACAACATCCTTTGAAAGCATCACAGAAAAAGAAATTTCAGGTTGCAGAGTGCAGAAGTTTTTTTTGTTTTTTTTTAGTAAAGAAGGAGAAAATCCAGAGCTGCTACTTGGCTCTGGATTTAACCATTTTCAGTACACACTAATCAACTATTCAGCCAAGATCTTAAAGGGATCTCCTGCATCCAAAACATATCTCAGGATTTTATTTTCTGCTGTCTAACAGAGCGTTATTCAGCCCAGGACATTAGTATTCCCTCTGTGTCACATATACCTGCCACAGTCCATGAAGTGTGTGTGTCAGGGCCTCTCTACCTTAAGTTAGCATGGAGGACCCCCTCCCCCCACTCTGTAACCTGACACCAGGAGCAGCAGGCAGGGTCACAAGGTCACTTCCTGTATCCCACCACCTCCCTCTCTCCTGGTGACCCCCCCCCCCCCTCCCCTCCACCCCTCCAACCACCTCCCCACCCTCCCAGTTGAAAAGGAGAGCAGTAACCAAACTAGCAGCTAGCAGCTGTTTCCCAGCTTAGTGCAGGGCCGGTGATTTACGAGAGGAAGTGCCTCGTGGTTCATCTTTGACTCTAGCTGTCTGTAAGGGCCAAGACTAATAGGTGCTCTGCTGGGAGTGTACAGCCACCACAGAGACGCACACAAACATATGAGGAGGGGTGGAGGGAGGCTACAGCGCTGTCAGAGGGTGGAGCAACGCCTGAAATGGAGCATCAGGTTTTCAGTGAAGGAGAAGCTTTCGGTGCAACAAATCCAAAGCAATTCCAGGGTGTTGTTGCTGGAAAAGCTGCTTTATTCACCTGAAATAAGACTCAATTGTAGCTTATAACATAACAAATAGTGAGATAGCCTCCATATTTCCATCTCAGCCGTCTTTCAAACCACTGAATTGAAACTTTTTTTCTGCACAAACATGGCTCCACCTTTCTGGTGAATCACCTCTAATGGCCCCGACAGACCAAGCCCACATTAGGGAACTAGAACCAGCAAAGGGAGACTGATGAAGTATTTTGTCTCGCTTCACGTCTGCTGTTAAAAATTGTACTTGGACACACTACAACGACTACAGCCAACGGCTAGCGCGCTGCTAACATGCACATACATCCTGCACCTGCACGAGAGGAAATATTTAGCCATGTGTAATCCTAAAAAAAAAAAAAAAAAAAGTGGAAAGAAAAAACTAAACTAAATCTAGCCTACCATTTTTACTCCACATTGAGTCTATGTTAAAAACTATGTCATATATACAGTATATGTCTGATAAAGCTGGAACTAACACTGATAGTTTAGCTTTGGACTGGTGTGGTCAGGCCAAGATCTTATGCTTGTGGAAGAATGACAATGACATGAAAAATGAGGAAAAAACACATTAAATTTGTGAAATAAATGATTCACCAGGTTGAACAGTCACCTAGCTTTCTTTACTGGAGATTTGCTATCTGATACTTTGTTGCTTAAAGTTTCCAGCTTAGTCAGGTTTAGTTATTTTCTGCTTTGATTTATTGAGAAACTTGTCTTCCTCTCTCTGACTGTGCCAGTCGTCTGCGTCCATGCGTGTCATGTGTTGCAATAGATACACAATGCCCTTTGGGAAGAGTGAGAGAATGTAGCCAAACCATTGTATTAGCCTGGTGAACTAACAAGTCAGTAATTGATGACATAAAACGAAATTGTAGCTTTGAGCCTTGAGTCCAAAGCATTTTACAATGTGCCTCAACACATTCGCTGGCTTAACCATCAGGCGCAATAGGGGTTCATGGCTTTGCTCAAGGACACCTCGACATGTGGACAAGAGGAGCGATCGAACTGCCAACTACCCTGCGACTAACAGACGACCTGCTCTGCCTCCTGAGCCACAGCACATTAAGCAGTATCAGGTTCAGTCGAGCAGGGTCAGTTTTAGGCTCACACAGAATTCTTCTCTTCAACCCAGTGCCTCAGCCAACAATTTAACACACTCAACCCCCAACTAGTGCCAACTGTGCCAGACACTCTGCAAAAAGTACAAGCTACGGTCAGCAACAGACACTCAATAACGGGCCAGCGATGCCACGACTGTTGGCTCGGTGTGTCTGGACCCTGCTGGAGTTACGACTGTCATCAACAATGTCCAAGACCAAGATCCAGTCTTAGCATTTATGTTTTCCTCTACCTGATGATCTTCTCCACAGAGAAAGTATACAGAGCATTGATAGCATTTTGGGAAAAAATTCACCTTTTTCTACACAAAAAACACAAACATATTGAGACCTTTTCTTAATGGGACTCGAGGCTCACCATGTCTTGTGAATGCTGTCAAGTTTTAACACAAGCTATGACACTAAAATCACAAGTTTATAACCACGGGGGTACATCGAGGGGTTCAGTACTGCTTGTTTTCCTCTTAGCCTCTGTCAATGACCTTTCCCAAAGTTAGTGGCGGCGGCAGAGGTTTGCGAGGCCGGCAGTCGTGGACAGGGGGAAATGCTGTGGCAGATTTACAGTCTTTGGGGGACGGGGGAGGATGGTCGGAGGGGCTGGGGAAAGGGGGGAGGTGGGGGGATAGCTAGGATGGACATACTTCCTAAATTATTCCTCGTTCACCAAACCTAAACTTAACCCAACCCTTCCTCTGTCCCTCCCTTCAGCACGTCTCCTCTCTGTGTCTCTATTTTGGCTCATTCACAACAGGGGGAGTGAAAGCTATTGAAGCAATTCTGGGCTCATCCCAGGAGAGCGAGACGGGCCTGTTGAAGGATGAATCCTCCCGAGCTTTGAGTCAGGACATGTTTTGTGTCAGAAAATAACTTGAAATGCCCTCTGTCCAGCCTTGGGCCAGAATATGTAGAGAGAGGATGTCCAGAAATATAAACTCTCCCCCTCAACTCCTCTCTGTCTTCTTGTGCAGTTTGCAGCAGAGAGTCTGGTCTGTGTTTTGAATTAGTTGCAGCCGTGGAGGCCAGAGTAGGACTGGTTTTAAACCGTATCAGCTCCTCCCCCCCGGTAATGTCTTCTCCAGGGGGGCGGGGCCTGGAGCGGAGGCAGCATGTTATGTTATTTTTGGCCGGCTGCTCTGAGGGCTTTGTAAGAAAGCAGGGGGAAATTCTCAGCATGGCGGTATCCATGTGGGGAGCACAGCCCTGGACACAGAGCGGGGATATAATGGGGATAGCTTCAGCAGACAGACAGACAGACAGACAGAGAGACAGACAGACAGACACACACCAGATCTGGGTCATATAACTCTGGCTAATAATTCATAGCATTCGTTTAAGGCTCGTTGGAGTGCCAGATAGGAGATATTTAGCACATGGGGTTAAGATTTTGTCAACTTGATCATGTTTGAGAGTAAGTTTGTTTGACTTTTGCAGGGGTCATATGTTACTTGACAATAATCCTGTGTTTACACTGCATGAAACATAGTTCTGTTTGGACATATCATAAGTTGGACTAGAGGCTTTAAAGCAGTTTAGTAACAGTTTTGAGCAGGGAAAACATTTTTTGCTGGTTTAGTTTTAGCATTAAGCAGTCGTAATATTGCACTGATTAGATAACCAATAAGTGATAAAGATGTGGAATCATGCAAAAATAAAATTCAGATCCATTTGTTGAGCTGGATGATTGATGCAACCATTTTTGATCATTCTTTTGTTACATTACATTCATTTTGGTAGACACTCTTTATCCAAAGTACCTTCACATTTTTTTCCCCACACTCATGTTTTACATTTGAGTGTCCTGCTCAAGGACACTTTAACATATGGATAGGAGAAAAGCCAGAGTTTGAGCCACCAGCTTCTCTTTCTGAGATATTTTATTTCATTTTGCCTGTCCAGTAAAAAGTTGTGGAATCAACTTCTCATCTGTTTTGTGCATGTGGAATTGTTTTTGTTTTGTTTTTTCATGAAAATAAATCATATCAGCACGGAAAAAGGAAGCACAGAAATCTCATGGCTGCTGCGACGCTGCTGGCAGCGACCGAGCAATCGGCACTGGCCAAAACTTTTCTGGACAGACAAACCTGTTGACCGTTGATATGAGTTTCTGTGAATGTGGTGACCTTTTAATGACCGATGGTGTTGTTGTCAAAGCCAGATTAAAAAAAAGTGCAGAGAGTGACTTTCACACCTAACTGCGCAGATTGACGCTAGAGACACGTTTATATTTTTCTTTTTTCCAACATTAACAAGTCATTAAAGGGTCAACAAAACTATTATATGCACAGGGTGCCTTGGTGGTCTAATGGGTTACCATATAACTGCAACGTCCATGGTTCAAATCCTGGCTGGGGGACCGTAGTTGCATGTCATACCCCCCTAAAAAAATGTATACATGCCAATTCTTAAACAGTTCAACTGCTCAAACTTCAATCAGGGGCTGCAAGTAATGATTATTTTGATTATTGATTAATCTGCAGATTATTTATCTTGATTAATCAATTGTTTTGTCTATAAAATGTCAGCAAAAAAGTGAAAACGCCTGCTCTAACTTTTCCAGAGCAAAGGTGACGTCTTCAAATATCTTGTTTTGTCAGACCAACAGTCCAAAATCCAAAGATATTCAGTTTACCATCATGTATGAGAATTGAACATTTGAGAAGCTGAAACCAGCTTTTCCATTTATGCTTTAAAAAAATGACTAAAACAATTATTCAATTATCAAAATAGCTGCTTATCGATTAATTGACTAGTCGTTGGAGCTCTATTTCCAACCTTCTGGAAGATAAAGCCACTTCACTTTTGATTGAGTCAAATACATCTCATATATGCACACACACATACATACATAAAGAGACAGGAGAAGTCCCGACCTGCCTATCAGCTGGTACACTTCGAGCCCCTTCACTCAACCCCACAGAGGTTGACCCCCAGTGTGGCTGTCTGAAATCTGTCTGTCTGACCGCTACACAGCAGCGGCCCGACTGTGTAGTGTCTGGCCAAGATTTGAGTTGGAGCCGAGCCCTGACAGCCTTTAGCGGAAAGAGGACAGGATACTGTTCACACACACACAAACACAAACACACACACACTCGCACAAAGTGGTGGAAAAGAGAGAAGGAAAGGTAGGAATGTGTAGAAAGTGAGATTGAGGAGAGGAGGACAGGTTTTTTAGGGGGGGGAGTGAAGAGGAGGGGGGAGAAGACTCAGGGGAGAGGCCAAAAAAGGTGATACTGAGTGTGCAGAAAACTGGCTTCCTAATATCAAGTCACGCCACAACCTTCATCTCAAACATGACAAATCATTCTTTCACATGTCCAACGATATCGTCTGGTGCTCACAACCAAAGTGAGTTTAACAGGTGAATGTTTAAACGATTTAAAACGATTAGCAGAACGAAGAATTTATCATTTATCAAACAAAAACGCCAAATATTTGCTTGTTCAAGCTTAACCGGTGTGAGGATTTACTGCTTTGCTTCTTTGTTGAAACTGTTGTAGAGATTACTTTATGCATATTTGGAGGCTGTAGTTGGTCGTGCTGTTGGAGGTGTTTTGCATATTTTGTCCACCCCATTTACATCAATGTGGGTAAACAAAATAATAGAAACACTATCCGTTGGGTCAGATAAAGTTCATCACAGATCTTGCTGCAGTTTCAAATGCAAAAACAATACCTGCTTGACTCCTTACGTCACCGTGGTAACCTTAACCAGAAAGGTTATACATAATCTCCACTTTTATAATTAGCTAACATGATTTTAAACCTAATTGTTTTTACAGGTTTTATGGATTTCTAAATGAATCCTGTTGCTGATGTTTTATAGCAGATGTTATTAATAAAAGTTTACCTCACACACAGTGATCCAAATGTGGATCAAGTGGCTCGGAAAACAGAGCTCCCTCTTCCTGTTTTCCCAATCAGTGCCGAGCCGAGGTTTCCTGTTTTTGTTTGTCCAATCATGGCGTCCTTTCGCACTAACTATTTGTTTGACGTATCCAATGAGAATGCAGGTTTCAGCCCGCATCCTGTGTTTGTTTGTCCCCTCAGAACACCACAGACAGCTCATCCAACTCCTCCCAGAAACTGGAGAGCTCCCTACAGCCGCTGGAGTCCTCGCCCCTTCCGCAGAGACACAAGTGTATGCTGGGACATCGTCACGACCTCCATGACCCCTATCGGCTCTCAGACCACTACTTTTTGGACCAGGTGAGACAAAGAGCTTCTGGTTATCTCGTTATTTTTTTCGTTGACGTTGTTTACTGCTCCCCTTAAACAAACCGTACGGGATGATTACTGCCAGCAGCGTTAAACCTCTACCCTCCTTTCTTTCAGCCGCTGTCTCGGCTTCCCCGCCATGTCACCTTCCAGGAGGATGAAGAAATCGTCCGCATCAACCCACGGGAGCGCAGTTGGGAGCGAACTACCGAGCGTCTCCATGGCCGCCAATCAGACCGCTCCTGGCTCACGGGCTACGAGGACTACCGCCACGCCACAGTGCGTGACAAGTTCATCCAAATGGACGACTCTGAGTCCTACGTCCACTTCGCCAAGACGGAGGCGCAGAAGCACGACTACACCTACCCGCTGGCACCGGCCCTGTCGCCCTCAGACTCTGACCCAGCCCTCGGACCCTTGACCAATAAGGGCCATGGCGGCTCGTATCACCACGGCTTCTCTTCTGTGGTCTCCACCCAGCCCCGCTCCTACCTCCCGAGCTCCTCCCCATCCTCTAATGGCGGGAAGGGGCGGAAGCAGGGGGAGGTGGAGCGCGCTCATTGCGAGCATTGCGGTGAGCACTTTTACATCACCGACAATCGGAGAGGCCGGTGCCAGGATGCGCCGGACCCTGTGCGGGCGTGCATCCGGCGGGTCAGCTGCATGTGGCTGGCAGACACCATGCTCTACCACTGCATGTCCGACCCAGAGGGGGACTACTCAGACCCCTGCTCCTGTGACGGGGGCGAGGGCAGCGGCGGAGGCCGATTCGGCACGCGCTGGTTAGCCCTGCTCGGCTTGTCTCTGGTGGCGCCCTGCCTCTGCCTTTACCCGCCTCTCCACGCTTGCCACCGGGCGGGGCTCATGTGCGGCTGCTGCGGAGGCCGACACAAGGCCCTGAGCTGAGCCTCCACGCTTGGAAACGGCAAAACCTTAACCCAACGCAAGCACAGGGAAAGGGAAGGATGGGGGAAGACAGGGAGGGGACAAGTGGTCATGGCTGCTCGCTCTCTTGCCTTGGTTTCTCTGGGTTTCTCTACAAATTCCAGACACTGAAATAAGCCAAAAAAAAAAAAAACAGTTGGTGCATTTTCTGAACGGCCTGGGAAGATAAGCTCCCCCTTACGGCAGACAGTTCTCTCAGCTCTCCACGTGGCCATTTCATGCTCTGTTTCCAGTGAGAGAGCGCTCTTTTTCAGGGGGCCTTTTTTTTTTTATAGCTGACCTATATGTCATGTATCACATATGCAGGTACTTTATACTTTGTACACTGACTTGGCGTCAAAGAACTTGAATTATTTCTCTTTGTTCTATTCTTTTCTCTCCTTTGATGTTCGCGTGGCCATTTTGTTTATATTCTATTCCAATATCAGGCCCGCTCAGCTCAACTCCAGCTACAAGAGAAATCAGACACTACACCTCTTTGTGTGTGTGTGTGTGTGTGCGCGTGCGTGCGTGAGTGCGTGCGTGTGTGTGAATGGTATATGTGCATGCTTACAATGTGCGCCGAGGCCTTTTGTTGTCAGTTCTGCAGCTTATAGTAAAGTTTATGTATATAGTCTATGTAGCTCTCCGCCATCGACATCTTCTTTGTTCACTGAAAGAAACGTGGTACTCATCTTAATCTAATATCCCAAAGATTTGTGTTTTTATCCTATTTATTTTCTCACTAAATTGATCTACCAGCAAAAAGGGTGCTGGGTTGTGATTTACTCACTGAATGAGACAGTGCCTCAAGTCATGCTATGATACTCTAGCATTTGTCTCCCTGCTCCTTTCACATTACTTCAAACAGTGCCTAAACTATCACCTAAACCAGGAACCCATCCATTGTTAGAGTTCCAGTCTTGGCTTATTTTACTGAACGTACACTTGAAGCGGTGTGTGTGAGATTTTTTAAGGCTCTGATTTCCTCGTTTTTTCGCAGAATCTCAGCCAGTGGTCCACGTCATGTCAAGGACTAGAAAAAATCAGAGATACCGTTAAAATTGGTGCCCGTTATTGCCTTAAAATGTGGAGTTGGAGATGGTCACTCCAAACGCTCCAAACTTCACCCCCGTCCCTCTGAAGATGTCTGCTATAATGAAAAGCGTGAGCATGGTTATGGCTCCAAGCAATCAGCCTCACCACATATACTTATAAACTTGGCTTAAACTATTTTTATAATGAAAAGGAACTCTTAAAAAGTTTCTCATCAAGTGTGTAAACTAAGGACTCCAGTATGCCTGCGATGTACAATCAGCTCCCCTCTTTTAGCCCCTTCCTCCAGTAGAGCCCACCAGTCACATATGTGGAACAGCTACGTCCTGCCTGAGGAGGATTTGAATGGTTTAACAAATCAAATGTGTTTTAAACCATGTTTAAATCTATTCCAAGTATCCAAAAAAGAAAATAGATATGAAACCTTCTAGCTAGTTGTCTGCAATTGAAAATCTGACATATTTGTGATTGTTTAAGGTCATAAGGTCTTTTTTTGGCCAAAAATCGATATAATTATGACCTTTTACATGGACAATGTCACTAGAACAATGTAGTGAGTCTTATTTCACACTTATATATATATAAGATAAGTGTAATTCTTGATTTATTAAAGGAATAGTTTGGCATGTTGGGGAATAGACTCATTTGCTTTCTTGCCAAGATGAGCTTGGATGAGCAGATTGATACCACACATCTCTGTGCATTAATATGAAGCTAACCTACAGCTGAAATATGGTTAGTTTATCTTAGTAGAAAAACTGAAAAATAGGGGGAAATAGCCTGGCTGTGTCCAAGATCTTGCTTGTTAAATCCACACAAAAATTCAAATGCATGTTAATTAGTGAGCTTTGGAGTTTCAAGGTGTGTATTTTTGGTTTTTTTAACCTTTGGACAGAGCCAGGCTAGCTGATTCCCTGTTTTCAAGTCTTTATGCTAAGCTAAGCTAACCATCTCTGTAGCTGTAGCTTCATATTATCAGGCACAGACATGAGAGCGGTATTAACTGTCTCTCCTCTTACTCCCGGCAACAAAATGAATAAGCGTGTTTCCCGAAATGTCAAACTCTTCCTTTGAGGCCAAATTATGGGAGATTAACACGTGAGACAACTTGCTGAAACCACAGTTACATGTAACTAGCGTGCTCTGTCCCTCTCAGTACTACAGTATTTATGTTTTTTCCTCCCATGCTCGATTTGGTATCATCGTCATGCCCACAAACGTCACATGTTTGACAACAACAACTTGACTTTGACATTCAGGGTCATAGATGTACAAAAACAGGCATTGGAGGGGAAATTAAAAAAAAATGCTGTACTACCTGCTTGCGTCACCTGCTGTTTGAGTGACACCGCAGCCGGCCAATCACACCCTCACACTGAAAGCACAACACTAAACTGACAACTGCTTGGGTGCTTTTTTTTTTTTTTTGCTTTGTCTAATCCTGGTTGATGGCAACATTAGGGATGTAACCGGGAACACAATAAGCTGGCTAGAATAATTTTTTTTTTTTTTTAAAGAAAAGAAGGGGGATGTTATCTCCGCAAAAAAACAGCTGAATCCTGGAAACAAACATCCATCCCTGATTGTTGTGGGATGATGAAGGAAATGTCACTTACTGTAGTTGAAATACAGAATGCCTGAGGATGTCCTTTTTCCTTCTCTGGTTGTGTCTCATACATCCTGTCCTGTGCACCGGTTTGTACGTCCTTGGTGTGTGTGTGTGTGTGTGTGTGCGTGCCTGTGTATGTCAGCGTTTAATCATTTTTCTCCGTCTTGTCCGGTGTTTGTGTGTGTTCTCACATGTCAGAGCCATTTACAAGTGCCTGAACGCATCCTCTTTATCTCCTTGTGTATTTAAATCGAAAAATTAAAGAAACGACTCCCTGTATTGAATTAGACCCATTTTTTACGCTTAGTATTTTTACCTCTGTAAAAAAAAAAGAGCAAAAATTATATTATATATATCAAGTGTATGTTGTACATTTTTATTTCTATTTTGTTTTTTTTAAAATAACTGTTTCTAACATGTACGATGGATGTAGCTCTTGCTTTTCGAGAAGGAACAGGAAGTACTTTGTAGATACTGAAGGGTGGCCAGGTCTGTGAGAAAACTAAAGTGAAATGTGTGTCTTACCTTCCGCCTCCAATAAAATGAGAGAAAACAGTGAAACCACACACGAGTCTGCTGATTAATTTGAGTTCCGGCTCCAAGGTACTTCCCCATAAATATACATTGTAAAACCAGACCAGAAGCACTGTACATTCTGTCTTGTAACCAACCGCAGCTTTTCTGCTGTGCACATCAACATTTACCTCCATGTTCCTCCTGTTTTAGTATTTCATCAGCACATAAATCACGTTTCAACACATTAAAAGAACAAGAAGCATCAAAGTATTACTATGAATTGAGTCCAACATGAACATAAAAATGAAATGAATCCTAAAAAATACATTTACAGGAGAGAAACTGTGGGAACACTAAAGAGACAAAGCGTCTCGGAGGCTGTACTTTGGCGCAGTGGTGCTTTGAGGGCTGCAACTGACGATTTTCAATATCAATCTGCAGATTATTATGTTTTCAGATTGTCTCTACATTCGTCCCGTTCTCTTGTGAACGTGAAATCTCAGGAACGCTTTGAGGGGATTTCTTCAAATTTGGCACAAACATCCACTTGGACTCAAAGATGAACTGATTAGAATTTGGTGGTCAAAGGTCAAAGGTCACTGTGACCTCACAAAACAAGTTTATGGCCATAACCCGATTATTTATACACTAATTATGACGATGTCTAATAATGTCTAATAGGATAAAATGATGAAGTGTTTACATTTTATATCCAAAAGGTCAAAGGTCACCTTCACTGTGACATCATAATGTTCTTCAAAAACACTTCTCTGGTCGTTATTCAACACTATAACTTTTCACATTGGTTGGATACTGAATTGTTGACACTAATCTTGGGTGTGTCCACCTTGAAACTATGGTGATTGTTTAGATCTTCTGTGCTGCCGGGTTGAAGATGTGTGTGAAGCATCCGCATTTTACAATTTGTAGCTACTTTGGAGCAACATCTGCATCTTGAAGCATCGTCTACTGTCATAGCTACAACTTTCAGAATGAGGTTTATTGTCCAAGCATGTGAACACATACAAGGAAAATGCACTTAATGGTGCTGGAAAAAAAAAACGTCAGTAGGATTTATCCTCTGGGGACCATGAATGTCTGTACAAATTTCCAAATCCATTTAGCTGCTAAGATATTTCAGTCTGAACCAAAGAAATGGACCAATATGGCCCTAAAGCATCACCGCAAGCGTGGCGAAACGCTAAGTATGGACTCCTGTGACAAAGCAAATCTGAGAAGTTGTTCTAAATATAATGAAGTGCATTTTGGTGGCCAAATAGCCACGAGATACTTTATTAAGTTCCTCATTCAGTATCTAAAATGGTTTATTGAAAGTATATTTTCAACAAGGACAAACTCGTAAACATTCAACAAATAGTTTGAAGCCACATATAAAGTCTCTAAAAACAAATGCAGAGACTTTAGAGCAATAAACTTTAGATGGAGAAAGGATGTCACCCGTGACTTCACCAGGAGACTCAGGCTCTAAAAAAAAAACGTCAGTCGAGCCCTGACATTGTTTATTATGTTTCAAGAACTTCGAGTTTGTTGCACAAAACTCTTAGTAAAGTATTTAATGAAAGAAAACACAAAGAATAAAAAAAAAAAAAAACTCTCAGCCTAGTACACCCTGTTTCATTCTCTCCAAGATGCCTTTCCCTCGCTACCTCCCTCCTCAGCAGGAACATGTGATAGCCATCGAGGACGTCGAGCTGTTTCACTCAGGATGTCTCTGGAAAAGCATGTGGGCGATAATGATGGAGCGCGAGAGAGGGGAGGGGGAGGGAGAGAAAAGAGAAGAAAAAGAAGGTCCCTGGGGGCTTTTGGGGGCCTGCTAAGCAGCTCAACGGCTGCAAACAGCATCACAGTCCACATGTGCAAACATTTAAGATATCTGCTCTTGTAATGGGGTCAGCGTGGCCCCTCTCTGGGTGCACAGAGCACCGGCGCTCACTTCCCAGTGCAGTTTACAGGAATGGGTGGCTTGTGCTGTGGTCTCATGTCCAAAGATAGGCAGAATTTTGATCTTTTCCTCTGCTGAGTTGTTGCTACATTTGCACCAAGTCAGCATTACTTTTGCAACACTTCGGCTCGTCATGTTTCTCTGAACCCACCCTGGGGTCGAGATGTTGCAGGAGTAAATCTTTAAAAGGAGCCACATAATTGTTTCAGCATACTTTGTTAAGGAGTTCAGAGCCTGCACCTGAGATAAAGCATCTACGACTGCGGAGGAAAACATCTCTCTACTCCCACCCTGTGGAAAATGTTTTAGCTGTTAAGAGTTTGTACAAAAGCACCTGGAAAACAAAGTTATTAAATCCTTTAGTAAAAGTAGTGATACCATAATATAAAAGTACTCAATTGAAATAAGAAGTCGCCATTTTGTGTCAAAAGAACTCTTCAAAATGTCCATTAAGTAAAACCGAACGCATGTTAGTAATAAACTGTATCAAATGTAGAAGTATTGACAGTGAACTATGGTCTCCATCAGATTTAATTACTGATGCATTAACATGTATTACAAGGTAATACATAAACTAACATAAACACATATACAGTAATTAAAAGGTTCAAAACTGTAGATGCAAACTGAAAATTTGAAATAAATAAATAAATAAATAGGAGACATCTGATACAAAACTTACATTTTCATGTCATATGCTCCTCTGCAGGTTAGGAAAATTCACCACAGGATCCATTTCGTAGCTGTTCTGCAGCTTTTGATTATATTTCATGATCTTCATCAGTTTGGAGTTTGCCCATGTTGTCATGGAGATTTTTTTTTTTTCCTGAGCACTTTAAAGGAAAGGTTCCCAGTGTTTCCAGTCTGTCTTAAAACATGTCAGTTGTCCATATGAACAGTGAAAGAGGTTTTCCTCGCTGTAATCATTCCTCCTGTTCATACTGGCTATTAAAAGATCCTCTTCAAATGTGTTTTCAATGAAAGTGACAGTGTGTCCACAGTCATTTTGTGCAAAAATGCATTTAAAAGTTGATCTGAAGCTTATATGAGGCTTCAGCAGTCTGAGTTAGTCATATCAAGTGGATATCTGCCACATTTACAGTCTTTTTAGCATCAAATTCCCTCTTTGTGTTTCCTCGGACAGTGTTTCCCTGTTGAGCTGCGGTGGAAGTATAGTAACAAAAAGAGAGACTTTGGCTCTAAAAAGACTGTAATGTTGAAAGATATCTACTTGATTTGACTCATTTGGACGACTGAAGCTTCGTATTAGTTTCAGATAAACTTTTTAATACATTTTGCACAGAAGGAGAATGATTATGGCAAGAAAAACTTGTCAATGTTCATTTGGACTCCTGACTATTGTTTTAAGACAAACTTGAATAATTGTGAACCTTTCCTTTAAGGACTTTGTGTTGGCTTAAAAACTGAGGTTAAAAGTTCATTCTTCACTAAAGTACTGTGTTTAAAATGTCTAAAATGCACGGTGCCATCAAGCTGAAGTTAGCCTGAGTTCATGAAAAGTTTTGTTGACGTTTGGTTGAGAGAAAAATTTACATTTTTACCCGATAGAAGCGAAATCCTCTTATCTCATTTCTCATTGAATATAAAATGTGAATTTAACTGTACAGCTGGCAGAAAAATAAACGTAGAAGAGTAAAAAGTACAATATGTCTCTATGAAGTATAGTAGAAGTTCTGCTGAGTCTCAGCCACAGTACCAATCCTGTAAAACTGCACATAAGTACAGGTCTTGAGTAAATGTCCTTAGTTACTTCCCACCTCTGTTGACAATCCGGTGATGAAGGAAACTTCAACCAGGGCCTCAGAGGTAACAGTTCAGGGTTAGAGGGAAGTGGCAAGAGTCGAGGGATTAAAATGGAACAAGGCCGGAAGAGTCTGGGTGAGATCTTTATTTCAGGCGCGGAAAGAGAGCCTCTTCCTCTGGTGGCGCCAGTCCTCTGCCACTGTTCCATTTCCTCTTCCTCCTTCTGGTCTCTGTGCATAGCTCTCCTCCTCCTCTGTGAGCCTCAGTCACCGTCACACCTCCATCCTCTCCTCTGGTGGTACAGTTTATCTATCGACGCATCTGATCTCACCTTCAGTTCTAGACAAAAACTCTTAACTTTAGGAGGTGTGGATTAAAAACAAGGTCGCCTTCTTGAACTTTGAAGCTGCAGAAACTGAAATATCAAGCTAAAGCAGAGTATCGTCATCGTTTTTAATGGCTGATATCTCCAGTTTGACACCTGTTGCTTTAAAAGAAATGTAAACAGGAACAACAAAACCAGAAAACTGACTTTGCTACTTGACGACAGTAACAAAGAAGTTTCTCCACATAGCAGAAATGTCAGGAAATATGACCTTGCACACATATTACAGTATTATACAGCGTTACAGCTCTGCTACAAGGTTAGCAGGAGACGTTTTTTGATTTTTTTTAAAGATCTGCTCCACCATGAAACCAGCATGTGGTGCACAGAAGAGACTGAACAGTAAAGAAATAAGATGTGTTGCAGGCTGATTTGGAAATCAATTCTGTATAGCAGCTCATTAATGGTTTTGCTGATATTTATTGTTGATCTGTTCCCTTTTTTTTATTCATTTGTCCCAAAAGTGACACACCACTTCAAGTCGACCGGCTGGTAGAACATGTAATTACAGGCTTCGATTGGATGTATTTTTGAACAATTTCTGAATGGATTTGAAGTTTTTGACTGGTGTCAGATTGCTGGTGGCAGAATGAGTCATGCTGCACACTACATAACTTATTATTAGAAGTTCACTACTGAAAACGAAAGTGGATCTACAACATACAGCGTGTGCACTAGAATCTGTCTTTTCAATACCTGGAGATGATTCATGACCCACATTTTTACAGGTGAACTAGAGGTGAGATGATTAATAGGCTACTATTTTGATAATTAAACCTTTAAATTCACTGGTTCCAGTTTCTTAAATGTGAGGATATGCAGCTTTTCTCTGTTTTATACCGATGTAAACTGAATATCTTTGACATTTGAAGTGTTGGTCGGACAAAATGTAAAATTTGAAGATGTCACTTTGGGCTCTGAGGAATAGTGATGAGTATTTCTTAAGCAGATTTACTGAATTATCAGGATGACTATTCAGAAGTAAAACCCAAACAAGTCTTTTGATATTAATGCATTTGAGATTTGCAGTGGCTCCAGATTTAATTCATTGTCCTGATAACTCATTAAACCAAACCAAAAAAAAAGAACCTGTGACACAAACATCCTTATAAATCACTTTTCTTTATTTAAATCAGCGTTAGGCAGTTATGCTATGAACAACACAGGAAAATAAAAACAAAAACCGTGACAAAAAAGAAAAGACATTAAAACATGAGATCCAGTTAACATTAACTGCACTTGGCACTGGATAGACAGTTCATGGAAAGAGGAGAAAAAAAAATATACACATTTGTCATACTCAAAATAGAAGTGCCTCCAGTATTCGTTATGTCGACCGTCGGGAGTGAAAGACTGGAGAATTTAAATATGCCCTCAACAGCATATTAACATCAATAAAATACCGTTTTTTTACCTGCTCTGAGCCCAGATTCAAATCGATCTCATCGTCAGCCTGCGACTGCCTCTCTGTGATTTGGTGGATCTGAAGGAATACGACAGGTGTGGTGCTATAGCGTCGCCGCAGTCTCTTAATACCGCTACAACTGCTCGCACCCGTTCATTCAGCTTAAGATTGACACCCACAGAGGAGGAAGAGGCGAGTTTGATGAGGAACAAAAAAGTATCACTCCCCCACCCCCAAACCCCGAAGTACCGTCACACAACCGATGTCAAGCTCGGGGGCTTTTACTTTATGTACTTATCCCTTTATAAATCAACCATCAATTCTTCATAAAAACATGGAGGAACTTCTGTTACCACAATACACTCCATTTACAATGGTAGTAGTGCACAGCAACAAAAGGAAAAAAAAAAAAAAATCAAATTTAAAGATATAAATTGAACTCATACATCCAACAAAAAAGGAAAAGCAATTAAAAAAAAAAAAAAAAAAGTAATCCCTCTCCCAGAAAAGAAAAGTCATGATATCATTTATAAAAACTGACATAAAAATGTGATCAGTTCTCGCTCACCTGGAACAGATGCTGAAAGCGGCTCGTGGCTGTTTGTGGTGGACCCTGATTGTGATATTACCTACGAGTTGCTTATAAACTTTGCATCGTTTTAAATCGCCTCCGGAGGTTTAAATCAGGGGAGGACGCTAAACTTTCTGAAACACTCGCTGCAGCGGCTGCTGGTGGGTCCCCACGGTTTACCTGCCGAATTTAACTCGCAGCAAACGTTTATTTCTACAGAAGAACAATACTTGTTTGCTTGATCGGATGGCAGGTAAACGTGCAGCGTTAACATTTCCCACCCTGGTTTTAACCTTCTCCACCAGACTGAGAATCAGACTTCAAAAAATACATCAGCAGGGCAACGTCAACCCTTCTATTCCTAGTTAAAGAAAGGGAGGGGTTTGAGTGGAAATCTGCAAAGATGGAATTGGTTCTCGGGGGGGGGGGGGGGGGGGGGGGGGGGGGGGGGGGGGGGAAGTGTGAGCCAATCCCAAACCAGGAGAGAGGAGTGGCAGAGAGGAGGAGAGCAGGGGAGGTGACGGCTCGTTTCCCTCTGATGTTCGAGGGAGCATCAAGAGCCGAAAGAGAGAAAAAGAGGGATAAATAGATATATACTCTGCGATGGGGGGCGAGGGGGGAAATGTGTGCATGTACTGTGTGTGTATATGTGTGTGTGTGTGTGTGTGTGTGCGTGTGTGTGTGAATGTTGTGTTGGGGCTGTCCGTTCAGTGCTTTATCTGACGGTGACTCCTAGTTTTTCCAGCACGCGGACTCCTTTCTCCTGGTACTCCTCCCGGGTCAGCCAGAAGTTGTCCTTGTCCTTCATGATGTCGGCCAGCACGGCTCCGCCCAGGAACACCATGTGCTTTCGCCTGGGAGGATCCTCGATCCGGATCTTAAATTTCTACAAAACGAGGGGACAGGGAGACATGTAAGAGGTCCCTGTGTAGCAAAGACACATCTATGGCTGTGTTCACACTGGAGCTCAGAGTGTCCCAGTGTTAGTCTTTTCAGGTCTTAATGTGTTTCTAGTCTGTGTGAGCTTTCGGTTGGGTATACCTGGAGATTTGCATCAAAACTTGATCCGGAGGTATAAACCTAATGTTTGTGTATTCAAATCAAAACATGTAATTGCTGCCTTGGCAAACTTGAGAACAACAGTCACAACTTCCGGGCCTGAGGCACCGTTAGAAACATGAGAATAAAACAGCTGGAGGATCTAACATGTGTCCAAACCTGAAGGACTGCATCATAACTGACATGCCAAACTAGATGTAATATCTTTTTTTTTTTTCTTTTTTGGTAATTTGCATGTACATTATTTTCACAGTGTCATATTGATAGTGGATATTAATATGAAGTATTTTTACACTGGATATGAAGGAGATGCAGTGTGAAAGTCACTTTCACCAGTATTAATTAATTGTTTTAGCATTAGCATTCATTTAAGGTCATTTTTTGGCCATCTGACAGAATTAAGTCCAATATTCACTCTCCTTTTGGCTTTGTTTTGGTCTCCACTAACTTATATCTGTCTCATTAGCTGATAAATGCTCCACTGTGTTCACAGGCTAGTTGCTAACTTTGTTTGTACACTACTTGCTCAGCACCAAACAGAAGACAGTGGGTTTTTAGAACTTTTTGGAACATTTAGCCCCTGCGACTGAAAATGATAGGCGCAGTGAGAGTGAACCAAAACAATGATCTAAAAGACTGTAAAGTGTCACAGAGCACATTACAAATTACTTAATATAAAAACACTGATTAGTGCAGCTTTAAAGTGATACTCCACTCAAAATCAGCATGAAAGGTAGCGTCATGGCAGCTTCAAGTCACTTACACTGGATTCTAATGCTGACAAGTTTCCACTATGGAAAAAAGTATCACAACATCAATACAAACTTCTCAAACCACTCCCGCAGGATAATCCACTTCTCTGCCCTGTCTGTAGTCTCCGTATGTTCCAAACAGTCATATTTTCACCAAATAGGGCTAAAAGACGCTGCTCCTGTTTGTCGCTCACGTGGCTAGCTGTCTAAACGTAGCTGAGAGCAACAAACAAACAGCTAAAAAAGGTGCAAGATACAAATGGAGGCAGTGAATTTAGCCGTACTGCAGCACGAACGTGAAGTGTTTGGGCAGATCAGATGGACCATGTGGAGTAGCAGAGAAGAGGAGTGGTTTGAAAGGTTTTTATGGATGTTTTGATAATTCTTCTTCCTACTGTGAAATGTTGTCAACATCGGAATCCATTGCAACCAACTGAATGAATTCAAGCCGACCGCAGCCTCGCTCTCCGTGACAGATCTGAAGTACAAACTTTTCAACAGACACTTTTCAAGCCTACAGGGGCTGACTATTTGGCATAGCAGTTATTTGAGGTCTTAAGGGACCCATCTGAAGGAAAATCCTCTGTCTTGTAACAGACTGCACACATTTGTGTTACTTGAAGATATATGTGGAGGGGAAAAAAACCAACACTACATATAAAGAGCTCCATTCCAAAACAAGATAAACACTTTGAGAAAAGTGGCCGCAGTTGCGGGCAGAAGAGTAAAGCACATAATGACTTGCTATTAAACTTATGAGTCATCTGTAGACCTTTGTTTACAAAATAGTTCTGTGTAAAATCATCTGTGTCTTCAGGATACTGAGGTGGAGCTGTAATGTAATGATATCTTTCCTAAACAAATATTTATCATTGGGAGGTGAACCCCACGCATTTTGTTATTTAAGTGCTTAATCAATGTCTGTTAGCCTCTGGCACCACCTGGTGGTAGCTTCTGTACACTGCACCGGTCTGAGGCGTCATATAATCATTAACTTTGCACCTGAAAATTTCAAATGTGTTTGAGGCAGACATGGTTTAATTAGTAGCTTTAGATAATTCAAGGGGTTTAATTTATTCAGCTAGGAACACCTGGTGTGTGGAACTAGACCTCATCAAGACAGAGGAGATACTGAGAAGTAAACTGCTAGTTGTCAGTCAAAGTTTACTCACCACACTTGACTTAAATACATTCCCTGTGGTTGTTGTACCTTTTCTGGCACTGTCAGCCCTCTCATATGTGGGAAACACCACCCAGACTAACTTAAACACACCCTGAATCAGCTGGAAATACTAATTCACAGAAACTGAGAGGCCCGGTGCAATGAGTCCAGACTTTAGCTCATTTGAAGCTACCAGTAAGTTCAGTGGCATACTTTCTTTTTTCTTTTTTTTTACATTGTCAAATTCATACTGTAAACCACATCTGAGCAGTTTTAGCTCAAAGTCCTTCAGTGACACTCTTCACATTATAATTACAGATGAGGCGTTAAGGTTCAGTTTCTCACCGAAAGCTTGTCCACATCTCCCTTGAGCACACGCTCCAGGTACAGCTGCTTGAGTTCCCTCTCCAGCCGAGACGGCAGGCCCGGGTACATGGTGGATCCTCCTGATAACACGATGTGTTTGTAGAACTCAGGCCTGATGACGGGGAGACAGACAGAGAATGAGAGCGGGAAGAGAACAAACAACAGGCACATGCAGAGAGGAGGAGACAATCTTAAAGTCGAGTCATGTTGCTAGTTTTCCTTCACAACTGGAAGAACTAGCATATACTTTCTCATTTTAAGTCCACAAATGTTGAAAATTTACTTTCAGGACATTACAAATTTAAATTGATGACTTAAGCTGAATACAACTAAATAGATTATACAACTTTTTGCAGAAGCAAAGAATTAGCAACATATTGGGTTTTCCAAGCGTTTGTTATCTTGGATTTTTCCTTCTCTTATAAATACTCAAAGATAAATTTTCATTCTTTTCCATTCAGAACTATGGAGTGCAAGAAATATTTGGTTTAAAACCCTGAACTGCTTCAGTGGGAGCTCTATACTGCTGAAATGTTTGTTTGCATGTGTGTGTGTGTGCTGTGATTTGTTAATGTTGTGTATCATTGTGCGTTGGAGTGGAAACACCCCCAGCAGAGTTTATATCGCTGCATCTACCCTTCTTTATCAACAGCGACAGGAGCGTATCTGCCCGCTTTCCTCGGCCTCACCTGGTGTCTATGTCGGCCGCCTGGATGGTGTTGAAGAGCAGCTCGGCCACTCCGACGCCCTCCACGTTGATGAGGTGGGGCTGGAACAGAGCCTCAGGGGCCTCAAACCGCTCTCCACCCACCTTGATCACACGGCCATCTGGCAGCTGGAGACGTGTGGGAGGGATGAGATGAAAAGAGGAGAAAAAAAAGAAAGAAAGAAAGAAAGCATGACACCACTGAAGCAGTATGATTTAATGTGTGACTCAACATAAAGAGATAAAGGGTGTAAATCTTGATGAATCATTCTGTTCGATGGTTGTTTTTAAAAGTTGTTCTCAAGAAAAGGCAAAACTTTCCTGCACTTAGAAAACAAAATCCTTCAAGACTCTAATGATATTTCACAGTAAGTTAAAGCACAGATATTATAGGCTACAAACTGAGTAGAGTGAACGTGTGTGTGTGACTATAAAAAGGCTTCATTCAGTTGAGGGCAGTGGGAGGAAGTGGAGCCCAGCCACCGCCGCAAAGTGGCTGCACAGGAAATGATGTAACTCACGGTTCAGGGCTCTCCGGCCACAGTTACATTGCCCTCCTTGTTTCGGCACACTCGAGCACACAAAATGATACTTACACATACATGTTCACACACCTACACACACACACACACACAAACGCACTCGCCTACGTTAACCCAAACACACATGGTCACAGTGAGCTCTGAGACACAACATGTGCTCGGTAAGGCGTGCAGAAACACAGACTTCACGACCTGCGTTTAGATTCTGTGGTTCCCTCTGCAGGGAAAAGGGCCTTGGAAAGAAAAGCAAGTCTAGTGGAGGAGCGCTGCACCCCCATATGTTTGAGTCCCAGAGAAAACAAGTTAGTCAGCAGCACTGCCCCGTCTAAAAAGCAGCCAACAGATCCAACAACGGGCATGTGGTAGTCTACTTAGCTCAGTGAAGAAACAGATTTAGTTACACCATTAGTTTTGATTACTTTTGGGAGAGATTCGTTCTATAGTGATGCTATTTTAAGCCAAAATATGAAACTTGTGCACATGTGGTGTGCATAAAAAAAAACAACCTCATTTTACATCAAAAAGTAAACAAAACAAAATTGAGAATCCCCAGATGGCTGGAAATGTGTCGCTATTCTAAGTGAAAATTGACAACAGCTGCGTAATACGTCCAGTAAAATATGAATGAACCAATTTCCAAAGAAAGTGTTTTAGCAATTATTTCGCATTTATATCTCGAAAATGAAAACATTCTTTGTCCTCTTTGCCCTCATATTCAGTCTCACTGTATCCTAGTTGGTTTTCTTGTGCTTCTGTCTCTGATTTAGATATTTTCTTTAATAGGAGATGTTTATTATGATTTTTATGGCATTTATTAGATAGTTGCCTATAGAGAGCAACACACATGGCAGGAGTGGGTGAGATGAGGGGGACTAGGACTGCTGAGCCTTATGGGGACCAATTTGGGAGTTTCTTTCAGTTCAAACTGCAGGAATGATTGATTACAGCTCCTCTTTCTGGATCTTTATTCATCGACGAGTATTGTTTTGTTTTATTTAATATCAAAGTCCTTATATTCCCCCATTTGATGTGAACAGTGTGCACAATGTCCATGTGAGGGCAGCAACTCATTTTTAAGGCAAGTCTCACGCTGGCTACTGTGTCTACACACCTGCTGAAGTGAAACTACAATCACAAACACCACATTGAATCATAAGTCTTAGCTCAGCAGAAGTTGAACTGCTCCGTTAAAACTACTTAAAACACACAAACACACATCCTGAACTTTCCCTACAGGTATTAAAAGAGTGACTGCTGCACTGACCCCTTACATGGAGCTTACTTTTTTATCAGTATTTTATCAAATAATAAAAAATATAAATGTGAGTAGATTCGCTTTATTATTTTGAAAACTAAAACATGTGATTATCTACCGTGTATGATTCCACGAGCACAGTGGTCTCCAGCGCCAGCTTCTGCTCCTGCTCGATGTTATAGCCCACGTAGCACAGCTTCTCCTTCATCATGCGCACAGTCTCGAAGTCTGCAGAGTGGTTGAAGGCATAACCCCTCAACAACAACAACTGCACCCAGACAGGGAGACAAGGGGCAGGGTAAAGTGGGGATGAAGAGAGAAAGCAGAAAGAATGTGATGAGGGCCAGAAAGCATTATTCTACTGAGTTTCTTATTGAAATCTCTAATATTTTTACTGTAAAAAACACCTCACACAAGTGGCACTGCTATTGCTAAGGTCTTCTCAAAATTAAGACCGTTAATTCCAATTTCCTCCTTCCTAAGAAGCAATAAGCCTCTAGATGACTATAACCCATATAAAGAGACTTAAATCACAGCAAACTATAAAACAAAAGATGCACCAACATTTGCATTTAACACCCTATTTTGGATGTAGAATTACAGTGCTGCAGTTACAGTGTGATGATGTAGTGCCATTGAGTGTCATTATCTGGTATCTTCCAGAGACTGTTTTGACTGACTGGATACCTTGATGAGGTAGCGGGTAATGTCCCTGCCTGCAATGTCCAGGCGTCTCGTCAGGTGGGGCAGGCTGAAGCCCTCGTACACAGGACAGATGTGTGTCACACCATCCCCAGAGTCTACCACCACACCGGTCAGAAGGCCTAAAAAAAAACAAAAAAAAAACCATGAACTAGAGTTAATAATCTACATTGCTACCAAGCTAGGTGTGTTTGTGTGCTTTGGGCTACTGACTGTTAGCCTTGTCAGCTGGGTAAACACACAAAACCTGAGATAACACGTTTAATGTAACAATTGACTGTTAATAACTGCTCACTAGTTGGTAATAAACTCAGAGACAAAATGGCAGAGCAGCAAACACACACACCTCACACAGGGACGTGTGTTCGAAACAGAATGTGTAGGTGCGAATAATTCATGTGAAGCTCTCCTGCTTGATGCATCACACGTGGGTTTAACACATCAGAACAACTCGGATCATGTCATAATAGTTGTCTGTCACTGGAACACTTTAAAATGATGTTCATGTGACTGTCTAGACTTTCTGGCACTAAGAATATCATTATCTGGCGTCTAAGTTGTCTCATGAAATAAATCTTTGTACAAACTATTTGACAAAGGTGTGGTAGTTAAATACAGCCTCACAAGAAATTTTTTTTTGCAAATAAAATGAACAGTCATCTCTTTCTGAGCTTCAAGCCACAGAGGAGGTGTAGGGTGACTTCTGAAGGAGCAGTGAAGCAGCTAATGGCAGCTATAAATAATTTACTAGTTATAACACAGATATAATCCTGCTATCGGGGGGGAATCTTCTTTGAGGGTGAAAAGAAGAATACCAGCAAAAAAAATGTCATGTGGAAACTGCAGTAGTCAACAGCAGAGTGCTCACATATCTTTCGGTTAAACCTGTAGCCCAAGCATGCATGTGTCTCTTCTTACCTTGGGCATACAGTGTCAGCACAGCTTGAATAGCAATGTAGACTCCTCCAAACTGGTAGGTCTCGAACATCACCTGCAGGAGAGACCAGATAACGTCAGACAGCGAGTTCAACCGGTTTTTGTTGATGAAACCGAATAAATACAGTACATCTGGCGACACATGAGGAACATGATCTCTGTAGCATAATTCAGAGGTAATATGTGATGAAATAATTTCACAGAGGATTAATCAAAATGGCACTTTTGCAATGCAGAATGACCTTAAAAGGCCATTTCCTCCAAATGGCTGCTACATGCTGGCTCCAAAAAACTCAAAAAGGTCTCAACAGCTGATTGATCTTCTTCTAATGTACATCTTTGTGGCCGTTTAGTGCTATTAAGGGGATACTGATGCTTAGAGAGGGTTTGGGTGTGTGTCTGCTTGATTGACAGTTCTCTGAGGCTATAACACACAGCCCCACCTCAGCTGCACACAACACAGAGCTGTAAGTTATATAAACTGGAGACCTACAGTGGCCCAGTTAGGTATAACAGGTAGGAAAGACCTACCTAGAGTTTAATATAGTTTAACATCTCAGAGTAGAAAAGGTTGTATTTATTTAAACGCAGCTTATAACTTACAGTAAGAAATGCAAAAACTTGTGCGCCCCAGTAGCCTGCTGGTTAAGACATACCACACAATCTCAACAGCTGTGGTTCAAATCCAGCAGCGGACCCCCATCTCCCTCACTCCCTTAATTTCCTGTCATCTCTCCACTGTCCCTTTAATAAAAAGGCATGAAATGCCCCTGAAATATATATATATATAAAATGCTAAAACTCTCTTTTCCTTTTCCCATCACACAGCTACAAAAATACCTACAAACTGCACACACACGGACATAAATGTCAACTTACCTCGATGATTTTCTCACGGTTCTTAGTTGGGTTCATTGGAGGCTCAGTCAGCAAGATCTTGCAGTTGCGGGAGTCGATGTTGAGCTTCTCTGGGCCGAAGGTGTAGTCCCACAGGTGTTTCATGTCATCCCAGTTCCTGACGATGCCGTTCTCCATGGGGTAGTTGACCTCCAGCATGGAGCGCAGCTCGCTGGCCTCATCCCCCACCATCAGATCCTGGAGGGAGGGGTCAAATGGCAACGCAGATAAATATTTAGAAGAAGCAGTCCTTTTCCAAAACTCAGTTTGGATCATTCAGAGTCACTTGGAGTAGGGATAAGCACTGAGAATTGGTTTAAGGGAAATAACACCTGTAATTTTAACTCGCCCCCTTGCCCTGCTGGTCTCATAAAAATCAGGGAAACTGGATCATCAGATGACAACAGATAAATTCATGGCCTCAGATCACGCCCAAGTAGTAGGTCTTTTTTTTTTTTACTATAAAATTCAGTTACCCAGCATGCACAACAAGGCATTAGTTTCCATGCATGTACACCTGGAAACACTTCTGTTTCCCTCTAGCTACAGTAAACCACTCGTTTTAGCACCATCCAGCTAGCTGCATGCAAGGCAGCCTGGCAATGTAAACAACCGTTGGGTTAGAGCTCAGTGTTAGCCACACAGTCAAGCATCTCACGTTCCACTTGGAGACATCAAAAGCCTACTGAAGGCAGCCATTTTATGGGTTCATCCTGTGTGCTTTGGCATTAACAAAGTACCAGTCACAGGCATCGCCTCCATGTGGTCTCAATAGAAAAAAAAAAAAAAAGTACAAAGAAAAACAGAAAAACAGATGTGCTTCCGTCTCCAACTTTCAGCTGTCTGCCATGCATCCTCCAGTGTGGACACTTCCGCTGCACTAGTAAAGGTGAAGCACTCACAGATAGTGAAATGCTCTGAAGTAGGACATTCCTGAGCTGAAATATGTCAACTGCTTCATAACAGTGGGCTAAATGGATCTGTGATGCATATAGGGAGGTAAAACATTTATCATTTGGCAACATGCGTTGTAGCAGCAGCTGGCATTTTAAGATCTTTTTAGCTGAAAAACGGTTGTGATTATATCAGTCCTTAAATAGCAGCAGGATTGAGGGGGGGTGTAGCTGTCAGGATGCACCAGCAGATCAGAGACTCTGAGAATGGAATCGGTCCAAAATCTCTTTTAGCACTCCATCGATAACAGCTGGCCTATGATTCATCACAGCCATTTTTGCAACACTTTCAGCCTGAGGAGAGGAGTGCATTAGTGTAAGGTGCTGTATATCTATCTGACTGTCGGCCACTCGTTAGGAGATCAACACTCAAACTCAGCGCTTTAAATCACCAAACTAGTTGGAATGTAGAAGAATGGAATCATTGTGTGAGTAGAAATGATGAAAGAAAACAAATGAAGACATAGAACAAAAAAAAAAAAAGACATTTCAAACAAAGAAAGATTTTTCGGCTGAGATCAAAACATGACACAACTCTCTGTAGCAGGCAAGAACAGGAGGCACACACC
The DNA here is from genome assembly GCF_910596095.1 of Thunnus maccoyii. Lineage (NCBI taxonomy): Eukaryota > Metazoa > Chordata > Actinopteri > Scombriformes > Scombridae > Thunnus > Thunnus maccoyii. Next base: position 7,613,338 of record NC_056546.1, on the reverse strand, counting down.
AACCTGAACTTACCATCTTCTGGGCATTCTACTTCACCGTGGGGGAACCAAACATGGAGGAAGAGGAAGGTAAATATATATATATGTATATATGAAAGAAAGATGAATAAACAAAAGAATTGGAAAGAACAAGAGAAAGGTAGAGATAGGTTTCATGCTAAAATAATAGAAAACTGTCAGACATTTGGCTAGACCTCAGTTATCCAACTTATTTTTACCCACATTACAGTATCTATGCAAATATTTTATATTTGCAGGAATGCACTGAGATACTGTAAGATCTTATTTCTACCAGGACGACATCCAAAAACAAGAAGGTAGAATTTGTGATTAGAGGAGCGATTGTGAACCAGATTATAGGAGTGACTGCTAACTCTTACTGGAGCTCACAACAAAATAATATCAGATCTTCTGATTGAAATTAGAACCTGACTTTGTTCTGTTTGGTTCCTTCATTCCAGGAACATCAGGTGTACCGGTTCGTACCTTGATCTCAATGTTTCCCACTTTGGCTGTCGATCGAATGATGGGCCTCCCAACAAGCGCAGGGAAGATGTGCTCTGGGAAGTTGGAGCCTGCATAGCCGCACTTGACGAACTAAAAAGAGAGGGGGACGAGAAGACCAGAAGAAAGAGGAAGTGATGAGGAATGACATTTTAAGTACTGATAAGATAAACTGTGCAATACAACAAATATAACATCATGGTCATCCTGCTGATAACAGTGGGCTCAAATAGCTTTTGGACTGTGAGAAAAATGTAACCACAGACGCTTAAATACCAGAACATATTTCCTGCTATAGCGTCCAGCACAACAAAAACCTTAAATGTTTTAAAATAATGTTTAATGTTTTCACTGAACTGTAAGGTGGCACAGAAAACCAGGAAGAGAAAACATCTAAAGTGTATTATGATAAAAACAATTGCATATAATCTGTTGTCTCAGATTATAAAACTGATATGTCGACATTTTGCTCTGCTCTAATTAGAGATTTCCCCTCGCTTGCAAGTTGCGATGCTACCACTGAACACATTTTTGTCCTTCCTCTGCAATGCTTCTATGTAAAAACTGTATTATGGCAACACCGCACAAATACAGTGGTTTTGTTTTCACAGTTGAACGTTAGACTCTTCTGCACTTGTTCTATTTGTGTCATGACATCAAACATCTGCAGACACAGAAATGAAAGAACATGATTTTTCAAACTGCCAGTGTCCATGAAAAAAATTCAAAGATGATCCACCAAATATTTTTCACTAAAGTAAATCAAAATAAATTCAGCGCACGTAGCTCACTGCTGCCCTACTGCCACAGGGTAATTTGATAAAAAATAAAACTGTAATCATAACAGACGAGGCAAGCCAATTCTGTCAGTAGCAATTTTGTAAAAAATCAACTAATGCTTGATTAATCCTCTTACAGAACCAGTTCACCCTCTACAGTCAATGTCAGTGGAAGATTGTGCAATTTACCAGTAACAGCCCACAGCTCAGCCTCGCATCTTCCGTTTTGCAGATGCATGTGCTTGCCGTAACACAAAGCAAAGTTAAAAAGTCTGATTTAACAGTGGACTCAATGATGTGAAATAGCAAGTAGCAAGTCTATAAATGTAATGATGACATATGTGACTGTGGCTCAGACTCTTCTCACTTCCTCTTGACTTGTCAGTTCAACCTTGACACGGAGGCGGGGTTTTTTTTTCTTTCTTCTTTTTTCTCTGAGCTTCATTCGCATAAGGCTATGCTTGAAAGAGTCGCATCTCAGAAAAAGCCTTATTAGTCACTAACATGCTGAGCCAACATCCTCTTTTACTGCTGACAAGCTTTGGGAAGGAAGTTTCTGCAATCTGAGAGACTGCGTTACCTGTTTGCATGAGTAACTCCTAAATATAAACACAGAGCAGCAAAGTATGTTGTATACTATGAATGGGGGACAAACTGCTTATTTTTCTATAAACCACAGCAGCTTAAACATCCTCCGAATTCAAGTGGACTATAAAACCAGCCAACAATGTTATTAAATAAAGACCACCAAACTGTCCCCTCAGCAGTGCAGATATGACTTGACTTTTGCTACTTCCTTCTAACCCTGAACTGTTACCTCTGAAGCACTGTTTGAAGTTCTTTCATCACCAGCTTGTCAAGCGAGATGGGAAGTAACTAAAGAAATTTACACAAAAAAATGTGGATATCTGCCACATTTACAGTCTTTTGAGCATCAAATTCTCTCTTTGTGTTTCCCTGTTGAGCTGCATTGGAAGTATAGTAACAGAAAGAGGGACTTTGGCACTAAAAAGACTGTAATGTTTAAAGATATTTACTTGATTTGACTCATTTGGACGACTGAAGCTTCATAGTCGCACCAGATAAAGTTTTAAATACATTTTTTCACAGGGGGAGGAGTGTAGATATTGCACCCTCCCCATCACTTACATTTTAAGTGCATTATGAAGGGATCTTCTAATGATCAGTATGAACAGGAGGGATATTTATGGCAAGAAAAACCTATTTCAATGTTCATTTGGGCACCTGACTTGTTTTAAGCCATACTTGAAAAATTGTGAACCTGTCCTTTCATGTTGAGTGTTTGTCAACCCGGTAAAGGCACTCATTCATCCAATAAAGCTATGCAATGTTTTTACTTTTGATTTAGGGTGAACACACAATTGGAAAACTTATGTAAAGTGGTCTTTCAAACCCCTCAATAGCCTAACGCTACTAAATGACTCTTCTATCCGGGAAGTTGGGTCTTGCTACTAACCAGGAAAACATAAAAGTGGTTCCTTAATTAACCTAACACGGCCTAAGCTAGCTAGCCACCGTTACACCTAGCTGGCGTAGAGTTTCAGTACAAAATCTAGCTACTGCCCTTAATAGCCGAACCAAATGTCCAACAAAAACAGTGAATCTGCAAATTATGCATCGTTTGCTAAACGCATCATTGACTGACGTAGCTGGCAGACAGAATAAACCAGACAGCCAGCTGTTAAATGCTAGCTTCAAACTAGCAGGCTAGGCTAGCTGCTGTAGCTTAACAACCGTTGGCAGCAAATGAGCTGTTACTCGTCTGTCTTAATTGTGTGGTTAGTACAGATGAATGAGCTACGACCAGAGCTGTGTATTCAGCGTTTATCCCACGGCTCTACATGCTGTTTCCGTGTCGGGTCTGTATGAATGAAAATTAGCTGGCTAACAGTCTGGCTAGCTACCCACCCAGTTAACGCTAGCTAGCTGACAGCCCCACTTCCTGTTTCAGCAAATCACTCGACATAACGGCTCCGTTTTAAAGCAAAGCCACGGATCGATCACCGAAGCTGTGAACTCACCCCGGTCCCATTGTCACAGACCACCACTTTCCTTCCCTGGCTGTCCATTGTGTAAAAGCCCAGTTGCCTCTCTGAACCTCCCTCAACTTTCTTCGGCAAGCCGGAAGGAAGACGCACCAAACCCGGCCGAGAGTAGGAAGGGAAGGGTGCTCATCCGGTGTGTGTGTCAGTAAGAGCCGCTCAGATGACAGCCACTCCCTTCAACATGCCTGTTCAGCTTCCAGCTCCTCGCAGCAAATGTATTGACTGATAGTATCGCTATAAACAAAATGATTTAAGATTCTAGTCGCTCTGTGCATGAAGAGTAATTACTATTACACATGCAACATTACAAAAAGGAGTTAACAGTTTTTCAAGTCTGTCTTAAAAGGTCCCCAAATGAGCATCGAAATAGGTTTTTCCTGCTGTAATTACAAATTACAAAAAAAAAAAAAAATCACAATTATAAAATCCACACTTCCCCTTCTGTGCAAAAAATATTTAAAAATGTATCTGAAGCTAATACGAAGCTTCAGCTGTCCAATTTAGTCAAATCAAGTAGATATCTTTTAACAGTTGCAGGCTTTTTCGTGCCAAAGTCCCTCTTTTGGTTGCTATACTTCCACCGCAGCTCAACAGGGAAACACTGTGGAAACATTGAGGGAATTTTATGCTAATAAAGACTGTAAATGTGGCAGATATCCACTTGATATGACTAACTCAGACTGCTGGAGCCTCATAAAAGCTTCAGATGGACTTTTAAATACATTGTTGCACAAAATGATTGTGTGGACACACTGTGGATTTTGTCCCCCGTCATTTACATTGAAAGCACATTTGAAGGGGTCAGTATGAACAGGAGGAATGATTACAGTGAGGAAAACCTTTGTGTTCATATTGACACCTGACTGTTGTTTTAAGACAGATTTGAAAAATTGTGAACCTGTCCTTTAAAGCCTCTCATCTGACTGAAAATGTGAGATTGTTTGAAGAAATATACTGAAGGAAAACGACTAAAGCAATCAGCCATTAATATGAATGTTTTAGTTGGACAACAAAACTCCTCAATAGTCTTATTATATTCAGACATATTTCCAATCTTTCTAAACTTCAGGGAGAGTAGAGTCTTGATCTTCAGAGCATGTAATAACTGCTGGACAAATCTGAAAAATTACTGAGCAATTAATGGACAAATAAAGCCTATTATGACAAAAAATTAATTATCTACAGCATAATTGGGAAAGTGTTACAGAGATAATCATACAAAGCGTTTCTGTCAATTTTAATGAAGAGATTGGTCAGTCTAGAAAAAAGATTTGTCATATTAAACATAGTTACCAGATTCTCATTGCAAAAAAAGTAAATGTGCGTGGGGCTGAAATCAAATTACAACTAGAATTAAATAGCAAATAACAAAATAACAACCATAACAAAAACAAAAAACATTTTCAAATTTCCATAATAAGAAAAAAGTCATATTTCATATTTCATGCATCTTCATAAAAGCCACTTTATTCAGGCCATATCAAGAAGGTATATTCTTTCCGTCTCCCATATTATTGAAGTATATGATAACATTTGCCTATAATGATATTAATATTCAAACAAAGATGGCATGTTTTACAATATAAACAAATAAATACATAAATAATCAAACATTACTTCAGTTTGTGAGCTTGCAGTAATAGTCTCTGGAGTGAATAAAAGTATGTGTGTGTGTGTGTGTGTGTGTGTGTGTGTGTGTGTGTGTGTGTGTGTGTGTGTGTGTCTGTGTGTGTGTATGGGTCAGTTTAAATAAACCACAACACTCGACTTCAAGGAGAGTAATACCCTGTAAGCGAGGATGCATGCCAAAGTCCTGCTTCTCTGCAGTTTTCAGATTATTGTGTGTTGAAATTGATATATGAGCTGTTGTATGTGAGAATATTCTCCCACTTTACTGACAAAAAGCTTATTGTCAGGCTACAGACAGAGAACAGCCAGCAGGTGGAGTATTTTGACCGAAGGGGGAAGATCAACTCAGTATTACTCACAATGCCTCTTGTATCTGTATAAACCTGTGGAGTATCTGAATCATGTGTTAGCTGCAATAAGCGATAAAGTTGGTTAACTTCATTCTTTGGGTACGAGGATGCTCGGGAACATGAGGACCTTGGCCTGCATGAAAGACAGGTTAGGCAGTCCAGAGATCAGCCTGACAGCCTCTGCACTCAGCTCTTCATCCTGCTGAGGTTTCCTGATATAAACACACACACACACACACACAAAGAGTACAAATTAAGATAGCAATACAAGACGAGTAGATGTTTAATTATCAATACAGTAAGAGAAACTTGTGTATGATTTTTTTTATTTTTTATGTGCATGATAATGAGACCTGACTGAAGTGCTGGTCTTCTCTGCAGTGGACAACAGGCGATTTAAAGTGTCCTCTAGGCAGCTGCTGTTACCGCTGGTTTCCAGTTTGCTGATGGTCAACTCATACAGCTCACGGTCAACTCCTTTACATGCGAGTGTGTACAACAAGCACACGTGTGGACAAACATTAACATTTGGCAACAGTACACTGAGCTGCTTAATATTGCTCTAGTAGTAGTGTCACCATTGTGCAGGAGTAGCTGCTACATTTCTGCAGTGTCACATGCTGACCTGGAGGAGGAGTGTCGCTTCGGCTGCTGCTGGATCTGCTCTCCTCCTCGGGACCAAAATAATCCAAATTGAGAGCACAGCAGCCTGTGCTTGCAAGGGAAGACACTTGGTGAGGAGGGATGGGGGGTTGTGGGGCTCTATTTATCATTCATAAAAGGAGAACGAGCATCTACATGTGATTGATGTTTGATTCTTTTACTGAGACAGAGGGAAGACCGAGAGAGAACAACTATAAAAGCTCACACCAATGCAAAACTGTTGTCGTTCAACATATTTTTATATTCAAATCCAGAGGAGGCTCCTTAACTGAAATATCTAAGCCAACACCCAGCATGAGGTCACTAAAACAATATCCACATGGTAATAACATCATTAATGTGAAAGGTGGTTTCACTATGTTGCTGTTTGTTTTTCTTTCCTGTTATTTCTTGTAATAATGAAACTCTTGCTAAACGTTGAAGGAAATCTTGAGCAAATGCAAACAGAGCGTGACTTCCACCTTGATTACATGCCAATAAAGAAAGATTAGACACTCTTAAAGAGTAATTTAACACCAGACTGAAAAGCAGGGTTTCACTGCCCTCTCTGGATGAAAATGTGTTTCACCTCTGACCACAACCAACATCACACTTGTGGTTTTGCTTCCCAACCCGACCAGCACAGTGTTGATTTGTGCCCGTGCTGTTTCAGTTTCAACACACACAAAAAACACATCACTTATGCCAACCTGAACTGACTGCTCTGTGCGGCAAGTAAACAAAAAACGACATGTACCAAAAGCATTGTAAATAATCCAGACTAATAAACATATATTTCACATTACTTGCAGTGGCTGAATCCAAGTAGAAAAGCCTTTAAGTGTCTCTGTTGACACTTAAAGGTTATGAAAAGATGAATAGATGAAGTTCAAGTTTACTACAGCATCACTACCATCTGCTGCTGTGAGATTATCATCTGATAGATAGAGATTTAGTTGTCATACCAACAGCCTCATATGCCGGCTGCACTCCACTTAACCGGGTTTCCCTGCTCTTCCTGTCACATGACAGGTGGCATGCCGGCATGACCAATCAGAGCGTAGCACCTGTAATAACACCTCATAGTGATGTCATGGTGTACTGACACACCCTGGAGGACACTATTACATCACTACCAGGGGAGAAGCTATACCAGGTGGTCAGCAAAATAAGTTTTTCCATGACTGTTAAGTTGCACTTTAAGCTGAGTTTTGTTGTTGTTTAAGTAAATTTAAAATTTCTCAGATCAAAACAGAAGAATTGAAGAAAACTGAAACCTTCTAATATTATTTGTAGAGATGTTTGAGGCTATTGCTTGACACTTTTAATTACGTTAGTAGTTATCTGTCATAACAAATGTTTGCAAGATGCAAGTTAGACTATGTTGAAAATACCACCAGTTTTAAATGGTGGGACTTAAAAGTGTCAAGGAAATCTAAAACAGTTTTTGTCCTCTGTCTTGGGGGGGAAACACAAACAACTGACAACAAGCTGTGTAGTTGTTTGAGTACTCAACAACTGAACTAAGCGTTCAACCACAAAGAAAAGTGACACAGCTTCAAACAAGGGAGAAAAGCTGAAAGAAGAGAAGCAAAAACAAGCCGAAAGGATCAACTGATTTATTTCAGTATTTACAAGGATTTCCCACAAGTCCTTATTGCAGTGCATTCAATTTGAATTTGAGCAGCAAATCTGAGGAAATTAAAATGTAGATTTTGTCAACAAATGGTAGGTCCAAAGAGAATTTCACCATTTGAAAAAAAAAAAGAAAAAAAAAAAACACACTAAATAAGTCCTTTTTATAAAACAGTTGCTGGCATAAAGGCACAACTCATTAAGAAATACTGTAGTTGCAGTTACAGAAATGTTGTAGAAACACTTTCAATTCAATTAATGAAATACTGAAAAGGTGGATTTCAGGTATCAATTATTTTTTTCAAATTGAAGTGCTTTGGAATCAAACAGTCGTCTATCCTACTCAGCATGCTCATACAGTATACAGTGTATGCATCAGTGCACAGGAAGCAAACAAAGAAAAACAAGAGAGCAGCATAGAGTTTAGACAGTCATCATCACTGCAGCCTTCCTTCTGTTGCATTATTCAGCTTTTAATTATGAAATCCTGCCTAAGATACAGTGTTTCTTTCAATTATAACAATAATCACAACATAAATCAAAAGCCCAAAGACAGACTTCATATAACTAACCGTATGAAAAATTAAATAATATAAACAGACTACAAACAAATGTTTAAAAATATATGAAGTGCATATTCTTGTTGAACTACCCTTTCATTTAAACCCAGTGAAAAATAAAGTATGTTTTAACCTTTTTGCTGCATTCAGCATCACCTACAGAGAATACGCTGCCCTCTGCTGTGCATACTTTATTATTACAACACTGTCCTGTTCTATTTTTTTTTTATTATATATTTACTTGATGCAATTTAATCACATTTGTCTTGCTTGGGTTGTAAATGTGGTGTCAAAAGTGGCACACATGGAAACAGAACAGGTAAAAAGGTTTTCTTAACCCAGGAGAGTTTCTCTATACCTGTGGACCCAACTCAGGTACGTGTCTTCCAGAAAATTACTGGTGAAGTTAATGAAACAGGTTAATCAGCTGCTCAGCGCCATTAAATGACGAACAATATGTCAGCTCGCATGCTACGAACCAGAGCTAACATTCAAACATGTCAGCATGTTGCATGGAACAGTTCTTATAGCCTGTAGAAATAAGTTACTTTTACCAATCTGGTCGTTTGTTTTTTTAATTCGTCGTTTATCTTCATTAGCAACTTGTTATGCTATAAAGTAATTCTATATTAACAGTACTGTTGAGTTAGCCATTACATGCAGCAGTTATAAATGGATTGTGCTGCAAAGTTTGTTGTCTATTATTGTCCTGAGATGCAAACAGAGATTATGGCTGATTTCATAGAGCAATTAGCCAATTAATTAAGATTTCACTTTTTTTTTTAAAACTAGCAGTATGTTACCTGCTAGTTAACTGCACATAGTCAGAAGGACACCAACAACATGCTGCGTTGTCTCCTTTACTCTTTTGTAATTTAGTTTTTTGGAGATTACATTAGATCTAGTTAAGCTTTTTGACAATCCTTGAGCCTTATTACCATCATTTCCATATATTCAATTAATTTACCAAAGAACATGCTTCATATAATTTTGTGTTTAATTGTAATTATATCTTTTTTTAATTAAAGTTTTAGGATAAATTAGAAACAAAGACTACACCAACATGACTGTACTACAACTAAGAAAATTAATAAAAATTTCCTGAGCAAAGAAAGACACTTATTACCTGTATTGTTTCTTTTTAAAAATTCTTTTTTTGATATCTCTTTACCAAATGTGTCTGACATAACTGAGGGCACCATGAAACCCTTTACAACCAAACACGAACAAATAAATAGTTTCCATGAAAAAGTAAAGACTAGTGTTAAATGTAAGAAATATAAAGCCAATAATTGGTTGGTACTGTCCATTCTGCAGGACAAATCTAAATATGTAATATGATCATGAACTGGACGGTACATTAAATAAAAATGGGGAATTTGATAAACACGTCCATTAAATTAACATGGCACATATAATGACCATGCTCCATGAGCTGACTGATGTCTGGTGAGGAAAACATGTTCAGCATTTAATGCTTTGCAACTGTGACATTAATTTAGCAATGCCCTAAATTTTTTGTGTTGTAGTCAAAAATAACTTCAGAATAGTAGCAAAAGTAGCTCAAAGTGACACATATAATAGTTTTCAGTAGCTTTCACCTGTATCAGGTGTTACTTATAGGACTTATGTTTCCTGATCACAACTGGGACTGATAAATACTGAGATAAATTCTGATTGTAAAAGAAAAAAGCAGGTAGAGATGAGGCACTGGAGTAGTGACAGAGGGAGAAAAGGGAAGCCAGTACGGTGTTTCCCCTTTACTTGTTTTGTTGTTTGTTCTTGCACATCTAAATTTTGGATCCAGTTTTGGGTCTGTTGGTTGTAATATTATTTCAATTTTTCTTGTTTCTTGCTGAACACTGGGTCTAACTTTGTTATTGATGAGACAAAATTCCTTTCAATCACAATGTCTTGCTTTCACATCCTCTGTAGCAGTGTTATTCACTTTGTTGTGGTGACCCACTACTGAGTGAGTGAGTGGAGGGGAAACACAGCGTAAATTAAAAGAAGCGGAACATGCCCTGGAGGAAGAGGAGTCCAGAGGAGCCCAGAGTAAACTCTCAAAAGTTCTGGCTTATTAGAAGAAGCCACAAATGGGATGGCTGGTACTGTAGTCTACTTCCGACCCCAGAAGTGAGGGGCTCGGCGAGGGGACGTACCGTCCTGAGAGCTGCTAAGGCCACGGCGGCTCCAGTCCAGCTGCCTGGAAGGGAGCGCCTCCTGCAGAGACGAGTAAACAAGAATTTTAGACACATGGCTGCCACCTACCAGAGTTAAACAGCGGTGTGATCAGTAAAATATAATCCTTCAGTAGCTGCAGGAAACTACGACCAAGGTTGGCACTTGTTGTAGATTCCCACATAGTTCCTCTCAGTTTCAAATACCTGCATTGATTCTGTTGAGGGGTCCGGTTTGTCCGGTGGCCCTGGAGGTGCTTGTGCTGTGACCACTGTGTGTCTTGGAGAACAGACAGCTGGCACAGAGTCTTTGGTGGGCTCTAGCATTCCCTGATGAATGATAAAAGGATGTGGATGGGAAATAAAAAAAGCAAGCTTTGAAATATATCTACTGTTAGAGCAGTGGAGACACTTAATATAGATTCTGGACAGAGCAACAGTGCAAATATAAAAGTGACAAAACCCAGTATCTTTTTACAGTATTGAAACTTTCATGACTTGTGCTGTATTCACACCATTAATACATTTCGTCTTCTATGACACACCACTCACACTACTCAACTTACAACAGTTACAATGCTTCTTCACACTAAAAACAGAATTATTTAGGTCACATTTCCCACAGTTGACTCACCAGGCTGGATGCAAAAGCAGGCACAGCCACTGGCTGCTTCTTCATGCCAATGAACACCTTTCAGAGAGCAAAGACATCAAATAAAAACCTTAAAAGGTCTTAAAATAAAACTGACCTTACATTTTCTGCATTTGGTGTGTAGTAGGGCTCAAAGTGTAAAACCTGGCTGCTCCAGCAGTATAATGAGCTCAATGTTACAAACAACCAACAGAGTGTGACAGCTTGGATTTTATATTTTACTTCAGCATATACTGCAGATCAATTGCATTGATCTGTCCTCAGACTCACTATGGGTGACAGTCCTTTTAGGCTTAATATAGTATTTTTCAACTTGTTTACTCAATTACTAGCGCAGATCTTGTTTGGATCAGTGCTCAACTGTTACTGGCTGTTACTATTTTGCAAAACTCACAACGTTCCTTGTGTCCACACCAAGGCACCTGAGCAGAGTCCTGTTAGTATGGGAGCCACCCCACTGAAACTTGAGGCCAATCGCACTATGGACATCCTGGTAAGGCCACCGCAAACCCAGCTGAGCCCTGGGCAATGGTAAGAAAATTGAAAATCAGCATTATTGTGTATTCAGACAGTATTAATATCTA